>NC_081824.1:28352500-28977500 GCF_030867095.1 Alligator mississippiensis
TTTCATACATAATTCACATGTGGACAAAAGTAATTCACAGAACTATAGCCAGGCAAAGACCCATGACTAGTGACCCATGACTAGTGGAGGCAGGAGGAGAGTCTGGTTTTTGTCTACTCTGTGGCTTGATGGTTAGACTGTGATGCTGGGAAGCAGGAGACATAGGTACAAACTGGGTCTGGGTGACAGAGTAGCTTAGTACCTGTGTCTCCTGCTCCCTGGGTAAATGCCCCAAGCATTACACTATTGGGTCAAAACAAAAGAGGGTCACTCTCATACACACTGGACATAGGTTTTTGCCCAGCTACGACTTTGAGACTCATGATTACCTAGGTATGGAGCTGTGTACTTCCCTGCCCAGAGCCCAGCCAGGCCCTGTACTTCCCTACTAGAAACAGTAACTGCATGCAAATGCCAAAACAGCAGTTACATGACTGGGTAAGTGCCATTTGGGCACATAATGTATAGATTCTGTGCATAAAGTTCCCTCTAAACAAACATGAAATTTTCTGAAATAGCAGTTATGTATGTGCCAGTTTGGCACACAAAGCAAACACGCACAGTCTTGTTTGCTACTTATAGTAATGTCTTCAGAATTACTAAAAAGGAATTGCTAATAAGGAAACACTGTTACCTTCTTGGCCATGTTTGGATACTATTGTAAAAGTATGTGAAATATTAACAATGCAATGTTTTTACTCTTTTTTTGTAAATTATTTTGCAATCATAAAGCTCTCATCTGTTTGTCACAATCCTTCCTTGGAATTTATTCAGGCAAAACTCTTAAGTCAATGGGAATTTTGCCTGAATACATTCCTAGTAATAAATTAATAATAACGAAACAATACTTAGTACTTCTAAAGCACCGTTCATCCTTTCTAGAGATAAGTACTATTTCTAGAGCTGTCCAGAATTCTTGTGGGGGAATTTTTAAAATGAAAATTAAACAATCTTTTCTTATTTAACCAAGCCCCCAAAAATAAAATTTCTGAGGAATGGAGAAACTTTCCATCAATGTGTTTATATGAAAATCTAATATTCAAAAAAGAAAACATTTTAGGTGAAATGCTTTCACCTGCCTCAATTATAGGTTTCATAGACATTAGGGGCTGGAAGGGACCTTGTGAGATCATCAAGTCCAACCCTGCCCTCCCTCCCCCCTCCCAGGCCATAGGCAGGAAGTCAGCTGGGATCAAGTGATCCCAGTAAGAAAACTATCGAGATGTTTTTTGAAAGAGTGCAGAGTAGCTGCTTGCAGCACCTCTGGGGGGAGTCTGTTCCTGACCCTGGACACTCACACCGTAAATAACTTTTTTCTTATGTCTAGTTTAAATCGATCTTCCTGGAGTTTATGGCCATTAGCCCTTGTTATCCCTTGGGGAGCTCTGGTAAACAACTGTTCTCCCAGGTCCTGGTGTACTTCTGTTATATAATTGTAGGCTGCTACCAAGTCTCCCCTGAGCCATCTCTTTTCCAGACTGAAGAGTCCCAAGTCCTTCAGCCTCTCCTTGTACAGCCTGCCCTCTAGGCTTTGGATCAAATGACTGGTTCTCCTCTGGACTCTCTCAAGCTTTTCCACATCCTTGCTGAAGTGGGGGGCCCAATACTTGATGCAGTACTCCAGCTGCAGCCTCACCAAGGCCGAGTAAAGCAGGAGGATGACATCCCTTGTTTTGCTTGAGATGCATCAGTAGATGCACGCCTGAGTTTTGCTTGCTTTGCCAGCCACAGCATCATATTGGTGACTCATATTCATCTTGTGGTCAATCCAGACCCCCAAGTCTCTTTCGGTCATGGTACTAGCAAGTGTAGCACTGCCAAGCTTGTAAGTATGATGAGGGTTATTCCTATGGAGGTGCAGCACCTTACACTTCTCTACATTGAAAGCCATCAGGTTTTGGTCAGCCCACCTTGAGAGCATGTCCAAGTTGACCTGTATCCCCAGACTGTCCTGTGGTGTGACCACCCTCCCCCATAATCTGGTGTCATCTGTGAACTTGGCCAGTTTGCATCTGACTCCCAAATCCAGATCGTTAATGAAGATGTTAAAGAGTACTGTCCCAAGTACCAAGCCCTGAGGGACTCCACTGGTCACCCTGTACCACGCTGATTTGCTCCCATCAACTAGTACTCTTTGGGTCTGACCCCACAGCCAGTTACCTAGCCATCAGACCATAAGATGATCAAGGACACAATTCCCCAGCTTAGCCATGAGGACATTGTGGGGAACTAGATCAAAGGCTTTCTTGAAATCCAGATATATGACATCCACGTCATCTCACTTGCCCAGGGCTCATGTCACCTGGTCATAGAAGGAGATGAGGTTGGTCAGGCAAGACCTGCCAATCACAAAGCCATGTTGGCTGGCCTTCAGATTGTTGCCTTCCATTAGTCTGGTGTTGATGGATTGCTTGACAATTTTATCCAGGATTTTTCCAGGGATGGATGTCAGACTGATTGATCTATAATTCCCCAGGGCATCCCTCTGCCTTTTCTTGAAGATAGGGACCACATTGACTCTTTTCCTGTCTTCCAAGACCTCACCCAAGCACCACAAATTTTCAAATATCTTTGTTAAGCGGGGTGCAAGGATGTCTGCCAGCTCCTTCAAGACTCTTGGGTGCATTCTGTTTGAAAAATAAAGCTCAAGTAAGTTAAGTGACTTGCCCAGTATTCAGAGCAATCAACGTGAGAACCCATAAATCATTTAGGTATAGATCTATAAAGTGCCTTAGGTAGGTGGACACAAATTTTAGGTAACCAGGTCCTGGAATTATATTCACAGTCCTGATTTAGACCCCTGAGTTATATTTGTAGTGCATGGGGAGATTTAGACATCTAAGGCACATCCAGGTAAGTGCACTCAGGCAGGGGCTCATTTCCCATGGGACAAATAGCAGCAGGACATATCTGTGCTGCTGCTTTTTGCCCCAGGGCACACTCCTACATGTGCACTCCAACACATGGCAAATTGCTCCAGTTGTGATAGGGGAGGCTAGGCCCAGCACTTGTGCTGGCCCCAGCAACCTTACCTGGGATCCTGGGGACCTCCCAGGGAAGGAGCATCACCATTCCAGCTGCTCAAAGCCTGGCCAGCAGCCAGCGTGGCTCTGACTAGCCTGGCTCCATTTCCAGTGGTCCACACTGCTGCCACATGTGCTGTACCGCTTTTTTCCATGTTTTTTTTTTACACCAGGATCTCCCACTGTCAAATTTTGGCACCATGCTACAAATTAGCAGTGTGGCAAATGGGTGCACATTCACCATGTGCAGCTTGGGCACCACATGCAGCTTTGAGGCATGTGTGTCCTCATCTAGACATGCCCCTAGACTAGGGACAGACATTCAAAAAGCCTGAGCCTCAATTGATTAAATCTTTGCAGGTTAGTCTAATGGTCTCCTTTGAGGAACAGAGGAACATAACCAGCTGACCTGGTGATTAGCTCCAAAAGCCCTAAGTGGAGACTGTCCTGTCTGCCTTTGTCCTGTCCCAGTGAAATTGGAGACACACACACAGACACCTCTCAGCATTAGCCAGCATACCACATACCTAGGGTCCATGGGGCTGGGGTCCATGCTGTGCGAAATGGGAGGGAAGGAGGGAAAGATCCCTGCTTGAGCAGCAAGTGGTGGGGGGCAGGGGAGGAGGAAGCCAGGCAGATCCTGCTGTGCCTGCAGTCTCCACCCGAGCTCTGACTAGGGAGCAGAGGGGTGGGGCCATCCCCGGTTTCTGGAGCAGACAGCCCAACCCAGCCCAGGGCTGCAAAGCACCTGGGATGCTGGCAGACTCTGGTTTAATTTAAACCAGGAAGAGGTCCGGGACAGACATTGCATAAACCATTTTGACCCAAATCAGTTAAGTCTGATACTACATTCAACCAGGATTATCTTAATCCAGTTTCAGCCATTTTGAAACTGGTTTATGTGCACTGAATTTATATTCTGTTACAGGTTTAAACCAGTTTCTGATCACTTAAACCGGTTTATGTGCAACTTCTGTCCCTAGCCCAAATCTTCCTAGTGTGTATGCTATTTCTGCCTAGACATTAAAGACTGGCAGAGACAGAATTGAGCCTTGTCAAGAACTATTCTGATGTTAATCTAGCAATCCAGACCATGATTTTCTGTCCTCCAAGTAGTTTACACAACAGGTGAATCAAATGTGATGAGTAACCCATCTCAGACATGTATAGCCATATCTTCATGTCTCCCACTGAATTGAAAGCTTTATGGAAATTGACAAAACAGAGATAAAAATTTCTGCAAACTTCATTACCTTCCCCATTGCAATTCTCAACTTCTCACCTGGTTTTTTGCACCTCTGTCCTGTCAATATCCTATTTGGTCTCTCAGGTTCTCTTTTTCAAGAAATGGGATTGACAATAATCAATAACCTGAGCAGAGCAACGCCTATAATGACAACAGGAAATGTTGAAGAGAGGAATATGTCAGAAATCCCACCTTTCTTGACAGTCTAGACACCAGTGTGATATCAGGATTCCCAAACAAATGCCCCTTCTGGACTTCAGTGGGTAAGCTGTTCCTTTAGGTAGAAAAGACAGGTCCTGGGAGAGAGGTGATGGTGTAGCATATCTTCTGTATAATAGACAAGCAGCCCACCAGGTAGCAGCAACTTCAATGCCCTCCTAAGTCTGAGAAGGCTTAAGCCCACATCTCCCACTTCCCAAAAGAGTGCCCAAATTACCAGGCTAATCTAAAGAAGCTGCACTACTGTGCAAAAATGAGAAAAAGAGTCATGGAAGGGCCAAAGGGAAAGAAAGTGAGAGCACAAAATGAATCATGACTCTGTAGCCCAGTGATAAGGATATTGCCCTAAGAGGGTGCTCCCTGCTACCTTCTTTCAGGATTGTTTGGGTGCATCTACACAAGATGCTGCTGCTCAGTAGCTCATTGCTACTGTGCAGTAGCATTGGTGGGCACTAACCATGACACGACACTACTGCTCAGTAGTAAACAGCTACTGTACAGTAGCTTGTTGTAACTGCACGGTAGCATCTTTAAAAAACCATGTGGGGATGCTGCTGCACAAGAACCCCACTTACTACACAGTCATTTAGTACTTGGTTATGCAAGCATTAAATGACCGTATAGTAACAACTGTGCAGTCTGCTGCTTAGGTAGATGTGGCCTGTGTGTATTTATCCAGTGAATGCTTAATGCAATATGCATTATTAGTGGATGAGTTAGAGCACTCTCCTGCCAGTGGGAGATGCACGTTTAAATTATCTCAGACTGAGGAGTAGCAGTCAGAGATCAATGATGATGTTAAAGGAATAAGGTGGATCGGGTCCTCTATGTAAACATTTAATAAAGCCATGAAGAACCAGAGTATTTTAAATGGACCAGTACTAGTCTTATAATAATGAAGTGTTTTCCCCTTCCCAGCATCACTTTCCTCAGAGTGTAAAAATTTCAGTACAAATTTTCATCAAGAACTTTTTCACCCCTTTAAGAAAAAGCTTAATGAGAACTTCTAAGGTAGCTGAGGATTTGAAGTGGAAACAGAACCCCTCACATTCCCCTTGTATAGCTCAGCTTCTAGCTAAAGGGGCTTAAGAAGCCACGTAACCTCTGGACAGCTTACTCCATAAATACTCACTCCAGGAGTTCCTGCCCTTTCCTCTAGAGCATCTTGATTTGGTCTCTAACTATCCAGAGGATATTCTAGAATTTTCAATTAAAATGAGCCCATTCCTAACCACGGGGGTTTTTTTAAACTGTCCTTTTCTTCTATCTGCGAATGCTAATTCAGCAACATGAAGTGTCACTCAAACTGGCATCAATAGCAGTCCCTATATAATGGATGTTTGCAGTTACCCAGATGGAACGTGGATTTCCTATTGAGTGCATCTCAGAGGGGTGTAGAGGGAAAGCACATCAGCTGAACTGTTTCAGACCAGGCCAGTTGCCATGCCAACGCATTCTTCTGATGTCGGAACATATCATTTAGGGATTGCAGTGATTATTATATCATAATGGGTCATTTTAATATATTCACTTGCTTAAAGAAGGCTACATGTTTATCTGCTCCAAAAAAAAGATAGGGATATAATGTGTGATTGGGTAATAGATGAGAAAAATGACAGTATAAAAGAAACACAGTACACTCTCTCCAAAATGTAAGACTTCAAAACCCTATGCGACTGGAAATGTGTCAAAATTGAGGTCAATTTGGGTGCTGTACAAATTGGTTAACATGTGATTCTGAAGGTATGGCTGTGCTGATATGAAATTACTTTACTATTCCTGTAATGTCATCATTGATCTCTGACTGTTATTTATGCATAATTAGATGCATAGATGCAGAATATTACCTTGAATGGTGATTGTGTTTTAAATTGTTTCATTCCTTGTCGTACCTAAGAGATGTGTGCTTTAACTATACTGACCTTGCTTTTAGCAGTAAGGGACCATAAATATATAAAGCAGGCCATCATTAGAGATTGTCATCTTATAACTTCTCTCTTAGGTTTTTTTTTCTTCTTCAGAGTTAAAACAACTCCGTGGTGATTATATATCACATAAAGTCTTTAAATCAAAATGACCTAAATATGTTCTTTAATCAATCAGAAGTTATGGGCTCAGTGCAAGAATTGCTATATGAAATTGTAGGGTCTGTTAGAGAGAAGGTCAGATAAGGTGACTATTATGGTCAGTTTTTGCCTTCAAATGTATGAATCTTTTATAAATTATTTATTCTAAGTTTCTTTCTTATCAACTAAACAAATCAAGTTAGGCCAAAGAAACCCAATACTTGGACATCAAAGACTCAATATAAATTTTAAACCTCAGGGTAGAGCAATTACTAGAGCTAGTTACATTTACTCATTCAGTAGAAAAAGGAACACTGTTCACCAGCTACCACGATATGAAATGGAACGGGTCGATGTCTGGTGCTCACTTCACCAATTTAAATAGGGAGTAATGCCAGTGCTGGCAGTTGCAGCTTGTTGGGCTTTTCATGCTTCTAACTGAGATCAGATATGGTTCAATTTATTGCATCAACCAATATTCATACCAACCAATAGGCTCCTACTATAACAGAGAAGAATAATTTCATGCACTAGGTAAAATTCTATGCGTGAAGTCAGACTAAATAATCAGTGGTCCTGTCTGCCTTTAAAACCTATGACTCTCTTAAATGAAAACAAATGCTACAAGTAATCAAACTAGTTTCATTCTACTTAAATTCAACATGTTAGGAAAGAGAAATTGGATTCTCAAGATCTGTTTCTTTATGGTGACTTTTATTATTGTTGTTCTGCAAAACTATGCTATGAAAAAAATAGCAGCGTCCATCATTCAGTTTAACTGAATGTTATATGTGAGCTACATCCTGAAATACTTAGGGACTTTTTTACTAACATCTAAGTCAGAGAAAACTCTAACTGAGTAAAACCTGCATAAAAAATGAATAAAGAGGACAGGGTTTTACTCAGGATGGGTAACCTAATTGCTTACTTCTAGCTGCAGTAAAGAAACATACAGTATGCTTGACAGGCATAGCCTACAACAGGGAGAGGGTGAGTAACAACAGCTGGCATACAGTATCCACGTGGATAGAGTATAAAGTTTTAAAAAGGAAACCCTGTTGCACAGTTATTTTGTTGAGTATGAAATTATTATAATTGTGCAAGTATAAACAAGATATATGTCATATGCTTTTACTTCAATCCTAGAGACATTAAATTTGACAGGATGTGGCTATAAGCCATGCCCACCGTGTTTTAGACATTAAGGCCTATCCATTGAAGCTGAAGGCTACAAAAATAGAGGTGCTTAGGAGCGATCGTAATAAGATGATGTCCAACAATACCACTTCTGTAATGCTAAAGATAATAACAAAGCTACCCTGACAATATCAACATTATCAGTCATACTTATTTGATGGAAGAGTTGACATTTTTTTCTTTGAATAAATAGTAAGAATAGTTAGGTCTGACATACCGAGTAATTTACAAGTAGTTAAAATGCAAACAAATAATACTGACAGCTCCAAGTTGAAAGTTACACATTTTTTGGCTACACAATGTTTTCCATTATTACACAATGCCTTGAAGAATGAAACCCACAAAGCGACTGGTTAGTCCTGCATATTATAGATTGTTTACCTAACTCAATACAATGATTTGGGTAAAGATCTTTGAACTAAGAATAGATTCATCTGTTTAAACAAAAACAAAGCTGATCTTCCACAATGGTAGAACATATATTACTTTCTGTTCATAGGTTTATTTTATCCCTGGAAAGGTTAGAATAACTCTGACAAGAAACCCATTAGATGCTTTTGGCTGTCCTGAATACAATCTGGGAATACCAGCAAATAACTCTGGTTGAATACTACAAAAATCCTGCATATTTTCATGATTAAAATAAAAAAGGGCAGCCTATTCAAGGAGGCACATTATTCTGTAGGCTTAGATATATTGAGAGCCAACCATGGTTGTGTACTGTAACGTAAAGGTTTGATTGGAATGAATTTGGGAAAGCAGTATTATACATGAGTGTCAAATATATGAGAGAGAAGTTAAAGGACCTTACCTAAGCCACAGCAAAGTGAGGATATGGCTGGGTTCATTCCACATGAAAAAGTATTTGGAAGGTGGCACTACTATGTCCTTCTGAATGTTACAGTTATTGCTTGTGATGATCCCCAAGACAGTCTCCCTTCCATAGAGAGAATGCCTCTAATAATTGACTGCCTCGGATGGTGCACCTCCGTGTTCCAAGCTAGCCCTATACAGCTGGTTCTGTAACCATCACAGCCCTTGATAAATATCAAGTATTCATAAGACAATATGGCAAACAGATTTTGGCACTGCATTTCCCTACCTTACCAACTACTCATTCAGTCCAGCTGTCATGAAACATCACCAGATTCTCTAGCTCTTCATAGAATATAGTTGTCACCGTTCCTATCTTATCATCCATCAGAACACTCATTTGGTGACATTTTAAATCTTTCCTATATATGCCTCCCTTAACAAAATAGACTATTAAGGGCAATCAGCTACAGACTGCCCTAAGAGTGTCAAATTAATAAAGAGGATAAGGTTCTCTAAAAAATATTGAGGGCAATCAGACATAGTGCTTGAGAGGAAATAAAACTTTGAATTGATGCAAACCGATAGATTGGGGCTTCCCTGAAGGATGACGGAAACACTTTAGAATAATGGCCCAATTATTTAATTCTGAATTTCAGTGAAAATCCTATAAAAGTACTTAAAACACAACCATTAACACCAAATGAGCTCATCTTGATTAATGTTATTAAAACAATTGCCAAAGGGTTTAGTAATGATTAAGTCCTTTATTTCAGGTAATAAATTTATAACATCCTAGGTGTATTGTAATAAAGTATAAAAATAAAAGTTTATTTTAGTTTTTACTTCTCTAATTTATTGGCTCCCTTCCTCCATATCTATAGATCAGAGCTAGCAATATAGGTGCATTTTTTTTTATTTTGCTATTGTCATTAAAGGTTATACAAGAAGGTACAAAATAAGAGCAAATTTTTCAAATTAGGGTGCCTAAATTTAAGAAAGCTAAAGCCATATTTACTTAGTCATCTAAATAAAATTAAGGCCTCAAGATCCTGACTAAAAGCCACTGAAGCAGTCAAAAGTATTCCACTGATTTTGACAGTCTTTGGATCAGGCCATAAATGTGCATGTGCAAACGAAATGGGGGCCCTAAATTGAAGTGGTGAGTTTTAAAAAACAGCACTTTAATTTAGGGCCAATTAAACCCCCATGTCATGCACACCCCACTGACTTACCTGTTTCTTGGGCGGGGGGGGGGGGGGCAAGCTGATGGTGGGCAGAGCGGTCCCTGGGCTGCGGGGGGCAGGGGTGGCTGGTGCTTCCCTCCGTGGCAGCAGTAGCCCTCCCCCACCCCCCTCCCAAGGCGAAGCCTGCCCACAGGCACTTGGCTCTGGCGGTCCCAGGGGGCACTGCAGCCACAGAAAGAAGCACTGGGCCCCCGCATACTTCAGGCAGGCAAGCAGACTCTGGGGGGGGGGGGGAGATCAGGTTCACCACTTTTCTTGGGTGGAGCTGCTTTCCCAGGCAAGCTAAGGAATTATGGGCTGGATGAATGAACTGTAAGGTGGATAGAAAACTGGCTGCAGCATCAGGCTCAGAGAGTAATAATCAATGGCTCACTCTCTATTTGGCAGCCAGTACCAAGTGGAGTGCCCCAGGGGTCAATCCTGGGGCCAGTTTTGTTCAATGTCTTCATCAGCAATCTGGAAGGTGGCATAGAGTACACCCTCAGCAAGTTTGCAGATGACACCAAGTTGGGAGGAATAGTAGATACACTGGAGGGTAGGGCTAGGATTCAGAGTGACCTAGACAAAAATTGGGACAAAAAAAATCTCATGAGGTTCAACAAGGACAAGTGCAAAATCCTGCACTTAGGATGGACTAACCCCATGCATCAGTACAGGCTGGAGGCTGACTGGCTGGGCAGCAGCTCTGCAGAAAAGGTCCTGGGGGTTACAGTGGACAATAACCTGAATATGAGCCAATAGTGTTCCCTTGTTGCAAAGAAGGCTAATGACATACTAGGCTGCATAAGTAGGAGTGTTGCTAATAGATCAAGGGAAGTGATTATTCCCCTCTATTCAGCACTGGTGAGGCCACATCTGGAGTACTGTGTCCAGTTTGGGGCCCCCCACTACAGAAAGAATGTGGACGAATTGGAGAGGGTCCAGCGGATGGTAACAAAAAAGTGAGGGGGCTTGGGCACATGACTTCTGAGGAAAGAATGAGGGAACTAGACTTATTTACTCGACAGAAGAGGAGACTGAGAGGGGATTTAATAGGAGACTTCAACTAACTGAAGGGTGGTTCAAAAGAGGATGGAGCTAGACTGTTCTCAGTGGTGGCAGATGACAGAACAAGGAGCCATAGTTTCAAGTTGCAGCAAGGAAGTTTAGGTTAGATATTAAGAAGAATTTTCTCATGGGGGGGGTAGTAAAGCACTGGGTAGTAAAGCACCCAGAGAGGTTGTGGACTCTCCATCCTTGGAGGTTTTTAAGACCTGGCTAGATAAACCTTGGCTGAGATGATCCAGTTGGGGATGATTCTGCTTTGAGCAGGAGGTTGGAATAGATGATCTCCTGAGGTCCCTTCCAACCCTCATTTTCTATGATTCTATGGTTCTGTGATCGAGAAAGCTTCCATCATAATTCACTCAGATCCAAAGCCCACTGGAGCAGGGTGACCACCCATCCCTAATTGGGCAGGACAGTACCAAAATTTAAAGATCAAGTCCTGGACCCAAGCTGAATGACTGAGGAACATTTGTCCCAGATTCTCAGTATCATGCAGTGATCTGGGTTTTCTGTTTGCTGCGGAAAAACATGAGAGACAGCAGGTTTCCCCTTGCAGGCCAGCAGAGTTCCAGCCTTCAAGCAGCTGCTTAGGGTTGGGGAGAGCAGGACATAAGTGGTGCTATGTGCACGTGTGCACATACACACATGCACATGACCACCATCACAGCCCCAGACAGTGGTAAGTCTATGGGGCAGCAGATTGAGCCCCCATAGAGAGGGAGGGAGTGGGGCAGCATTGGCAGCTAGGGCTAGGGGCACTGCCCAGACAGGATGGTACATGGGGCCCAGGGCAGAAGTGTGCAGCTGCAGAGCCCAGCCAGGGAGGGCTCTCTGTTGCAGCCTCTACTCCTGGGGAAGCGGGGCACATGTCCCTCCAGATTTGTGCATGGGGTAGAGGAGGATGTGGACTTGGGGCTCCCTGCCCTGCTGCCCTGCCCCCAGGTGCTCTGCACTGGTGCCATTGCCATGGCAAGGCACCTCCTGCCTGGCAGTAGCAGTGGCAGCACGGCAGAGTTGTGCCCCCTACTGCTGCCTGCTGCGCAGGGGGTACCTCACCATGGCAGCGCGGCTGCCACGGGGCTCCTAGGGGTAGGATAGCCAGGTGGGGTGCCCTGAGCCTGCAAAGGCCAAACCACATCCTCCCCTGCCCCCACAGACTCCGCTCGGCTCTGCTCCCGCCCTGCCAAGGCGGGGTGGAGAGGGATGCAGGCATGTGTCCCAGCTTCCAATTTGGATACGGTAGTCACACTACACAGGAGTCATTCAGTGTCTCTCCATTGTCTTCAACGGACTTTGGATTAGGCCTTCAATAGAGGGCAACAACCTCTACAGTGTTTGCTCCAGGTGGGGTCAGGCTAGATTTGACATTATTGGTGTCCCCTGACGTACAGCCATCTGGAATGTTTTAGAGAAAGCAACAAAGAAGTATCTGTTTGATTCTATTTTTCAGTGGTTTCTTATGGAATTCATAGTCATGACATATGAAATTTATTTTAAAACATCAAATTAACAATTACTTGCTTTGAATCCAGGAGTTTGTCACGCCAAGTTGTGCAAAACCTTCCTGACCTTTCTTCAATGAAATAAAAGATATTATGACATTTTCAGAACAGTAATAAGTTAAGAAAAATATACATTGCACCACATTTTACAGATTTTCCCCCTTTTTACATTCTGCAAAAACAAAGCCATTATTAGACAGCAGTTTGCATTTCACTGTTTTTATGGGAACTGTTGCAAAATGGTTCCGTTTTTTGCTGCTGAAAAACACCTTGAAGTGTAAGCAGTGAGAAGTGATAATTTTCCCCCTGGGTTTTGATTAACTGGCAGCAATGTGTAATGCTTTCTTGTGGCTTTGTCCAAGTGGTCTACATTTGTGCTAGAAAAAGAAAATCCTGATTCATAGAGCTTGCTTACTCTTATGCTACCAGTTCTTCTGCCTCTACCCCTAACATGCATAGGAGGAAGCAAAGGCCCTGATCCTGGAAAAGAACCAGTTATGTTGAGCCCTGTGCTTACATACAACATGAAGTGTCACTCAAACTGGCATCAATAGCAGTCCCTATATAATGGATGTTTGCAGTTGTATGCAAATTTAGAGATCAGCTTATGCTGAGTTGATTGCAGCACTGGGTCTCAAATCCAACACTGCAAGTCACCACTCCTTCCCTGTGCCTGTCTTCACGTACCAGGAAAACTACAAAAGTCCATCAACCAATAATTGATGCTAATGCCCAGGGATTTAACAAGGTGAGGTACAGTAATGTCTTCTTTTGGACCAACTTGAACCATTAGGAAAGGTAGGAGACAAGCTTTTGGGCTTCAAGTGCACTTCATCAGGTTTGGGAAAGAAGCAGTCACAGATCCAGCTAAGCACAAATTAAAACAATTTAATTGGTTTAACTTAATTTGTAAGAGCTGTGTAACTTAGCTGTGAAGTATATTTAGAGTTGTGTGTGGTGATCAGAGGGTTGTAGATGGCAAGTCCTCTGGGGATGACATTCTTTTTCTTGCATAAGCCTAGGAAGTAGATGTCACTGTTTAGTTTGGCTTCAAACAACAACCTATTAGGGATTTAATGGCTAACTACTCTAGTTCTTATTCAGGTAAGATTGTCATTGAGAAAGTACTGCAGGATTTTTAGTCCCAGGTTTTTTCCCCCCAACAAAATATAATTGTTCGGTGTTTGAAGAACTAGGAGAAAAGTAGAACAGCACTATTCAGTAGCAGAATAGGTTTTGTGTCCATTAGTAATCTAGGGGAGGAAATTGCATGAACCAAATAATTGGCTATACAGTGGAGCTGCAAAGGTGACATCACAGGTTATTCGAATTAGTTAAACATCTTAGACATATGTGCAAAGTTCAGCAGAGAATTTCAGTGCTAAGGACCAATGAAAGTCAGCTGTACATTTAGGATAAAGTCAAATAACGATTTGATTTTACATCAGATTATCTTATTTGTCTTTCTCTATGCAGGGTCTAAATAAAGCCACTGTCATAATTAGCTATGCTGAAAAAACCTTGGGTATCACATGGTGATGCATATGCTTTACTGGATGTGCATCCGGAGAGAAAGCTAACCAGAACCACAGGATATTTCAGACCTCAGGGGAGGGAAGTGAGCAACTCTGCTGTGGAAAGTAGCTGGAAGCTATCCAGCTTCCCCGGGCCAGTCAGTCATGAATATCCTGCCTTGGCCACAGAGGGCCTGTGGAGGAAGCAGGCTCACAACAATTGGGAAAGGTTTGTAACCACAGGAGTCAAATGAATGAAGCCAAGAGGCCGCCAAGTGATGCAATTCATGGAAAAAAAAAATCTTCAGCTCCTACTCGGGAGCATTCATCATTCACTGTGACCTTCCAGGAATGTGCTGACAGACACAAAGCATTTTGTGTGACATTCTGCCAATGAACTGGAATGACTGCTGCTTACAGCATTGTTTCCTAACAGCAGGGCACCATCTTCTGGAGACTGCGTGGAATGGCTCAGCAGTTTCTTGCCTAGTTCTGGACAGAGAGGTGGTGTTTTTGAGAAGGAGGCACTATCCCTTTGTAAGCAGTTGAGAAAAAGGAGTTCAGGGATCAAATTATAAGCAGTTGCTGCCTCAATTAAATGCCAAGTACTCTGAGGATCAGAATGGGATGTTAAAATGAAGGGTGCCTGCAATGCAATGTTATGAGGGTGGAAGAGAAGGTATGGTTGTATTATATCAGGGTCACTCAGAAGTCCCTACCAGAGCTCACTTAGAGGCTCAGCACCATTGTGATGCCTATGGTAAAATTCATGGATGGATGAAGTGAGGGAGAGAAAACACATTATAAAGGCAGGCAGCTACATATCTGACATGATTCATGCTTTAGCACTCTAGGGGACCTGGATCTCAGGCCTATTTCATGGCACATTTCTCTAGTAACTTAAGCTGGGTATCTAACATGAGTTTTATGGTCTTAGATACCCAACTCCCACTGCTTTGGACCTGAGGTTTAAAAATCCAATCGCAGCTTCTGTTCATATTGCACTTAAGTCTATCTGCCAATGTTCATTGCTTCCTTTGTGCACAAGTTCAAAACCTTCATGCCCTGGAGCACAAGTATTGTTCCTGGCTGCTACTGCTCATGTGGTACTTGAAAATGGGAAGAGAGTGAATAGGAACACAGTTTACCCTTCATGCTGCGATAGCCAGAAGCACTGATGAGGGGAGAGTCTGCTTCATCACCTAAGAGCTGGTGCAGATTGCACTCCTGCCCTTGTGCACTATAAGCCTACAGACAGAAGTTACACATAAATCAGTCTTAAGTCTTAAGAAACTGGTTTAAAGCTGTAACAAAACAGAAGTTCAGTGCACATAAACCAGTTTCAAAATGGCTGAAACTGGTTTAAGATAAACCTGGTTGAATGTAGTATCAGACTTAACTGATTTGGGTCAAATCAGTTTATCAAACTTCTATCTCATACCTGTTCCTGGTGCAAATTAAATCACAGTCCACTAGCAACCCATCATGATTTCCAGCCCCGGGCTGGGCTGGGCTGGGCTGTGGTGTCTGCTCCAGCAGAGAAAGGTTGTGGGGACAGGGGGAGGCAGGGACTGCCCTTTCCCCACTCCCCCTGGCAAGCCCCAGCTGGGGTTTGGGGCCAGGGAGGGGGGTTAATGCCCCACTTCCCCCCAATAATCCCCACTTCCTCTGAGTACAGAGATTCCCTGCTAAAACTTACTCTGGCTGTGACTGTGGACTACAAATCCCAGAGGCACCTGGAAGCAGGAAGAAGAAGTGAAGAGAAACCTTCAGAGTCCTGCTGATGTGATTCTGGACTGCAAATCCCAGAGACCGCGGGGAATAGCAGGAACAGGAAGCGAACACACAACCCATGCTGGCTAGATGTCAGACAGCTGTGCTTTAGTGCCCCCTGGCTTCTGGCCTGAGCCACTGCAGGTATGCGGCTGCATTTCCTAAATCAAAAGTGAACATCTGTCCAGTTGTTTCTCAGTTTAATCTCTTCAGTTTAGACTAACTTGCAAAGACTGAATCAATTCAGCCTTGGGCTTTTCGACTGTCTGTACTTAGCCCAAATCATCAGGAGAATGATGATCTGATTCTCCAATTCCGTGCATAGATATTTGTCAAGCCAGAGTAGTTTCACTGATACTCACCTTATAAAGATGAGGAGGAAGAGGAGCTGCAGCTACAGCTTGGGGTCCCTACACCCTGGCTAGGGCTGTGAGCTTCCCGGGGCTGCTGTTCCAGTGCCCCTCTAAATCTGTTCCCAAGGCTGGTGTCCCACTCACTCCACCCTAGTTACACTACAGTCTGCCTGCACAGCTACGTCTGTCAGGAGCGTGAACAAAAAAAGCACAGTCTCAGGCAACATTGCAATGCCAGTGCAACCTTTGGGGTTGAGGTAGCTATACAGGCAGAAGAGTGGCTTTGTCAGCTTAGGGAGATTGGGGTAGCTCTATGCCTGTTAATGTAGCTACATTCATACCATGGGTTTGTGATCATAGCTACATAGTTATATCAGTGGTATCTCTACCATATTGACATGCCATAAGGTACAACAGAGTTGGATGTTTTCTCTCCCATGCTGTTTCAAGCCCCTATGGGATACCTGAAAGGTATAATTGTCATTGTATATTCTCCTAATTAAAATGACAGTGCCACAGCTGCAGTGGCTGAGTTAAGTGTCATCAGTGAACAGATGACAGGGCAGGCCTGTGGATGATAAGCACTTTTTGAGAATGGACAGTCATACAATCACACCACTTACATGGGGGTGCTCACAGCTCAGGAATGCGTGATCCAGTAGAACTATCTCAATGCAAATCAAGAATAAAAAGTGGAACATGAGGCTAAACCAAAACCTTCAGTATGTTGCAACTCAAAAAGGAATCCTACAAAAAATAGAAACTTGTCCATATCACTAGAGGAGAGTACAAGAGTACTATGTGGACATGCAGGAAGAAAATCAGGAAGGCCAAGGTATAATTTGAGATGCAACAAACAACAAATGTAAAAGACAAGAATTCTACAAGTATGTCATCACTGCAAGGAAGAACGTGTATCTCCTGTACTGAATACAGAAGGCAATCTGGTAATGGATAATGCAGAGAAGCCCAAAGTATTTAATGCCTTTTTTTACTTCAGCTTTCATTAGAACTCATAGAGGTTGGGTAAGGTCCCAGATGACAGGAAAATGGCAACTATAGTGCCTATGTTTAAAAAAGTGAAGAAGGAGCATCCATAAATTACAGATAAGTCAGTCTGGCCTCTATACCTGGAAAAATTATGGAGAAGGTCATCAAGGGCCACATCATGAGCGGAAACATGCAATCTGTGGTGCTTCAAAGCCTTTTGAAGTGCTACAAAACATATGCGGCACATGTTAATCTGTTCACCATACTGCATATTTACAGTGCAGGTGCAAAATTAGATATTGGGAAATCTTGGTATCTAAAAAAAGTGCCAAAAAAGCAATATAGTACATGTAGCAGCAGTATGCCACCTGAAACCAGAGCCAGGCTGGCCAGAGTCATGCTCCAACTTCCGGCCAGGCTCTGGCTGTCCAGATCACCACTGCTGCAGCCCCAGGAAGCCCCCAAAACCCCAAATAAGGCTGCCGGGGCCAGCCCACGTGCTGGATTCAGTGTCCCCCACCCCACCCAGAGCATTTCCTGCGCGCCACAATGCTTATACAGTAGCATGCCTGGGAGCAAAGAGCAGCATCACAAATATGTTCTGCTGCTATTTGTCCCTGAAGAAACACATGTGCACAGTTGTGAAGATGTGCCTAAAGAGTCTGTTTCTAAGAACCCATAGGAGAACAAGGTAATCAAAAACAGCCAGCATGGGTTCACCAAGAGCAAGTCATGCCTGACCAACTTGATTCCCTTCTATAAGATGACAGATTCTGTGGATGGGGGCAAGGCGTAAGCAATGGATGTGATATACCTTAGCTTTAGGAAGGCTTTTGACAGTGTCTCTTATGACTAGGGTGGTGATCATAGAGGACAGTCCGGTTGTCCTCTGTCCTCTACTGATACAAAACTGGACACTTTAATGTCCTCTATTTTTCTCTTGATGTCAGCTTTTGTATCAATAGAGGACAGAGGACAAAGTAGCAGAAAACCAAAATGTCCACCATGATGGCCACCTTACTTATGACACTCTCATTAGCACCGTTCGGAAATACAGTCCAAATGCAAAGGAAATACATACCCTGTAACATGAGTTATGATGAAAGAGCTGCTGGCCATTATCTTTGAAAACTCATAGTGATCAGGGAGGACCCAGACAAGTGAAAAAGGAGAAATATAGTGTCCATCTTTAAGAAAAGGAAAAAGGAGGATCCAGCAAACTACAGAGCAGTCAGCTTCACCTCAGTCCCTAGAAAAATCATGGAGCAGATCCTCAAGCAATCCATTGCTAAGCACTTGGAAAAGAATAAGGTGATTAGGAACTGTCAGCATGGATTCACCAAGGGCATGTCATGACTGACCAACCTGATTTCCTTCTATGATGAGATGACTGGGCCTGTGGGTGCGGGAAAGCAGTGGACGTAATGTACCTTAACTTTAACAAGGCTTTTGATATGGTCTCCCACAGCATTCTTGCAAGCAAACTGAGGAAGTATGGTTTGGATGAATGGACTATAAGGTGAAGAGAGAGCTGGCTGGATTATCAAGTTCAAAGAGTCAATGTCTTGTTGGCAGCCGGTATCAAGTGGAGTGCCCTAGGGGTTGGTCCTGGGGCTGGTTTTGTTCAGTATCTTCATTAATGGTCTGGAAGATGAGATGGATTGCACCCTCAGCAAGTTTGTGGATGACACCAGGCTGGGAGGGTGGGGGGTAGTAGATACACTGGAGGGTAGGGCTAGGATTCAGAGTGACCTTTGGCCCAATCCATATTAGAGGATTGCACCAAACAAAATCTCATGAAGTTCAACAAGGACAAGTGCAAAGTCCTGCACTTAGGATGGAAGAATCTCATGCATTGCTACAACCTGCGCTGGCTAAGCAGGTGCTCTGCAGAAAAGGACCTGGGGGTTACAGTGAACAATGAGCTGAATATGAGTCAGCAGTGTGCCCTTTTTGCCAAGGGCTAGGGACAGACATTCAAAAAGCTTGTGCCGAAATTGATGTAACCATTGCAAGTTAGTCTAACCTGGCTAGGCAGAACTGGTTGGAAACTGGACAGACATTCTCTCTGGACTGAGGAAATTCAGGCACATTCCTGCAGTGGCTTAGGCTAGAAGCCAGGAGACACTAGAGCAACCCTCTCTTCCCTTGCACAGAGTTGAGCTGAGTCGGGTGTGGCCAGGCCCCAGCAGCACTTTCTCATTAGGGAGGTCTGCCTGTACCATCACAGGCATTTCCCTGCTGGCTGCAGAAGCAGTGGGAGAGTTGTCAGCTCCCAGACCTCTCAGGCAAGGGAGGATGTGCAGTGCATTCATCTGTTGATGATATGGAGCCTTTCAATCTCCCTCCCTTCTTCTCATAGTTTCATAGTTTCATAGTAGTTAGGGTCAGGAAGGACCTGAACAGATCATCTAGCCTGAACCCCTGCCACAGGCAGGAATTAATGCTGGGTTCACAAGACCCCAGACAGGTGATCATCCAACCTCCTCTTGAATATGCCCAAGGTAGGGGCAAGGACCACCTCCCTGGGCAGTTGGTTCCAGATTTTGGCCACCCTAACTGTAAAATATTGCCTTCTGATCTCCAACCTAAACCTATTCTCCATCAGCTTATGACCATTGTTCCTCATCACCCCAGGTGGTGTTGGGGAAAAAAGAGCTCTGCCTATTTGCTGTTGATCCCCCCTGATGAGCTTGTAGGCAGCCACCAGGTCCCCCGCCTCAGCCTCATCTTGCTGAGGCTGAACAGGTTCAGGTCCTTCAGTCTCTCCTCATAGGGCCTGTCCTGCTGCCCTCTCACCAAGCGGGTGGCTCTCCTCTGAACCCTCTCCAGGCTGGCCACATCCCTTTTGAAATGTGGTGCCCAGTACTGGACGCAGTACTCCAACTGTGGCCTGACCAAGTCACATAGAGGGGGAGTATCACCTCTCTGGACGGGCTTGAGATACACCTTTGGATGCATAACAAGGTATGGCTGGCCTTGCTGGCTGTGGTCTGGCATTGGCAGCTCATGTTCATCTTGGAGTCAATAATGACTCCTAGATCCCTTTCCGCCTCTGTGCTTTCAAGAAGGGAACTCTCCAGCTTGTATGTATGCTGTGGATTCCTTCTACCAAGGTGCAGCACCCTGCATTTGTCTACGTTGAACCCCATCCTATTCTCGTCTGCCCACTTTTGCAGTCTGTCTAAATCTAGCTGCAGTCTCTCTCTCCCTACAAGTGTGTCCACCTCGCCCCACATCTTAGTGTCATCAGCAAACTTGGACAGTGTGCTTTCCACCCCTTCGTCCAAGTCGCTGATGAAGATGTTAAACAGTGCGGGCCCGAGCCCTGGGGTACCCCACTGCTCACATCTCACCAGGTTGAGTACAACCCATCCACCACTACTCTCTGGATGCGCCCCATCAGCCAATTTTTTACCCATCCAACTGTGCAGGCATCAATGTCGCAGTCACTTAATTTATTGATGAGGATAGGGTGAGAGACAGTGTCAAAGGCCTTCTTAAAGTCTAGGAAGACTATGTCCACAGCGACACCATCATCCAAGGTGATTCTCAGATTGTCTGCAGCAAACTAACAGGTGAGCAAGGTAGCCCAGAGTTTATAAGAGTCTTTATCACCCAATTAGCAACACAAAAGCCTCTCTCCCATTACTTCAGACTCTTCATAAAAGCTTACCAGGGTGACCTGTTGATTAGCTCCAAAAGTCCTGTTCAGTTTGCCTGCCTGTCCCAGTTAAATTGGAGAGACACACACACAGACACCTCTGAGGCATTAGCTAGCACACCATATGCATAGAGTCCATGGGGCTGGGGTCCATGCTGTGGGAGATGGGAGGGAAAGGGGAATTTCCTGCTTGAGCAGCAAGGTGGGGTAGGGCACGGGGAAGCCAGAAGACCCTGCTATGTCTGCAGTCTCTGCCAGAGCCTTATACAGTACTAGCTAGGCTACCACATGCTGGCTATGGTCCATGCTGTGGAAGAGGGGAGGAAGGGATCCCAGCTTAAGCAGCAAGTGGTGGGAGAGGAGGGAGAGTGGGAGGGGGGCAATGGGAAGCCAGCAGATCCTGCTGTGTCTGCAAGTCTGTGCTGAAGGAGCTCTGCCCAGGGACCAGGGGGGAGGGGCCAGCCCCGCTGTGAAGCAGAGAGCCTCACCCAGTCCAGAGAGCATGCTGGGATTCTGGGAGCGTGTAGCTTACCTTAAACCTGCAAGGGGTCTGGGACAGACAGTACATAAACCAGTTTGAGCGAAATCAGTTAAGTCTGATACTACATTCAACCAGTTTTATCTCAAACCAGTCTCAGCCATTTTCAAACTGGTTTATGTGCACTGAACATTTGTTCTGTTAAAGGTTTAAGCCAGTTTCTGATCACTTAAACCAGTTTATGTGTAATGTCTGTTCCTAGCCAAAAAGGCCAACAGCATACTGGGCTGCATTAGTAGGAGCATTGCCAGCAGATCAGAGGATATAATAATTCTGCTCTATTCTGCATTGGTGAGGCCACATCTGGAGTCCAGTTTTGGGCCCCCCACTATAGAAAGGATGTGGACAACTTGGAGAGAGCCCAGCGGAGAGCAAGGAAAATGGTTCAGGGGCTGGGACACATGACTTCTGAGGAGAGAACTGAGGGAACTGGGCTTATTTAGTCTGCAAAAGAGAAGACTGAGTGGGGATTTGATAGCAGCCTGTAACTACCTAAAGGGAGGTTCCAAAGTGGATGGAGCTGGACTGTTCTCAGTGGTGACAGATGACAGAACAAGGAGCAATGGTCTCAAATTGCAGCTTATGAAGTTTAGGTTGGATATTAGGAAAATTTTTCTCAGTAGGAGGGTGCTGAAGCAGTGGATCAGGTTACCTACAGAGGTGGTAGAATCTCCATCCTTGGAGGTTTTTTTAGGCCTGACTCTAAGCCATGGGTGGAATTATCTAGTTGGGATGACCTCCTGAGGTCTCTTCCAAGCCTATTTTTCTATCATTCTATGGTTCGCTTTTAAAGCTGTGGAAATGGGGAATTCAGAATGGCAGAGTAGCTGCAATTTTAGCTATAGTGAGGTATAAAGCACTGCTATAATATCATAGCCTTCTGTTCACTGAACCAATCAAAATCCCACTGCAGTGGAAAATATTTCTATGTTCCATTTCTCATAAGGTAACCCTAACTTTAGGTCTCCTTGTCCCTATTACTCACTGGGAGCATGTACACGTGTGCTTTACTGAAGAGCTGACTAATTAGCTCCACAGTAAAGCATCACCATCTGTGTGTGTGATGCTACTAGGCTGGAATAAACTAATTAACTCCGCCACAGGATAGTACTGCCCAACACAAGCACTTTCCTACGGCAGAGTCATTTAGTGTACTGCAATGCATGAGTAGATGGTGACTGGGGCTGGCCGGAGCACAAGGATACTACAGTGCAGGGGCTGCCTTCTGGCTAGCCCTGCACTGTAGCACCCTCATGCGGCAGCCCCTCTGCAGCACACTGAGCCAGGACAGAGCAGCTCTGGGCTGGCAGGTTGACCCTGGAAAACAGTGCTGCCATTTTTCAGCTGTGCTTATTGTACATGTAAATGTGCGCAGCGCACTGTGATCATTGGGGTTGTCCTATACCCTTAGCAGCCAGGTCCTTGGAAACACTTCTAAGGAACTGCCAACTATGTGCCCTTCATCTTGGAGTTTTTGATCCCAAATGAGAAGTTTTTGCCTTCTCTACCTCTCACTGGAGTCTCTGGAAATGGACCATAGGGACTGCCTCATGTCCACAATTCCCTTTAAAGAAAGCAGTACTTATTGTAATATAAAGAGACAATCAAAGCAAACCAGTTGGGAAGCATTAAAAGATCACATCTATTCTATATATTCTGTATCTATGGGGAGCAGCCTTGCTACACAAGTGTTTGCAGTTACAGTTCATTTAAGATACAGAATCAAAATCCTTTTGTGCAAGAGCTGATTTTTATGGGATAATCAACAATAGCTCTGCAGTTATCTCCGCTAAAAATAGTGAATATTGAAACACTGGGCAGCATCTGGCATAAAATGGCCTGTGTTCATTGGTGGCAATTTGAACCAACTGATATCAACTGGGAATCTGGTTCAGTTCCTGTTGTGCCATGTTAATACAATGTAATATCTGTCCGTTAAAATAATTATTGGTTGTAGAAATACAGTGCCGAAAATTTGCATGAAATAAAGAATATGATGTATCTAAATAGGGCCTTTTATAGGGCCTGAAGTATCCCTAAGTGCTTTGTACTTTACACTTATCAAAGAAATAATATTACCCACTATTGAAATGTAGCAAACTTGTCTCTACCTTGCTAAAAGTAGAAACTCAGATCCTCATCTGATGTAAAATAGTATAGCTATATAGATTTCATCGATTTATGTGTGTGATCTGGGCAAAAAAAACCCTACACAAAACACACTGAAAAATAAGGTTATGGCTATTAACAATATTTATCAGGAAAGCAGCAGTATCATACTTAGAAATGAAATACAAACAGATTAATGCTTCTTTAGCAATAAAATCCAAATATTATTGCTTCCAATATAATTGCCATCTTTTTTACTCAACTATTGTTGAGGCATGGAAAACTGGGTGTAAAATGCCATCTCTTTCTTCAACTTTTAAATACATTTTAATAACTACCAAGACTTTCAAAAGTGACTAATGACTTACAGGGTTCATTTAGTGTCTCAGTTGTCTGGGGGATCTGAACTGGAGATATCATAAAAAAAATCTTGGAGCAGTTTAATTGGCCCCGCTGTATGTGGGGCCAGGAGGAAGGCTGCACTGCTTGTACTGCTGGCATGGCAGAGGGCAGCTGGAAAGGTGTTCAGCACTTCTGAAAATCAGAGTCTTTTTTTTACACTATTTCTGATTAGGCACCACAAAGTCATTAAGCAGTTGTGAAAACCTTGCATTGAATAGCAGATACAATATCCCACTGAACTACCATGCTTTGTATATAGCCTTGTCAAACAAAACCTAAGGAAACCCAAAAATGACCATTCTAAAATCCATTAGTGAGATAATTTATAAGATGACTGTGATGAGTTGTATTAATATTTAATTTAAAATTATTATTATTATTAATATTATTATTACCTTGCTCTTGCATAGTACATTTTAACAATATCTCTTAAAGGCCTTTATAAAAGAAGGACACAAAGTGTTATAACCATTGAATAAAGCATCATGGAACCACCAACTCAGTGGCTTAGTCAGTGCAGATGGACCATCAAGGCAAAAGAATCCAGCAAAAGAAAATGTATGTCAAATATATGCCTTGAATACTTTGTGTTTGCACGGAAAACAATGGAAGATGTAAGGGTAAGTGTAAAGAATACATAGGACAATGCTTTTATTGCCTAAATACTTACTGGTTGATTAGCAATACTTTTGTCTTTATTTTATTCAATGTTACTTTAATTAAATTTCCTGAGCCAGTGTGAGGGTATCTGGAATATGCCTAGGGTATAGGCCAGCAGCAATTTTGTTCCTATCACCTTCAGAGCAAAGGGGTGGCTGGGAGAGGATTATAGCTCTGAGGCATAGTGCCTCCTGAGGCTACACGTGGGGATTATCAGTATATCGCACCTTGCTCAGAGCTGTGCCTGAAGACATCATCTAGCCCTAAAGCAACATGAAGTTACTCAGCCTTTCAGAAGACCCACTCTACCTTTATAGTCAATAGGCCAAATTCATGACTAATATCACTTGAATTGTGGCACACAAATACTGTAGAAGGCCATCAGGATAAATGAGGAAACCCCCTTAATTTGGAAAGGCATCTGAACTGTCTACAAGTCCTATCTGAAGTAAACTCCAGTCTTTTTTCAGGGATCAGCGTCACCAACATTTGCTTATATTTTTACCATGTTGGAGCTCGTTTCTTGCATGTTCTTAGATAAATGTATCAAAACACAGACGTTATCAGTCTCAGTGCAGTGAAAATATTCACAACAACATATACATATTGGGACTAGCGAATGGCTTATTGTCTTGAAATAAAGATGGTGCAATGCATTTTTGTTATACTGGGGCCAGTTTTCTGCTTGATCCTTTTGCATACATAGACATACTGGTAAAAGCATTCTGAAAATCATCACAAAGGAATAATATTTTTCTACCCATGAGAACCATTTTACCAAATGCTTTCACATGTATATGTTGGTAACTGTAATCCTGTTCCCACTGGAATGTGACCTCCCTGACATCAGTGGGATTTCTGCAAGTGACTTCAGTAAGAACAGAACTGGGTGCTATATGTTTGAGAAAGTATATTACCCTCCACTGACAAGACAGGTTTAAAAGAGTATGAGGCTCTTTCCACAAGAAACATTTGCCATGTGGCACATGGTAAAGGGTAAGCGCTGGCTCCATAGGAACCACCATCGCAGCGCTAGTTCTTCAGGTGTGTGGTTTATTATTATAATTATTACTTTGTCTCCTGTCTCCCTTGACAAAGGAAAGGAAAGGAAAGAAAAGGTGTGCTTTCAGAGGTACATCATTAAACTTGGTTGCCAAGCAGCATGTATTCTAACAGTGTGAACCTATGCTGGATTTAAACTACTCCCTAACTCAGGGCTGTCCAACTGGTGGCCCAGAGGCTCCATCCAGCCTGCAAGGGGTTAACATGCAACCCCCTAGGCTCCTTCCCACCAGCTGCTCCCGACATGCTCCTGCTATGTCCCAGGGTTCTGTGGCCCAAGGGGTGTGTGACACCCACCCCACACCACCCGCCATCAGAAGAGACATCCCATTTGAGCAGGAATAACCCATACCTGTCCATAGAGGGATTCCTGCATTGTCATCTGGAGAATTAGGTGTTGGCCACCGTGAGAAATAGGATGTTAGAGTAGATCAGTGCTTCTCAACCTTTTTAGACTCAAGGCACCCCTCGGAAAGTGCCACCTCTTAGCTTTCACTTGTTTCTTGACTATGGAAATATAATAGAGCAATTCTTCTGCAAGCTCAAAAAGACCACAACAGGTTTGAACATTTTTGACAGTATGGATTCCTATTTCAAATCTCTGGGTTTATGTTGTGAATCATGAATAGGTGTTTGCACACCTAACAGTGCTAATATTACATGGCATTCTGCAAAGCATTTAAAAGGATCTTGTAGCACTTCAAGATGCTGCAGCACTGTGGTATAGAATCAGTGGACTAGATGGACCAAGGGTCTCATACAGCATGGCAACTCCTATGTTCCTAAATAATTTTAAGTGACTCCTTTGGGAAGTCATCACAAAGGACCCTGATCCTACAGATATGCATACTTTATTTACAAGCACTGTACATTGCCGTTAGTGGAACTACATGCAAGAATAAAGTTAGGCCTATAATTAAGCATCTGGGCTAGGGACAGATGTTACACATAAATCAGTTTAAGTGATTGGAAACTGGTTTAAATCTGTAATAGAACAGATGTTCAATGCACACAAACCCATTTGAAAATGGCTAAAACTAGTTTGAGATAAACCTGGTTGAATGTAGTATCAGACTTAACTGATTTAGCTCAAACTGGTTTCTGCAATGTCTGTCCCAGACCCCTTGCTGGTTTAGGATAAACCAGACACCCCCAGCATCCCGGCATGCTCTCTGGGCTGGGCGGGGCTCTCTGCTCCACAGCAGGGCTGGCCCCTCCCCTCTGCTTGACAGAGACTTGCAGGCACAGAGCATTTGCCTGGCTTCTCCAAGCTAAGCAGGAATTATTCCCCACTCCCCTCTGCCTTGTACAGACACCTCAGCATTAGCTAGCAGACCATACAATGGCTATGGTCTGTGCTGTGGCAGAGGACAGAGGCAGACAGGCTTTTTGAGCTAATCAACAGTTAGCTTAATGTCCTTCCTTGGAAGAGCTGTTTAAGAAGAGCTCCATTAGTTAGTGGAGAGGGGCTTTGTTTTCTTAATGGGTTGATAAACACTGAGTTAAGGATGTTAAACATTCCTTGGCTGCAGCTCAGGTGGAGGGGGAATAATCAGAGCATCCTGCAGGGGCCTGGCCACACCCCCTTCAGCTCTGCCCTGTACAAGGGAAGAGAGGGCTGCTGTAGCACCCGCCCCCTCCCACCGCCTTCTAGCCTGAGCCACTGCAGGCATGTCCCTCCATTTCTGGGATGTCTGCCTGGGTTACAAACTGATTTAGGCTAGCCAGTTTAGACGTTTGAATCAATTCAGGCTCAGGCTTTTTGAATGTCTGTCCCTAGCCCTGGAGAATCAAGGAGAAAGTATTTAAACTATGTTCCTTGCCTACCCAAGTAAATCACATCATACTATAAATCTGAAATATAGGTAGATTCTGACATTGTCTCAGGAAAGAGGTGGTGTCCAAGGACAACAGTAATAAAATGTTTAAGAAATTGTCATGATTTGAAAACTAGACACTAGGAGGAGTTTTCAACAAAACTGATGCTAACAAAAGAAAAGAAAGAAAAAGCAGACGTGCAATATATACAACTATTGACACCAACAAATCCCTCCAACAGCCCACAGAAGAGATATCAGGTTGATGATGACACTATATTTTCACTGACAGTTTCTTTACACCACACTTTTAGAATTATTAAGGAAGCGGTTGTGTTTTTTTACAACCATCTCCAGGGTACCTAGCTTTATTGGTTTTGTTTAACAGGCTGCTGACCCCTCTATGCCATTTCTATTTAATGTGTAAAGTTGTATTTTCTTTTTCCCAAACAAATTAAAAAACGGGGGGGAAAATATCCCACCCAAACCCACATCTAAGAAATTGCCCCCAAACATTAAAACATTGTTTAAAAAGAGGTAAATATTCTAAGGGTATATCTGCACTGTCTCCATGGTGATCCCAAGAGCACCTCTGAGAAGCAGACTTCATTCACTCAGCTCCTGCTTTGTATGCACCAAACCTTGGCATTAGGTAATGTAATGAGTCTAGCTCAGCCCTGACTGCATGCCAAGAAGCACACCTGAGGCAGAGAGTCTTACAGCAGCTTTGGGCATATGGTGAATGCCTTTCCACAATGGCTACATTGAATATTAAATGGGCAGGGTATAATTTCTAAGCAATGTTCCTGGGCTCACCGCTTATCCATCCCACCATTTACAATCAATACTATTTGTTCAACAGTAACCTCAGTATGAGCAAACCACTAAATGTTTCTGAAAAAGAAAATCAAAAAATTATTGCCCTGCTACTGCAACTATACAGATGTTTTATTTTATATATATGCTTGATCCCAATGAAATAACAAATGATTTGCTCTCTGATGCAATTATTCACATATGTAAATGTTTGCAAGATCAGGTCTGTCTCGCACATCTGTGACAATTATAAACTTCCAATACAAATCCACATGTGTATTTTCATTACACATCAACAATTCTCCATTTTTCCTGTTAAATTCCATTTGCAACACTAGTCTCAAGAAACAGTCATTTTCGGCAATTCCCCACAAACCTGAATCCCTTATAAGGAAATGAAAAGAATAAAAATAATAATTTTTTAAAAATCCCGGTGTCAGAGTTCAGACTGTTGCATGATGATGAAATCCATTGGGCCCTTTGATACTTGATAAGAATAATGGTCAACATTTTAAATCTCTGGTGCCTCTACTTGGCATACTTCAATAATTAAGTCTAAATATACTAAATACTCAGAGCTTCTATTAGGTCAGTGGGTACTTCTGAGGTTTACCATCTGGGGTACTTTTATTTAGGTATCTAACCAAGTCATTCAAGTCTGAAAATGTTCATCAGTATCTTTATATTTATTATCAAAGCAGTGTAGAAAATGACAACACCCTAAATATTCATTTCCTTAATTATGGGTGCTAGAATACTGTAGATGATGTAATAGATAAGCACACAGGTGTCACTTTGCAAGATTTGATTATTTGGTGGGGGGTATATTCATTAAATGTTTTATTTTAGGAATGAATATATGCTGTGAAACCAAAAATCAAGTCTGGGGCGTTTGATTTTGGGGCAGATTCAAGTCATTCATGTAGGTACCTCCACTAAGGCATTGCATGCCTAAAAACTAGGCACAATGCCCCGTATCAACACATTTAGGCACTTATCAAAGAAGAGAGTAGACACCTCTGAAAGGTGTTCCAAAATGTGAAGCAGAAAGAACTTATAGCAAGCCAATAAGGCTCTTTCCAAATTTTCATTCCTACTCAGAGCTCAGGCACCTCTATCATCTCAGGAACCAGAGCGCCCAGAAGAGAGACATCTTATTTGCTATAACAGTTCAAAATATTGGCTACAGGCAAGGACCCTAGAGAGTAGTCATAAGCCAGAGAAAGATCAGGGGTCAAAGGCCAATAGCCAGCAGGACTCTTGTAAAGTCAAGATGCAGGAGCAAAAGGCAATTCTGAAATACCAGATTGAGATCAGGTGACAAAGTTAGCCAGACCGCCAGGCTAAGGATCTAGAAATAGAGACTGAAAACCAGGAGGCAAGCCAATATCAGGATCCAAAGTCAGGAAACCAGAAGGTAAGGCAGGGACTGAAGTCAGGCCTAGAGCTGCTTACAGACTGGAAGTCCAGTGTGTTGTGTAGCAGAGGACAGGTGTTGGGGTAGAGCCTTTTATGAGAAATTGCTGGATCAAAACATGTAGCTAAGCAAAAGCTGACTTGGAACTTAGCTGGGACAGGTACCATCGACTTGAGGTTGGCGAACTGGCCAGCTTTTAGGCCCAACCCACTACTGAGGACCCTCTGTATGACTGGGTGGGGCTATAATATCTAGGATCCTGGTTACAACATTTGCAGCCCTGGACTGGGACAGGAGATAGAAGGGGATTTTAGGCCCCTTTCCCAAGATAAAAGAACTCCCTGTTAGGGGACTGCCACAAGTCCGGGGCTAAAAGTATATCCATAAGGCAGAAAAACAGATCGAGGAAGAGGGGTTGAGTAACTCAGCTGGGACAACTAGCAAGTTGACTGAGGAAGAGAAACGTAATTCACACCCGGTACACCTACATGTGCATTTGCTCCAGAGTGGGTTCACTCTAGGGTAAATTACTCCAGAGCAGGAGTTTTCAACCTTTTTAAGTCTAAGTACCCCCAGCAGCCAGATGGCAAGCAGGGTGAAGACAGCAATGTCCCTCTGCGGGGCAGGGAAGCTCACCGGGCTGGTGGGTGGCAGTGGCTGCCACATGTGCAGGCTTCCCTGCCCTGAAGAGGGGTGCCAATGTCCTCGCCCTGCCCCACCCCAGCCCTGCATCTGGGAGGTGGTGGCACTCTGTCCCCGCCTGCCTACACATACCCCTTAGGACTGGTGCAAGTATCCCCAGGGGTATGTGTACCCCCATTTGACAACCCCTGCTACTAGAGTAAGCCTACCCTGGGCAGGTGTCTACATGTGCAGGGATGCAGGAGCAGATCTGCTGCTGCTGGCAGCAGCCTGCTCCCATGCACCAGGCCCCTGCAGCAGTCAGGGAGAGCTCTAGACTCCCCCTGCATGAGAGTCTGGGGTGGACAGGGAGCACAGGGCCAGGAGTCAGCTGTCTCCTGGTGGGGGGCTGGGAGATTGCTCCCTGCTCCAGGAGGGCTGCTTGGTGCTGAGGTGGGCTCTACCACCTGATCCCAGGTGGGGACAATGTCCCCCTGCTCCAGCAGCAGGGAGCTCCTGGCCCTGGCTCCCCAGTTGGAGGCAGGGGACTTGGAAGGAGCTGCAGGGGATGGGCAGGTCCTAACCCCATGCCCCAATCTGCCAGTAGGGCAGCTAACAATCTCCCCAGCCTCCACTTCACAATCCTAATTGGGAAGCTGGGGCTGGGAGCTCCCTGCTGCTGAGGCAAGGGGACATTGTCCCTGCCCAGGCTCCATTGCCCTGGCAGCAGGAAACTCCCAGAGACAGAGACCAATCTCCCACCCCCTGCTGCCCAGCTGACAGGGAGCAGGTTTGCTCCTGGTCAGGTGTCTTCACATTTGCTACTGTGTGGTTACTAATCATGAGTAAATTTGCTATTTGCATTTGCAGGTAGCAAATTTACTCACCAGTTAGAGTCAATTGCTATGCAGCAAGCATCTGCACATGTAGACATGGACTCTTGCTGCACAGTAATTAGTTCTATTGCTCTATAAAGCATCTCATGTAGACTTGCTCATTGACAGCAATACACTAGCATTCACTTCAGTGCAATGTACAGCACCCACAGCAACTTTCACTTGTGAATGAAGCTGATGACAGTGTCTACCTTTTACAGAATAGCCTAGTGGCTAAAGCACCCACCCAGGAAGTGAGGCACCCAGATTCTATGCTGCCCGCAACCTGACGGAAACTCAAGACCACGTGGTCACCTCCAGAGACAGAGCTCTAAGCACCCAGCCATGGAACAGCCTCTACTCTGCATCCTCCTGTTGAAGTTGTGACACTGGGCGGGGAACAATACAAGATTCATGGGTTGAGAAGGAAAGCAAGGAGGGAGAAGCACGCTTCTGTGAGCCCAGTGACGACTGTACTCCCCAGGGAAGCACAAACCCTGGATTCCAGTCCTTGATTTTTGTGTGTTTGTATGAGACAGTCGTTGGTTAAAACAGAAATAACCCTGGCAGCAGGAAACAGAAAAAGGCTAAATTGGTTCCAGTACTTTGATACAAAAAAGACAAAATGCAACAATTATGGCTTAATTTGAATATAATCCCCCAACTACATGGGCTAGTCCTAGTAGGTAAAAACAAAGACTGAGAAAAACTCAACTATATTTCTGTTCTGATTTCCTGTTGTTATATTTACCTATCTTTCCCTCCTAACTGCAGGGCCTGGGGAGTTCATTTCCTGCCCAGTGTTCTCTCTGACATGCAGCTGGAACAAGCAGCAATGGCTTAGACTACCAGTAGGCCTGATGCACACACAGATTTTTGTACCAGGATAGCGATTGTTAGATCATGGCACGATGCTTTCCTGATATAATTATTCCAGTAAAACACCTACTCTCAATGCAGTTATACCTATATAATTTATTGCCATACAAATGAAGGCTATAACAGTAGATCAGCACTTTTAAACCAACATCTGCAGTAAGTGAATTGATACCATTTTTAGCTAAACACATATAATTAAAGCAACACAACTTTTATGTGTAGATAATGCAGAGATTCTTTAAATATCTCCCTGCTGCACTGACCAGCTGAAAATAAATATGAGAGTAACCTAAATCTTTGAACCTGAAAAGAAAACAGATTAAAGTGGCTGGTGTTACTCTAGCTCAGTCTGTGATTTCAAGAAAAAATGGTTATTACAAAGCAAATGCAACCCACAGAATAAATGCTTGTACCCACAACTCTCTCTATACACAAGACACATAGCTGAACACTTAACATTGGTGGGACCAAGAGAGATTGAACAGTGAGCACAGGTGTAGTAGGATCTTCAAATATCTATGCCTGAAAGCTTGCAAAGAACATTTTTTCCAACTATTTAGTTGATCAAATAAAAGATATCACATTTACCTAAAGAACCTTGTCTGCCTCTGCCTCTAAAAAACATCATTAAAAATGGCAATGACAAGCTGTTCTCTGTATCATTGAGGTTTACACAGGAGGCCTGTTTCTCACTGGCACCTTTGCTTGTATCTTGCAACACAGGAAAATTGCCTTTGCTAACACCAGGTGCTATTTCAAACATTCAGTTGCCCTTAACCTCAGTCCCCTGTAATTGATGGCCCACTTGTCTAACCCCGCAACTACTTCTTACTTTGGACACAGATGCTGCATCTCTAAATGCCACTCCACATTATAACATCCAACCTTCCTGTGTCACATATCAATCAATTCAGTGATCCTTAAAGAAACCAGCAGTGGCCCATGCAAACTGGTAGACAGCAGCTCTGAGCAACAAGAGATAAAGCCAGGCATGCTTACATTACATAGTGTTTGCATATAAAGTTCTTGGAACCAGGTCACAAAAATAGCTGGGGAAGTAAGTAGTTCACAAACATCCTTTGTATTTAATGGCTGGATGAATGCATATGAAATGTTATGCAATAGCTTCAAAATCAAATCTCCTATCATTTGAGTGAACTCAGCCATGCAAAAGCTTGGCGTAGCTTATATAATCTGCCATCCATCATGTTGACCAATCTTGACTCATTTTTTCTGCTGTCCCATCTGTCTGTCCGCATCCACCTTTTGGATCTAGTCTTATAATGGGATTTTAGCTCCTTGGGGTTTCATTTCTTCTGGCCTTGCACAGTGTCTAACACAAGGAGGTCCTGCTTCATGACTGGGGCATCCTAAACTATACACATAATAAATAATAGGAGGAGCAGCATGTTCTACTTCTGAACTGGAAGTCCAGTGAGGCTTTTTTTTTTACTGGACATTTTAGAACCCAGACACTGTGTTCCCCACTTTCAAAATATCTTTGAAATATATAGATATCAAGGCAAACAACAATGACTGATGGCAAAGAGCACTGAAATGGGACTCAAGAAACTTAGACTGAATTCCTAGGTCAGGCATCCTCCTACGTGACCTCATCATTCAAACAAGTTCAGGATCCTGACAAGAGGAAGAAAAGAGAGCAGTAGAGTATGGACCCTGGACTTCAGTAAAGCAGACTTTGACTCCCTCAGAAAACTGATGGACAATGTCCCCAGTCAGAGGGGGACAGGAGTCCAGGAGAGCTGGTTGTATTTTAAAGAAACCTTACTGAAGGTGCGGGAACAATCCTCCCTGATGTACAGGAATAATAGCAATTGTGGCAAGTGGCCAGCTTGGCTTAGCAGAGAACTCTTCAGTGAGCTTAAACACAAAAGGGAAGCTTACAAGAAGTGGAAACATGGACAAACAATGTGGGAGGAATATAAGAGCACTGCTCAGGCATGCAGGGATGAAGTCAGGAAGGCCAAAGTGCAACTGGAGTTACAGCTAGCAAGGGATATGAAAGGCAACAAGAAGGGTTTCTACAAGTGTGACAGCAACAAGAGGAAGGTCAGGGAAAGTGTAGGTCCCTTACTGAATGGGGGAGGAAACCTTGTGACAGATGATGGGGAAAAGGCTGAAGTACTCAATGCCTTTTTTTCCTCAATCTTCACAGGCAAGTTCAGCTCCCAGACTACTGCACCAGACAGCACAGTTTAGGGAGGAGGTGAGCAGCCCACAGTGGTGAAAGAACAGATTAAGAACTATTTAGAAAAGCTGGACGTATACAAGTCCATGGGACCAGATGCAAGTCATCTGAGGGTGCTGAAGGAGTCGGCTGATGAGATTGCAGAGCCACTGGCCATCATGTTTGAAAACTTGTGGTGACTGGGGGACAACCCAGGCAATTGGAAAAGGGAAAATATAGCGCCCATCTTTAAGAAAGGGAAGGAGGAGAATCCAGGGAACTACAGACCAATCAGCCTCACCTCAGTCCCTGGAAAAATCATGGAGGAGATCCCTCAAGGAATCCATTTCTAGGCAATTGGAGGAGAAGAAGGTGTTTAGGAACTGTCAGCATGGATTCACCAAGGGCAAGTTATGACTGACCAACATGATTTCCTTCTATAGTGAGATGACTGGCTCTGTGGATGCAGAGAAAGCTGTGGACATAATATACCTTAACTTTAGCAAGGTTTTTGATATTGTCTCCCACAGCATTCTTGCAAATAAGCTGAGAAAGTATGGGTTGGATGAATGTACTGTAGGCTGGATAGAAAGCTGGCTGGATTGTCAAGCTCAATAGGTAGTAATCAACGATTTGATGTCTACAGCCAGTATCAAATGGAGTGACCCAGGGATTGGTCATGTGGCCAGTTTTGTTCAATATCTTCATCAACGACCTGAAAGATGGGATGGATTGCACCCTCAACAAGTTCACGGGTGATACCAAGCTGGGGGGCGGGGGGGGAGGGGGCGGGGTAGTAGATACACTGGAGGGTAGGGCTAGGATTCAGAGTGACCTCAACAAATTGGAGGATTGGGCCAAAAGAAATCTCATGAGGTTCAACAAGGACAAGTGCCAAGACCTGCACTTAGGATGGAACAATCCCATGTACCGGTACAGCCTGGAGACTGACTGGCTAAGCAGCAGCTCTGCAGAAAAGGACCTAGGGGTTACAGTGGACAATAGACTGGATATGAATCAGCAGTGTGTGCTTGTTGCCAAGAAGGCTAACAGCATCCTGGGTTGAATTAGTAGGAACATTGCCAGCAGATCAAGAGAAGTAATTATTCCGCTCTATTATGCACTGGTGAGGCCATATCTGGAGTACTGTGTCCAGTTGTGGACCCCGCCCGCTATAGAAAGATGTGGAGAATTTGGAGATAGTCTAGTGGAGAGCAACAAAAATGGTTAGGGGGATGGGGCACACGATTTATGACGAGAGGCTGAGGGAACTGGGATTATTTAGTCTGCAAAAGAGCAGATTGAGGGGGATTTGATAGCAACCTGTAACTACCTGAAGGGGGGGTCCAAAGAGGATGGAGCTGGACTGTTCTCAGTGGTGACAGATGACAGAACAAGGAGCAATGGTCTCAAGTTGCAGCAAGGGAGGTTTAGGTTGGATATTAGGAAAAACCCTTTTACTAGGAGGGTGGTGAAGCACTGGAACAGGTTACCTAGAGTGGTGGTGGAATCTCCATCCTTGATGGCCTTTAAGGCCCGACTCAACAAAGCCCTGACTGGAATGATCTAGTTGCAGCTGGTTGTGCTTCGAGCAGGGTTTTGGACTACATGACCTCCTAAGGTCCCTTCCAACTCCAAGTTTCTATGATTCTATGTGTTTTGGACTCAGTTTCTTCTTATATCAACCTGATTCTGGAAGTACTACCATGATTATGAGGTTGTCCCTGCAACACTCTAGTGACACAGGGAACCTCTGTTTCCCTGGTTTCCACAGGAGCATTAGGTAGACTGAGTGACTTGTCCATATGAGAAAGGAGATGACTCCAGACATGATGTGCAAGGGAAAGGTATGTATTGGGGGAAAAAAATAATAAAAGCTGTCATTATGGCATAAGGCAAGAGAATTAGATAAGAGTATTCTGTGTACTGGGGGAGTCTAGGACAAAATTGTAGCATCCATCATGGAACTTGAAGGGAGCAGCAAAGGCCTCAAGAGGAACCTCTCAGAAAAGTGAACATAAAATAATATAATGGAATCTGTACTAAGTTCCACTCAGCACCCTCCAGACCAAGCTTGCCCAGTTGCATACTAAGGTGTTTTTCCCCTCTAACTGATGGCCCTGCAAACACAACCTGAAATTTGTAAGACAGGCTGAATCATTGTGATTCTGAAGGTCAAACTGTCGCCTGTTAAACTTCTTCCACCTTATTGAACTTACCAGTTATATGTCTTTTGGTTCTCACTTCTCACTTCTTTGTCTTGGATTTGGAACCACCCTGAGCAGAATTCTGCTTCCCTTTGTGGACAATCAAAGTGCAGCTTGCAACCAACCTGGCATTTCCTGAGTAAAGTGTAGGCACGATTCTATTACCCTCATTGGTCACATGAGTGCCCCCATTATAGGAAAAGGAAGACATCTGCATGTCTCCAGAGAGCAATCTGGAGAGAGTAATAGAATTGCTCCTATACTTCAGTTGGGTGACTGGGATGGTTGCAAGCTTCAGCACAGTCATCCACTAAGTGAAATAGAATTCTGCCCTGTGTTTACCAAAACCTGTTCGACTTCACTGACCTTATCCAGAACTAGATGATCCCAGGAGCTACCTAGTACTTTAATACTGCAGGTCATCGTAACAGACAAAGGTATAACATATTAATGGTTCCAACTTAAATACGATTTCTCCTCCTTCTCCCATACTTTTTAGAAAAAAGGAAAACCAAATGCAAAACTGGCCCTCCCACTTCTAAACCAGTCACATCCAACCTAGAAACAGTAAAAGATTAAAAGTTACATTCAATTGCTGATTCTATACACAGTGTAAGTCTTCATAGAAGAGATTCAGAATAGGAGTTGGCTCATCAGCACAGCTGTGTAAATCTGAATAGTAGCACTGACTCATGATGGAGCTGTTCTGGTGAAAATGCAATTAGAGTAAGGCTTTCGATGTTTAATTTTTTAATATTTACTGGTTATAAATCAAAAGACAAATGGATATTGAGACATCAAGGACAATGCCTTTTTTGTGTTAAAGGGCATGTTCTAAGGAAAAACAGTTTTTTGAAAACCTGACCTATTTTCAGTTTGCATGGTTCTTTTAACTGTCTCGCGAAAAGGATGTTTATACAATTTTGTAAAGAAATGTGAACTGTTCCACCCCATTTACATTTCTTTGTTCAAAAATGTCTTCTCCTTGTTAAGATTCCAGCAGGCTAGGAGAAGCAGACATAGCATTTACTTTCCAATTTGAAACCTAAAACCACAATCTCCAGTTCAGAAAACACAGAATGAGTCACAGGAAGGGGCCACTTGCTTGCAAAACTCATTAAAAGCAAGGCAAGGCAAAATGGATTTCCTGTATCAATAAATAGATTGCTGGCAACACATGGAACACCTGACATTGCTAGAGGCTTAAAAACAATATCGAAGTAGCCAAAAGTGAGTTCAATTCCTGAGAGAGGTTATTCTGCATCTGCCACACAATCCTCAATAACAATAGCAATCTCAGTTCATCAGCGTACTTAAGCATGTGCTTACGTTCCAGTGAATGTGCTTAAGTTCCAGTGAATTTAATGGGACTTAAGGATATTCTTAAATACTGCACAAATTAGGCTTACAATGAATACACATATACATGTTACAGAGCTATTTCAGAGTTGCAGGTTACAGCAACTCTAAAGTAGCTGCAGTTTTCTGATTCCATAGAAAAATAAGCAGTATTGTATTTCAGCTTTAAACACAGCTGCATGTGCAACTTCCCTCTGTTATTTGCCATACTCTGAGACAGGTGAAAAATAGACTTCTAGACCAATTTTGTTTTGTCCTTTTGTTACCATAAAGGACCTGCTCGCACACCCATGTGAACCCCCAATGCAGAGACATGCAGGATTTCGTTCAATATGAATATCAAGCCAATACTGGACCTAAACTGGAAAGCTCACTATGGAGTAGATGTACTGTTGGGAAGGAAAGAATCTGCTTATCAGGCCGCAAAGCAGTTATCTAGCCATGTGGCAAAGGGTGCTGCAAAGCAGTAACTTTGTCCAGCTGTCAAAAGTGTTGATTGCCCTGTTCTCCTTTTTCTTGCTCTCTTCCTCTTTCCTCTCCTGAACCCATTTTTCTTGCTCTGTATCCTAGCAGTTAAAGTAGCTTTTGCATGTGTTCAGGTAGCTCTTTCCAAGGGTGGGCAAAGTATCTTACAGCACCACTCTTTGTGTGCTGTGATTCAGGGATCTTTGAAGCTTGCAGGGGAATATGTTGTGGGTACTCACCACTTCCAAGGCTTCCTTTGCATAGCTGACATGCTTTATAGCCCAGGGTGATGGGTCTGGACTGCCCTCCAAAAGCATAAGGAACTCCAGTGTGCCAGATCTCAGACTGCCTGGGCCTTTTCACAGCCAGACCTTTTCTGTGGATGCACGCTCACAGAAAGCTTGTTAAAATAGACTCCAGAGATGTAGGCCTCATATTTTTCAAACTCTTTGACTCACCCTTCGTTTTACTTCTTCCAGAAATCTCTCCAAACCTATGTGGTGACATTAAATAGTAATTCTTTCCAGATCTTTGCATTTAAAAAGGCAACATATTTTTAACATACTGGGAGGATTTTCTTCTGCAGGTATCAGGAGACAATTTTAAAGGAGTTGCTCCTCTTGAATTTGTTACCGCCAATCTTTTGTTTACAGGGAACTCCAGGAGAAATGAGTATGTTCTTTCAAGGTCTAATTTGCAAAAACAAAAGCATCATCTCCAATTAAAAAGCACCCTGATTTTAAACCCTCACTAGACCTTGAGTACAAATATTTACACAAGACAACGCTTTGAAGACAAGAAGGCGGGTTGGAGTTGACATGTGGTGACTGTGAGCCGGCCAACATGGAACTTCACATGTTTTTGTTTAACAGCGAACTTTAGCTCCTGAAGAACCGTATCAACCTCAAATATCTTTGTTTTTATATCTTCAACTCAAGGCAACCTGGCAGCATTACTGTGGTTATAGTTAGCTTGCTCAGCAAATCCAGCAGAGGGAGCACAAAGCATTTCTTCTCGCTCTTGCAAACAGCTGCAATTCCCTTTTCTTCCTTATTTCTCAGCAACGCAATCACAGAAGTATTTAAAAAATGTTGTATGACCCGCACATTACAGCCTAGTTCTGGCCCCACGGATGTTAGTGTCAACATTCCTATCAATTTCCCTGAAGCCTAACCAAACCCTTATGTATCTAGGTCCTCATTCAAAACTGATGAAAAGTATACACCCAGGCCTATCCTTTCATCCAGGATGCAAGGGAAGGAGGGAACAGGAGTAGTTATAAAAAGAGTTTCAGGCTACCTTTGCAGCCTTATAGTTCTAAGGCAGGACAGGAATGTCACTAGGTCTCTGGAGAAAACTAGTTTATGGTTGCTCTAATTGATGCCTGAATGACCCTGACTCCAAAGTACTATTTGTGGAATAGCGGGAGCTCAGAGGTCTCCTGGCCAGGCCACCTTCAGTGGAATTTTCGCACAAACTTAAACAAGCTTTAGAGAAGGCTCTCTTTGGTATGCTACAAATATTAGCTGTATCATAGTTTCATAGTAGGTAGGGTCGGAAGGGACCTGAGCAGATCATCAAGTCCGACCCCCTGCCCTGGCAGGAATGAGTACTGGGGTCAAACGACCCCAACAAGGTGTTCATCCAGCCTCCTCTTAAAGACCCCCAGGGTAGGAGCCAGCACCACTTCCCTTGGAAGTTGATTCCAGATCCTAGCCGCCCTGACAATGAAGTAGCGCCTCCTGATGTCTAGTCTGAATCTACGCTTTCCCAGTTTGTGACCGTTATTTCTAGTCATTCCTGGTAGTGCTCAGGGGAACAGGGACTCCCCCAATGCCTCCTGGTCCCTCCTGACTAGTTTGTAACAGGCCACTAGATCTCCCCTCAGCCTTCTCTTGTGGAGGCTGAACAGGTTCAGGTCCCTTAGCCTCTCCTCGTAGGGCCTGCCCTGCTACCCCCTGATCATGTGAGTGGCCCTTCTCTGGACCCTCTCCAAGTTATCCACATCCCTCCTGAAGTGTGGCACCCAGAACTGGATGCAGTACTCCAACTGCAGCCTGGCCAGTGTCACATAGAGGGGGAGCCTCCTTGGACCTGCTTTAGATGCACCTGTGGATGCATGACAAGGTGCAAGGCGCAGTTGGCCTTCCTGACCGCGTCCCCACATTGGCGGCCCATGTTCATTTTGGCATCAATAATGACTCCAAGATCCTTTTCTGCCTCTGCACTGACGAGAAGGGAGTTCCCCAGCCTGTAGGTATGCTGCTGGTTCTTCCCCCCCAGGTGCAGTACCCTGCACTTGTCAGTGTTGAAACCCATCCTGTTCTCATCTGCCCACTCCTGTAACCTGTCTAGGTCCGATTGCAGCCTATTCCTCCCTTCTAGCGTGCCCACTTCCTCCCACACCTTAGTGTCATCTGAACAGGGTGCTTTTTACACCCTTGTCCAAGTTAATAATGAAGATGTTGAACAGTGCAGGCCCGAGGACCAAGCCCTGGTGGACCCCACTGCCCACATCCCTCCAGGTTGAATAAGACCCGTCCACCACCAGTCTCTGGGTGCGGCCCTCCAGCCAGTTAGCGACCCATTTGACTGTGTAGGTGTCGACACCACAGTCCCCTAGTTTTTTAATGAGAATGGGGGGAGAGACAGTGTCGAAGGCCTTCCTAAAGTCCAGAAAGACTACATTCACTGCTACAACTGCGTCTACGGATTTTGTGACCTGGTCATAGAAGGCCACCAGGTTGGTCTGACAGGACCTGCATCTAATGAACTCATGTTGGTTGCCCCTAAGCATAATCTCCCCCGCTTGCCCCTTGCGGACATGCGCCAGGATAATTCTCTCAAAAAGCTTAACTAGGATCAAGGTAAGACTGACTGGCCTATAGTTTCCTGGGTCCTCCTTCCTCCCCTTTTTGAAAATGGGAACTATATTGGCCCTTTTCCAGTCCTCTGGCACCACACCAAAGTAACACGAGCGCTCATAAAGCCGTGCCAGGGGTCCCGCAATGACCTCTGTTAATTCCCTCAGCACTCTGGGGTGGAGGTCGTCAGGATCAGCTGATTTAAATACGTCCAGTCCCTCCAGAAGTTCCCTGAATAGGTCCTTACTGACCCTAGGCATGGGTGTGCCTCCCCTGGGTCCTATGGGGGTCCCAGTAGGGGGGGGAGGGGTGACCCGGTCCCCGCTCAGAAAAATGGAGGCAAAGAAATTGTTAGATAGGTTAGTTTTGTCGTCTGGTGCAACCAGATTTCTTAACGTGTCTTGCACAGGCCCCACGTTACCCATGTCCCAGTGGGTAAACCTGATAAGAGACAAAGCAATTAGCATTGGAAACATAAATGTCACACTATTCTTCAAAATGTCTCCAAAAACACAGGGCTAGAATCAAAGCCTTGAAAAAAACCACTCATGACATGAAATTTCAGAAAATTATTTTTCATCATTTGGTATTTATTATGATTTTTTGTTTGTTTTTTGCATTCAGCACATCAAAACAAGGTGTTACAATGATTTCCATCACTGCAGTAGCACATACATATACAGAGCAAATGCTGTATACAAATAGACTGAAAAATAATTATCTAAACCTAAAAGTAAAAAAATGATCTCTACCTCCAAAATTATGTTAATCTTTGCATAACTAACATAACAACTATGGACCAGATTCTATTCCACCTATTCGGCTAGGAACAAATGTTGCATTTGTCCCAGGATATGTTGCACCTGTGTTTGTTCTAGAACAGAAAACGCACAGGATTGCTGTTTATAAACATCACCCTTCCAATCAGGGCTTAGTGAGCAGCTGAATGAACTGCCACTTTTTTGCCATTGATTCAATGATGCTATCCTGGGATAACCATTCAGACACACTTTGTGGTGTCCCAGGACAAACTCAGCATTTCTTGTACCATGAACCTCTTTACAGCTTGTCCCAGAACAACAGACATAAATGTCTGAATAATTTCACTTTTGTCCCAGAGAAACCATTTTCTCCCAGGACAAAGTGATGTCTTTTTGTAGCCACAGGCACTTAAGTGCACTCAGGCCCCATGTGCAATTTTATTCCACACAGCTCACATTCTTTAAAAACTGTGAATGGAAAAGGTAAGTAGCTACTCCTCCTCATCACTGGCTTTTTCTGACTCTGCCTTAAGGCTCATATGATATTGTGCTACAAATGTAGGTGAATGAAGGGATTTTTAGGGACTTGAAAAGGGTGGAACAGAATCATATTTAGGTGTCTAAGTCCACTTAGACCTTAATAAATAGAATAGAATCTGCCCCCCTGTTAGCCTGCTTCTCATGCGACACTGCTAGAGCGGCATGATCACCCAATCCATGAAAATAAATATTAGCTCACTCCTCACCACTGCATATTCTAGTTTATTATATAATATGTTTATTATATAAATAGAATACATAGTGGTCTGTGTATTTCTAGAATGTTAGCAAACGTATTCTCTCTATAGCAGAAACCAGCATTACACTGAAAGCAAAGTTGTAAGATTTTTCTTTCACAGAAAGAGTAAGAATTCATTAAACCATTTCATTTTGTTCTTTATGAATTAACAAAGCAATTTAAAGATGTGTGCATAAAATTGCTCAGCCCTCAAAACAAAACATAATGTACTTTTAGAAAACTGCATATTTAAAAATAAAGCAATATCTGTCTTGAGAACAGGCCGACCGATTTTTTAAGCTGTTCTCATGAGCCAATCTGATAAGTATTAGCTAGCAGTGAAACAAATTTGCATGTGTTTATGCAACTACATTGCAACATCCATATACACAGGGGTACACAGCACTGTAAACAGTAGGATATTCACATCAAAACTAGTAAATTACCTACTCATCACACTGTCATTTGGTTTGCAATAGCAAAGGTGCTTAAAGAGAATGGATTTGTTACTTACTAGTAAATAGACAAATACATTTGATGGCCTAACTTTCAGAGGCATTTTCTCTGGGGGATGCTGCAGCTGCTGCACTTGCTCAGTGCCTCTAAAAATCAGACCCAAAGCACTATGAAGCTAAACTGATGGTTTGTTAACCAAATGACCAGATTTTTTGTGTGTGTAATAATTGCACCAAGATCAGCCTTTTCAGGATAAATGCAGATAGGATACAGATAGTGTGTTCATCGAGTAACTCCAATTACGTTAATGAAATGTAATAAATAATACCGACAAAGAATAAAGGTTTGAGTGCGCTTGTACTTAGAGAAGTGACATGCTTAATTGGCACCCTGAAGCCCACATTGATTGTCTCTCAGAAACACCATACCAAATCAGTGCAGTTTACAAGAAACAAAGTGTATAGCTTTCTTTTAAGCTGCCAGGCTTGCAAAGTCGACTGGGGTTTAGAAAGTACAAATATGCTCTTTTCTCCTCTTGTTCTAATTGTGACTTAACTGAAGAGGACATTTGCCTCAGCTGGACACAGCTTGCAGTTCTACTGAGTTAAGGGTTCACACCAGGAAGTGAGATTTAGGTCCCTATTCACTGCCTTCCCTCACACTTGTACAAATTATTATTCCACGTATGGGGCAAGGGTGAACTGGCCCCTAGGGTGAGTCTGCAGCACTACCAGTTAGACAAGGCAGATTTTGGAGCCCCAATTTTCCTTCCATTAATGCCATTTGCAAATCTACTGTTGACTTCAATCAGCAGCAGAATTCAACTGTTTCTTTTAAACTGAGCACATCTGGTACAGAGAAGCTGAAGTACAATATATATGGAATTCCACAATACCATGTTCAGTCTTTTTTCAGACAGCAATCTGGCTATAAATGTTTTTTAAAAAGATTTAAATATTTTTAAAAGTACATCTTATTACTAGCTCCAAGCACATTTCCAGAATCACTTATTATAGGGCCAGTTGAAGTCTACATTTTAAAGTGAAACACTGCAATTGGTTCAGGCAGATTATTTGAAGAACACTTCAAACTGATCTCTTATATTGCTTCCAGCACATATAATTAAATCTTAAGGCTTTCAAATGCAGGTAACAAAACAAAGCAGTACCAACATAGAGTATATGTGCAAATGAGGACAGAAATATGCACGTACAGAACTTAACACAAACAGAAGATTTCATTGTTTCCACAAAGATGTAAGACGCACTGCCCAACACATATATCTTTATTATACAGAATTGGAAAAGGCTGCAAAGTAAAGACATGAGATGCATCCTTAACCAGTAAGGGGCACACAGTAGGCAAAGAAAGGTTTGACAGAACATTTTCTGGTGCTGACAAGTACTTTGAAGCTCTTGGCTCCAGTGGCTCAGTGCAATTGATAGGTGAAATCCTGGCCTTCCTAAAAGTAATGGGTGTTTTTTCATTGACTTCAGTAGCGGCAAGAGTTCAACGATGGGTCTAATTCTTCCACTTTTAAATTGTACCTTAATCCAAATGGACTATTCTTGAAGTAAGGTACTACTCAATGTGAGTAAGGGTAGCAGAATCTGACACTACTTTTTTATCACCCTTACTTTAAATTCACATCATGCATTACTTGTGATAGCGTGATAATGTCAAAATAATACATCAGATCTGTAGCTGGTATACCTTCACATAGCTGTGTTGATCTCATTGATTCTTTGCCAATTTGCACCAGCTAATAATTTATCCCCATTTTTTTCTCTCCTTCAAACAAAGGAATTTTAACTCGGCATTGGTAGCAACCCCTATATGCATTACAAACAGGTGTCACGGGGATATGCTATGGCCTCCCTTATTAGTTAGAAGGGATGAGGATGCATCAGATCCCTGTACAAAAAAGATACAGAATCACAGTTCATTTTTGTTTTCCCTTGAACTAGCATTTATAGTGCACTTAAATGCAATCTCAACATCATTGCACCTGCAATTGACCTTATGGAATAAGACTGACACAATTTGAGCATGCTGGGTGTAAAGTTGAGAGCACAACTCCCATTCCCAGTAATATTTGTCCTGATGCATCATTTGGAAATGTGACTTGCAGCCTCCAAAAAGCATTTCTAATGTTGCTCTTAACAAACCGGTAGAATGTTCACAATATCACAAATTCCAGTTGAAGTGTCCAAGGCAAAAACCAAACTATAGCCTTCAAATACATGACAGCTAGTTCTTTTAACTAAGGCCAAAAGCCTGGAGTTGAATTTAAGATAAAGATCGATTTATATCCTGGTTTTCAAAAGGTGGTAATGGTTCTCTCCAGTATGTGAACTGACTATATGTGTCAGAACAAGGAAAATCTGAAGAATGGCTTCTTTTCAGCAAAGGAAACACATGATCAACCACCTCACATAGTCTGACGTAGCTGAAAAACAAATTTTCATTTAAATCATCTCTGTTCTTTTTCTTTTGATTTTTTTATTTAACAAGTCAGATTATTTTGGAAGTGGCTAGATGGTAAAGCCCACATAGAACAATAGAAAAGCCAAGAAACAAACCAAGAAGATTTTTCAGAAAGTACTGAACACTCCTTCAGCACAATCCTATCCTTTTTTAGTAGTCTCAAAAATCACCCATCCCTTTGGCTAATTTGGACAAAAGTATTTATAATATTTCATGAACACAGAACATATTTTAATCTTTCTTCATCAAAAAAGGGAAGAAGTATCAAGTTTATACTCTTTATAAACTTTAAGAGTAGGACAGAAACTACAATGCAGAAACAATGTGAAACTGTTTGCAGTTGATTGGACATGTGGCTGACTGGAGCAGTCAGGGTTCTGTAGTATTCGTGCATATCCTGGTAGAACCTATGTTACCACTCTGACGTATATTGTACAAATGCGCCTCAATAATTCTCCATTGTTATGGAACTGCTCATGTGCAATAGCTTTAGAATGATGACTGTGGGTCAGATCCTAACCCATCTAGTATACCTTTAAGTTTCATTTAGAGGTCCAAGGCCCAGATTTTAATCTATCTCTAAGATACATAAATGGCATTAAATGCCACTTATATAGAGTTTAGGTCCTAATCCATCCTGTATAATTAACCATGCCTATTGAAAAGATATGCTCCTAAGGCTGTCTTTGTACTTTGCATTAAATAGCTATTGGGAACTAGGAACAGGAATCATTGCTCCCTCACTTCCAGGGCAGTGCCAGCCTCAATGAACCAAAGTCAGGCTCCCTTTGGTTGCTCTCCTTCAAGCTTCACATATCTTTCCTCTCTGGCTGCCTAACGGCCCAGCTTCAACAGGAGGGATGGAGTTCCCCTCTACCCTGCCTAACTGATAGGATTCTGTTCTAGCAGAGATGTGTGGAGGGCCTAGGACTCATATCTTCCATTCCTGGGCAAGTGCCCTAACTACTAAGCTGTTGGACAAAAGGTGAGTAGCACCACCACTATTCTCAAGCTGGAAGCTCTTGTAGACAATGTCCTCTTGTAGACATGGATTTCTGGCTATATTCTGGAGAGCTGCACAGAATTCATGTACTTTCCCAGGTGAAATAGGGTTACAGTGGAGTATTGAATCACATCTGAGCATGTTTTGGAGATGTAATCATGCAGAGAAGTTTAGGTCTAAAATCTGCATAAAGTGGCACTGTCACTTATGCATCTTTAGACATAGAATAGGATCCAGGGCTTAGGTACATAACAGGCAGATAAGATTCTGGACTCAGATATTTTTCTTTTCTACCTGTTACTTTTCTAAAATAAAATTATTTTGAGGAAAGGTTTGCATTAATCTCTGCAAGCTATGCTCCCCCACATCTGTCCCCTTCTCTTTCAGATACAAAAAACTAACTGCAGAAGGGTTCACAGCTCAGGTCTCTAAAAACAGCCATCTTGCCTTGCCAGAGATCTCTGGAACCCAAATTTCACTCTCTTCCTATGCACTTCACTCCTGGCTGAATTAAGCAGCTCCCCACTCAGCTGCTTTCTTAAGCACTAAACTCTCCCTCAGCATTGTATAGGAAAGCCCAGGCACCTAACTGCAGGCTGATTCCATTAGATCTAACACATCCAGGTATTTTTGAGGATCTGGACCCTAGTTTCCACTTTTATTTGTCTGGATGCTGTGCCAAAAAATCCAAAGAAAGGAGAACTTTAACGGCAAAATTATTTAAAATCCATATAAAGGGCAGAAGGACTCAGGAAATTGCTTTTACTCGTCCCTTAAACTGACTGCATTTCAAATTTCAAGTTGCAGCAAGGCTAGTTTAGGTTAGATATTAGGAAAAAGTTTCTCACTAGGGTAGTAAAGCACTGGAACAGGTTACCCAGAGAGACTGTGGAATCTCCATCCTTGAAGGTTTTTAAGACCCAGCTATGAAAAGCATTGCCTGGAATTATATAGTTGGGGCTGGTCCTGCTTTGAGCAGGGGGTTGGACTAGATGACCTCCTGAGGTCCCTTCCAGCCCTAATTTTCTATGATTCAATGAAAATGACAGTCCTTTAAGTGAATAGATATGATCTTTTTTTAAATTCTAGGCTCAGTGAAGACCTAGTTATTTGAAGTAAAGGATGCTGAGATTTGGATAAAAGAGTATTCCATCAATGCAAAGCTTTTGATATAAATATTCAAAAGAAACCTTTGTTAACAGCCAATGGTGTAATTCATTTCATCAATGGAATTACAGCAGGGGATGAATTGGTCTATGAAACCTTAGAGATAAATGGAGAGATGACTACTTACGAAGAGATGTTGGTCTTTGCATGTTCTTGTACAAGTTCTCCTTTGGGATTAACTGTAAATATTCTATTTAAAGAGACCCCTACTTGCTTGTATGAGTAAACATCCTGAACAAAATCAAAAAAAGGAAAGAAAAGAAAAAAATTAAATTAAAGCTATGATCCTTCCTTTCAACACCATTTTTGTATTCTTTATAAAATATACAGAACAGAAGAATATAGATAGTGGTAGAAATGCTGGTATTAATGGGCACATTACCCTGCATCTGAAGCTCTCTTAACATATTATAAGAATGAAGCTTAATAAAGTCCTCAGAAAGGAGGAAAATTATACATTTTAGTGGCAATCAAAGAAACAGGGGCCCAGGTTCACAAAGGTGGTTCAGATGCCAAAATATCTCTGGGATCCTGGTAGTGGCAACTAGCTTTAGTGACAAGCTCATGCCCAACGAGATTAATAAAATAGGCATTTCTTCACCTGTCTCAGCACATATGCTCTAAACAAGTCTAACCCCACACAAAACAAGGAGGAAAAAGTCATGCCAACCACCTTTTTCCCATTAGCCTAATGGTTAGGACATTCTTCCTTTGCCTGAGAGGACTTGAATTTACATCCACCTCCCAGAAGAACGCCCTCACCTTCAGGCTATGGGATATTGTACTGTGCTATTCTCTCAATCTCTCCTGTTAGACCTGTTTCACTTTGTATCTATACATCTATAAATATTCACTGGGCTAGAGATAATGAGAATGACTCAAAAACCCATGAGTTATAGCCCTCATCTGGATAGGGGAGACCTATGCTAGTAAATATTTAATTATTCATTCAAAACGGAGCAGCTTAATTTAAATGGGAATTAGATACTTAAATACCTCTGAAGATCGAGGCCTTAGAGGGCACCTCTACACGTGCGTGTCACCTGCTCCAACATGTTCTAATTAGAATGCATGGGAGCAGACAATTAATTGAGTCTGCTGCAGCATTCTAATTAGAAAACTCCAGCAGCCTTGTCGTCATGTATATTAAGCATCCCTGTATTTCAAAATGGCAATGGGGTGCTTTACCTAAAGCACATTTGACAAGCTGTAGTTAAAGCATCCCTACCTCCATTTTGAACCATGGGATGCTAAATACATGAGGCTCTGAGGGCATTTCAATTAGAGTGGCTCCCGAGAACCGCTCTAATTAAAATGCCCTCCTCTCTCCCCACCCCAGAGCACGTGTAAAGACACCCTAGAGGCCTAAATCTTCATTGACTTTTGACAGCATAATTCTGCTTCAACTTGCATTACTGTGCTCGCATGTAGTTCAGTGGGTTTGTGCTAGTATGCCTAAAAGTAGAATTTGGACCTATATTTCTAATGGTACCAAGGCAACTTATCACTTTCAGTGTCTTCAAGTAGATTGAAGGATTTTAAATACAGTCAACCACTTGTGACTACTCTCTCTGCTACTTTATGAAAATGTTTACTGCTCTTGTCTTCCCTTCCCTCTCTCTGTTTAGTTACCTGTTGCATATCATCACAAGCCTAAACTGTGGGGTCTTGAAAGTAGGGACTGAATTTACATTATGTACTTGTACAGAGCCTGAAAAATGTGGCCCTAATTCCTATGCAGGGCTCTTGAATACTAGTACAATAGAAACAGTAAATAAATGACATTCCATACTTTGTAAGAAAAATACCCTCAACTATCACTTACGGCAGGTCTGTTTCCAAAGGCAGCATAGAAGGGCTCTATGTTAGGATAAAACAAATTTTTTATGTCTGTCAGACACTGAACTTTAAATTTTTCTGGCTTCTTCTCTATCACTTCCCTAAAATAAAGAAAACATGAGATTTCAGAAGTGCACAAAAAATAAAACCTGAGCAATATCATTTTTATTTTGTTCAATACATTTCGCTTAACCAGTTTCCAGGTGTGGGGCAGAGGAAAAGAAATCCCTAAACCATAAATCTTTATTTGGAAGTCATGACTCCTAAAACCTTTCCTCAAATTTACAGAGATAAAGTCCCTGAAAAGACCACACTTATTAAAAAAATAAGTTGTAAATATGTGGCTATTAAATACAGATAGTTAATTATAAAGAACAGTTTCTAAGAGAGAGATTTATGATTTGTGCAATATAATAACATAAACTCTCTTCCTGAAAAATGTTGAATGATTCAATAGATGATATTATTCTTCCCTACACATTGTTTAGCTATGCTGCCATCAGGATTGCAATTTCCATATGTACCAGATGAGAAGGACTATTTACAGTTAACCTGTTTCTGCAGGGTTGTTCAACCACCAATAACAATTAGCAGAAAATAAGGACAAAAGAAGTTTCTATTTCTCTTTAATTCATTACAGAGTAATGGACAGAGGATCTAGCTGCAACCCTTTGACAACTGCATCTCCTGGCAAAAGGGGGCCCAAAGTGTGGCACATCTGGCACTCGGGAAACTCCTACAACATAAAGGGAATCCTTCATGGTGCAGAGCTGGTGCGCCTTCCCCAGATGATCCCCTAAACAGGAGTGCATTCAGGAAGGCTGTCAGGGTATGGCTGGCACAGTTTTCTCACACTCCAGCCATTCCCAGCTGTAGTGATGGGCCGTATGCAGAAAAGTGCAAACTAAGGCAACCTTAATGTTTTAATGTGTGTCAGGAGTTGAAGTAGGCCCCAGATCAATTTAAGATAAAGGAAGAGCAACAGGGGAGTAAAACCACCTTTTCCCAACCTACCAAAGTTACAGGCTCAAAGAGCCAGGTCCAAATTGTTTCTATTTAAATGGCACCCATGAGAATCATTTGGAGCTGAACCAAAGTCCCTAAAGGTTAAAGCTACCACTAAGAATCCCCTCCCCGCAGTCACTCCTTGTCAACATGTGCCGCTGATGCTCTGACTGCATGTGGGGACAAGGACCAAATATCTAATACATATGCAGAAAGCAGGAGTATAACAATAACCCCAGCAAGAGAGAGTAAGGTGTAAAGTAATGAAAACTATTTTATTGCAATCCAGTAAATCGGTCCAAGTACAATAGTTGGTGTTTCCAAGGTCTCCTATATTTAGAATACAATGTGTGAAATTGACTGACACATTTTTCAAATGTTCCCCAATTTATCATTTTAATGGAAATCTCCTATCACAGCTGCACTTACCCTACAATATTTGCAAGAATCACTTCACTGAAGTAGGACACACATGTCAAAAGCTGAGTTATTTCTTCCTCAGACAGGTTACATTCAGTTTATTATAAGTCAACATGTCTTTATAACATATCACAGTTAAGAGACTATGTTAACTTTATTTTTACATGAAACTGAACATGATATTTTTGTAAGCAGCTCTTTGAAAACTGTATATAACAAGTGGAACTAACAGCAGTCACCGTGAAGTCAACAGGTGGTATCTGTTGGCAAGTATTGAATTTTTAATAGTTACCATTGCAAAATGAAGCCTGTCTTTAGCAAACACCTCAGGGACAAATAGATATTGGTTACCTAATACAGACTGGCCTTTAATTAGAATCTGCACCAACCCCTAATAGAAATACTGCTAATAAATTAAAGTGGACAAATAAAATCAAGATATCTATCTAAACAAAGTTGTGAATGTTTTCACTGGGTATGAACTACAATTATATAAATACCTGTGAAAGGCTGAGAACAAGCTGCTTGGACTTAATAGCACAGGTCCCTGAGGTAGTACTGTCCCTCGTTCGTTGACCCAATGTAAATATCCTCTGGTCATGTCTGCCATTCCTATAGCACGTGCTGAGCAGTACAGAAATTTATACCCATTTCTATTAAAGAAAAAAAAGAAGCAGTCACTGTAATTATAAAGTAGATAATATCAAGTGTGATGGTCTATTTATCCATGAGATAAGCTATGACTGTTAGTGATCTTTATCTATATAACCCATTTGGACTGTAAGGACTTAAGAATTATTTCAAAACAGTAAAAACCACTAGGAGAAAGAGCCTCAAATGGTGATGTTCTGTAGTGCTCCACTATAGACATATCTATATGTGCAATTAGTGCAATGCAATAAACTCTGGTGCAGTTTGCACCACAGCTTATCACTCCCAGGTGCTGCATTTACACATGCGCCTGAGACCACAGGACACTGAGCCAGATCAGAGCAGCCCTGGTTGGCAGGGGACCCGGAGGGGCAGGGGGAGTCACTCTTGTGCCCCAGCCAGCCCCACCAGTGTCTACACATGGGTTGCTGCACACTAAATAACACTGTTGTAGGAAAGTACTTGTGTTTACCAGTACTAACATATGATGGAGTTAATTAGTTTACTGCCGCCTAATAAGGCTGCATGTGTAGACACTGAGGCTTTACTACAGATCCAATTAGGCAACTCCATAGTAAGCATCTTGTGTAGATGTGCTCTGTAGTTAGGGATTTACCAACGTAGGATATTCTCATCTCTGTGGTACTTGTACGACCCCCAGGTAAAATCTGGTCCTATTTACTGGCATTGCACTTCTTATAATTTATTGAAATATTTTGTACTAAGAAAAGAAAAGGTAGCCAGTATACAAGGTTATATCAATCTTCTTTAAATTTAACCCACACTAATCCCTCTGGGACTTTGTGATATCAAAGGATGAATTTATATGTGCATGCCACACTTTCCTTGAAATATTATATCTTGAGCTTCAAAGTCAGTCATATGAGGAAATCATTTCTGGATTGGTATTGAAATAAATGTTTCAGCAGAAGAAACTGAGCATTTACATGCTACTGGTTTTCAACTTTTGAGGCCTTCAGTTTGATTTAATAGCACCTTACCCCATTTATCCTGTAATGGAACTACCCATGAAGTGTTCCTCAGTGCTTGTAAGGGCGTTAAATATGGCCATTATAGATTTATAGTACCTGTTTATAATATCTAACTGCTGTAATAGTAATACTATTTATATACAACAAAACTCACATTTATTTGACCCTCAGTTTATGGCCCTAACACCTGCCTACAGCAGGTGACATAAAAAAAAACAATTACAGTTAAAAACATTTCTTCATTTCTTTTTCAAATACAATTAGAAGATTATTCATCTTCCTAAACAACTCTAACCACATGATCTTCCAGTCTGCATTGTGCCTTGAGTAATAATTCATCCTTATCCAAAATATTGGTAAAGTTAGGCCTGTATCTCTACCGTTATTTAAATTACATCATACATAATTCAGAGTTCATCATCCATACAAAAGAACAGTAACAATAACAAACCAATCAATGCAACCCTATCACACAGAACAAACCAAATCAACCATTTGTACCATTGCGCATTACATCTGAAGATCTTTAAAGTAGTTAAGAGTAATCTGAATGTGTACTAGAACTGACTATGAAAGAACACAGCATTGAAGAAAGCAGGAATGCATTCTGAATAAACGAAGAATGCTGTGTCACCTTTCTTTTTGTAAAAAATGAAACTGAAGCAACTTTGTGAATATTAGAACATGAGGAAATATGCCTTTTATCCAATACTATATCACATCATCACTGTGCATGTCCAGCTACCAATTCCAAGCTTCCTGTAGCCAAAACTGAATTATTAATCTTTCATCTCATTCATTGCTTTCTTAGTTACTGTGGCTGTAATCTACTCTCTTCTTTGTTTTTGGCTATCCCTAGATGCACCCAAGTGATTCTACACATACTGTATTTACTCAAATATGAGATTTTTTTCCCCCCAATCAGCATGGAGAGAAAAGCCATCTCATATTTGCATACAAGGAAACCTCATTACATTCATTAACTCCTGACAAACACACCCAATTGCAATCATGAGTGTGAATTAGCAGATGGACCCTTTGTAGGGGGAACTACAGTGGGGAGGGTCGTATCTGGAGTAGACACACATACTGAGCGAAACTGAGCTGTGGTGTCACCATGGCTTGAAATACTGTTGACTCTGCTGGGGTCCAGCCCAATGAACTACACTGTAACTCATGAGCCTTTTGGCTTTAGACTAATATCATGCATAGTTTGTACAAAGTAGATATGAAACAGTTGCTTAAAAGTGAGTTTATGGAGTACCTCTAGTAAAACTTGCAACAGTTTCAAAAAAGGTAAAAATGCATTCATTCCAGATGAACCAAGACTGTGAGTGCATGTAGGAATTTGCCTATATGCAAATTACTACAAGCATGCTTATTTCAAAGTCAGTGTTTTCAAATTTGCCCTTGCTTCTATGACCTCACGGAGAGCAGGGTCTACCAGTCAGGGGTGGGGGCAGAGGCTGCAGCAGGAAAGAAGTTAAGCAAGGGAGGAGGGCAGGAGGACTCCCTGACCCCAAGAGTCACTGTCTCTGCTGTACCAATAGGAAGGAGTCAAATTCAAGACAGACTTCCAATAATTTGATTCTATACCTGGAAAATTATGACAAATGTATAAATTTCCATATATAGAATCTAATTATTGGGGGGGTTGTCTTATATTTGGGGTATTCTTATGTTTGAGTAAATAAAGTATTTTTTCACCACACAGTTAGCTTGGGTGGTCAGCATCCAGGCCTGAGCCCTTGAGTTAACCTGGCCAGACTAGTTTCTCACAAAAAAGCCTCACCTGCCTTACTGTATTTTTGCAATGACTGCACTTGCCCATGTGCCTGGGGCCCTGTCTCTGTGCTGAGATATTCTAGGATCTTCTTCTGGTTGTGTCAATTGTGAAAGAATTTCTCTGCCCTTCTGAGGGAATTCTAGGCAGGGCTTTGAAGAACTATCTCATTCAAGATACTTTTCCTATGCAGGCTATTCCCAGATCAATCTAAAGACCAGGCCATGTTTTAACCCGTGCCCCTAACCATGCAAAGGAGTTCAGAAAGCAAATAATGACATTCAGGTTGTATGTGAATGATCAGGAGGTTCTAGCCAACATGCACAGATCCACAGACTGAACCAGAGCAGAACTATACCCTGAACAGTGCTATTTCCTCCTGTACAGCATCACAAATCTCCATCTTTGTATCTTGTAATCCCCATCAGTATCTGGGGGAACGTTTGTTCACCAGAGCGCCCCAAGGGATGACGAGGTCGAATGGTCACAAACTACTACAAGATCGTTTCAGGCTGGACATAAGGAAGAATTTCTTTACTGTCCGAGCCCCCAAGGTCTGGAACAGCCTGCCACCGGAGGTTGTTCAAGCGCCTTCATTGAACACCTTCAAGAAGAAACTGGATGCTTATCTTGCTGGGATCCTATGACCCCAGCTGACTTCCTGCCCTTTGGGCGGGGGGCTGGACTCGATGATCTTCCAAGGTCCCTTCCAGCTCTAATGTCTATGAAATCTATGAAATCTATGAAAATCTTTTGCTATTTGCACAGACTGCTGAAACTCTTGCCAAGGTCCTTTTGCTATAGGGAGCTGACAGACATGGGAGGGAAAAAAGTAGTGCTTTACCGGAAGAGGCATCACATCAATTTGACCCAACTCCCTAGCATCTTATAGCTCATGCGCTTCAGCAAGGCTTTTTGGCACTTTTATCTAATAGCTAATTCAATTAGCTATCAGACAAAAAGCCCTGCTGGAGCATATGAGCTATACAGACACTGGGGAGCTGGGTCAAATACATGTAATGCCTCTTCTGGGCATGCTGTGCACTCAGTGCAGGGGCACGCTGAGCTGAAAGTTAAGTGCTGTTTGTTTGTTTTTTCCCACATCTGTAAGCAGCCATATTTTATTACTGTAATCTTTTCTCAGATCCTGATGCCATTAATCTTTCTCTCCCATCACCACTTAAAATATCTTAGGAATAGCACTCTGCCTAAAGAAGAGAAGTTTGAGAGGGGACTTGATAGCAGTTTACCGCTATATTAGAGGTGTTTATCAGGAGCTCGGTGAACAACTGTTCACTAGGGCATCCCCAAGGAAGAACAGGACTAATGGATACAAACTCCTGGAAGGCTTAATACCAGGAAAAACTCCTTCGCAGTCAGGGTGTACAGACTGTGGAATAAACTCCCTCCAGAGGTGGTGCAATCACCTACCCTGGAGGTTTCCTAGACAGTCACCTCTCTGGGATCACCTAACCCCAGTTGTCTTCCTGCCTCGAGCAGGGGGCTGGACCCGATGATCTGCAAGGTCCCTTCCAGCCCCTACCTATCTATGAATCTATGAATCACCTCAGTCACCTCTTTGCATTCCTCCACAGGGCTCCTCTTTACCACTGCATCCAACAGAGACTTCCTGTTCCAATGTTAAAGTTATTCACTGTCTAGTCTGACCATACCTATCCTACCAACTTATTACCAGTGTCAAATGTACTGATATTTATATGGACTATCCTTTTGAGTAGTTGCTAAGGCGCATAGAGCTGTGAATAAGCATCTCTTTTTTTGCATTTAAAGTGAAAGAAATAAAATACATACACAATAAAATGCCTTCTAGTAAAGACAACCTGATGTTAGCTACTACACATTTTTAAAGAATGATTTTTACATACACTTCAAGGAATAATCTTGCCAGAGAGTTTCACTGAGAAATGCAGTACAATAGCCTATTCTGTTTGGAGCTCCCACCCAGTTCAATTTTCATATGTGGTATCCGAAACAAATAAGGTGAGATTTTTACAAAAACTGCCTCTTCCTATCAGAATTCAAAGCCCATGTAGAGTTACCCTGGTGATGCTTAAGCTTATCCATGAAGGTGGACAAATATTGCTTTGTCCAGATTCAAAATGGAATCCAAACAGAATTTCATCTAAAACAGCCTGGAATCATAAGCATCTCTATGTGCTTCAACTGATACCACATATGGAAACAGGAATACAACAAAATATATTGGCACATGTTATATAGTTATATGTTGTACTATATGTAAGGCCTGATTCTATTCTGCCTATCAGGTGCCTAAGGTTCCCGGCAGATTTTACTCCCACCAAGCAATGGGTAATATCACTCAGTGAACATATTACACCATATGATCTGCTTCATGTTCAAAAGGCAAGCTTTCCAGGGAGGGAAAAAAGCACCCTGGGCACTTGCTCTGCCACACTAAAAAATGAGGGAAGCTGGAAAGCTGCTGGCAAGGACTGTCATCCGTACCGTCAGCTGTGCTGTAAATGAGAAGTAATTTGGGCTCTCCCTGGGTACAAGTCCTGCTCCCCAACCCTTGTGCAGATCTGGGGAAACCTGTATGAGCAGTAGGGAGAAAGGGAGAAGGGAAGGAGAGATGGAGGGCAGAGGCAGAAGCAGCAGGGCTCAAATTCTCCAGTGACATTATGAGGTGCTTTTATGTATGTCTGCCTACCCACAGGTTTCCCAAGCAAAAGCTCTATCACCCGGTGTGTAACATGCTACACATTCAAATTAAAGTGCAATAAAATCAAGCTACAAAGACAGTCTACATTTTGCAAGCAACATCCTTGAGATTGGTTCTCCATTTTTATGGCTCTATATCTGACAGTAAATTGCTTGAATGTGTGGCATGTTACAGGTTACTATATGATTAACGCATTAATCATATGACAATTGCAATGCATGACAGGGGCCTAAGTGGACTGGGGTACCTATTCCACCCTACTCAAGTCATGAAAATGTATTAGTGCATCTGTTTTTGTAATTCACCATCGCCCTTAAGACTGGATCAAAAAAGTAGCAAGAAGGAAAAAGACCCACCTACCTTTTGCATTACCTCTTTTTCAATAAGGTGAACCGGGTGGAATAGAATTGAACTTAGCTGCCTAAATCCATTTAGATGTTTGTTAGGTGGAATAGAATCTGGGTCTTTTCACCATCCCTTGCACAAAAGCATATTTAAGTATCAACTAAGAGTGTATACATGGGGAAATAGTGTAGATTACCTGGAGAACCGTGAATTCACATACTACCTCATGCCACACCAATTGTCCAATGTAGACAGGCCCTCAGACACTTATCAATTTAGCAAAAAAAGTTCTATGTACCTCCAATGCTTTTAAACATCAAATAATTCATACATATGCTAGTCACAATGAATTTCATGGCTGCCTTTGAATTCTGTTATTATGCAATATGTCAAACCGAAGCCCAGAACTATTGATAGTAAGTATCCAAGGAGGGATGTCCCATTCAACACAGGTGAATGATTTACACTCAAAATTACCAAGTGATACTTAAATTATTCTGTAATCTCCTCACTGAGAAGACTATGAAATAACTTAAAAGAAGATTGTTAGGAGCTTGTGAATGAACTCTCTGACTTGTATCTATTGAAGCTCCCTGCTCTCAAAAAATGTAAATTTCTCTGGCTGCAATAGCACTGCCCGTTGGAATTACTGCAGCCTTGTAGGTATGCTTTAAATCACTAAAGAGGAGTCCACCATTCTGCTATCCACAGAAGATGATGGTGCTGTCCCATCATCACATAGTGGAATTTCATGCAATGGAGCTCTTATTCATCAAGGCTTAGCTCTTTTCTGGAGCAACCAGCTATGCTCTTCTTGTTTGAAAGCAAAGTTCAGAATTCAGATCTTATCACTACAAACCAACCAGTAGTCTGTAAATTTTAATCTTGTTATGCAAACACATACATCTGAACTATCCCTTGATAAAAACACACAGGATGCACAAAAAAAGATTTACTGAATACTCACTGGCTCACTTTATGGTACAATTTTGCAATCCCTTGGTGCGTCCAGTCCTTGCCAAGAGTGGGCAAGATATGGCCTAATGTATCAGACCTGAATAGAGGTGGGGAAAGAATGTAAATGCACTGAAATAATAACTCCCAAAAATATAGTCATATGCAATTTTTATCCTTTTTTAAATAATCTGGATTGGTATTAATACATGCCCTCCTGCCCACTCATTTGATTAGTGGTATGGGAAGGTACTCTTTTGGTTAAGGCAATTCAGTTCCCAGTTCTGCTGTTGTGAATTTCCTGTTTAGGCCTGGAAAGCCACCTAATCATATTAATCTCTGTTTCTGGTCTTGTCTTCACAGGGAATTGCAAGTTAGGGTGTGAATTTCCATCCATACCAGAAGCTCCATCCTAATTCCTCATGCAGACTACTGCTCACTGAGCATGACTTTATGCAGTACAACTTGGGAATTCTTAGTTTGGGCTAAGAATATTCACACAGAGCATGTCTGCGTGTACAATTAATGTGCAGCAATAAACTCCGGTGCATATCACGCCAGAGTTTATTGCTCCCAGGTACCGCATTTACACGTGTGCCCAAGACTGCTGTATGTTGAGCCGGGTCAGAACAGCCCCAGCTGGCAGGGAGCCCAGGGGGTCAGCCTGCCAACCCATGGCTGCTCCGACCTGGCTCAACATGCTGTGAAGGGGGCAACTTAGGGCACAAGGGTGCCCCAGTGTGGGGCTAGCTGTCAGGTAGCCCCCACACTAAAGCACCCTCATGCCCCAGCCAGCTGGGTCAGCATCTACATGCGTGCTGCTGCACACTAACAACTGCACAGGTACTATCCTACAGTGGAGTTTATTAGTTTACTGCACCCTAATAGGGCCACACATGTAGATGCTAAGATTTTACTGCAGAGCTAATTAGCCTCCTCCACAGTAAACATCTCATGTAGACATGCCCACAGTGTATTAATGTGGAATAGCTGGAGTACCTGTTTTCCTACGTTGACAAGTCCTTGGTTCACCATCTTTAAAATAGCTATACTGATTATAGCTATTTTATAGGAAATAGCTATACTGATTTCACAGATATTTCTGTGTTAAATGTAGGAAATGTATTAATAATTATAATACAAAAGTATCCAGAGCCTGATCCATCACAAGGGGTTCCAGTGTGCCAGGCACTGCACATGCACATATTTGGACAGTCTTATAAAGCCAGAATGAAGTTTTTAAATCCATCCAATTTACCTCATGGGTATGCTGTAACAATTAATTCCTTAATAGGTGAGGATGCTATTATCAATGACACCCATGAAAAGTCTACAGGCAAATAAGACAGACGATCAGCATGCTATGTACTAGATTCTGTAGCGCTAAGAATCCAGTCTATGTGGTTTGGCTTTCTATATTTTTTTAACTCACTCTGAAGCACAATAAGAAAATGCAAACTCCAAATATTATGATTCTTCGCCCCAGTCATAAACTTATAATGATTTCCTGGGCCCAAAAGAGAACTTGCCTGTGTAGCCTTACCTTGTGATAGTTCCATCAATGTCAGAAATAATGACCTTTTCATCCCAGTTCCAGAAGTAGATTGTGCCTTCACAACGGCAAGTGCCTTGATATTGTGTTGTAACACTGAAGGTCACATCATTGGGGCCATTCTTCAGCTTCAGGCTTTTCTGCAAAATAAGATTATTGGTAAGGTCAAAATGTGCTTCCAAGACAGAATAGCATAAACAGGAAGGAGTGGATTTTGAGTGCAATGTATTCATCTCATTCCTTTTGATGGGACCTTCTGAAAAACATTAACTGAGCTCAGCCATAATGGTCATGTAGTATCCTTGATTCATCAGAACAACTAAAAGCAGTGGATGCATCTACATGAGACATTTACTGTGTAGTTGCCTAATTAGTTCCTCAGTAAATGTCTCAGAATCTACACATGCAGCCCTATTAGGCCACAGAAAACTAATAAACCCTGCAATAGGTTTGTACTTGTAAATACAAGTACTATTTTGCTGCAGAGTTTTTTCATGTGCAGCAACACACATGTAGGCACCTACCAGGCTGGCTGGGGCATGAGGGTGCTTCAGTGTGAGGGCTGCCTGCCAGCTAACCCCACACTGAAGCACCTTTGTACCCCAGCCAGTCCGTCCGCAGCACCTTGAGCTGGGTCAGAGCAGTCCCAGGCCTCCTGCCAGCCAGGGCTGCTCTGACTTGGCTCAATGTGCTATGGTCCTGGGAATATGTTAACACAGCATGCCTGGGAGCAATATTGCATCGAATTTATTGCAAGTGTAGATGCACCCAGTAAGGAGTCCTGCTTTACATGGGAGGAATGAAATAGCCTGCAGTATTCAAACATCAAAAAACAGGCTTGGCATAAGCCCCCTGAAAAGCTTCTGACCCTGAAAAATAACTATCCCTGGCTTTCAGCTATAGAAAAATAACCTTGTCTCTTAAGACAAAACTATTTCTATTATGATTACTCAAAATGTTCTTTTGCTAAACAGCCAGTGACTGATTGGGCTGGTAAATGCTATATTCCTCAGCACTGTTTACTGATAAAAATTAATTAGCTGTGCAAAGATGTGAGAAGTTTTTCCTAAGTGGCCAAATTTCCTAAATCAAATAGTGCTATACCAGGCTTGCACAGCAACAGCACTGTTTGTTGTTTTCAGTCGTGATATCTAAGTGTCCTGAGCCTGTTTCCCTGAAATTAATATTCTCCTGGCCACACTTCATTAAAAAAAAAACACGTCTTTCAGCAGCTGCTAACTTGAAGAATGTATTTGAAAGGATGTGTTTGTCTACCTGTGAGAGAGGGAAAGGGAGAGACATGTATGTGTGCACACACACATAAACACATGGGTGAACATGTGTACATCCATTATATGCATATGCACAGGATGAGATCCTCACCCTTAGTGAGTCCCCTTTGGCCAAGCAAAATGGCTGGAGGGCACTAAAAGCCCTGTTTCCAACTGGGGGAGAATCTTCCCAGGTGTAGGACAACCATAATGCTGCTCTCCAAGGCCCTCCTACAAATTGCAGCATAAGGAAATGCTAGTGGCAAAGTTGGAGGCAAAACAAACATATCAGGGAAGGACTTAAGACTGTCCAAAATTGCACTTTTGGACAAAAATAATATCTGTCTAAGAAATTTCATTCATTCCAGACTCCTAGTCTGCTGTCCTATATTGTAGATCACAATGCTTCCTGTTGGGATACCTCTGGAATTTGTAACCAACCAGAATGAAGTTTTTAAGTCCATCCAGTTTACCGCACAGGTATGATGAGACAGGCCATTCCTGTGCAGGTGTCAGGCCACAGTATAGCTGATCTGGAAGATGCTGTAACTCAGAGAGGCCCCAGGACTGCTTAAATTTGAAAAGGGTCTCTTCAGCCCTCAGGGCCATCCAGGATCAGGAGGCCTTATGATTGCTGTTACCTTTACCATATTCTCCTGGACTACTAGTTGTCCCACACCACACACAGGCACCATATGGATTCTTGCCCACAGTATTATTAGGAGCATGCCTGTGCTCCTGATAGTTGAGCCTTGGCCTTCAAGGCCCATTTGGTTACTTATTTATATGACTAAGTACACACTTTAGAATGTAACTTCTGGACTCCCATTTCCAAAACCTCAGACACCAGACCTGTGAAAGCAGCATCCCTCACAAGCATGACATTTACCTGTTAATTTTAAAAGAAAAACAAATCCTAATATTTAGTAACATGCGGCAGTAAATAAAAGCAATGTGTTTATAAAGCCCATGTTAGCCTGAATATCTACATTGCTCCTGATGTATTAGAGATGTGTGCATTGCATTGTGTTCCTCGTAAGAATATAAAAATAACTCACAAGCTGGTCAGAAGTGAGTCGAAGGGTCTTCTTGTAACTGATTCCAGACAATAATGAGAGGTGACTTGAGTTTGTTTGTAATGACCCGATATTTTGTTTGGCAGCTCTAGGGTCTTCATCACTTGAAGAAGATTCATCCTTTATTCTGGAACATTGCACACAGGGAAAATGATGCTATCATCTCTCAGTAAATGCATTTGGGTGACCATTAAAAATGCATTAGCACTGAATCACTGAATTAGTCAATTGATTCCCTGTTCCTAAGCACCGTCTCTCAGGAGGTCATTTACAATATGGCTTAAAATATATCAATGAAGTGCTGAATCCTCATTCATGCATGCTTCCTATATTCATGCTTAGTTTCTCCTAGTCATTCACTTGTCTATATGCTCGTTCTCATCACTTTAACTCAGACAAAAATTAATATGCCATGTTGACTTGTAAAAAAAACCTCACGCAAGGTTTGAAAATCTGTTAGTTAATGTAACAGGAAGCTTTATTCTTACAATAAACAAAAAGCAAAGAACTGATTTAGTCTAGGAATGACAGAGCAATTAAAGAATAAAACTGTTATCTGACTAATATTATTTTCCAAAGGAAAATAGACTGTACCGTTCATTCTCTGAATACTACAAATTTTCACCAAAAAATTATTCTTTTACTGACCATTTTAGCAAAATTGCTCTGTTCAGCAGACTGAATTGAAATGCCTGCAAAATTTTATTCCTGTGCATAGTATTCCTTTCACTAAAAAACTATTTTTTTCAACAGCAAATGTTTTTAGAAATCTGTCAAGAACTATTTTTTTTTCCTCACAGAAGAAAGCATTTCAAAGGTAAACAGAGTTATCACATTAGGTAGCAGCCTAAAATATTCTTAACTCCCTGCCAATCTGATCTTTAAAATACCAGCCTTCACATTCCTTTGTTTCCATCACAGTTGGGTTATGCATGGTGTTGGGAAGCCAAGACTATAGTGTCAAAGTACCACAGGTTGTGATTAGCAGATATTAAAATACAGCCTGCCGAACTATGTGGTGTTATATCAGGTCCCCAACTGCTACACACTGTTCCACCAGCCATAAAGTGCTTGCCAGCAACATTTTTTTTCCCTGACATGTTTCTGAAGTCTGTTACAATTCAAACAAAGAACAGCGATTAAGGAGTGAAGTTTGCTTGACGTTCTAATCCTATTTAAAGCTCATTTTAAAACCACCGTCTAAGAGACAACAGGCCTAAATATCATGTATCCTATCTAGTGAAGAAATTATCCTTTCTGATCTACTCAGTGGATCTCACAAATTTGAGATAGCATATAAGTAAGGCACCAGCCTTTGTGCCAAACATTTGACCTGGCAGTCTTTAGTCTTCTAAAGAACAAATAGATCCTGATGCCTGCTAGCATTCCTGGCAGACAATCTCTCTCCCCCAGACACCATGAGGAGTGATGAAAAAGTATCAAAAGTCCTTTTTTCATCTTTTGCATGAAAAAGGATTGCTTTTTAGTTGATTTAAACTGTAGAGACTGTATTAGAAGGTGGTTCTTACTGTCCCCTTCTGGTCTGGCAGATGTGAATGTGGACAGCACAGACATGGGTCCTACTGTCTTCATGGGAAGACCCTATGGCTGAATGCACACCAGTGCATATGTGTATTTTGCGGCATCTCAAAAGCTTGATGATGATGACAAATTCAAATGCCACCAGGGACCTCATTAGGTTTCTTAGCACTCCCTGCAGAACTTAAACTTCACTGAGGGGAAAAATCTTTCAAGACCATTATGTCTTGTATTCAAGTCTCTCTAAACCTTCTGAGTCTGAGAGGGAGACTCTTGACATGAAGTTGCCAACCCAGCTGTAAGCTAGAAATACCAGAACATCTGCTAAAGAGCCTAATTTTACAAACTTAAAGAGTCTAGAAAAGGCCCAGTAAAGTATTGCCCCAAACTTGTCTCTGGGCAGAATCTTACCGTGCTTCACTGACTTTGGCTTGACAAAGAAGAGAATTGTATTGCAGTTAAATATCACAAAAATTAATGAATTCTACAGTGCAACAGATTACAACTCTCAAACATTTCATTATTGCCTCAACTCAGTTCAAAGATTTGGAGAATCTTGCTTTCGTTTTTAAGCAGTCTGCTTACTTGGACTATAGACAATTTTTTGGTACCTCTTTGTAATGGTCAGCTGTAATGACTCCTCTCCTGTATTAAGTCCGTTTCCGAGTTCTGGCTTGGTTTCCTAAATCACAAATATGAGAAGTGGTGGATCTATTAGAAGACATATGCTTAAAAGTACAAACCAACTTGCTTCACTTGTGCAGGGAGTCCTAATGATTTCACCAAGACTATACACATTAGAAAAGCAGGTGGGATTTGGCTCTGTGCAGGACAACAGGAAAATCACAAGGATTTAACCTAGGTAAAAACTGCTTCCCAGAGCACTAAAATATTCCAACATATTAAAGTTCAGCAGGAACTAACATGCATCTTTATATGGCGGTTGTATATAATAGCCAGTTTCTAATGGCAAGAACTGGTAGGAATTGTGGGACTCATCCTATTGCCCAGCACTGAGCAGAATATCTATTACCCATATTTCATTCAATAAAGCAATACATTTGTAATATTGTTCCACAGAGTCTTTATAAACTTTAATCCTATCAAATTTCCCCAAAACAAAGCCATCTTTGACAACTTTATCTCAAAAGGTGCAGATTTTAAAATGTTGGGAAGTTTTATCAGCATTAATAATAAAAATCAATGGACAGCCTTACTATAGCTCTTTCTACCTTAATTATAGCTGTCACATAAATGAACGCTTCCAAGAAGAGTAATCTTTTTTAGAGTTCAACAAGTTGCAAAACTATATGGCATGAGAAGTGCTATGGAACTATGCACTTGGAAGAACGATAGCTAAAGTTTACAACAATGATTTTTTCATGCAAATTTAGCAGGTTCTGGTAAGCTTTTTTTCTATCGCATCTCAAGGTATTTCAATACCATGAAAGCCAATGAAAAGAAGGTTTTCACTGCAAGTTTTTAAAAGTATTATGTTCAGTGTAAAAGGGATTAGTGATTGCAATAGCATTTAGACAATTTTTTTAATGTTTATGTAGAGTTCTGAAGCAAAAATTATTATACCTACTAGTCTGAGATGGTCAGAAGATGGAGGCATGGGGAGTGGCTGTCACAAAATGTGTAAAAACAATGTTTTCATTGTTTTCGTTCACACTTAGGTTGTGTAATTTACAATTTATGACCTAGTAATAAGTATCTTTATTTCTTCAAATATGGAAACAGAGCTATAGAAACTTTAAGCCAGGTGGCCGAAGGTGAACACAGAGCTAGTGGCTTAATCGGGATAAGAACTCATCAGTTTCCAGTTCCTAGATGCAGGATTAGTCCGTTAGATTATGCAGAAGTGAGATTTTTTTAGACAAATGGTACAGTTAAGGGTCTTATCCAAGCCCTCTAAGCTCAGTGTGAGAGTTTTTGATTCTTTCCTAAATTTTGAATCATGACTTAAATTCCTTTCTTGTACAGGTCCTAAATCAGATTGGGTATATAATTATATTTAAAAGCACATTTTTTCTGGAGGATGTATACAAAAGCACGTGGGATTCTAACATCAGCCAAAAATACACCCTTACCTCTTTTATAGTGCTATTCCTCCCTCGCCATGAAAACCACCATCTTCCACCTTTCTTGGGCATCTTATCCCTCATTATAGATTCCACAGTGGCCTGTGATAAATGGATGTTAACATAAATAATGGAACACAAAAAAAGGGAGAAAGATAACCTAACACATGCAAACAAAAGAAAATGGCAAACACAATATTAACTAATGATAAATAGAAGAAAAGGAAACATACTGTCTGTGGACCATTAAATTTATTAAAGCAAAACTTAATGGTATCCAGAACTGCTCTAAAGTAACTTAAGCATGAATACTTAAAGATTTTTTTAAAGGAAAAAGAAAAAGAAATAAAATCAAAAGGGGGGGAAAAAAGCATAAAGAGGCATTAGTACTGTCTGAAATGGGTAAAAAGAATAGTCTCTAATTCAAGGTTGGTTAGTGAAAATCATAAAAAAGAAATACATAAAAAACACAAGCCCAACATTTTGGAAAAGATCTCAGGCTTGAAGGGGACAAACTAAAGGTTAGGAAAGTAAGTTATTCAGTTTAAAAAATAAACTACAGTGGAAGAAATGCAGAGGCAAGGAGTTGTGTAATCTCTTTTGTTGGACCAACTATATAGTTGAGAGAGTTGCTGGATAAGTTTTCAGGCATCAAGTGCCCTTCCTCAGGTCTAAAAAAGATTTGGTTCCCCATCTATCCTGTTTTCAGACCTGAGAAAGGGCACTTGATGCTTCAAAGTCTGTCTAACAGCTCTCCCAACTATACAGTTGTTTCAATGAGAGTTCCACAAAAAATCCTTGCCTTAGGCACATTTCCTGGACCTACAACACATTAAAGAAGTATTGTTTTTAAGTGAACATGGCTAATGATACATACCAAAAATGTGTATAAACAGTCACTCTCCCGGGATTAATTTAACCCTGGTTGTTCCTGGCCTACTTTTCTCCTGGAGCAGCCATTTTTGATCTGGGAGAAAAATCCTGAATATCTGTATACATGTGGTTTCTCCTGAGAGAGCAGCAACTCTCCCAGTAATGACTGAATGTCTGTATGTGGCCTGAATTAAAGAGGGCTAGATATGGAAATTATTTACCAATAACTACAGTGTAGGCAGCAACAGTAAAAACTTTCTTTCAAAACACCCAAATGTGTTGAAATTTGATATGTTATGATCATCTTTGAGGGCTAAAGGATTTACCATTCCTAGGCATCAGTCCATTGCCTCTCTGCTAATACAACAATGACAATATTGTTTTCTACCCTACTTATGTAAGACAATGCCATGTTTATAGAAAGATGATGCTCTCTCCTCATTTAAGACAGCAACTTGCTTTCTATTGTAAGCATGATTTTGCCCATTCTCTCCAAATGGGAGTATAAAATTGTAAAGGCTCTAAGTCAGAGGTTGGTAAATATGGCCCACAGGGCAGAGCTAGCCTGCAGAGCCACTGGATCCAGCCTGTGAAGCCAGGAGGCTTTGCCTGTCCTGGCACTAGGCCCAGTCAGCTGGAAATTGCATACATGCTGCTGCTGCTTTTTCCTGCCCCAACTCCCCTTCTACCCAGCTACAGTATGAGCGTGACTAGAAGCTGCCCCACCCCAGCACAGCTCCCCACCAGCTGTAAGCAGTGTCCATGCCACTGCTACTTCTCCCTACTCCCCACCTCTTCCCAAGACTGTGACATGTAGGTCCAGTTTCCAGCCGGTGGAGAGCTATACCATGACCAAGCAGCTTCCAGCTACACACAACCCTGATCAAGATATGCTGTACCTAGGGAAACAATTGTTTAAAACAATGGCTCCATTCAGCAAAGTATTTAAGCATGTGCATAACTTTCACTATCTTCTACATGGACCAAGACCTTGAAGTGGTGAGGAGGCTTATGTGTCCCAATGATCCTCAAAGCTAAGTTGCCCAGACTCTCACACACCTGGCAGGGTCACCAATGGCAAACAGGCCTGAGGGGAGGTTCCAGACAAACAACAGTCCAAACTCAAGTCCTCAACAGAAGATCATGTTAGAAAAGATGCCAGGATCTCAACAACTGTAAAAACTGAAGAAAGCTGCAGCAAGATGGAGGTTTCCTGTCATCTAGGGTTTTTCATGCCATTGGGCTCATATATCCACCTTGTCAAAATCAAGTGGTTGCTGTTTCTGTGCATCAGCTTTCTCATGTTAAATAAAGTCACGTGCAAGCTTCTACCACAGGGAAAAAAACAACACCACACTTTCCTGTACCAACCTCCAAAAGCCCTGCAGCAACGAACCAGTGGTGACAGAGCCAGTATAGGACAGCAGGCAGCAGCAGTGAGATGGTCATCTTGCACCTGGATTGAGAGCAGGGTGCAATTTGGCAGCTGCCACCATGACTCAGAAGTCCTATTCAGGGTGATTGGTAATAATAATGGAAACACTGGGTGTTGGCCGCAACAACGGCCGAGGATTTTGATGCGGGTGTGCTGATGCTCCTGCTGGAATTAAAAAACGGAAGTTCCTGGATACAGTCTTGTCCCTCCACTCAGGGTTCGACTGATCACTATATTTGGGATCAGGAAGGAATTTGATCCCATGGTTAGATCAACCCAGTCTGTCAGGGGGGTTGTCTTGCTCTGTAGCTGGGAGAGTTATCCTCTTCCTTGAATTTCTTGAGTGTATTTTAGCAGGAGGACTTTGATGGTGTCCTTATCTCTCTGCTTTATTTATAGCAGGTTAGTGTTCCTGCTATTCTGGGACAATGTGCTTTGTAGTTGTGCAGCAGAGTTGTTTGTTTAGTTTTAGGAATAGGTTAGACAAACACATGTATGGGATGGTTTGGATAGGGACTTGGGCAAGATGGCTTCCTGAGGTTCCTTCCAGCCTTATTTTCTATTATGGTATAAATGGTAATTTCTGGGGTAAAGTTAACCCATACAAATCTTTCCAAGCGACAAGTATTTGTAAGACCTGGTAAGAATTACCAAGGCCTCATCTGGAGTACAGTCCCTAGTTCTGAGCAGTATATTTCAGGAAGGATGTGGAGCAAATGGAGAGCGAGTCTAGAGGAAAGCAACAAAAATGAACAGCTCTAGAAAACATAAGCCCTGAGGAAAGGTTGAAAGATCCGAGTTGTCTAATCTAGAGACCAAAAGGCTAAAAGGAGGATATGACAACAATCTTCTAACATGTAAAAGGCTACTACAATGAGGAAGGTTGTAACCTGTTCTCAATGTTCATTGGGTTTAAGATGCCACAAGAGAGATGTGGCTAGGGGGGAAATATTCTAACTGTAAGGATAGTTAAATGTTGAAATAAATTACCTAGATTGACTATAGAATCTCTATTACTGAAAGGTTAAGAGCAGGACAGAGAAATATCTGTCAGGAATTTTTAAAGTATGGTTGATCCTGCCTTCAGGGAGGGGAATGGACTATAATAATTTCTCAAGATCCTTGACACCTCTATTTCCTATGATTCTACAACACTTTTTATTCAGTAGTCATTTCTTCCTTTGACTGGTTCGTTCCACTAATAACTGGAATGCAAGCGCTGGTGTTTAGGGGGAAAAAACAGTATATTTCATACTCATGAAAGGTGTTTCGACTGATAACCAAAGAGAAGAATGGTGAAGTCTTGAACCCATTGAAATCAATGGCTAAACTACCCTTCATTTCATCCCAACTGCAATGTAACCCTGAATCTCCTAATCGACCCATCAAAGGCATAGAGATGAGTATAATATTTGCAATGAAACACAAAACTCAATTGGTTGTACAATTCATTACTAACTCAAAAGTGGCCATGTCTGCATGAGCTGCAGACTGTGCAGTTGTTACTGCACAGTCATTTAGTACTTGCATAAATTACTGCACAATAGTGTCAAAGCATGGTTTTTTCAGACACTACTGCACAGTGGCAACAAGGTACTGTGCAGTAGCTTGTTACTGCTGCGAAGAAGCATCACATCACGGATAGTGCCCACCAACGCCACTGCACAGTAGCATCTCATGTAGACATGCCCACTGAGACCAAATTCACCAGATGTTTGCAAATAAGGGGCAGTTTACTTTGAGGCTGTATGTTACACTACAGTTGCATAGATTTACAGCTGTACATGGTCCTGACACAAAGGCACACTGAGTAATGCTGTGGCACTGACTGAACTTGTGTCTTAGGATGTTTATAGGTGTACTATGGGAGGCAGGGTGGGGCACTTTAATTAGCAAGCCATGCTAATTAAAAGTGCCCAAGCATCACATGTATCAGCATCCCTGTGCTGAAAAAATGGCAGCGGGGTACTTTGTATTAAAGCTCATTTGACGAGCCTTATTTCAAAGCATTCCACCTCCATTTTTCAATGTGGCGATGCTGATACATATGATGCCAGAGGCTGGTAGAGCACATTCATTTCCATGCTGCAGCAGACTCAATTAATCGAGCACATCGGAGCAGCCTCCCTGCACATGTATAGAAGCCCTTAGATTTTCAGTGAATTTAGATTCCAAATTCAAAATGACACTAAGACGTTTTGAACTCACATGGATCAAAACCAGAGATGATATTTGTGTAGCAAGCAAAACTGCAGAATGGCTGTTTTCCCAATAAGTTCCTGTTAATGAACCCTGTACAATGGGGAGCACTTCCGAGGGTAAGAGGATAGTTTGAGTACTATGATCTATTGAATCTGTGGCCAACCAGGGTACTGATTAGTGCCAAATATGATATTTATTACTTAGCAGCCATTTATAGAGTATCTCTACACTAAGTCTTGATATGGAAACCTGACCACCAGACAGACGTTGGACCAAGCCCACTAATTCATTTAATATAAGCCACCAAACAGCTGTCAGATGCTCATAGCAATCTGTTGCTCCCAGGCTGCTTGGCTTGCAAATAAGTAATTTAGCAGTGGAAAACACTGTATCCAATTACAAATCTCCCTAGAGGACATATGGTTCTTTTCTGGCACTTCAAGCAAGGCCTACTACTGTAACAACTGTCCAAATCTTAGTCTCGACTTCTACTGAGATTACAAACTCTATGCAGACATAATAGAAGACACAGACACCAAATATTCAGTTACAGAATTCAGTTGTCTGTATAAATATAATCTATGCTGAGAAGCCAACAAATATTGATCCAAAAGAGAGGAGAGGATAAATCATCAAGAAGGATTTTCACTTTTAGGACTTTTTAGCTCTAAATACTTTGCATATTTTTGTAACTCAGCAAATAAATAGTGTAATGTAGACAAAATTTAGCCTTGCTCACTCTGGCCATATCTAGACAAGCACAGCCACATAACGCACATTCAGCTGTTTCCACTGCTGCAAGGTAGCAGTGTGTGTAGGGAGGGGAGGTGGGGGGGCTGGAGAGGGTGACCCTGGGAGATCTCAGGGTCAAAAATCCCATGCAAAAAACCACCAGAGCGGGGGCAGCATGCACCACCCAGAGCCACGCTCTGTCTGCCAGCCAGACTCCCAAGTGGCAGGATTGCTGCTACTGCAGCCCCAGGAGGCCCCCAGGACCTCAAGTAAGTCTGCTGGGGCCAGCACAGTGCTAGCCCCAGCCGCAGCCCACCCAGGGTAACCTGCCACACACCAGAAGACACATAGCACAGGGGTTCCCCGGGGACAAGGTGTGCCACTGCTTCGTGTCTCCAGGGAAAGAAATACCCACACTTGTGTGGGCATGGCCTCTGGGGCTGAATTTGGCCCCAGGTTCTCACCAGAAACTAAATATGCTGGTTCAGCTACTTTCTGTGCACATATCCTTCTGTACAATAAGGTTACTTTTTCTGTGTTTGTGAACTTGATTTTCTTATGGAAATGCAAAATGCCACAGTTCTGACATTGTCCCAAATGACTTCCATGTTCAATCTTACCTTTGGCAAAGGTTTCTGAAATGCTTGCATTGCCAGGAGGAGTGGAGCAGCTGTTGTCCAGTTGTAGTATCTACGAAGCCAAACAAAAAACTTACTGTTCCACTTTATGCTCTCAAAGACTCCAATTCACAATCTAATATGCATCACATAGTAGATTAATATGATAGAATTTTGTTAAAATAAAGAAGAAAACTACAACATTTGGACCAGATGAGCATCAGAAGACCCATCTAATTTGACTAATATAGTTGGGTCTTCACAAGTATTTTTTGCAGGTTCTTGGGTAATCATGGAGAAACTGTATTGAACATCCATTCCGTATGCCTATGCCAAAGCTCATTATTATAGCATAATCCACATTTTCTACCAGCCACACACACTGTTTCTTATACTTCAATGCTCTATACAAATGCTAAGGGCTGGGTTCTGTAAGGTGTAGAATTTCTTCTGTGGTATTACTGAATGTACCTTCAACTTCCCGTGTTTAAATAGAAGACTAAATCCTGAGAGGTGTTACACATCTACTCATAAAAATGTAGCTTGCACAGCTCCTCACAGCATACCTCTGCTCTGTCTGGACACCTCTTACCCTGGACAAGTGGATGGGCCATGCTTTTTGACAGCAGTCACAAGCTCAGTAAGGATGCAGTATAGATGTGATCCCAAAGGAAACTATGTCATTAAGTCTTCACTGATTAGTCTTCTCTTCACAACATGCTACAACAGTGGTGCTCAAACTTTTGTGCCCTGCTGGCCCAGTGAGTGGCACAGTGGGGAGCCCCATGGGCTGGACAACATTGCTCCATGGGCCAGATCTGGCCTGCAGACTGGAGGTTGAGCAACCCTGCCCTACACCATTGGCAAGTATCGTTACCTCTATTTACACATGAAGGGACAGAGACACACAGAAGATAAGCACTTTTCCCAAGACCACATCAGCAGCCAGGAAATTAGGATGCAATATTCCCCTTATAGAATATGTATGGAGTAGTCATGAGAAGACCACAGTGCTCATTGCTCAAATATGCCAAATCCCAATCTAAGAGCAAGGTTTACATGATATTTCATTTTAATTCTATTGATTATGAATGCAGTTAGCACTCAGTGCTATCCAGTGAAATGCAAACTGGGTTCACTTTGACTAGCTGCCAAAACAGTTACTGGGCAGGTATAACTAGGCAGCAGAAGAAAAAGAAGTAGCTGGAGATTTGACTTTTTCAAAGTAGAAAAACAAGAGCCCACTTTCCAGCAAAGGTGGAGCTGCTGCAAGCACTAAAGTGATGCTACAGAAAATACAAGTGTTATTGCAACAGGGCTTGACTTGTTTCCTCTGAAATATACTTACTTGTTTCCAATCTTAACCACAAGATTGGGGTCATCAATGATGGCAGGATTGTCCACAAACTGCTGATATGTTACTGCATGCTCTAAGAACTGATCTGTTGTTAAAAAAAAAACAAAACAAGTTAATCATGCCCATATAGGTTGCCCATTCGAAAAGCATCTCAGAGAGCTAAATGTCATCCTTCACTATTGGGGTGCTGGGATATTCAGTACTATGCAGTTAAGATACCTAGGGCCTCAGTCTTTCCAGATGCTAAGCACTTTTTTGAAGCTGCTTTTTTAACTCACAAGAGACGGACAATGAAAGTCAGGGATATCATCAGCATCTTGCAATATCGCCTTAACACCTAGAGAAATTGTGCCTTATACTGCTCTGCATTAACTGTGCTCCAGCCATGAGTTATTCAGTCAAATGGCACTAGGACCTAGCTCTAGTGCCTGATCATAACCTAAGGGAGAGTGAGAAATGTTTGTGCTCTGTGAATAAACCCTTTGTGTATTGTCCTGTCCTCAGGAATTGGAAACATGATTAACTAAACCACAACAATCACAGACCCATAGAAAATCATGGCAGAAAGAGACCACTGAAGGTCATCTAGCCCAACCCCCTGCCTGAAGCAGGATCATCCCTATCCAAACCTTCCCATACAAGTCCTCACCTAACCTATTATTAAAACTACACAATCAGCACCATCAGATAACCACAATGCATAGCACCTATCACAGGTAAAGTGCAGGGAAATGGAGTCACTGTCCTGCTGCTGCAAGGGTTGTTAAAATACACTTGAAAGATCAAAGCAAGAGGGCAATACCCCCTTCTATAGAGGAAGGCAAAATCTCCCCAATTCACACCAATTTGACGATGGGATAAAATTCCTTCCTGCCTTACAAATGTGGCAGAGGGGCAAGACCCTCTATCTAGCACCCTATAGGCTTTTTAACCCTAGCTCTGGTGCACCCAATTCAAAATCTCCAGCATTGGATACAGTGCTTCTGAGGAAGGTGAAATAAAAAACTTAGACATGTAATAGCAAAAAGGGGGAAAAAAGTCCTTCTCAGCCCCATGCATCAACCAGCAAACTCCAGAAAGATAGTGAATACCCACAATAGAGCATAGGCATAGTTCCCTGACCAGTGCTTATCCAACCTTTTCTTGAAAACCTCCAGGAACAGAGATTCCACAACTTCCCTAGGCAATCTATTCCATTGCCTCACTGATCTAACCATGAAGAATTTTTTCCTGATATCCAATCTAAACATACTTTACTGCGACTTCAAACCACCGGATAAATATAATTACAATTTATTACCATATGTGTGAAATATAGTTTACAAACAGTGCTCAAATAAAGTATCAGTCTTAGATACCCCTACGGCCCTGATTACCACTGCATCTGCACTCCTCACAGTCTTTAATCTCTTCATCTTCAAACACCCATTTAAGGGAAGGAAGTGCTGTTATCCCCAATTTACACATGAAGAACAGAAGTAGTGACATCACACCTGATATCTCTGGTAAAGCTGGGATCTTCCCAGTCACAGGCTGGTGTCCTAACCTCTGGATATTCTTCCTCTCTACCGGTACCATAGATAAGAATTTAGTAATCATACTGTACTACAAGGTAATTTAGGAGGTAAAGACACCATTTTATTACTAATGCACAAAACCAGCAGTATGAAGTACAGAATGTTAAAATAAGTAGCATTGTATTAATGCCCCTAGAAATTGTGAGACTGTTCCTAGCTGTCTGAAAAGTACTGCTTATTCCTTCAATCTTAAATCCCAGTTAACCACAAGAGGGCACTGACGAACCTTGTCTTACACAAAGAACCTTGTCTGCCAAGAGGGCACTGTTTCATTTTTAAGAAATGCTGAGATTTAAACAACATGTAATGTCAAGGTACAAGCTCATACCATACCTTTTGTTATTTCTTTGTTGTCACTAAGACCACCACAGAGTGAAATGGCAATGGAGGGCAAATCTCTTATTCCATCAGAGACACTTTCAACACCACTGTCAACACCTGAACTTCCAACAGACTGAGGAGACTGATTGGCGGACCATGGTCCATTTTCATTTCCATTCTTATTATGTAAAGTATTATCACCACTGAAAAAATAAATTGGGCTTTTAGTCCTCATTGCTTTCAGCCTCATAGAAACAAACACTATTTTACATGGTAATTGTCTTGCCTAATAAGAATTTAAATTCATTACTGAACACAAAAGCTCCACTGCTTCATCTATGTACCTCACCAGTACAAGCACTTTAAAAGTGTTTGTACTGGTATAACTTTGTGCATAGGATGGGGAATATGCTAAATGTTTTTCTTATCATGCTAAATTATGATATGAAATGAGAACCAAAAAATTGTTAAAAGAAATACTAATGAAAATTAAACCAAAAATAGCAATGATGTGTTTTGGCTCAAAACACATTTTCACAAGCATATACACTGTAAATATCACCCAAAATAATATTCCATCATGCTACATGTAGATGATTACAAACTGTAGAGTATTAAGATGCTTTGAGTAATGAATACGTAATACTAATATTAACATTAATAAATTCTAGGTCAATCAAAAAGACTATCAGTTTCAGACAGGGTCTTATGCACAAGTGTGGAATGCTTTAAAAGCCTCAAGAATACCAGCTTCTCTATGCATAGTTTTGTTTCTCTTTCTCCAAATCCCATTAAACTTAGACTTTATTTCAGGAAACACAAACTATTCATAACATGCAATAAAACTGTTTGGTGCAATGACCGCTGAAAAGAACCTGTCAGGAAAAGATGAATATTTAAATACTATTATTTAATACAAACAAATAACGTATACTTTTGGGGGAAATAAAGTGCAGCAACTTCTGGATCCATGTCGGTGAGGTCATCTAAATAGACACCATCGGCACCAAGATGCCGACTTCGTTTATCTGTAAACACAGAATAAATAACTAAATGAATAAGTGTTTTCCAAATAAAGAACTGGAATTTAAAAAAAAAACAACAGTATGGTTTACAAGTTCAATAGTACATAAAACATATGAAGATAGTTTTGTAGGATTATCATTGCAAAGCCAGATGTTTCAATCCTGGCTGCTGAATTCAGATTTGGTTTTAGGTGCTCAAAGGACTCAGAAAAAGGCTGAGTTTCTGAGGTACTGAACCCTTACAAGTCCAAATAGAGCCAACTAGGAATTAAAATCATTGACATTTTAGAATGCTTTGTGTTCAGTGCTTTCTCTCTAAGGTATTCATTTGCTGCCTTCCCTCCCACCCTCCAACTGTGAGGACCTCACAGTCTTTGATATCTTTAGCTTCATAACTCCCTGTGAGTTGGGAAAATATTATCCCCATTTTATAGCTGGTAAAAGGAGGCACAGAAAGGCTGAGGGTCATATCATCAAAGATATGGTAATCAAAACAGATCTGGGCCTAAGTAGCTTGCTTCAAGACAGCCATGACAAGCAAAGGACCTGAACCTAGGTCTCTAGTAAGTACCCTCTATACTGGGCCACCTTTGGTCTCTTGCTAATGGCAGAAATGGCAAGGTCATGATATTCTGACTCAGTACTGTAAACTCCCATTAGCATTCTTTACCCAAACACACAGAACTCCTCATATTCTAATATTTGAAAAGTGATCCAAAGAAGATAATTTAAGGCTTGAATGCTAGGTAGAACAACTCTATAATCTCTGTCCTCAAAAATGTGGAACTACTGAAGGGGCTGAAAAACAGACTCGTAATAATGTTTTCTGGCACAAAGGTTAAAACATAAATTTCTGATGTTTTGGATAATCCCTGGAGAATTTGGGGTCTACAAAAATAAAAACTGTGAACAAGTAAAACTCATGTAGATATTATGGGCCAGACTCAAGTCTACTTATTAAGCCAAAAGTCAACTTAAGCACATAAGTGCAATTCTACTACACCTCATTTGAGTCCTTGAAAAACCATTAATGCAAAAGGTGAGTAGGTCCTCTTCCTCCTTATTCGGTTTTTGGTTTTTGTTTTGGGGGGTTTCTTGTAACTCAGTCGTAAGGATAAAGTGGCTGTTGTTATAAAAGTAGATGTATTAATGGATTATCAGGGACTTGAGCAGGGTGGAATAGAATCACACTAAAATCCAATAGTAGGTGGAACAGAGTTTGACCCTGTACACTTATGGAAAGATAATTTGACATTATCTTTGGCAAATAGAAAGAAATGAATCAGACAGTTATACCATATGAACTTAAGAAGATTATGTATATGCTAACGAGACCTGCAGTTGCTTATATGACATGAAACCACTTACTTTTGTAGTATGTATAATGTTCACCTACGAGACATTCTGAAATGTCTTTCTGAGGCTGGGGTGTTCCAAGAGATAATGGCAGAATGTCATAATGGCAGCATTCCCTACAAACACTAACCCATAGCATGCTTGTACCATAAACTTCTGCAATACCTGGATTTTCTGCCAGGGAAGAGTTCAGTACAAGTTTTGTAGCCTTTTTCCTGTGCTTTGATCTACTAAATGTCAGAAAAACCCAAGGGATAAAATCCTCATTCCATACCTTTATTATTAAAGAGCATGCACAACTAACCTACATTTAGCTGTTGATGATGTAAAATGCTTATGTATTTTCAGCATAACCTAAAATGATTTTATTAGTTCTGAATGTTCTAGATTAGTGTGGTTGAGTACAGAATATCTTATCATACTGGGATCTACAAGCAAAATCATGGACATACACTGTAGAAGCAAATGCTCTACCTTTCTTTTTGAAGGGTGAATCTGTTTTGCTAACTGGCTGAGCTAAGCAAGATGCAGCTTGTTTTATGTCTTCATTCGCAGGCAGAGGTGCTGCAACTGCTCCTGCAGACTCAGGCTCTGGTTGATTTATCTCAGCTGGTTCTGGCTGGGGCTCGGTTTCATCAGGAGCTGCAGTATCTGCCTGTCCAAGAGCAGGTGAAAGAGATACACTGCCAAACTCTTCTGCAGGAGCACTTTGTATGACCCGAAAGTGAGTGCTTTCAGAAGGATTTACATTCATCACACCAGCTTCTTTAGCCTTGAGTGAAGTGGACTACAGGGGGGGGGAAAGAAAGGAAACAGATGAAGATCAAGAGGCACCTGAGGAAAAGGCAACACAAAGTTCTCAGGATGCTACACAAAGCTGTTTTACAATGCCATATTTGATTTTGAGTTCAGTGGGAGGTAAGAATACCAAGCTATACTTTGAAGCTGAATAAGTTTCTTAACGCCGATAATTTGCAGGAAGAGTTCTCAAGAAAGCCAGTTATAGATGAAAACCTCTGTTAACTAAAACACACTCAGAACATTTTGTATTAACTTTCTAATACAACGAAAGAAGCTTTCTTTGTTGTCTTGGTGGAGTTTCTGCCTGAAGTTTACCAGTTTAGTGTGGCTTGGCTTTGGTATTATTCACACATAGCAAAGCTGGCTTGGTATGGTATCAGGTCATTGATTCGCATATGCACCAAGTAGGCATGTATCTTCATCTGACCTGAGTGCCAAATATTGAGTTTCTGCATTTGCCCACTGTTATACAACTTGAGTATGTCACATAGAATGAGCAGCTGTGTTCTGAAGATTAATAAATCAGTAGCAAACATGCCTCTTAGTTGGTTGCACAGATTATATTTTCTAAACTCTATTAATGACTTAAGAATCTAAGTCCCATTGACTTTTACTGGGTTGTAGGTTCCTCAAACATTTAGATCCAGAATGATTAAGGTATTAAGGACCTCCCACAAACACCTTCAAGTATCTAGATCTTTAAAAATGTCACCCTGTATCATGTATCCACAGGACAATCACAAGACACAATGCAATTGTATGTGCTGGTTTCAATTACTTAAAAGGAAAAAAAAAATCTGCAATGCAGAATTACAGATGGAGCCAAGATTTTCAGAATTAACTAATGACCTCAAGTGTTCATCTTAACACTGTGAAAGAATCCAATATTGAAAAAATGGTTGGTCAGCAATTTCTGAAAAGCCCTGTAAAGATTTCTGCAGTCTGGCATCCAAAAATCAGAGCTCCTAAAATCACTAGTCACTTTTCTGAAATACTGGCCAGTCATTTTATATGTAGATGAACCCTGAACAACAGCACTCCAATCAATTCCCATAAAGCTCTTCAAAGAGTCCTTGTTCCTCCCTTATCAGGAAACCTGTTGCTGTTTGGTGAAGATGAGTGCTTCTGAGAAAAAAAAAATGTAAAAGCTTTCTGAATTCCCTTATCTGGTCATCTGTTAATAAAATCATTTAATATGAAACCTCTGGCCATAGAATCATAGAGAATTATGGAGAAGTAGGGCTGAGACAGAACTCCATAGGTCATTTAGTCCAAACCCTGCCTGAGGTAGGACCACCACTGTCCAACTCCTCCTATCCAAATCCATAACCTAACCTCTTAATAAAACTACAGTCAACCCTGACAAGGCATAACATCCTAACCTGCCAGAGGTAAAGCAGGAGGACCATGGCAAGCTAATATCCTGCTTCTGTAAAAAGTTGTTAATATATTTTCAAGAGATCCCAGATAGAGGGCCACACGCTCCCTGCTACAGAGGAAGGCAAAAACCCCCAGAGTTGGTACCAATTTGATCATGGGGTAAAATTCCTTCCTGACCCTAAACATGGCTATAGACGGAACTAACTTTTAGCTGCTTCCAAAATGTAAGAGGAGTTGCCAGACACCATCTATTTATGCTGTTAAATATTACCTCTGCATACCCCTGTACATATCTAATGAGCTAAATCTCTGTAAATTTAACTCTGAATGAAACCAGGTTAAAGTTGTAATGGCTTTTGCGACACTATGTGGACATGCAGATTCAACAATTACGTAACACAGTTACTACCCCATCTCATAACGGCTCAAGGGTTGTCCTGATCAGAGAAGCTGTTTAGCATTCTACTGTATTCCAATTAGTGATAAATATATGAATAAAAACAAGGACATTTAATTCTATACTACTGTGTTTTTCACACAATGCCTTCCTCCTACAGAAGTAGGCCAAAGCCTGAAGTTCTAGATAGAACATCCTATGACACCTTCAACACTTTCCTTTCTTTCTCTATACCCATCTCATTTATACTCATATCTTATCACTTCTTCCTCTACGGTATTTTAGAAATCTGACCCTTTCTGTCTGACCCAACAGTTAAAACTCTTGTTCAGGCCTTGAACATTTCTCCACTCAGTTGGTGCTTTTTTGGCATTCATTCCAAAACCTCCACTGCCCCCTCAATCCAAAGGAAGCTTCTAAAGCTATATAACCATGCCACCCACCCAGTTTGAATCCATCTCAAATTCTCTCTCCTCCATTGCAACAAATAATGTATTGTTCTTCACTTTCACAGTTCAGCATAAATCAGCTCTGAAACTTGACACTGATATTCCTATATAAAATGTAAAACTATGCACATATGTCATCTGTCTGAAATAATGTGACTGTACAGGCCCTGTTAAAGCCTTGAAGATAGTAGCAGGACTGAACAAGATTTACATCTGATACCTTTGCGGCTTGAGGTAGTTCTCCCCAGGCCCAATGCATTTGTGGGTTATTCTTCTGTGCTCCCCGGTCCAAAGTTTTACTGATTAATTCTGAATCACTTTTAGGAGTGGGAGGCCGTGAACCTGAGGGGCTGATAGGGGAAAAACAATTTTAAAAGTGCTTATTACAAAAAGATGAGTAAAAAGCAGCTAGATTATGCAACACACGTATTTCTATTATAAAGGCAACCACAATGTGCCAAGCACTTTCAGAACAGCTGCTTACCCCAAAATACAATAACTAAGGAAATTATCAGGAAATCAAGTATAGAGGGAAAGTGGTAAACTATTTATAAAATATATATTTATTATATTAATTGTCTAAATAATCATTAGTAACAGGAAGCATTGTTTTTGTATACAACTTAGTATAAGCAGATCTTCTGGAGGGGGTAGCAGGAGTAACATTATGGACTAGTTCAAGGACAGGGTTCCATTCATATAACTGAATGGAAGAAATAGTGATGGTTACCACAGAAATAAATAATGAAAGGCTTATGGATGCCAGTACTATCAATGTGGAGGTAGAATACAGAGGCAATTCAACAGGATCATGAAGCTGCATCCTTCGAAGCAGTAGGCCCTCTTAAGAATACAGTTGATCTACTGTACTATTTCCATTTTTACTTTGTTACCCATTCTTAAGGCTTACATTTTTCCCTTATGTGCATTTGAAGGCTATCGGTGATGCCATTGGAACTGTGGGTATCTATACACATGCTCTGGGTTGTTGAGGTGAGGGCACATTAATTAGGGGAAGCTCTGGAAGAGAGGCTCTAATTAAAACCCCATAGTGTCACATGTATTCAATGGTTCGTGTTTCAAAATGGAGGCGGGGGCGCTTTAACTAAAGTTCATTCTACGAAATTTAGTTAAAAGTGCCCCCGCCACCATTTTGAAGTGTGGGACATGGAATACACATGATGCTGCAGCCTGCTGAAGCATTCTAATTAGAACACGCCAGCAGACGAGTCTGCTCCAATGTGCTCTAATTGGAATGCATCCGAGCACGTGCATAAGTACCCTATATGTCCAGAATTTGACCTTTCATCTTTCCTACTGGAAAACTGGTCAATCAGCTGTCAAACAACTTATGTCAAATGTTTTTAATAATTAAATTAGTCAATTGCTAGTTTGTGACATCATCTTCTTTAGTGTATTAAAGACAATGAATATGAATGGTCGGGTCAGCCACCAATCATTTATGATTCATAGATTTTAAGACTGGTAGAAACCCTTTTACTATCTAGTTTGACCATCAATATAACGCATGCCATAGGATTTCATCCAGTAATTCCTCCAGTGACTCCCTATCGCTGGGTAAAATGTAGCATCTCAGGGATATTTATCCAATTATGATTTAAAGCAACAGAGAATCCAGGTAAATTGCTCCAATGATAGATTATACTTTCTGTTAAAAAGTCACTTCTTACTTCAGTCTGAATGAGTCATAATCAAGTCTAAGTACAAGTAAGTAGCCACCTAATAAATATGCAAGAGTCATCTCTAGGAAAAAAAACCTTTTCCTAGGGATTTACAAACAATCTTTATGTTGTCATAATTTTACAGGTGACGAGATAAAGGAACAGATTTTTAAAGGTATTTAGGCACCAAAACATGAAAAGTTCCTTGCTTAGTTTTCAAAAGCACCTAGACACCTAGCCCCCATTGAAATATATGTGAATGAAGAAGCCAGGAACTTTTAGTAAATTCCACCAGGCATATCTATGCACCTTCAGACACACTAATACACTCCAAACTATGGTTCTATAATTATGTCTTCATCCCACAGTTAAGCAGAGCGTTGACCTGGGCACTAGTACTAAACCAATCTATACAGAATATCTCTGAACGATGTTTAGAGGTACACAATGAGGTTTAGAGATTTAGATAGCCCATGCTTTCTTATCCAGCTGGAGAATATGTTAGAACCTGGGCCCTGTTTTAACTTGGTCTGGAACCCATCCACTTTGCAGTGATGATGGATATTATAATCATTCAAGAGCTGACAGTTCACCAGTTCCCTTCACACAATTCCCCTCAAAGTAGAGACAAGTACTCTTGCCACTGATGCACTGCAGTAAGGAAGATTTCTGGACAACCTGGCACACACGCACGTAAAGGCAAGTATAGAAATTTGTATCTGTTTTGGGCTACCCCTGGTGCACCAGTCATCTAAATGATGAGACCTAGCCCATATCATTTGTCCCAGGTAATGCAGTAAGGCAATAGCTAAAACTTGAACCCTGTATTCCTACTAACCCACCCATTTCCCAAAATTAAGTGTGTGATTTTTCACACAAACACAATGGAAATTCATGCTTCCTCAGTGTTTACTTTCATAGCTATTTGGCTTTGCTTAAATGCAGTGAAGATATAATAAAGTTTAAGAGTTTAGAAGGCAATGGCAGTTCATATTCCACAAAACTTTCCCATGTATTTCTCCTTGGGATTAGGATACAAAAAATACTAATGTACCTTTAAAAACAATGTAATAATTATAATTGGAATGTCCACTTAATTTCAGAACTGCAAAATCAAATCAGAAATGTAAACATGCATGAGAAAGGCAAAGGCTAAATATGGCATTATTTGAAAAGCATTCTACTTAGATCAGTTGAAACATTATGGAAGAACCAGGGTAATTTTCCATACCATCCACAAATAGCAAACTGGCATTGGCATCCTTAACCTTTTGAGGAGGTCTGTCCCTTAGAGAAACATCTCTGGCTTTCTTCCTCTCTAAAACACACCAGAATCACCATGATTCCATTTGCACTGGGGAGCCAATGGCTATCATAGCTCTGTTGTACAAACCATCCTTTTGGAATATATAAAATACTGATTTTATGTGACTGAAACCCTAAAAAAGGAACCCAGACCAGTAATGAAAATGCACTGCCTCCTTGGGATCCGGTCACTGATCTGCTTGGAAAGCATTTCCTCCTTCTCTAGCCTGTATTTGACTTGTCTGGCCCATCAGGGTTACCCAGGTGAAGAGAGAACACTCTGCAATGGACAGTAATCGCCCATTAGTAGTAAAGGAAAAAAGCAGAAATGTAAATGCTCTCTTCTATGATGTGGAAATCCTTCCTTCCTTTCCCTGTTTACCACAGCACACTCAGTAACTTCCTTTTCCTTTAATACCATGTTTTCTTGTAACATTAAACAGCTTTTCTCACAAGTTACCAAGACCTCTAAGGTTTACTAATAAAGAAATTAGTTCTGACTACTGAGTTCATGTATATAGACTTCTCCCTTTACCCTGGTGTCATACACTTTCTCTTTGCTTCATGCTGTGACTTTTAAAATACTGTTCACTTAATGCTGCAGATTCTAAAATCAGTTTAAAAAGGTCTCCTCCCAAGATTTTTTTTAAAAACAACACTAGAACAAATCAAATCTTGGCTAATGGCTTGCACTAGGGCTGAATTTGGTTCATTCGGGACCAAAACTATGTAAGGCTGAAAAGCTAATGTTTGTATCCTGTCACACATGATTCATTTCTTATTTCTATTTTCTTGCTCCTGGGCCTGGTAGGATCTGATAGTGCTCTTCAGGTAACATATTAAGGTCAGGGGAGGTGGGGGAGAGCTGGGGAAGGCAGAAAGGAAAAGTTCAGAAAATACTACTGACATCTACTGGGACCTAAAACTATAATTCTGCAAAAAAAACAGCACTCTGTTCAGCTATAAAATTCCATATTATGGAATCTAGGGCTGACATGGGCAAAGTAATGCTTTCTTCATCACTGCACAGTGATGTGCATCCACAGGTCAGACTGCGTAAAAGCAGTGGGAAATGGTTCAGTAATACCAACAGGAGTGATGACCGTCATTTGTTACCTGTATTGTGATGGTGCACGGAGCACTGGTTCCCACAAAACTATATTAAAAATGGAGTCCTGTTCTAAAGAGCTTACAGACTAAACTTAAAATGAGACAAAAGTGGATATAGCAGAGAGACAGAGATCACAGAGGCACAGTAAGACAGTTGTATAGACAAGAATAAGTAGGAACCACGGCACACCAACCGCCTGTCCAAATGTTTAACAAAACTCTTATTTTCTTTAGGAAATAGGCATTCCTTTACTAGAAAACAATGGGTTGATTGTGTGAAGATACTGAGGGTATCATTTAAGGCACTTATGATCATTTACACCAAGGCTGTGCTTGGAAAAAAGATTCTGGAAACATAGCACTGGGGATCTTCCAATTTTATTACCATCTGTTAAATTCCATGTAGTTTGGGTTTATTTCTAAGCATTAACACCACCAGTGCTGCAAACCCAGCCTGAGAGCGGAAATTCAAGCTTTCGTTTTCACACATCCACAGCAGTGGTAAAGTTGGTAGAGGCTGAACCAGGCCCTATTACCTCTGTGCAGCCTGTCTATTCTCAAATTAGGTCCTCAAGGAGACTTGTGAAATTCTGTTGAATTCAGTATGTCATTACGGATAACAACAAATGAAGCACAAGAAGTTCATCTGTGCTGCCCAAGAAGGAATGGAAACCTTAGTTCAGTTACAATGGTCAACAGATGCAGCTCTGATGTCATATTAATGATATACTACAGAATAGGGCTTTGCAAAGCAGCAGCGTTCTGCTTTGACTTCTGTTTCGACGGAACAGCGCTTCGTTTCAAGTTTTGTTTCATTTTGAAAGCGGTGTTCTGTTCCGTTTTGTCAAAATGGTTTCGCGGTTTCGATGCTGTTTCAATGTTTTACCCATAGGCTATAATGGGGAAGCACGAAACAGCCTATAACTTTGTCATTTCTTGCCTGATTCTGATGAAACTTGCAGGGATCATAGCCCCTTTAGGGGGTATGAAGCTTGCCAAGTTTAAGTGAGACTGGTGCAGGGGTTTCTAGGAAACTGCACCTCAGGCTGCTGACAAGCAGGAGCCAGGGAGCAGGAGCAGCGTCCTGTAATCCGGCAGGCAGATCAGGGGTCCTGCACCCCCAGGAGGAGTCCGGCAGAGCCCCCACAGCCCTCCCAGGGGTACAAGTGGACCCCTGATCTGCCTGCAGGATCACAGGTCCCTGCTCCTGCTGCCTGGGACTCAGCGCTGGGGAACTGAACCTGGCTGGGGGAAGCGCCTCCCCCAGCCAGGCTGTTCCCAGCTTGAAACAAGTTGGAACAAAGTCAAAATGAAACAGCTGGTGAAGCTTTGCACAGCACTACTACAGAACTGAGGAACTGACAGTTTTACAGCATCAAGCGAAAGAAGGACACTGATGACCACAGTGCTTCCTAACAAATATAGAGAGAGCCTGAGCCAACAATAAACGTCAGCCAGGGGTCCAAGAAAGAAATCATGAAAACAGTCTCCTGACCCCAAAGTACGAGAAAGGGCAGTTGGAAAGAAGAGAAATGCAGCCTATCTTAGGCACTTATATGGCACCTTCACCTGAGTATCTGAGCACCTCATGACTTACATCTGTTTATCCTCACAACACCCCACTGTGGGAATAGGAAATGGAGGCAGGAAATGATGTGCCTCTTGTCACAGAGAAAAAGTGTAGGGGAGCAGAGGCTTAAACACAGGTCTCCTAAATCTTAGATTAGTGTCTTAACCAAACGTTCTCCCTGCTAAGTCCATCTCAGTAAAAGCTTCCATCATCAACCTAGTGAAAGACAGCAGGAAAACAAGAGGGGAAAAAAACCTTCCTTTTCCTCACTACTCCGTTCTCACCATGGATTTGGTTTTGTTTCCTCCTTCTCTTGTGTGATTAAGTGCTAACTCATGGGGATTTTTTCAGGTATTCATGTACAAATACTGTAGTACACTTGAGGAAAGCAAATTTTGGAGGAAGATTTCCTATTTTCTGTGGCATGGAAATGCCATTTAAAATAAATTAAACGATAAAATGTCTCTATTAATTGCTATGAAAATACTTAACTTTATACCTCCCAGTAATCTTGATAATTATGTCCCTGGATGCTTTCTTTTTCAGTTTTAATTCAGGTTTTACTGTTGATCATATCACAGTTCAGTGCAGGATTTCTCTGGACAATGAACTTCCCAACAGACCCCACGTGGGAGATGGTTAGGAAGTAACTAGCATTTTTCCTCCCAAATGGCTAGGTTAGTAGTAAGAAGCTTTGTTAAATTCAGCAAGGTTCATGTACTGTTAATGTGTTAAAGGATTAATCACAGCTCCAAAGGGGAGGGAGGGGAGAATAACTGCTCTACCTGTCTGTCGCAGGAAAGCGAGAAGATTGATGAGGACAAGAACTAGATAGGCCTCCATCTGCTGGAACTGTGAGATGAGAGGATGGCCCTGTGCATTCTATAGGCTGACTGGACAGCGCAATGTGTTTAAAAAAAAAGGAAAAAAAAGAAAAATGGAGTGTCATTATTCATAATCAACGTGATTTTAACACAACCTCTTTGGGTGTTCAGTAGCCATTCCATAATGGGAATATACACCTTGAGTTTCCAAAATTTGTACACTGCAGACAATAAGCAAAAGTAGCATACAGTCCAAAACACCACAAAAATCTCTGCACAAACCTCTGCTCAAGAGAGACACTCACTATGAGATCTCGTACAGAAAGTGGGCAGAACTGACACTGAACAAGGTATGTGGGGGTGGGAGGGCCTAGGGGGAGGCAAGGTGTAATCCAAGAAGCAAGAAATGCAGTCTAAGGTAACATGCTTTGACTCTGACATATACATATGAATTACCTAAGGAAAAAGACAGAGACAATATTGTGTATGTATTTGTTACATATAATTAATATTTCATATTATATCTACCTTCATAGCTAAAGAAATAGATTTTGGAAACAAACATGAGAAACTTATTTTCCAAAATCTTACTTTTACATACTATGATCCGTTCTTGCAAGTTCACAGATCGATCATGCTCAAAGTACAAAAAAACCCAGGCTTATGACAAAATTCATTACAATCGTTCCATAGTTTCTGGATAAGTGACTTCCATAGTATCTTTACAACACTATATGGTCATTATGAATGGGCCCAACCATCAGGGAGTCTAAACATATGAATAAGGGCTACAATGTATGTTATTTTTGGATAACTGATTTTTTGGTTTACAGGAGCATGATTCCAACTTCAGAGAACTACAGCGGATATGTGTCCAGGCCAGTAAAATAAATATACCAGGGTTCAGAACAGCAGAGAAAAATATAATTATAATCCACATCTGCAGACTAGAAGTAAGGGGAAATTTTCCTTAACGTCACTGCATGCTGTCTGAACTGGACTACAGAAGACATCCTCTTATTATTGACAGCAACAATGTTTTGCTACAAAAAAGCTTGGGAAGGCAGCAGATAAAACTCAAATATAAGACTCTTTAGGGAAGGGGAGCCTGTTTAAGAAATCTACAGGCTCAGACTCTACTGCTTCATACTGTACCTTTGAAGGGGTGACCATTCCCCATCTGAATGGGGATATGGTGCAGACTGAGAAAGGGTATTGAGCGCAGAAGTATTCTTCTCTGATATTTCGTCAACACACACATCAGGAACTGACTTCCTAAGGGTAAAAAAATGTGGAGGTTAAAAATAATATTTCATATTCTAGGTAATATTTGACACTACCACATACACATTATAGCAAAAAGCCACTCAAGGTGGGGTACAAACCAAATGGTGTAAGAACCACTATCTGACTCCCTTGTTGTGGTCTCCAGATGATTAAAGATTATTGTTAAAAGTTTGTGGTGCTGTTTCTGTTATTCTTTCTCATTGGATAAACTTTCTAGGGCAAGATGTTTTCTCAGGGCCAACTGTCCCTCACCCATGGGCACCTATACACATGCATCGAGGCTGCAAATCGTGGTAATTAATCGTGGTAATTAACAAACTCCAGCAGACTCCAGCATCATGTTTATCAGCGTGAAATGGTGGCAGGACACTTTAACAAAAGCTTGTTCCACAATTGTTAGTTAAAGTGCCCTCACCACCATTTTTCAGTGCAGAGACACTGATATACATGATACTCTGGACTTTTAATTAGCACTCCCGCTTCCTAGAGCATGTGTATAAATGACCCATATGTTTTGGTGGAGGGAGCCTAAAGTCAGAAGTGAAGATAGAAATATAGAAGAAAGTAGCAGGTGGGTCTCTTGTAATACAAAACTGGGATTTCCAGAATGATCGCACCAAAAATGAGTTGCTATTTTGAACTAATCATCACAATTGTTTAGCCATTGTATAAAATATGAGGCCCCCTCTACACATTACAGGTATTGTACAATTAACTGGTTAATTGCACAATTACTTGAGACCAGATACACATGCAAAGTAGCTATCACATGATACAAAGCTCCAACAACCTATAAAGGTAGACCTCAAAAATGTGTACTAACTTTATAGCTGGTTGTTATTGAGCTTTAATAAATATGTGTAGCAGGGTTTCCCCTGCAGCTGGAAGCTCCATCACCTGACAGGGCTCCCAACTACAAGGTGCAGCTCCCAAGCTCTGGGTATCATGGCAGCTGTGATTGCCAGGCCCAGGGGTACGTGAAACCCCCAGGCCTACGTGAGGCTTTTGGTCCTGCGGCTGACGGGGTTCTGGATCCTGGCTGAGCCTCACACAGACATGAGACACAACTGGGACCCAGAACCCCATCCACTGTGGTTCTCTCAGTCCTGGCTGTACATGGCCTCTTTAGCTAGGAGCCCCCTCAGCAAAGGGGACTCCCAGCTGTGTGTGTCTGCTTCTTGCTGATTCAGGGGAAGCCCAGAACTGGGCTCCCCCTACACCAGCAATAAGGTGCAATTGGATCTAATGCATGATCCCACAATCGCACCTCCTGCTGTGCACGTGTGGCTTAGCAGGAGGCACAACTGTGTGGGTCATGCTTTAGATCCAACTGCACCTTTACCTTCATGTGTAGAGAGGGCCTAAGATAAATTCCCTGGCAAGGCAAATAAGCATAGCTCCACTGAAGTCAATGGAGGAATGCCATTTTACACTATGTAAGGGTCTGGTCCATTGTTTTTATTAGATTCCTATTTATAGTTATAAATTGCCAGTGCATTATAATCACAGCAAAGGGAGTCTCTCTTTGTTGGTTTCAATTCAGAATTCTTTGGGATTTCACAACTAGTCTGAAAGGTTTGGTTGTTAATTTAGAAGAAAACTTTCACCAAAAATATAAATGAAAGTCCTCTCTGAAATTCACAACAGAAACACCAAGCCCTACAATTTGGCATTAGGTCTGCTATTAAAGGAGGATACCTGCTGTTGTCCAATAGGTCATTCTCTTCATCTGAACTAATCTCTATAGGAAACATGTCTTCATCTTCTGAAGTGTCTCCATTGTCTTCTCTTTTCAAGCTGTCTATTTTATGGGTAGATTTTCTCCTCTTTTTTCTTCTTTTCTTCACGGAGCCACAAACTGAAGAGGTTTCTATAGCAGGCTGAGAAACATGTACTTGAGTTTGTGCTTGTGAGGATCCACTACTGTCCAAGCTCCTGACCCAGTCTATTGAGTTCCTCTTCCGCTGTGATTCCATTAGAGCAACTCCCTCTGATAGAATGGGGGATGTGGAAAGGTGGTGAGGAATTACCTCCTGAAGAAAGATATCAAAATATGTGGCATATTATTACTCCAGGCATTCATAAATACAGTTCTAGCATCTGATTACTCACTGATCATTTGTCTAATAACCTAAGTGATTAAAAAGTAACCAGGGCACAAAATAACCTTTCTGCATATAGGTTCCATAGGATCCAGGGCAGCAGAAAACAGCTTCAGAATGCCAGTTCTTAAAAAAAACAAGGGACAGCACTGTACTCAGGGTATCTTCCAGATGGCTAATGCTGGCCAGTCAACTATTCTAGTCTGTATTCAGTTGATATTAGAGATAAGTCATAAACAGATCCTCAGTCAAATACCCTGCACTAGGAAAGTTCAACTCATGTTCACAGCTCAGTCCTTATTTTCTAATAAGCTAAGACCACTATCTCAGGTCCCAACATCCTGATGTGTGTTCTGGATACACAATCAAAACATATGACTCAGATCTATGTCAAATATTAACATATTAGAATGAATAAAGTGGGCTATGCTGTACTATGTTCTTGCCTGGATGCAAAGAGGGGCATGGGAAGTTTCCTTACACCAATGGTTCTCAACCTTTTTAGACTCAAGGCACCTGTCAGAAAATTCAAGCTCTTAGCTTTCACTCATTTCTTGACTAAGGATAAACAATTAAGTAATTCTTCTGTTGAAATAACTTAGAAAACCCACATGCTTTTGACATTATGAAAATGTCTGGGTCTATCCTGTGAATCATATGTTGCTCTTTTTTCCTTCTGTACAACTTACAGTGCAGCACCCAATGGCATTTTCTTAAGGAACTCACAACATCCTAGTTGAGAATCAACTACTGCCCTCCACAGTCTTTCCCTAGAGGTCAGGAATGTTTACTACCACTTTTATCCATGAACAAAGGGACCTATCTTTCCTTGTAGCACAATAAGCTCCAGTCAACCTTTAGGGCCAAATGAGGCAGACAGGGCCCAAGAAGGCTTTGCAAATTCCTTGCTGTACAGAGAAACATGGTGTTTTCCTCTTCCATGGTCACTCGGGACTCTGCTTCATAGCACAGTTTAGGTTCTTGCTCTTAAGATTCAACAGCCAAAACATAAATTATGTGACTTCATACATAAAATTCAATGGGCTCAAATTCAATGGGAGCTCAGCGGCCCCTTAATACCTGAAGAGCAAACTTTAGTGATGGAAACATCTCTTTCCTAAGTCAACAACTTTACTGCCTAATCGTGCTCCCATGATCTGTGTGCAGCTCACACTGGTCTCAGAAAGAAATGGGAAGTCAGCACCTGTACACCAGCAATGAGTTTCACTTGTATCAAACAATGTGAAGATTTCCAAGAAATTAAAACTGTCTTCAAAACTTTTTGTTTAGGAAGCATGCCTCCAGGTCTTGCTTAGTTAACATATTTAAATTTAAAAGTTTAGGAAGTAAAATTGTATGTGTGCAATGTTCAAATGAAGCTAAGTGCACAGTGTTAACTGAGTTTTTTTCATTCACACAGTGTTAACCGTGTTTGTTTCATTCATTTGTTTCATTCTGGACAAACAAGAAACTGGAGCATATTTTCACAGAGAATAACCTTAAAAGATTTCCCAGTCATTACATGGTGGATAGGGTAGGCAAAATTAGTTTGTGCCTTATATACATCATCAAGATCTTAACCACACAAATATTTGCACCACAGTCCTTGTTCAAAAATGGTGTGGCTGATAGTTGCAGAATCATTCATTTAATGGCACAAGCTCCTTAAGCCCAACTGTTTAAAAGAGCACAGCCAATTTAAGCCCAATTGCATACAGTTGGTCCAATAAAAAAAATCACAAAAAAGCTTTGCTTCCAGACTTTTCCTAGACCACCACAACTACAACAACACTCCAACCCTACTAAAAGAGCATGTGCACGTTTGCATTTCTGAAACATTCAGTGGACATATACAAATAAGAGATTTGGGCAACATAAGTTCCGGACATAAGTAAATCACTGTTTTGCAAGCGTGTCCCTGGGCATTGTGAAAGCATACTTGGAGCATGCTAAAATGCACGCTTACTTTCATACACACAAATGCACAAACATAATGAAACGTACTTGGGCCTCAGTTTATCTTTGATCAATGATTATTGTCATTTTTAATCAGTCTTGCAAAGATATCCAATTTCAGTCTGGAAATGGCTATTCAATCCAACACCAAATTCCTACATGAGATAAATCCCCAGCAACTATCATAGGTACAAGCTGGATAAAAAGTATATCTTATCAACAAAGTACTCAAATTCAAGTACTCAAGTAGTCAAATTCAAGTATATCTTATCAACAAAGTACTCAAATTTGCCATGGTAGGATGCGCACTAGAACTCTGATAAATAAATAAAAATTATTATTGGACATTACCTGATCATTATCTGTTTCCTGTACGAAAAATGCTTCTCCATTGTCCCCTAGTTTCATGTGCAAATCTACAGATTCTCCATTAATTTCTATGTCAACCTTGGGAAAAATATATTTTGCATTAAAATCAAACAATTTGCAATATGTGGGAATTCTCATATCAAGTCCATTTTGCCCCATATTTTGTGTTTGAAGTTAGACAGACGCTTCAGAGAACATGAATGAAACCCAATAATGAAAAATAAATGCTTGTTGGGAAAGTGTCTTCCTAAACTATAGTAGTCAAGGCTGGCTTGCATCCTGATTCATGAGGTTTCATAATGATAAAAAGTTCTGTTTCTTATGTAACTGTAGATGTATCATTATCCACATAACAGTCTAATTTCTTTCCAGTACTCTTAAGCTCTTGATCTCACTGACAGAAATTTCCACTGGGTAATTCTGTCCCTTCATGATCTCTAAATGCTTTCAGATTCACCAGCTGTTCCCATTTTTATAGTATAAAAAAGGACGAAAAGGAAACTTGAGTATTTTATATGTCTCAATCATATCCTATTATTTATCCCCTTTTAAACAGCCCCAGATTCTTCAGTCTCTTTACTTCTATTTTGCCACCCATCCTATTAATGCTATATAATTTTTTAGATTATGATGACCGTAAATGCAAATATTTTATTACAAGGGTTTATAGATTATTAAATTCATCTTTATAGAGATACCAAAAAATTCTGAGAAGTACTCTCGTTAATATATTTATCAATATACTTGCATACTCCCATAAACATTAGCAAGTAGTAACATAAAATAGCTACATCTGATGAAATTATGCACAAAGCATGACAAGTACATTTTCATTCAATAAATTTGCCTGCCTGTTTTGTTTTGATTTGAACCCATTACGGTCAACCATCTATAAATTGTATTAAACTAATACCATCTGTAACAACCATTTTAAATAAACCTTGAAGTTACTTTTGGTATTTTATGACCTGCATCAAAGGAAAGCCTGGACTGATACACTGTAACATTCTGTACCTACAATTCAATTAGGATTTTTTCACAGAGAAAAAAACAAAAGTTGTTATACCACTTTCTCCCTAGAACGCAGAACCCCCATTTTCCCGAAGCGCACATGAAAAGGGGAACACTGGAGGTTTCCATCTGGCTGGCGTACAACAATTATATCAATGCATCCAGACAATGTAGCAGGATTTAATCCCTTGTAGAGCTCCTTCACAGTGACAAATACTTGGCCTGCTAACTGCCCGACGTAATTCATGGTTTGTGCCTGAAAGAAAACACAAAGATGTATGCAATCAGAATTTATTATCCTGTCAAGACTTCTTAGGACTCCAGAATTTTTTTTATTTGAGTAATCAGTTATTTTCATATTAAAAACAAAAGATGTGATTTCACATACAGTCAGGAGACCCAGTTTAATTTATTTACAGTCATTGTACTTTGGAATGGACTTCAGAAGTCCAAAACAAAGCATGGTTTGTACAGCAAAGAGTTTTAACTACTTCCCAAACTTCAGAGGGTTGTTTTGTATCCAAACCACAACCAGACTTTCAGACTCTGCAGCTTCTAAATACTGATCAATTATTTTTCTTCTCCTAGTACAGAACTTGCTTTCTTTTCTTCTCAATGCTGAGCATGCCCAGAACCACATGGGCAAGCAGTTGGCCCACGAGCAATTAGCTGATCCATTTTCTTCCACTGCCATTAAGGGCTGTGTGTAGATGAAACGAGAGGCATCTGTGCACAACACTTTAAAGTGGACTAAATGCTTTTGCATCACTTTAATGGTGTCGGTGTTTGCCCGCCTCGGCAGCATATTGCGCATTAATTCCAGCTGCTGTAGGAAATTTGGCAGCATAATGCACCTTACATGACTTGGGGCACAGCAAACTAAAACTCTGTTGAGGAGTCTTAGTTTGCTGCCCCTACAGACGCAGAGTGAAGCACTGGGCTCCGTGCAGCTCCATGGCTCTGCGGGAAGCCCTGCAGGCAGCCTGGCAGCAGACCAGGAAAGCAGCTCTGCCCAAGAAAAGCAGCAAGCCTCTGATCTTTTTTTCTTTCCCCCCCGGAGCCTGCCTGCCTGAGCTGCACGGGGGCACAGTGCTTACCTAAACAGCTACAGTGCCCCCCAGGACCACCCAAGCTGGGTGCCTGTGGGCGGGTGCTGCCTAAAGGGGGCAACCGCTGCCGCAGAGGGAAGCGCCCGTCCCTCCACAGCCCAGCCTCTCCACCTGCCGGCAGCTCGCCCTCCCTCCCCACTAGAGAGGCAGGTAAGTCAGCAGGGTGTGTGCACGACATGGGGGTTTAATCAGCTCTAAACTAAAGTGGTGTTTTTTAAAATCCACTGTTTCAATTTAGGGCCCCCATTTTGTCTACACATGCCCTAGGTCACCACCTCATTCCCCAACCCAGTTAATAAGAGAGGCTGCAATTCATAACACTATTCATGTAGAAAAAAAATCATATACAGTCACGTAATCAAACTGTACCATAATACATCATTAAGATCCCAGGGTAATCTTAATACTGGCATTTCATAGGTTTTCAGCACTTGACTTTGCATACTATAAAATATGGGGGGTTTGGCCCAACCTTAATGTGTTTAATGTTACAGATAAGTTGTTGGTTGTTACAGGTTGATTGGATGCATTCTTCCTGACCCTTGGATTTATTTAGTACAGTTACCTATTTATATGTGTTAAAACATTTAGGCAAAATTGGAGAAAACATTTAACAGAATGATTAACTTAAATACACTTAAACTCTCTGGCTAGGGACAGACATTACACACAAACCCATTTAAGTGATTAGAAACTGGTTTAAACCTGTAACAGAACAGATGTTCAGTGCACATAAACCAGCTTGAAAATAGCTGAAACCAGTTATCAGCCCCCTGCTGGCTTGTGTGCCTGTAAGTTTGCTGAAGGCAGTATAAAGAATCAGGGAAAGGGAGATTGAAAAGCTCCGTATCATCAACAGATGCATACATTGCGCACACCCCTTGCCTCAGACTGCTAGCCCGGGGCTGGGGCTGGCAACACTCCCGCCCCTTGAGCAGCCAGCGGGGAAAAGCCTGTGACCGTGCAGGCAGACCTCCCTAATCAGAGGTCCTGTGGGCACCTGGCCATGCCCACCCCCTCAGCTCAGTACTGTGGAAGGGAGGGGAAGGGAGGGCTGCTCATGATTTAAATCACTGGTCAGGAAGCCTTGATTTAATCGTTTTCTACAAAAAGAGCATTCTTGTTATTTGATTTAACTTCTTGAAACTTTGCACTTTTAGAGAAAAGTAAGGGCTTGATTGTGTGTGCACAAACGTGTGGAGAGACAATAGGGCTGATGGGTAAGTAATCAGGTCTCTTATCTCTCATCTCCATATACTGCTAACATGAATGTTATCTCTGGAGACAACAAACTCTCCCTATTCCTGAAGAAGGCTGTTTGTGCCCAAAAGCTTGAAAAGAACAATTTTTCCAACTATTTAGTTGGTCTAATAAAAGATTAGACCAACTAAATAGTTGGTCACATCTACCCAAAGAGCCTTGTCTGCCTGTGACCTCGAGACACAAATCCACAGTTTGAGAACAGAAACTAAGCATCACAGAGATGCTTAATGGGATCTTCCAGACTGAGCCCTGAATTCCATTGGGTAGATCAGTTTTCTTTACTCTTTACTAATCTATAGAGGAGCCTCTGAGAACCCAAAAAGATTAGACACCCAATATAATCCATGGCCTGTTGTAAACAATTTATAAAATGTCTAAAAATGTTAATGTGAATCTAATGTCTCAAACAGTATATAATTAGAAGTTATAATCCCTATTCCTTGATGATATCTTTGAGCTTTAACGTATCTTACATTAAAACTATCTTTATATAAGTTTATTTTTAAAAAGCATCTTAACAAAAAAATAAAAATATATAATTAAATCAAAAAATCTGATTTAAATAAAAAATCCATTTTTTTTTAAATCATTGATTCTTATCCACCCTGACCCTGTTCGAGATCATCAGTAAGACTGCAAAGTCAAGCATGCAAAAGTTAGGAAATATCAGCATTAAGGTTGCCTCTTCAACCTTCATCCACCCTCCTTGGGCACTTGGGTACGATGCAGTCTGTAATTATATGATTATACCATCTATTCCTCAGAAACTTTGCTTCATTCAGCACTCAGGATGAGCAGTGTTCTTTCAATGAGCAGCTTTTCAATATTTTTTCTCCTCATTACTCATTGCGCATCTTCCTGCTTTCTTTACTGATGATAAAATTATTGTTTCTATGTAAGTTATTCTATGGTGCTTGTCATTATAGAATCACAGAATCTCAAAAGTAAATGATTTTATTTTTGCAACATCTGTGTAAAATTTGGGTATAATGTTCACCATTTTACAGATAGGAATGAAGTCACAGAAAGATTAAGGTCTAATTTTGGGTGCCTAATTTGAAATGCTTAGGACCTGATTTTTTTCAGACTATTTAGCATTATATTACATTTATATGCTCAAAAACACAGCTTCCATGGACTCCTGTTACATCTGTGAGTGTAGTTTTGCACCGTCCCCAAGGCATGCATCAAAAAAAAACGATATACACATATTAACCTTGGTTTCTCTTCTAAGTTCCCCTTTCTCTTCATCTAACCAGTCTCACTTCATTTCCCAAGCTACTTATAAGTCTCCTAACATAGCAAGTTGTAATGTTATTCTTCCAAGACCTTCATCCCAGTCTCCATCCCACTCTCCAGTTTCTTTTTCTAGCCATTCAGTCACCTCCAACCTACCCAGCATAATATTTTAAGTTTCCATGTGGAGTCGATCCCAGTTCCCACTTCCCAACTCCTCATTTGATTTCCCTCCCCTCCAATTCCCTAACCCCTGGTCAGTCCCACATCCCTGTTCTCAAATGGCTCTCACTTCCAATCTCCTTTCTTTTTGCTCTCTTCATCGAGTCTAAGGATGCAGACAGAAATGCAGCTCCCCACTGTAAGTGACAATGCTTTGCAGGAAGCGTTCTGAGCTACAACGATCCCCTGGACAAAAAGAAGTTCACTAGCTGCTGGCTGCAGCCTGCAGCCAGCTCCCCCTAGCAACAGCCCCTGCTCCCTGCCAGCCTGTCCTGTTTTCAGAATGAGAGGGGAAAAGGGAGCTCAGTCTAGGGCCCTGAATGGCTGCAGTGGGGCTTGGGACACAAAGTCCAGCGTGCAGAGGCAGCCACCTCACCCTGCACACAGATCAGGGATCATGTGCCCCCCGGGCCTCTGCCAGGGTGTGTGCAGTGGTGGGAGTTCATCCCCTCCACCCTCGTGTGCCTGGACAAGCTGCCCAGGCTCTGACTCTCCGCTGGCCTGGCCCCGCTGGGGCCCCACTCATCCAGTGGCAGGGGCCAGGGAGGGGGATTGTCCCACTCACCCTGCCTGGTGCTGGTGGCAGAGGGTGCAGCTCACCCCAGCCACGTGCATCCCGCCACTCCCAGACTACATCCTGGCCACTCCCCATGTGCATCCCACTGCTCCCGAGCTACCACAGACTGAGATCAACTGCCAGAGGCTCCCGATTGACCAGTCAATTGTGATCGACCAGTTGGTGACCACTGTTCTAGGGGTAACCCAGCCAGCACTGCAGGGTGATGTGGGTGAATTGGAGACCCCCCACCTCAGGGGGTGCTCCAATACACCCACTCCACCTCCAGCGGGGGTTAAAAAAACCCCAGACCAAACTTCCTCCACTCTCTTTCCCCTCTCCCATTCTGAGGACAACGACAAGCAGACAGGCAGTACAGACACAAGTTACAGAAGATGCTGTGTTTTGAAATGTCTTCATCTGACCCCTCGAGCAATGAGGGTTCAGATTTTCACCCAGTCGGCCATTTTTGAAGGAGTCTGCAGCTGTACACTTGTGTTTGGTCATGACTATAAACCACTTTCTGTAGCCAGATTGTGCAAAAACTGTCACTTCTGTCTGTGCTTTGTCTCCCCTGGCTTCTTGTCTTATCCTCATTGCCTAAAATAGGATGCCACAAGTGGCACAGGCAGCTTCTCTGTGTGCCATACAGCAGACTGGAGAGGAAACAAGTAGTATAATGACAGATAGAGCAGGGAGCACAAAGCAAAGTATCAGATCAAACAGAGAACGCAGGCCAGGAAGCAGAAAGCAGAGCAGGTTCTTGGGCAGGGAGCTAAGGGCAGGGAGCAGAAAGCAAAGCAGCAGATTAGGTAGGGGAGAGGGATCAGAGTGACTCTTAGGGGGTGCAGGGCTAAATTTGTGGTATGTACGCCACAAAGATTAGCCTCAATTGTATAAACAGTCTCAAGTTCTCCTACTACCTTACAGTCCCTCTTTTAAGTTGTCTCCCTTTCCTCCACCCAACTGCCGTCATTCCTGAGCTGTTCCCAGACATCCATCCCAATACCTTATCCCATCTCAATCTCTCCTGCAACCTGTTAACTCACAGTCTCCTCTTGTTTTTTTCCTTCACCCCCAGTGCTATTTTCCTTATCCTGGGTTCCCAGTCTCAATTATCTTGCTCATAATGGTGACACATTCTCATTGAAAAATTCAAGGACTAAGTGGTATAATGAATAGCGCATGTTTATACAGGCAGTCCTCAACTTACAAGTCTTTGAGTTACAACGAATGGCACTTAAGAAGTTTATAAATTGACACCTTGTTTCAACTTTCCGATGCGGGTCTCGACTTTACGATGCTGGATACAGCTGCATCCAGCTGGTAAGTCTGGTCAGGTGAAAGGGGAAGGGGAAGGGAAGGCCTGTGTGGGGATAGATCAAGGCCCCCTGTAGCAAGTTGCTCGTCTGGCGGCTCCTGCTGCTCATCTGGGAGGGAATGGGTGGGGCATGCATGGGGCAGGGCAGGGTGGGTGGGACCAGGGCTGCACCAGGCTGCATCTGTTGCTGCTCGCCCAGCCAGGGCACGGCAGATGCAGAACACAGCTGTGGCTCATTGGGGGAGGGGTGGCTCCCACTGCTCTACGCCACTTGTCCAGCAGCAGCACAGTGGCCCCATCCTGCACCCGCCCCACCCCAGCTGGGTGAGCAGCGGGAGGGCATAGTCCCCTGTCTCAACACAGCCCAGTACAGCCCCAGGAGCCACCAGACAAGCAACTTGCCCCAGCACCAGCCCCTCCCTCACCGTGAGGAGCCTTGATCTGCCCCCACCACACCCCTTCCCTTCCCCCTCCCTTCTACCACACCAGACTTACCAGCTTGATGCAGCTGTATCCCTGGGCACCTATACATGTGCCTGAACCCTGCTCTGATGCATGCTTATTAGCAAGTGTAGGAGCAGACTCAATTAATCAAGTCTTCTGGAGTGTGGTATTTAGCGCAGGGCAGGGGCAGTAAGGGGCCACTGCGCAGCCTCCAGGCAAGTGACATGCAGTGGTGGGAGTTGGTCCCCCCCCACCATGAGCCACAGCTCCATCCCATGCCTGACTTGCCTCAGCTGGGCAAGCAGCAGGAGGGCATGGGGGGGCTTGTGGCCCTAGATTGGGGTGGGCAGCAGGGTGGGGAAGGGTGGGTGGTAGAGCGGAGGTTATAGTGGGGACCATAGCCCCCCTTTATGTCCTGCCACTCACCCGGAGCGCAGCCCAGTTAAACCCTGGCCCCATTCGCCCCACCCCAATCCTGGGGCACACGCCCCCCCATACCCTGCCACTGCTCACCCAGCCAAGGCAGGGCTGGTGTGGGACAGAGCCATGGCTCATTGAGGAAGAGGAGGATTCTGCTGCTGCGTGCCACTTGTCCGGAGGCAGCGCAGCAGCCCTGTCCTGTGTCCGCCCCGTCCCAGCTGGGTGAGAAGTGGGATAGCATAGCTGCTGCTCTCAGCGCAGCCTGATACAGCCCCAGCCCTGCCCACCCCACCCTGTGCAGATCCGGGGGCACAACCCCCATGCCCTCCCAGATGAGCAGCGGGAGCCACCAGACGAGCAACTTGCCCCAGCCCCTCCCTCACCATGGGGGGCCTTGATCTGCCCCCTGCCACACTTCTTCCCTTTCCCTTCCCCTTCCCCTTCCACCACACCAGACTTACCAGTTGGATGCAGCTGTATCCAGCATCATGAAAGAACCAATCCCATATTTATAACATTGTTCCTATGGGAAAACTAGTTCCAAGTTATGACATTTTGACTTAAGACACAGTTTTCAGGAACCAATTGCATCGTAAGTCTGAGGACTTCCTGTAATTAAGTAATCAGTTCATGCACTGAAAAGGCGCAGGGTCACGGTTCATGCACTGAAAAGGTGAGAGGGTCACGGTTCTACTGGACATAGCTGCATTGACCTTGTGGCTTCTTTGAACAAATGGTTGTCTGGGAATACAGGTGAATGCTCAGTGACCCTGTACAGTTCTGTGTTTCTATGCTTGCTGCACAGTCCAATTATGCTAGCTGAAAGATGCATACAATTATATGCAAACAAAGAACACACTAATTTGCACATATAGGAAGTGGCTCATGTGCTTTACTTATTCTGCTAAATTCAGGAAGTATTTTGTATTCCTGACATACGCATTTAGAAAACAAAATATTTAAATAATTGGCCCACAGGAAAAGAACCTTATTTGCTCAAGAAAGTCATGCTAATCTCCCAGTATATTAGGTATATACCTTCCTGAATGCACATTTAAGGGAGAGAGTTAAACAGGGCATCTTTACGTGTGCTCAGTGGTTCCCAGGCTCATTCAACAAGCTTTAGTTAAAGCACCCCTGCTGCCATTTTGAAGTGTGGGGGCGGTGAATGCACAAGATGCCAATGCTGCTGGAGTGTGCTAATTACCACACTCCAGCCAACTCGATTAATCGCGTCTGCTTCTAAACATGCTAATAAGCACGCATCAAAGCAAGCTTCAGCACATGTATAGGTGCCCAGGGACACACTCATTAGCTTCTTGAATTCAATTGCGCCATTTCTTGGCAGAATGCTTGCATGGATCAGAGACAATAGCACTGGGATAGCATGAATGAACTGACCCTAGATAAAGACTTTTAATTGCTCATGCTTTGAAATGATTGGTTTAGTTTCTACTTAGGGGTTGCTTTTTAACTAAGATACAATGCAAAATGCAATTTATTTTCAGCTAAATCAAATGTAAAGACAGTTTAAAAGGTACCAAAGCTTCATGGCCACATTTACCTTGGCCCATACCTCATTACTATGTAGGCTCTGCTAGACAGCCCCCACAACAGAACACCTGCAACAGTGGTTGTCAACCAGGGGTCTGCATACCCCTAGGGGTACTTAAAAAGGTCGTAGGGAGTATGCAGAGCTCCATGTGCATGTGTGCAGCTGCAGTGCAGCACATGGGTGGCCAGGAGCACAGCCTGGCCATGTGGAGAGCAGCTGAGTCCAGATGGTAAGTTTGTCATGGAGGGAGGGAGTGGGGTTCAAGAAGGACCTGCCCTGCAGGGATGGGGCATGGGACTGACCCATGCAGGGGGGTCTGCCTGTCCTCCCTCAGCATAAAACCCCTTTAGGGTGCAAAGAGCCACAGAGGAAGGTAATTAACACCTCTGCTTCAACTCAGGGAGCCAAAGGCCCTTGACACTATGCATCTCACTAGCACTTTGTTTGTTTAATCCAGGGGTGTCCAACCTTTTTGAATGTGGGGCCAGATCATGAACTTTTTATCACCCAGTGGGCCAGCAAGCCATATTCAAAGACATCACAAGAAGTGGTATCATATCAGGAAGTGATGTCACGTGACCTTTGACACCAATGAAGTTGCAGGGGTTGACATGGTGCTGGTTGGCATGGCATGCATGCCCGGGTTGACATGGTGCTGTAGGAGCCGCTTGGCTACAACCGGGTTGACCTGGTGCTGGAGAAGCCATGGGGCCAGGCTGGGGTTAACTTGGGGCCCACCCAGCCTGCCAGTGCCATGCCCGGGTTGACATGGTGCTGCAGGACCCGCCTGGGCAGAACCGGGTTGGCACCATCTACAAAAAGCAGCATGCAGCTGAAGCCAGCTTCCCATGTGCTGCTGGGGATGGGAGGAGGCTGGCCGGGTCTGCACCAGCCAGCAGAAGCAGCAACGGAGCCGTGTGCCGCTTGGGACTGACCGGTGCAGGCTCGTCCTGTCCTGAGCGGCACACGGCTCCACCACCGCTTTTGCTGGCTGGTGCAGACCCCCAGGCCAGGCTCCTCCCATCCCTAGCAGCACATGAGAAGCGGTCCCCTCGAGGCCTCACGTGTGCGTGGCCGGGCCCAGAGAGCTGCAGCGCCCAGGGGGAGACTGGCCTTGCTGTGAGGCAGGGCAGGGCAGGGCAGGGCAGGGCAGGGCAGGGCAGGGCAGCGGGGTTGGCTTGAAGCGGGCGGGTAAGGAGGCAGGCACAGGCTGGCAGTACCAGTGGCTGCTGCTTGGCCTCCCACGCGGGGCTGCCCCATGGGGGTAAGCAGCTCCCCTCCCCTCGCTGCCAGCTGGGGCCTGTGGGCTGGCCCTGCCCGCCTCGCTGCGGCCCCACCACCGCCGCTGCCGCCGCCACAGGCCAGATAAAATGGCTTGGTGGGCTGCATGGCGGCCCGCGGCCCATGTGTTGGACAAGCCTTAATGCATAACAATTTTTAGCCTTAAGGAAATGTTATTCCATCTTTATGAGTATTTTGCAATTTCCTGACCTATTTCCACAATGCAACCGTAAATAGAATGTAATGATCTTAAATTGCTGACCGCCAGGCACAGTTGATAAGAACTGGAAAATTTTTCAGATTGCTTTGAATGCTTAAAAACATGCTTTAGGGACTGTATTTTTAGGGAATGAAATGGCTACTAAGGCCAATTACTATGTAAGTTAAATTCTGAAATCGCACTGTATTTAATCTTTAAATAATAATATATCCAAAGCTTAGCTTGTTCAGTGCCCAAGATATCTGAGTTTATAACTTGAGTTTAGAGTGAGTTCCTTCAAGTGTCAATATTCCACAAAACATTCCTCAATTCCTTAAGAGACTGTATATGGTTTGGGTGATATTTTTTTTATTTTAGCTGCTCCAAACAGTCTCTGCCTGTTTCACTATCAAGACAGCAGCAGCTTCAATAGTAAATGATGTGAGGTCAGAGGATATAACCCTTAGTACTTGCTTGTTGCTTATACAAAACTGAGTAGCCCTCAGGTCTCCACAGGAATGCATTTTACAAAGACGTGAACTTTCTCAGTGAATGTTGCAGGATAGAAAAATACTGTTGCTACTGGAAAAGATGAGGACATTTCATTCTAAATTCATAACGAAGGCATTTTACACACAAAAATCTGCACAGCATCTGTCTCTAGTTTTGTTCTTTCAACTAAACAAGAACTCATGGACAGACACTTTGGGATAAGGCACATCTAAGAAAATAAAAGTACTTTTCCCACTTTTCTCACATCTGGCATCATTTTCAGCCTGCAGTAATAGCACCTAATTTTGAGGGTTCATGTGTCTCCTAAACTCCATTTATCCCTTAGACCAGGGCTCAATACCATGGCAAGGAAGTTTGGTGCCCAGGGTAAAGCCAGCAGTGACAGCCCACCATCACCTCATGCAAAGATCCAGGGGGCACATGCCCCCCTCTGTGCTTGCCTAGGAGTACACACAGCAGCGGGAGCTGCCCTCCTCTTGTCCCCGACCCCCCCAAATGAACCACTCACGGCTCTTTCCCATGCCCCGCCCCAGCCAGGCAGCACCTGGGGTGGTCGCCCCACTCCTCCCCCCTCCCCCCCTTTGATACAGCACTGCCAGGGCTATTCATCTTCTAAGCAGATCAGCGCCACACACCTTGCAGAACTCACCAGTGTAAGCTACAGGGTCCCCAGACCACATGCTGCATGGTTGCCTCCCCACTGTACTGCACACTCCGTGCCCCCCTGCACCCCTGCCCCCCTCCCTGCTGCACTGCCTGCACAGGTGATCCAGCCTCACTCTTCGCTCTCTGGCTGTGGGCCCCCCCAGCCCCACAGGCTGTGCTATGCCATATCCTCCCACCTTTTGAGATGAGGGCAGGAAGCAAAAGCCAGAGAAGGGAGGGGATCCAAAAGCTGGAGCAATGCAGCTGGCACAGTGGGAACAGTGCCAACTGGTGGAAGCCAGCTCAACAGGCATGCCTTAGAAACCATTGTGCATTGCAGACTGGAGCCTATGATGAAAGCACTTTTTTCTGGAAAACTGTCAAACAGAAATAGCTAGCTGTCATTTTAAAAATCTTACTAACCCAGCCTAGACTGACCTATCCAAGTCATCACCTCTTTCTTCCTTAAATCCCTCCTAAAAGTCCATTGCTAGCAGGTGCCACAATAAACGAACTAGAACTATCATTGTCATACTTTGCCTTCCTAATAGGAAGGTATGGGGCTTTGGAGGCACATAAGCCCAGATTCTGAGACCAGGAAGCCAGTCTGGCCCTGCAGGCTGTAAAGAGAGGAGCTCCTGAGCAAAATGGCTATGGGACGTAGCCTGACTGGCACCGAAACTGTCCAAGAGCGCTACAAGGGAAGAGCTAAGGGAAACTTATAGCTTACGGAGAAGTTATGGCCCAGAGTTGGAGGGGGATTTTCATTGTACAGCCATTGTACTTGTGTTGTGTTTATGTTTTGATTAGGCTAATTGGAGGACCAAGTTGTGGCTATGAGGGAAGTGTGGAAGCCACGGAGGGGTGTCTGGTGGGCACTCAGTGGCAGGCAGCTTAGCCTGGGGTCACAGAGGGCTGTGGCTTGGTGCAGGCTGAGGCTGAGAGAGCCAAAGCCAGTAGGAACAGATTAGCCTAGGGTCAGAGACTCCGAGGGCAGAAGATTGGTGTAGCAGAAGCAGCCCAGCCTGAGTTCAGGGCTGAGGGCTGGGATAAGGCCTAGTGAACAACTTAAAGTACCAACTGCAAGTCATGGGCATGGCTAAATGGGTGGAAGAAAGCCACAAATAGCCCTTAAGGCACCTGGTGTCTTATGGTATAGATGGAGCCAGCAGGGACCCCACTTAAAGGACAGGACTGGAGTCAGCTAGGTACAGGAGGGAGCTGCTAGCCAAAACAAGCTAAGACTCTGTCTGGAACTTCCTGGCAGCCTCCATTTTTCAATAAAATAATCCAATCACGGTGTGGCAGACAAGAGGAAAAGGGCAGGGACCCAAGGAGCTGGAATGGGGAGGCAGGAGTTATACGCCCACCAGGGGGGATCATGGCCACTCCTGGGCCCTCATCCTGACACATTCACCATAGAATCATAGAAAATTAGGGATGGAAAGAAACTCAGAAGGTCATCTAGTCCAACCCCGCTGCTCAAAGCAAGACTATTCCCAACTAAATCATCCCAACCAAGGCTTTCTCTAGCCAGGTGTCAAAAACCTCCAAGGATGGAGATTGCACAACCCCTCTGGGTAACCTGTTCTAGTGTTTTATAACCCTGCTAGAGAGAAAGTTTTTCCTAACATCTAACCTAAGCTTTCCTTGCTGCAGTTTGAAACTATGGCTCCTTGTTCTGTCATCTGCCACCACTAAGAAAAGTCTAGCTCCATCCTCTTTGAAACCACCCTTCAGGTAGTTGAAGGCTGCTATTAAATCCCTTGTTAGTCTTCTCTTCTCCAGACTAAATAAGCCCAGTTCACTCAGCCTCTCCTCAGAAGTCATGTGCCCCAGCCCCCTAGCCATTTTCATTGCTCTCCACCGGACTCTTTCCAATTTGTCTGCATCCTTTCTGTAATGGGGGGGAGCCGAAAACTAGACATAGTACTGCAGATGTGCCCACAGCAGTGCCAAATAATCTCTTCCTTTGATCTGCTGGCAACACTCCTACCGATGCAGCTCAGTATGCTGCTAGCCTTCTTGGCAACAAGGGCACACTGTTGGCTCATATTCAGCTTATTGTGCACTGTAACCCCCAGGTCCTTTTTCGGTAGGGCTGCTGCCCAGCCAGTCAGCCCCCAACTTGTACTGGTACATGGGATTTTTCCATCATAAGTGCAAGACTTTGCATTTATCCTTATTGAACCACATGAGATTTCTTTTGCCCCAACTTCCAATTTGTCTAGGTGTCTCTGAATCCTAACCCTACTCTCCAGCATATCTACAACGCCCCCAGCTTAGTGTCACCTGAAAACTTGCTGAGGGTGTACTCTATGCCATCTTCCAGGTCATTGATGAAGATATTGAACAAAACCAGCCCCAGGACCAATCCCTGGGTCACTCCACTTGATACCAGCTGTCAACTAGACATCGAGCCATTAGCCACTACCCTCTGAGCCTGATAACCCGGCCAATTTTCTATCCACCTTACAATCCGTTTATGCAACCCATACTTCCTTAAATTGCTTGCAAGAATGTTGTGGGAGACCTTATTAAAAGCCTGTCTAAAGTCCAGGTATACCATATCCACCGGTCTCCCCACATCTACAGAGCCAGTCATCTCATCATAGACAGCAGTCAGGTTGGTCAGGCATGACTTGCTCTTGGTGAGTCCATGCTGACTGTTCCTAATCACCTTCTTCTTCTCCAAGTGCTAAGAAATAGATTCCTTGAGGTATCATGACTTTTCCAGTGACTGAGATGAAGCTGACCAGTCTGTAATTCCCTGGATCCTCCGTCTTCCCTTTCTTAAATATGGTCACTATATTTGCCCTTTACCAATCAGCCAGGACCTCTCCCAATCACCACAAATTTTCAAAGATGGTGGCCAGTGGCTCTGCAATCACATTGACCAATTATCTTAGCACCCTCAGAGGCATCTCTTCTGACCCCATGGATTTATATATATCCAACTTTTTAAAATAGTCCCGAACCTGTTCTTTTGCCACTGTTGGCAGGTCATCTCCTCCCTAAACTGCTGGCAGGTGCAGTAGTCTGGGAGCTAATCTTGCCTGTGAAGACTGAGGTGAAAATGGCATTGAGTACTTCAGCCTTTTCTTCATCCTTTGTCACTAGGTTGCCTCCCCCATTCACACTTTCCCTGACCTTGCTCTTGTTACCGACATACTTGTAGAAACCCTTCTTGTTACCCTTCACATCCCTTGCTAGCTGCAATTTCAGTTGCACTTTCCAGTAAGCAATACTCTTATATTCCTCCCTAGTTGTTTGTCCAAGTTTCCACTTCTTATAAGCTTCCTTTTTGTGATTTAGTTTCCTGAAGGGTTCCCTGCTAAGCCAAGCCCGATCTTCTGCCGCATCCTCCCATTCTGATGGTCTATAGCAGACCCCCACCACAACATCACCCTTGTTGCTCTCCCCTCTGACCCTAACCCACAGACTTTCAAAAAGCCTATCTCCAGTTTCATACTGGAGCTCTGAGCAGTCATACAGCTCTTTTATATAAAGTGCAACTCCTCTTCCTCTTCTCTCCTGCCCATCTTTCCTGAACAATTTATACCCATCCATGACAGTGCTCCCCAGCAAGTCTCTGTTATTCCAGAGACTCATATTTATTCCACTAGCACTGTGTGATATTGAAGTTTAGACTGATAGATGTTTGGGAAAGAATCACGGTTCCTTCTGTAAAGTTACTGACATTCCCCAAGTAGGATTTTCAAAAACACACAAGTTACATATAAATACAAGTCCCTTTAATTTTCAATGGGACCTGTGCTCCTCAGTCGGATGCTTTTTTTTTTTAATGGTTACACACCAAATATAAATTTAGCCATAACTTAGCTGGTGTGGTTAGGGCTGAGCACCAATCTGCCACAAAGCAACCATATAAGCCAATGTAAAAAGGTCTTTTTTTGTTATGCTTGTAGAGTGCAACTCTAGCCCAAAACTGAAGAAACAGGTCTTATCACAACAGAACAGCAATCACTTTTTAATAATGTATAGGGCCCCTTCAATAAACACTACATTCTTCTGAAAGCATTTCACTGCAATCTTCTAATTGTTGGTGCTAGAGCCAAAATCTGGGGGGAAAGTTTCAGCCAGCATAAACGGCCATAGCTCAATTAGTGAGAAGAGAGTTACAAGAATTACAGCTAGTAAAAATCACTCCCTTGGTCTTGGTTACCAGGGTGCAAAACCTAAAAGAGTAACTGTAACATGATCAGATTTTGGCTCCTTCAATTGAGTGAGTCCTGATTCTCACTAATACAGAAGTTTTGTTTTGTTTTTTCCCATGGTTTATCATTTGAAACTTCACAAACAAGTACTAACAGCCTGCGTCTGACTGTTATTGAATTTTTTTTTTGGTGGGGGGGAGGGGGGTTCCTAAAAAAAAACAAACCTTGCTTACATTATTCAACACGAATCCATTAATGCCATTCTTCTATAGGCTTATTCTTTGCCAAGAAAAAGTCTTATCTGATTTTACATTCTGGAAAGATTTACGCTTAAAGTGTAGTAAAGGAAAGGAAATCCTCCAAACGAAGATCCCCTGGATGTATATTTTCAACCCTGAGATGAATGCTACATATCTAAACATAAACCTCAGTAACTGACTTACTAGCTATGAATGGTTCATGTAAAGTCAATTTTCTCAAATCCGATGCACTACTCTACAACTGAAAGACAAAGCCAAAAAAACCTTTGGCCATTGTTTTCAGAGGTAACTAGTGCTGGGTGACCAACAGTTTCTGAATAACAGGCTGCGCACCAAAACATGATGAACTGAACAAAAATATCACTCATCACTTTGAAAATCTTGTGATGAGCCCAACCCAGGAAGACAGTTGTGAACACCAACCCCTGATCTTTTGGGCAAATTCCAGATAAAGATTCAACATTGCCTGAGCTTGTCTGTAGAATAAATCTTCACCAGAAGCCTGGATGAATCCTTCCCTAAGAAAAGAAGAGAAGTTCTAGTTGTTTGAACAGTGCTGAATACTTAGGAGATCCAAGTCCCTGCTCTCTTTCAGGATTCTTATGTGACCTTGATCACATCACTTACACATAGATTTCCCCCAAGGTATTTAGGTACCAGTACAAATATATGAGAACTCCCAGCAGATGGCCTTGGTCTCTCCGGATTTTATGAAATGCTTGTCTGGGTGGCAACAATTGCAAAAGTCACCACAACTTCCTTCCCCTACTCACATAGCCACACACACAGCCCAAAAGAAGAAATATCTACCCATTTACTTGAAGCATTTACAGGAGTACCTCGCCATTCGCAGGGGATATGTTCTTGTAACCCCTGCGAATGGCAATATCCGCAAATAAGACACTGCATTCATGAATGCTGTCTGCATTCATGAACGCAGTGCCCCCGGCAGCTGGGGGGGTGGCACAGCTGCACTGGTGACAGCGGGGGCATGGCGGCAGCGGGAGCATGGCGGCAGTGGCAGGATCCTGGCGGCAGCAGGAACCCAACAGCAGCAAGCCTGGAGCTCCTGAGGAGCTCCCTTAAGTGTATTTAAGATGCAGGTTCAGCATTCGCGAATATTTGAAACCGTGACTGCTGAACCCGCAAATAGCGAGGGTTTCCTGTACTCCAGTATGCTGAAGTAGTTTGTGTAGGATATTACGTGACCCTAGGTGCTCCAACTATAGTCTGTCTGGCTTTTGAAAACACATATTTACTGCCAATGTGTCAGGTGAAACAGTTTACTTTAGACTTGTTATGTAAATAAAAGGAAGCAACAGAAGTGGCTACTATAGGCTATAAAAGCTATTATAATTTAGGGTTTAATTGTATATAACCATATACCATTTAGCCAAGGCTCATATCTAAGTCTCAGGGTACACTCATACAGCACATTTACTGCAGCCAAAATTAACTTTACCCTGTAATAAAAGTGGAGTGTATACACAGCACACAGGTCTACACTGCTGTCATCCCACTCCAGAGTAAAAGTTACTGCTCTGAATGTTAGGAATAACTATTGCCCAGTGTAAACTATACCAGGGTACTGGCTATAACACCATTCTTGTACATAATTTCATCTCCAGGAAGCTGTACACTCAAAGCAAACCTGGATCCCCTTCTATTTAATGGCCGGGTGCTACAATAGTGCTTACTGAAGACAGACAGCTTGGGGCAGCAGATCAACTACCCACTCCTTATTACAGAGTAAAATGTAGTACAGAGTAAAATCTGTAGTAAATTACACTAATAATCATGTTGTGTTTCCACCCCCTGAGCCTTCTTAGAATAGATGATGGTTAAGTGTGTAGGGTATGAGAAAATTCACCCTCACCAGCTTCCTACCTACTAGAATCTATCCTTTCTCCTTTACCATGCACGCGCGCACACGCACACACACATGCACACACACACACACACACACACACACACTTTGACTATTAGGTGTCCTGTAATCTGACTTTTGTTAATGTATATGATGATGAGTTAATGCTGTTTTTAAAATATCCAATACATTCTTTAGCCCAATTCCTACTCAAGGTCCAAGTTCATTTCTGCAATTTCCTGCTTGAAACAAAACTGTGTCAAACAAAAGGGCCTGTGTTCAAATGCTTGTATTTGTTTATCTCACTCAGATTACCAACATAAAAAAAAACTGATGGGTTTGTTTGTAAAGCTGCAGTCTTTTTTTAGGATCTGTCACACCAAAAGGCCTGGGAGCACGTCAGGGCAGTTTTATATAAACAAAACAGTATTGATGTAAATTATTATTAAGAGTGGCTTAATGCTAAAAAAACAAGCAAATTCAAACTGGAAAGCAAAAAATAGCCACTGCTGAATTCTCCCATTTAAAGAGTAGAAAGCTGGGCTGGGCTGTTAACCTGGGATTTATTCCCAGACTAACATTCATTGCAAGGTTCAGTTCCCTTCTCTCACACAGACAAGTTCCTGTGTAATCTTTGGTAATTCCCATAATCTCTCTCTATGCCTCAGTTTCCCTATCTGCATACTAGCTATAATTGAACTTCCTTATCTCATAGAGGTGGCATGAGGTAACCACATTAAAGATTGTGATAAGCTCAATGGCTGGAGGAACTGAGGTATTAGAATAGAAGGAAAACTATTCAACTAATGCTTGATATTTAGAAATCTTTGAAATAACTGGAGAAAATACACAAGATTGTGTCTTGTGCTGACATATGTTTTATTCCACTGACCTCCAAAGAGATTTAGGTATTAAAAGGCAATCCAGAATTTTTACACAGGGTTCAGGATATTTTCAAATCCGTGCTGAAACCTGTCAGGGGCTGGTATTCCTTTTCTTCAACAATAAGCACAGTGTATAAACACAAAGCAAGATTTGTTTCTTAGACGTTAACTCTGCATTTTCTGGATTTGGGGACTTTCAAATCTAACCCTTATTTTTTTTATCTGTTCACACACAGGCATGTATGTAATAGCTCTCCAGACATATGCAACACAACTATAGGACACATAGAAAGAAGGCTTAAGAATAAATTGTATCCATGAACTGACATAAAAGGGTGCTCACATAAGGCAAGAAAGCACATATTGACATGTAGTCCACATTATAAACATAAAGATTTGATATGTAATTAAAACTAAATATTTTATTAAATGAATTACAATATGAAAATTAAAACAAAGTTATTAAACATGCAAAGGATTCTGAAAATATCTAAAACCATTAATGTGACTAATGGTTACTAACTAGTGTTACTAACCATCACCTGACGCAATCCTATCCAGCTTTGTACACAAAACTGTCAGATAACTTATTTTTCATTTTGTTTTCAGTTTCAAATTCTCTTCTGGAAATTAAATACCAGTTTTAAAATATGCCAAACATTTACAACTGGTTTTATAATGGGAAGTGCTGGATGTTAAGAAATCCTTCTCTACAGCTTCTTAAAACTTCAAATGCATCTCTTTTGCCACAGTGAAAACAAGCAAAAGACAAAAAATCACCTTGGAAAAAACTAGATCTATTGGTAGGTCAGGAAGCATACATATGAAAAGAAAAAATCAGTCCCAAACTATAGTAGTTAAAGCTTATAATGCCAAGGATGAAAACAGCCTCTGCATTACCCAAATGTTATTATCACAATCTACTGTATAATGTCTGAAGCACACTGTTCTTTATAATTAAAACATAACACATACCAAAAAACATCATTTCTTCAGCACACTACATAAACTCTTTTCTACTGAAGCAGTGTCTCAAATGATGACTGAATATAGCAACCTTCCCAAGAAAGCTTATATTAAAGTATATAAGTAATAGTTTAAATTCTTCTCATTAAAAGACAGAAAGGGCTGTCATTAAATAAGCCAAGTATTAGTGGTTGTAAAAGAAAACAAAAGGAAACAGAGCAAAAGGAAGAGTTCCACTTTACCTGTCAAATTTGACTACCATCTAAATAAGCTCCATTATGACCTTAAATTTCTGCCTGGCCTGGTCTTCCCTCTCCTTCCCCCCATACAGAATGGCTGGATAGTCTAGTGACTTTAATGTAGCAGTTTGCAGCAGCAGATTTCATATAAGCTAGTAAACATAGAAGGGAAATGTGAAGTACTGAGGTTTAAGTGACTTATTCAAGGTTACCCAGCAAGTCAGTAGCAGAACTGGGACTAGAATTCACATATCCTACCTCCAAGCCTTCTCTAGAAACAGGACTGAGGCTGTCCTAAGCATGAACAATTAAAGATGACATCTAGCTCCTCATTTTTGACTGAGGCAAAAAGAAAAAATAGGGTTTTTCCTCCGAGCTTGTTGTATAGTGCCCAGGGGAATCTGCAGACCCTAGCACTGACTTCTGCAAACCAATTAATATCCAGATAACCAAGAAAACAAAACTGAAGTTATACTCCTTTGCCAAGGTTATTCTTTCCACTCCAGTCATTACCAAGCCAGGGTGCTAAGGTTAGCAGAGCAGCTGGTGCTCCAGCAGAGCAGACCCACCAAAGCACAGTGCTGCACTCCATCAGTGGAGAGGAGATGGCAGGACAGGCCAGAAGAGGCTGACAGACCTGCCTGCTCATGCAGGCTCACAGCTCCAAAGATTATAAAATCCAGCCAGACAGTTCCAGCAGGGCCACCAGGAAAATCAGTGGGCAGCAACAGTCTCAAAGCAGTTACAAAATCTAGCTCTTCCTCTCATATTACTCACTCACCCACCAAATCTTTCTGTTGCTTTATAATATCATCAATTCCCCCTTTTATTATATATCCCCTCAAAAAGGCAGCATCAACAGCCCTCATGGCCACCAGAAGGCAGAAAAGCAGTTGTTGCCTACCCACTCCATCCTCCTGTCAAGCAAGGAGAAGTGCAGGTGAGAAAAACAAGATAAACTTCAGTTACTCACTGACCTGTTCCCTGCGTTGTCTTTGTGTGCAAACAGCAGGCTGCAGGGATGGCAATTCTCCCTTCTCCCAGCTCTGTGCCCGCCCTGAAGGAGGGACCAACATGACACAGGCATGGGAGGAGGTGAGGGGGAAGGAAGGGGGAATCAGGAAAGCATCAACACTGCAGCTTCCTGCGTTACACCCAGCTGCTGCAGCAGCCAGATCAAGTATCTCTCCTTTGAAACCTGACCCTGTGCAGCCCTGAATGTCCCCAACACACATGGTGATATCAGTAGCAATTAAAGGTCTCAGAATCTCAGGGGAGAAACTCAGCACCTTATAGCATAAGGCAGGGGTGGGCAAAATGCAGCCCGCGGGCCGGATGCATCCCGCCAGGCCACTCTATCCAGCCCGCGGGGCCGCTACAAAATTTAGAAAATTAATATTTATCTGCCCCTGGCTGCCTGTCATGAGGCCCTCAGTGGCTTGCCAAAACTCAGTAAGTGGCCCTCATCCCGGCCTATCCCTGGCATAAGGCCTTTACTGTCTAATGCAAAACTCCCTGAAACCAATGGGATTCTTGCCTTGGATTTAAAAGACTTTGGACCTGGCCCTGGGAAAGGATCCTACACCCCTCCTGGGGTTGTAATCATAAATGTGTCTTTCAGAATCTCAGAGTTCATTGCAAAAGCAACTTGATGGATTGGTTTGTGTTTAAAATCTTGCCCCCCTTATGAAAAAGTCCCCTGGAGCCCCCAGAAAGACTCGATAGAGATCATAGAATCATAGAAGTAGGGTCGGAAGGGACCTTGTAGATTTTCAAGTCCGACCCCCTGCCTGGGCAGGACAAAAACTGGGCTCAAATGACCCCAGCCAGGTAGGCATCGAGCCGCTTCTTAAAGACCCGCAGAGATAAAACAGGGTGTCACAGACAACTCCAAACTTCTAGCAGCAGAGGCCCAATACGGATGAACAATGAAAGTTATAGCTTATGCAAGCACATGGGAAACAGGCAAAGGGAAGAACTAATATGTCTTTGCCAGAAACAATAATAATAATAATAATAACAACAATTCCACAAAAGGAGAAGCCCAAGCAAAGTACAATTAAACAGCAGCCACAAAGCAGCAACTATGTAATAAAAGGGTTGAGGCTTTAAATAAAATGAGATAAAAATCTGCCTCCTTTGAAGAAATGGGGATGCTTTCCCATGGTGGTTCAAAGGGGAAAGGGCTGAATTGGAGGCAAGATCCCTGCCATATGGTGTGAATTCCATGGACCCTAGGATCCTCCCAATGCTACAAGTCATAGCACACCCCTGCCAGCTGTGTGTGCACAAGGACCTGGCAAGCCTGGGCCTGGGTTCCCTTCTGGCTTTTCCACAGAGATCACCTAAGGAGGGTCTGGGGGGAGTTGCCAAGCATGGTTTAACCTCTGCAATCCTGGCCACGCTCCTGTCAGGCAAGGCAAGCGCGCTGGACAGGCTGGAGAGAGTTAGTTGGTTTTCCCAAGCCGGGGCTGCCTGGAGCCCCCCTGGCAGGGCCCTGCGCCTGCACAGCTCTGCGCTGTCTATTGTGTTATGACTCAGCTGAGGAGGAGGTAAGCTGAGGCGATCCCTGCAGCCAATCCCGGGGCTCCATCCGCTCAGCCCAACACAGCTGGCCGGGGCCAGGGAAGTGGGCACCTGCTCAGGAGCCTCACGACCGCCTTGAGCGGGGCGCTGGCATGTTGTTTGCCTGAGTTTTTGCAGGCAGACGTCATGCAAATAGATTTGTTCCTGAGCAGATAAGAATAGAGGTTTGGCAAAGCGCAGAATGGGGCAGAGGCTGGACCTGAAGTCACGGCATAGCCATAATGGGGAAAGCCTTTTGCAAAAGCTTCTTCCTGATTAGGTGCAAGTGTTGGGAGAGAATCTCTGACTGCTCAGGGTCAGCCTTTCACCTGCACAGATCTTAATAATAAAAAAGACCCTGCCAGGCACTCTCCCTGGGTTACTTCAGCTGCCTACATGCCCACCTAGGTCAGCTACTAGTAAGGATGCTACTTTCTGTCAATGAGGGTGAAGTTACACAGGACACTTAGACCGCACTAACTCTGTGATACGTTAAGCAGCATTATAGTTAGAGCGTGCTGTGGGGGCGCTCATACATACGAGGTGGGGTTAGTCCTTCGGGTTCGATTCTATCCCCCCTAAATTGAAATGGTGGCTTTTTAATTCTGTCATTATTATGGTGAGGGGCCTGATCCTGCTTTTTTTGCAGTAGATCCTGCCCATGGCCAGAGGGGTGAGGTGCTGGTGGGCCAAGCAGCCCCTGAGCTGCGGGGGGCCCTGGTCCTTCCCTCCACGGTGGTGGTACCCCCTAGGGCTGCCTGGGTGGGCTGCTAATGGACTGGCTGCTGTCCCAGCTTGGAGGCAGCACCCAGTCCAATCCAAGTCTTCCCCAACCCTGAGCTGGGGCTGCACCCGACCCCTGGCGGGGCACCACCACCATGGAGGGAAAGACTGGGGCCCCCTGCAGCTTAGGGGCCACTCAGCCTGCCAGCACCTTGCCCCCTGGCTGTGGGAGAGGCGGGCAGGTTCCTCAAAAAAAAAGGATCAGACTCCTTGCCACTTCTTCCTGCAGCAGGTGCCTGCTGAAGGCAGAAGTAGTGAGAGGCCCAATCCTTTTCTTCTGCAGAGCCTGCCCGCCTCTCCCGTGGCCGAGGGCTGAACTGACTAAGAGCTGCAACACATCATTGCAAGCTAAACTACCTCTACTAGTTCAGTTTGCAACAATGTAAACTCATTTTAAACCCCCAAAACTCCTGCACATGTACAGCATGACACCATTAAGCCACACCAAGTGACATTTTCATCATGTGTACATGGTAATGGCACCACATGTGCAAGCACCCTTGCTCTTTAAAGGCAAATACCGCTTCTTGCCTGCACAGCTCTGACTTGCCACTAGAGAGCTGGTGAGCAAAGGCGTAGCTATGGGCCAGGACACTTGGGCTCTTTCCCTGCTTTGAGTGGGAGAGGATAGAGCGGGGCTGGGAGGTGCACCCTGGAATGCTAGAGGACTGTACATTGCACATTTTATCTCTGCGGAGCAGACTGAAGTTACACCAAACTTTTTCTTATTGCAGACCCCCTTCCAGATTTACCAGCTGCCATGTACCCCTATCAGCATACGTTTTATATTTTAACCCCTTCAATACCAATTATTATAATGAAAATTAAATCTGCCATTACACAAATTCTCCTGCCTACCCCTCAAAGATGTCTTGTGTGCCCCCATGGGTATTCATACCACAGGTTGGGAACCCCTGCGCTAACAGAAACTAAGTAGCACAGCCCAGAATTAACCCTGACCTGAAGTGCCCTAACTTTGAGACACTAAAAGGGCACATAGCACAAATTGACAGGCTTTACCATGTAGATGTTCACATTTTAAGTGCCATTAGTGCCTTTAGTATGGTCTAGGTGTAATGTGAAACTTCACCCTGAATCTTTACTTCCTTCTCCTGTAAGAGTGACTCACAACTCCTGCATTGCCCCTGCTTAGAGCATCTTCAGATCTGCCCACTATGAAGATGCAAAGAGTGGGCTGGTTAGAGAGAGGCACTGCAGGAAATCATTCTATAGGCAAATCCACTAGCAGGTGTCACCACAGCATGAGGGACGGGTTTCAAAAGAGATAGTGAGTGCGAGGGAGCAGGGCACAGAAACAGGGAAACAGGAATAGATTCAGCAAAGGAGGAACCAGGAAAAGGCAGAAGAACAAGGGATAGAGCCTTTGTTGTGTGGTGACCCCTGAATGGCGACTTTATGGCATGCAAGCTGTAAAGATACCTGGTAGAGAAAAGATGTCTTGTGGCCAAAGCAGAAGAGAGAGGGTCAGCAACCTTGATTCCATTTCTGCTACCACCACTGATTTCTCTGTGACTTTCAGCATATCACTTACTCAGACTTTACTTATTTATTGTTATTTGAATTATCATGTTTAGAAGCTCCATACATGGACCACAACCCCACTGTGCTAGGAGCTGTACAAGTACAAAACAACAGTCCTAGCCACAAACATTTTCAGTCAAAGTTCCTGTCTCTCAATTTTCCCATCTGTGAAACAGGAATAGCAGTAATACTGTACTAGCCTTTCTCAGAGAAGTATGACAGTGCTTAAACCATTCATGTTTACAAAATGCTCCAAGATCTTTATAACTTCTGGTCAGACAAACTGGCTCTAGTTCTGCTTCTGGTCAGCCGGAGGTCACTTCATCAGATGCTGTGAAAGGGCATGCACAGAGCAGTGTATAGCATGGAGAGAGTGATTTAAATACAAAAGACAGAAAGAGGGGGGCAGTGCTGGGAAAGACAAACGCACAAAAAAGGGAGGTTGAAGTGTTCTGCCACGGGCCTTTGTGTCTTTCTGGAGCTGATGTCAGATCAGCGCACATCACTGCCAACTGTCATATGTACTCTGTCATGTTTTCTTATCCCACTCTTCAGACCCTATCTGTTATCAATGCAAATAAAATATTGTGAAAATTACCCATAACCAGCAAAGCAACTGTACATTGTTTCACATGCAGAAGAACAGCTTCTTGGTTCTTCATCCTACTTTTTCTTCTATTCTTTTTGTCAGTCCCATGTCATACCTGCACTCCCATTTTCAGGCCATTCCCATGAGAAATTCTATGCAAACTTAGGCTCAGATTCTGCAGGCTCATGTGGAAGGAGAACACAACTAGAGAAATAGTTCTACTGGATTCATAAGGATAATATGAGTAGTACGTTTCTTTGCTAGCATAGTTTGTCTCTGTCAGTCTGCTTCTTCCTCGGGATTTCCTTTTGGAAGTTGTAAGCGTAGTCACGACAATCATCTGTGTCCCAAGATTTGAATCTGAACCTCCCAACATGGAAGCCCAGAGGAGCTTCACAGTCACTGTGTTTCCTTGCACTCCCCCATTGATCTGTCTGTATTCATCTGTTGTCTCTTGTCCAATACTTAGGTTATAAACTCTCTGGGACTGGGACTTGTTGTTGTGTGTCCTGGTCTATGCCTAGGGCTGATAGCTGCTGTACCAGTATAATTAATAAGAATGCCAATGGTGATGACCCATCTACTCCTCTGATAATAAAATGGCCATTGTTTTTAACAAGACAAGCAAGATTAAGATAACATAGAAATCAGGGATTCCTATGGGGTAACAAAGAGACTCATTTGCAATGAGAAATCAAAGGTTTCTATTCAAACCTACATGTCTAGACTTTCCTGGTTCTTCCAGTGAACAAAAGCTAAGCTCAACTAAAAGTCTCTTTATTTAATTTATAATCAATGATTTCTGGCATCCTCCCCTAAAGCCAGAACTTGTCATTAAGTTCACAGTGTTGTTGCTCTGCATATATTTACAAATATGTCATCTTTTACATGCATATTGCACATGCATTAATAATTGTCTTTGCTAAATAGGGATGCCAGGATTTTAAAGAAATGACAATTAATTAATCAACAAAGATAGCTACAACCTGGAAATAATGTTCCTTATCATTTACACCAGTCTATAAATTCAGCAGTACTGAACTGACTACTTTTACATGGGTATAAGCAAGAGAGAAGAAAAGGGCCTCTATTTTTGCAGATTTTCTAGTTAAATACTTTGTCATCTGAAAGGATGAAAAGTTCTTCTAACCTAGACCTGTTAATACTTCTGTATCACTCAAGGTGTTGTACCAAATCAAGTATCTTCTTTTCTTTCTCCCTGGCACTTCCTGGATAGTTATCTATCATCATAAAATGAGAATCTCCCCCTCATTTAGTTGTCTGACCAGTTATTGCTGTATGTAAATCCTGGCTTTCCATCCATTTCTCCAGTGTTTGATTTATTTGAGGGCTCCTCAAGGAATAAGTTTAAGTAAAAGCTATTTAGCTGTAAAGACTACTAGAATGTCTATGGATTATGGATTTTCTTTAAGTCTATAGAGCCAGTTCTATTCCCATTGATTTCAATAGCAGCTAGCTGAAACCCTCAGTAGCACATAGTTTGATTTTAAAACAAACATAGTAAGTTTTAGCCCTGCCCAACATACAGCATATTAATCTATTACTAGATTTTTACCTTATTTCTTAGGAAACCATCTTGTCCTCCATGTTGTCTAATATGGCAACAACTAAAGCACGATAATAGGCTACATCACCAATCAAGTTTGTTTGGACTTCAACTAAGATCCCTACACTCCAAGAATTTTAGCTTTCAAACTTTATAGAAAACATAGTCACAGTTCCTAAGTATTGTGCATTATACATTACTATCTCAGAGTCTGACCCATCACAGCAATGCTAGAATGCTCTTCTGTCACTCCCCTCTTCCTTCTTTCTCTCACTTCTGTGGTTGCCCATATGTTCCCTATGCCCTACAAAATGTCATTGTTGAAGGGTGCAACCGTGACATCATCCTCAGCGAGACTGTGACATCATCGAACATACTCTAAGGCAGAGTTACAAGATGCAATAGAAAATTGTCAGAAAAGGAAATGAAAGAAGAAAACTTTATTAAATAGTCAAATTAAAAGCTTGTTGTCACTTTTCAGGATCTGTGAAAGCGGAAATAAGCTAAAGGACCAAACCAAGATGCTGTCTACACAACTGAGCGTTCCACAGTAATGATACTAAGCTTACTTTATTCTTATTATGAATGGGTGAGGGATGTTCCTTCTTATCCTCACATTTCTGAATAATTCTAGAAAAGTGATCAGCTGTATAGGAAAGATAATAGTCTGCACAAAAGAGCATTTCATCTTCTTACTCCTCTGTGAAATATGAAACACCAAACCAGAAGCCAATATGACTACATCCTGCTTACCACCAAGCAACTTTGAGGTAAACAGACTATTCCAACTTTTCTCTGAGCCTAATCTGCATATAAAGTGAACTGTTCCAAGCAGGAGATTTTACCACACCTCAACTCTCCTATGAAATACGAACTTTCATTTCTACCCAGGAGAACTTTTACAATCTTTCCTCCTATGCCTGAAGAATGGTACTTGTGCCCAAAAGCTTGCAATTAAAGAACTTTTTTTTGCAAAAATCTAGTTAGTCTAATAAAAGATATCACCTCAATCATGACTTCTGATAACTTTTGTCTCTAGACCAATATGGCTACAACCTGGATACTTGATGCGAAAGTTACGTATTTCTTTTCTTCCTGGCATCATGAAAGAAACTTCACCCACAGAAGCATTTAAAAATACTGTCTACAGCATATTTGACTTCAAGGAAAGGAAAATAGACTAATGTTGACTTCTTTGGCCCATGCATTAGCCGAACATGGGAATTTGTGAATTAAACATTAGAGCCTCAAAGTCAACCCTGGTGGAATTATGCTATGGATGAATAAATAGAGTTCCAGATCCGTAAAGGCATTCTGAGTCCTAATGAAGTCAAATTATTATCAGTGCTTGAGACTGAGATTCTGGACACAGTGATAAAACAATTGACTAAAGTGGAGGATTTCTGAGTTCACAAATCTAGTCCTGCTTCAACAAAATACTTGTTGACATGTACAGAAGTTTTAAAGGATATAAGAGCAGACCCTTTAGTACATTCTTCCTCCTTTATGACTATCATTTTGCTTCTGAAAGGTATATGCATACCTGAGAGATCTGATCCTATCACAGTTTGAAGTGGAATCCAAACTGCATGTAAGTGCCAAAAATTGCATCTTGTAAGATACAGAAGTGACAATTAGGTGAGTGAAGGTGACACAGGATGTTGCTCTTAATGTTGTTCATTACATGATCTGAAAAGAAATGCTATAAATCATTCTTTAAGGCCATACAACAGAAATCTGCTAAATTCTATTGAATAGTTACTTTATTTTTCCCACATCTCTTCCAGACTCTAGAATGATTTGACTTCTGGAGAACAAGTAACATCTGGGAACCAACGTCACTGCTGCTTTTATCACTGCAACCCAGGCAAAAGCTATAGCACCCTTCCTCCTTGGTTCAGTGGGGCTCTATAGAAGTACAGAATAAAAGGTAAACAATTTCATGAAACAGATCTGCCGCTGATGCTGAATTACCCTAGCCAGCAGTTTCTGATATTTTATTGCTCAATAGACTTTTCAGAGCACCTGTACACAGTTTGTTCACTGTTCTGTTAATGGTGTTAACTCACCATTATACAGAACAGTACCCTTTGAGCATTTTCTAGACAAGAATAGACAAGAATTTAACAACAGTAACCAACTTACAGTAAAGGGATAGCATTTGTGTCTTTTGTACATTAAACTTTTCCTTCTAATTGTAACGGGCTTGGTAATGGATTTATGAAAAACAAATCATGTCAAGCATGTCTCCTTTTTTGCCAAAGTAACTACTTGAATGGATGAAGGGAACACATTGAATATAGTGTTTGAACTTCAGAAAGGCTTTTGACAAGGTCCCACATGACCTTCACATAAAAAAATAATTGGAGAAATATGGGCTGGATAAAACTCCTATGAGGTGGATAGATAACTGTCTCAATAGCCACAAGCAAAGGGTAATTATTAATGGGCCCATGTCAGAATGGCAGGAGGTTTCAAGTGGAGCCTCACAGGGACTCAGCCCAGTGCTGTTCAATGTGTTTATTAAGTATTTGGATGCTGTCATAGAAAGCTACTTGAGCAAGTCTGCAGATGACACAAAACTGGGAAGGACTGTAAACACACTGGACGATGCAACCATGATTCAGAAGGCTCTCAACAGATAATAAAGTTGTGCTACAGATAACAAAATGAAGTTCAATGTGGACAAATGCAAAGTGAATAATCAAAAAAACACAAATACAAAATGGGGGATACCTGGGATGGCAGCTCTATGAGAAAGGACTTGAGAGTCTTGGTAGAACACAGGCTCAACATGAGTCTGCAACAGGGATTGGCAACCCCAGGCACACGTGCCAGAGCATGGCATGCGAAGCCATTTTCCTCAGGACACCACAGCTGGCCTGGGCTTGAGGCAGTTGCCACTGGCCATGGAGCCTGAGCTGTTCACCTGACACTACTGGGAGGCTGCAAGCCCTGCTTCAAGCAGCCCAGGTGCCATGGCTGGCAGCAGCTGCCCAGAGCCCCAGCCGGCTGCAGCTGAGAGGCTGCAAACAGCTGCATGGGTCTCCGCAGCCCTGGCACCAGCTCCGTGGTGGCAGTGGCTGTGTGTGTGCCTCTGGGCACATGGCTAGGAAGGGGCTTGTGGCAGCTCAACCCTGGCACCTCCCCTGCTGTCAACCCAGAGGTGCACATGGAGCGGCCACCACCACAGAGCCAGTGCCAGAGCCCTGTGTAGCTGTTTGCAGCCTGCCCACCACCTGTTGCAGGGATCAGTAGCCCTTGCCCAGGCCATTCTCCTTGGTGGGGACTGACCTCTGAGCAGGAAAAGGATGGGGCATGAGCTCTCTGTTTGCCTGCCCTGCAGCTCCTGTAAGAGATTTTGTCCCAAAGCTCGGAGGGTGCAGCCCACCTCCACCCCTGCCCTGCAGCTGCCAGGAGGGCTGTGGGTGCACAGAGGACCTGGGGAACAGGTTGGTCCTTTCATCCCCCACTGGCCCTGATGTTCCCCTTTCCAATGCCAATGAAGGAGGGTTTGGTCCAGATCTGGAGCTGCTTGCAGAGGAGGGGGCAGTTGGATAACCCCTGCCTGGGCCAGCAAGATCAGACTCCCTGCTATCCTGCAGGCGGTGGAGGGGCTGCAACCAGCTGCAAGGGACTGGCTCCATGGTGGCAGTGGTGGCAGCTGCATGTACACCTCCGGGCAGATGGTAGGGAAGAGGCTGGGGTTGTGCTGCACCAGTCCCCTTACCAGCTGTGCGCCAGAGACACATGTACAGCCGCTGCCACCATGGAGCCAGTGCCAGGGCTATGGAGCCCCGTGCAGATGCTTTCAGCCTTCTGGCTGCCTGCCAGAGCAGGTGGCCAGCAGGTTACAAACAGCTGCACCAGGGTCTGGAGCCCTGGCACCAACTCTGTGGCAGCAGCAGTGTGTGCGCCTCACAGCACATGGCAGGGAAGGGGCCAGGGCAGTACAATCCCAGTCCCTTCCCCACCACCTGCATGTGCAACGGCTGCCACCAATGAGGATTGGGCTCCTCGTGACTCCCTGCCTCTGCATCGCCAGTTTGAGGTGCGGATAGAGGTTGGGGCATTTATGGCACTCTGGCCAAAAATGTTGCTAACCTCAATCTGGAGTAGGATGCAGTCATCCAATGACAATGCAGTTTTGGGATGCATCAGTAGAAGCATTAGGTTCAAAACATGGCAAGTGATAGTGCCTCTTGACTCGGCACTGGTTAGGCCTCATCTGGAGTACTTTGTGCAGTCCTGGACTCCACATTTTAAAAAGGGGGTAGAGGGTCTATAGGCGGGCAACAAAGATGACCAAGACTTTGGAAAGTTGGTCCTATGAGGAGAGGCTGAAGGAGCTAAGCATATTTATTTTGCAGAAAAGGTGCTTAAGAGGGGTGTAGCAGGGCACCAAGATGTACCTGCAACTTCAAAGGGCAGAAGCAGCCCTGCCAGGCTGCTCAGAAGGCTAGGCAGAGCTTTGCAGCTGCAGGTTGCCTAAGCAATGGCCTAATAGGATAACTGACCCGCACCCGCAGGCAGGCAGTTGACCAGGAGGAGGCAGGGCCCTGGGGGACATATAAGCCTAGGACTGGAGCTAGCAGAAAGACTTTCCCTCTCTCACAACTGCCAAGGAAAGGAGACTCTGTCCAAGCAAGCTACCTGAGACTAGGTGCTGCCTACTTTGCTGCCTAGAAGAACAGTGAGGATCCAGGGGCCTAAGGTACCCAGGGCTAAGAGATGTGTTGTCCTAAGGGTGGAAGTTTTACTCTCTTAAAGACACAGAACACATTCTCCACTAGTGTTGTTATGTTGTAGCCCAGGGGCTTGCATTTGTGTTATTGTTTAATATGGTGGACCAGGATGAGGCTATAAGGGGAGATTTGGAGGCCTCATTAGCACTCAGAGAAAAGGGCGCAGAGCCCAGTGACAGTTCTTATAGAACCAGGCACCAGAGAGAGGGAGGCACAGATCCGGGCACCAGAGAGGGTGGCGCAGAGCAAGAGATGTGGAGCCAGGTGCCAGGGATAGGCACGGAGAGCCAGACATCAGAGAAAGGTGCAGAGTCAGGTGCCAGGGAGAGAGGCACAGAAAGTCAGGCACCAGAGAACTTGGTACCCAAGTGATGTAGAGACACAGGAGCTGGAGGGCTCTGCTCCAAGAGTGTGCATAGAGTTGATAACCATGGTGTAACATTTGCGAGGCATGGGACATGATAAGGAGAGGTCGGAGTCGCGTGTTAACCCCTAGGCATGGGGCATTAAAAGGGAAGCTTCCTGCATTATTATAACTAGTATCTTAACAACAAGGCATGGCAGGTAAGACCCGGCAGGCTGCTCTAGACAGGTGGGCAGGCTGGTACTGCGACCAGGCCCTGAAAAGTGCCCCCTGTCACAAAGGGACATGATGGCAGTCTTCAAATATTTGAACGGCTGCCATGAAGAAGCGGGAGAGTACCATTTTCTCTTTGCTGCAGAGAGGAGGATGCAGACCAGTGGCTTGAAGTTGCAGCAAAGTAAAATTAGATTGGATATCTGGAAAAACTTCTTCACGGTGAGAATAGTGAGGCAGTGAAATGGCCTGCCTAGGGTAATCGTGAACTCTCTATCACTGGAGGTGTTCAAGTTGGACAGCCACTGGTCGGGGATGATCTAGGTATTGCTATGCCTATCTTCTACCATGAGTATTTCCCATGCTTCTGGACTTTACTGGTTGCTTCCTCTCCCCCCAGCTCCCCACCATTTTTCTTGTATATGCATCAGGGTGTTTTTAAGCCTCCCCAGAATCACTGGATGTTGGCTTACAGCTAAGCCTGGGGACTTCAACTGGGCTGCAGCAATTCTCCTGCTAGGAGTAAAGCCAGGGGCTCTTGGGTAAAGCATCTTGTCCCTATGTTCAAGGATAGACAGATCATCATATTTGGGGTCAGGAAGGAATTCACCCCATAGTCAGCCTGGTATGGTGGGGGGCGGGGGATTGCCTTCCTCTGTAGTGGGAGCGTGGCCCTCAGCCTGGGACCTCTTGAGCATATATTGACAACATTTTTATAGAAGCAGGACATTGGCTGCCACGGTTCCCCTGCTTTACCTGTGGCAGGATAGGGTGTTATGCTTTGTGTTTTACTAACAGGCTATATTATGTGATTTTACAGGAGGGTTTGGATAGGGGAGATCCTGCCTCAGGCAGGGGGTTGGACCTAGAGGACCTCTGGAGGTCCCTTTCAGCCCTACTTCTCTTTGACTCTATGTTGAAAAGCTAATAATGCTAACACTGACTAGGTTTTACAAATTTAAAATTCCAGAGGAACTTTAAAATGATTTCATTAAAATAATTTCATTTAAAATGATTTTATAATATAACATTCCCAGTCATTTGGGTTTTTAACTCTAATATTATGAGTTCTTATTGTCTTAGTACAGGCCATTCTCTAACTCATAAGAGAATGAGTTATCTTTTCCACTGACAGAGTGCCAAGAGGAAGCAGTCTTACTCAGCTTTTTCTTAATCAAACATTTATGCAAAAACTTACCAAGCTTGGCAAATGCATTGCCTGGGTGCTGTCCGCGCTACAATAGTTCTGACTGAACAAAGGTGCTTTTAACTTTTTATCATTTAAAGAGATGGGGAAAGGGGTATCAGACTTCTTGCCTAATACTATGAATCATCCAAAGTTTACAAGCAACCTGATAGAGGAGGGGACACAAACCCTCAGTTCCCATTTTCCCCCACTTATATGACTGGCTGGGGAGGAAGACCCCAAGACGTGACCTTCATTAACCTCTTCTCATCCTCAGGCCTCAGACAAGCATTTAAAAACATTGTGCTACAGTATATTTGTTAACTCAGAAAGGAAGACAGACAAATATTGACAGGTTTTGCGCTGGATGTGAAGCAATCTGACCCTCTGCTCTTTGTTCTTGTTTTTATTCTCTGCAAAAATTAGTCTTTCTTAGTGTTTAAAATGACAAAATTTAGCTAAGATGTGTGAGCACATCTTAAAAGTCAATTTAACACTATTTTTTCACCTTTCCTTATCTCAAAAACCACTGAAAGAATTCTCCTCAAGCTACCACAAATATCCTCTCTTGGCAAGAGGCTAAGCGCAAAAACTGTAGCTCCAGGAAACAGCCAGCTTCACCCCTACAGTAGCGCCCATGCCAGTATGGGGACTGAGGCTTGGCATTTTGCACTTCCCCTCTCCAGAAGATGTAGGATCAGTATCCCCCACCATAGGCCACAGCTGTTATCTCTGCTTCTGTGAGGCTTTATAGGGGTACAGGAAAAGCTGGCTAGATCTACTCTGGCCTAGTCCCATATCTCCCCTCTCTCTTCTCTAGTCCGGCAACTTTCCCCTCCCTACTCCCGAGCCCAGGACTGTTGAGCAGAATGGGTAGATGTGGCAGATCTGGCCTTATAGTTTCATCTAAGCTAATATCCTGTTTCAGAAATTAGCTAGTCCAGATGTTTCAGAGGCAGATGGAAGAAACTGTGCAGTAGGGAGCCTGGGACAATTTTCCCTCAGAGATGGTTTCATCCATTAGTTAAAGTTTGGATACACCCAGAAACTTAAAGTCTGCTTGGCTGTTTTAAACTTTTTTGTCATATCTGTGAATATTTTCTCTCTTAACTCCTCCTCTTCTGAATCCAACTAATCTCTTGGCTCTTTACTGATATCTTTGTGGCAACACTATTTGTGGGGCATTTTTCAACCCAAAAATATTCTACACTTATGACCAGTATCTGTTTTGGTTTTGTCTTTTTGATCCTGCTTCAGGTTAAAACTAATTTCCTGGTATGAGATAGTTTTAAAAACCGTGAGTCATGAATAAGATAATGATCAAGCAAACAATCAGACCCTAGAAACAAGTTCAGACACAGAATTAAGTCATCCAAAACTCAATCACAGAACAGTAGGTGCAGTCAGCATACAGTACACCAGCTCAGAGCAACTAAACAGCCAAATAAGAGCCCAATTCCAGACACCGCTGATTTCTAGATACACTATCTCCAGTGTAAAGCAGAGACCAGTTTTAATTTCCAATAATCCATGGTGACTTCAAGGTTAACATTTTAAGCATGGACACAGTAATTTGCTTCAGTTCTTCATACATTCTTCTTGTTAATTCCCCCATACCAGAATATGCTTGACACTGAGACACTAGGATAATCAACACTGTATAGTTCCCACACCCAGAATAGCTGTCAATGGTGTGTACAATATGGATGAAAATAAGATATTTTTTATTGCAATTTCATGTTCTGATTTTTAAGAATGGGAAAAGTGCCCCAGCTATCCTAGTGGCAACCTTCAACTCCAGCTAGTATTTGTACTGAAAAGAGTGCATCCTCTCCAAAAGATGTACAGAAGATCATCTCTCTAGCACAAAGATCTTTGAATGTATTAATGTGTGTCTCCATCATTTTAACAGTGCAATTCAGTTCTGCATCAGAAAAATTCAATACAGAGTCATTATCCAGTCTAAAACTCAAGTATGGGGCAAGCCAGACTTGCTTTTGCCATGTCAGAAGCATAGCCGTTGTGTTTCAGTTTCAGAAATACCATTGCCTGTCAGAATATGGAGAATTTTACCCTTTCATAGTTTCTGTTGATTACTTACAATTAGACCTAAGCAAAATGCAGAATGCCTGTCCAATGGCAAATATCAATATTATAAAGTTGAAGCAGCACAAACATTTAATTTTTAACAAACCATTCTATTTTTTTTTATTTCAACATGGCAATATGTTTGTTGTAGCACACACAACCAGAGGGTTGATTCCACTGCTTCCCCTTTACCCTTGCTTCAATTCAGAGATAAGTTGCCTTACAGGAAAAACTACCCAGTGGCAGCAATCTCTTCCTTCCTAGGCATCTACACAGATTCTAGCAATAAACAAAGTTGCTTTTATTGTTATTTGCCATTGACAGTGTGTTCAGCTTTGCATGTATCGCATATAATGGATATTTTATTTTTATCTCAAAGACCTTAACATGTAAACATTTATTGGGCCACATTCTCAGCTCTTGCAAGTCATCATAACACCATTGAAACCATTGGAACTCTACTCAGGATCTGGTCCATTGTTTAAAATATTTTCTGGGGAAAAGAGCAAATGTAGACCCATCATACAAATGCAGATTTCTATCTAGCTCTACAGCACTAGCAAGACATAAAATGATCTGTAAGGTCCCTTCCAGATCTATGAAACTATGAAAGGCCTGGTCAGCAAATAGAGAAAATAAATATGTCAACCAGAAAAAACATACCCAGAGGTAGTATAGAGCCATGTCAGTATACATGTCTGTTTCTACGGTGAACCCTTTAGACACCTGGGCTTTCCCCATCACCACCCCTGCACTCTGCAGTCTGTATAATCAAGCAAGCTTGTGAGCATAGTCATCATGATGACAACAGGTGCCACTCCCACAGCACCACTGGTGACAGCCCAGCTCTTTCTAAGTGTGTTGATTTCAGTGTTTTCCAGTGTGGCTGGAATCACATAGTCAAATGAGTGCACAGGTGCCCTGACATTACATTTGACTCACTGAATTATTTAGCTCAATTCCCTCTGCAGATTCAGTTTGGTATTGTGTTCTCCTCTTCCTGGTTCAAAAGCTTGAGTAGTGATGCTGGGGGCTGTAATCCTGGTGATATAGCTTACCTAGAAGCAGCTAAACATTATAGTGTTAATGTGATTTTTAGTTTGCAAAATGTTTCAAGATCTCTTGATTCAATTCTAAGGCCAAGTGGGGCTTCCCAGCCTCCCATGATCTTGTTCTGTTATAGAATGTTTGGTATGTAGCCTGCCCTTCTTCCAGGATGGCTTTGTCCCTTCTGCTGTACTTTTCTATATACAGCTTTCCTATAGCAACACAAGACAGTGGTTGGGGAGTAGTAAAAGAGGTTGGGGAGTAGTAAGAGAGGTTAGGGAGTAGTAAGAGACAAGAGCAACATAAGCACAGAAAAAAAATCAGGATATCAAAATCTAATTCAGATAAATGACGAATTAAAATTTATTACAATATTATATAACTGTAAAATTAAAGTATCTCCTCAGTTCTTATAATACATACCTTTGTGCATTTATTGCACAGAATCAAGAGATTATTTTACAATGTTCAGAATTTAATTGCAGACCCCCAAATTTCCAGAATCTAAACTGGAGAGGTCTCATCTGATCAGACCTGTCTGATTTCCAGTAGCTTCCCTGTCTTCTGACCTTCTCTTTCCCTTGAGTTGAGCTCTTCCCTTAGAGTTCTGAATTCCTTGGCCATTCCCTTGTTTATATAGCTCATCGAAAGAGGTTTATATAGCTCATCGAAAGAGGTCCCAATCCAACCCCTGCCAGTTGTAATCCATCTTTGACTTCCTTTCTACTTGTCTATTCCAATGATCCAGCTGTCCATATCACTTTCATTGCACTGCTAATAACAGATTAATCATATAGGCTAGATCACTAACTGGCATTATTCCATAGAAATCCTGACCCACATCTGTCACATCTGTCAAAACAAAAAGGCTGCAAACACTGCAAGCCACGTGGTCCTCCCAGGAGCAGCATTATGAGGCAAAGATGAGTCAGCTCCAACAATCTGGAACCGGTTTTCCCTTGGTAGGTCATGGGGACATCTGTACTAAGCAGTGCAGTGCCTTTTTAGAGATAGGCGGGCTGGCTCTGAAAAGGTAACTCAAGTACAGGAAACAGTATGGTCACATTAGGGCAGTGCTTTGCTCAGGTTAATTTACCCTGCTGAGAAACTCATTCACAGCACATTTTGAGCTAGCTTGGGTATCTCTTCACACACGTAAATTTTGCTGTATTAAAATACCTAGACCCACATCAGCTTTCAAACACATTTGCCTCCACGCATCCTCCTCTTCCCCTGCTGTCAAGAGTATTTCACAGTAGCAATTTGTTTTTCCCGAGAAGTGTATGCTAGAGTCTAACAAAACTCCTCAGTTGCTGTCTTGATCTGCTTCAAGAACTGCCTTTAATATGTGGCACCTCATCATTGGTGACGTATAGGGGGTGCACGCAGCTGCATGTGCACCCCCTGCAAAAAGCACTGCTGATGCTGCTGGCAGCACCTACAGGTAGTTGCTGCTCACTGCTCCTCCACCCTCGCCACTGACACCACTGGTGGCATCTGCGGGTGGTCCGCGATCACCTCTGGCCGCCACTGCCAGCAGCATCTGTGGGTGGTCACCAGCCACTGGTAAGCACATGCCAACTCTGCTACTGACACCACCACGGCCACCTGCGGCAGCTCCCCACTCAGCCTACCCCTGCCACAGACACCGCCACGGCTGCCTGCGGGAGCTCCCCACTTGCCACTGCCACACCCCTTCTGCCACCATCACTACTACCGCCTGGGGGCAGTCACCTTGCCCCGCCAGCCTCCAGCGGCATGTGGCATTCATGCACCTCATAGTCCTTTCTACAATGGCAGCCCTCTAACTACACTTATGAAATGGGATGTTCTGTTCCTTGTCATCCTCTCAACCCTTTACAATGGGTCTTTTCTCTGATCTATTCTCACCTCCAGGGTCAAGTTCTTTAAAATTTCTTTGGTACTGCTGCCTTTGCCTTCAGTGCCTTGCTAATGAAAAGAGACATCGGAAGATCACTCGAAGGGAGGTACTGGCAGACTGTTATGCCAGATATAGGATGTCAGGGAAATGGAAGTTGGAACAAGAGCTGCACATTTTACTTTACAAAGAGGCCTGCCCATGGGCACTCCTGTTAAAATAAGCAGAGGGAACAATTTTGCTCATACTCACGTTCACGTTACGAGTCCAGACATCCCGGATCCAACCTGGATCTCTCATCAGGGGTATCTAAAAGCAAATTTGAAAAGTAAAAAACAAACAAACTGTGAATGATCAAAATCAGTATCCAGTCAATTGGTCAACAAATGCATGCATCAACTACTGTCCCTTGGAGGATCTGCCTTGACACAAAAGTTTCCTCTGCTTTTTTTCCCATAAGGTAAGACATGTTACCATTATGCCCATTATAACTTTTCACCTTAATTGAAAACTGGTCTCAAATTCCTCCAACACCAGCATTTTATCTTTGCATCAGTATTGAACAGTGTTGTATCACCTGAGTGAAAACACCAGAAAGCACTGTGCCACTACAAACTCTGAAAAAGCAAGGTCCAGAACAAATTCTCCCTTTTGCATGGTGCATAAACTACTGCAAGGGCAGAGGCAGGGCTAAGACTTGTTTTTTTTCCACTGAATTTGAGCACAATAGGAGATGGATTCTTTCCTCTGTTCCAGCCCCCCCTGTTACTCTGATGGCATGTAAGTTTTTAGTATGACTCAAGGAGACAAGGGAAAAGTCCCTCAAGGCAAACTGCTACACGTAGCCCAGAATCAACAGGATGCCTTGCCTTCCATGGACCCAGGTCTTCATCCTGGAGTAGTCCATCCCTTGCTGCATAGAACTCTAAGCAGTGAGTCCACGCTTGCACATCAGGATCTAACAGCATGGCTACTGCAACTTGACCTCTTTCTGCAGATGTAGTATTTTTGTATTGGGGAAGATGACTATCTTATTTATAAAGTAATACAACTTGATAAAAATTAACTAATATAAAAAAAAGCCTCCCAAATCAAACAAAAAGAGTGAATCCAAAAAAAAAAATACAGGAAAAGGGACTAGAAGCCAAAAATATGCTTTACTGGAAATGAGCAAGTTATTTAAAAGATTTCCCCTCAATGCTGATATTCATATATTGCCGAGCTTCTGAGTTTTGCAAGAATTCATACTCCCAAAGTTTTTCTGCACAAATACTTATAAAAAACGAATGCTACTTTTGAATTAGTTATTTTGTTACAGAATATACAAAAATGTGCTGGTTACGTTACAGAACAAATAAGAAGGCATGGAATGTTTCTAGTCCTAGAGAGCCTACTGCCTAATTTAGACATGACTAAACAAGTAAATAGGAAGGAGAATTAGGGCTAGGAGATCAAGGGTGACAGGACTACCTTCTGTAATGAACTCATTCTATAAATAAATAAATTCTGGTAGGTTCAGCTGCTAACAACTCTACCAAATACATGAGTGTAGCACACATTTATATATACTTTATGAATAATCAGGGCAACATTTTTTGTATGTGACACTGAAAGTGAGGTTTGGGAGGGATCTTGTTGAGGAGGCAAAGGTGATTTAGACAAGAGTTGTTTGGCTTGTGTCTACACTTACACAGAACCTTCCATTACGGATTGCAACATAACGTTCATATATTAGTTCCCTGAGCCTCACAGCTCCCTTTTGAAGCTTGTATTATTAATTCCATTCTCCAGGTGAGAAACCTGAGGTACACATTATGTGACTCACGTAAGGTACCAAGGCAGTCTACATCAGAAACAGTAATAGATGGTTATGAAGGAGCGAGAGGAAGCAGGGAGAGTGGAGAATGTCACTTCAGAGAGCACCGCTTCTGGAACTGTTGCCATATAAAGATAAAAGCACTGAGAGAAGCAGAGAGCGGCGGGACCAAAGCGCTGAGAGAAGCAGGGAGCAGTGTGGCCCGATATACAAGAAAGGAGGGAGAAAAAGAACTAAAAAGAGAAGAGACCGAAGAAGGAACCATAGGAGGATTAGAGGATAAACCTGCAGTGCTCACCATTAGAGCGAGAAAGGACAGAAAGAAGGGTGGATCCCTGGGAGGACTCCGTTGGACTCGGGATACCCATAAAAAATAGTAAGGAAAAAAAAGAAAGAAGTATTTTTATTGCGAACTCTCAAGTGAAGTGAATGAGACTACTAGTTAAAGATAGAGCCGATTGGTGTTGTTGATGGCAACAGATATAAGCAGATTACATGCAGGGAGAACTGAAGAGATAAGATCTCCCTATAAAATTGTGAGACACTGTAACAAATAGAAGGAAAGGAAGAAGATCCGAGTAAAGGGTCAACTCATGAGTCCCAAGTTCTGTTCATTTATGTGTTAACTGTTGCAACATAGAATTGTTTTGTGTGAAACAAGTTACAAAGTTAATAGTTTAAAGGAGAACCTCCTCAATATGATGGTGTGAGGAATTTAAACGAATGTTGTAAAAGAAAAATAAAGAAAAAGAATCAATTATTTTAAGCGGACTGTGAGTGGATATCTTGATTCAAATTCAGTTGTGTATACGAATAAGCGGATCAGCTGATATATACATTTTGCGCATGAGCCTCAGTACAAGGTCCTAATAAGAATAAACCAAAGGAAAATAACCCTCCTAGCTAATAACATCTAGAAGTAATATTAATAATAATAACATCAAAGATGTGGCAGGCGGCAAAGTTGGGGGTCTACCAACAATTTAGGATGTAATGGCAAGCACAGACAAAGGCACCATAAGCAAAAACACAACAATAGTAATAAACATTTCTGTGCTTTAATTACAAAACCATTCTACCTTTTCTCAGAAGTAAACCAGAAAATATGGATATTACCATCAAGATAGGATGCTAACCTCTGATTATTTTCTGAAACATCTGAGCTTACAGTGTGCACAGGTTGGGTTTATTGTTACATTATTCCCTATTGTGTTTGCCCTTTCAGGTTCATGATACTGCCTTGATACTTTGGCAGTCAATTAATTAATCAAATAGCATAGCCTGAAAGTATTATACAAAACAATCATGCGCTGATAATGCTATTTAATTAGATAATATGAGACATCAAACTTTGGCCTCATCATATATTTATTTATATGGTATTTTTCTAGTTTAGTTTTCTAGTGTATTGATTGGGTTTTTTTTTCTTTTCACCTATTGTTATCCTGATTTTGAATAGGACTGGACCAGACAGAATAGCAAAGGTAATTTCAGGATTGTCTGGACATTATCTGGAAACCATTATATCTTTGTCTGTTCATTTTGACATACAACCTGCTTTGTGCAATCTGTCAGTCTTCAAGAGGGGACATAGAAGGGTGTTAGAAATGACCTGGTTTGCAGACAGTCTAGAGAAGCAGGGAGGTAGAGACTGAAAAGCTCAGTGTCTACAGATGTAGGGTCTGGCAATACTCCTGCCCCTTGAACAGCCAGCGGGGAAAAGCCTGGGACTGCAAGCCAGAGTGGGGGTCTGGAAGATTGATGAGGATCTTCTGGATGCTATTGTCTGGAAACCATTATTGTCTGGACATAATATTGTCATTATATCTTATGCAAAATAGATTGCCTTTCACTATAGGTGGTAGATACAGTGAGAGCTAAAGTAAAGGGGATGTTAGGGGCTACGGATGTTTTAATTATCTGGGAGCAACACTACGAGTTGCTCTACTGTTATCGCAAGTAGGGAATCATGGGAAAGTCAATGTTGACCGAGTCTTGACACTGGAACAATGTACAAGACTTTGGGGAAATATAATAGGGAAATTCTTAAAAGAAATTAACTTCGTCTCAAACAAAAATATGGGCAGGTGGGACAGATTCTGGTTTCTGTTACTATATAGCTAATCCCTGAAAAAATATCATTGTTTCTAAACTGTTCTGTCCTCTTTGCTACAGCTCAGGCTACGTGGAAAGGGGATGTGTGGAGGAAGGGGTCTCACTTTAATGCCTCCATGGCTAGAGACAGACATTCAAAAAGCCTGAGCCGCAGTTGATTCAATCTTTGCAGGTTAGTCTAACCTGCAAAGCTTGAGCCGATTTGGAGGTGGATAGACATTCCCATTTCATTCTAGAAATACAGGCACATGCCTGCAGTAGCTCAGGCTAGAAGTCAGGGGGCACTAGAGAAGACACCCCTTCCACTTCACAGTGCTGAGCTGAGGCGCAGAGGGAGAGGGGGCATGGCCAGGCCCTAACAGGATGCTCTAATTAGGGAGGGGTTTTAACCTCCACCCTGGCCTGCAGTCCCAGGCTTTTCCCCACTGGCTGCTCAAGGGGCAGGAGTGTTGCCAGACCCTGCATCTGTTAACACTGAGCTTTTCAATCTCTGCCTCCCTGCATCTTCACACTGTCTGCAAAACAGGTCATTTCTAACACCTTTATCTGTCCCCTCTTGAAAACTGACAGATTGCACCAAGCAGGTTGTCAGAACAAAGTTTATCAGCCCATCAAGCCCTACAAAAGAAAACATCTCTCCCATTAGTTTCAAGCTTTTCTTATCTGCAGGGTGCATTTGCATTTGTAAGCCACTAGCTGTCTGCCTTTATTCCAGTGAAACTGGAGACCCACACAGATACCTCTCAGCATTACCTAGCATTGGGGGGGGGGGAACATGGCCAGATGCCAGGTCCCTGCGCTGGGGTCCCTGCCACAGGAGAGGGGCAAGAGGGGGGATCCCTGCTTAAGCAGCCAGTGGGGAGGGGAGTGAGGGGTGGGGAAGCTTGGCACCTGTTATAGTCCCTCAGCCAGCCGGAGCAGTGATAGTGCTCTGGCTAGGAAGAAGAGGGGCAGGGCCAACTCTGCTTTGCTCCAGCAGACAGCCCTGCCCACCCCAGAGAGCATGCTGGGATGTTGGGGGGCTCTGGTTTAACTTAAACCAGGAAGGGCTCTGGGACAGACATTGCATAAACCGATTTGATCCAAACGATTTAAGTCTGATACTACATTCAACCAGGTTTATCTCAAACTGGTTTCCACCATTTTCATATTTCATTTTCACCATTTTCGGTTTATGTGCACCAAATATCTATTCTGTTACAGGTTTAAACCAGTTTCTGATCACTTAAACCTGTTTATGTGTAATGTCTGTCCCTAGCCCATAGGGCTAGACAGCAGGTGTTCATGCAGCTGAACAAAATTGACTAAAAGCAGAGATGCTCTGGATAGCAAGTTGCCAGCCACACACACAACCCAGTCCAGAAGAGCTGCTCATATGACTTATCACATAATGAGCTAGGGTGGAGAGAGGGAGTGAAGGAAGGTATTTTGCAATGGGCTGGCTCCTTGTTTAATCAAACCCCCAAAGGCATGTTTTACAAGGGTGGATCATAAGCAAAGACTATTTATGTCTCCTCCCTACTGCCTCTCTCTCCCAACCTCCCTGGATTAATCTGGTGCCCAGCCAGTTTGAAAACATTATTCAACCGAGTAAAATTATTTTTAAATAAGGAACTGCTTGTATTCATTAATGGAGTTGTTCTTTTTACAAGGAACACAGCAAAATCATCTTAGCACTTGAGGAGTTACACTTCCCGTGAAATAAACACACAATAAAAATGCATAAGGAGTTGCCGCCAGTGGAAAACAAAACTGTTAATTAATAAAAAAAAAAAAAGCTAACAGTATGTAACAACAAATTCAGCGATTATAAAAATAGTCCTGGTGCCCTCCTGTTCAGCTCCATTAGAAAATGTCAAACAGGCAAAGATTTGAAAACATTAAGTACTAGGGATATAGCAAACACATGGCAATCCAGGATTCCAGCCAGCTATTCAAGAAAACAACTAATGTTGGATTTGAGTATTATCTGATATCTAGGACCTAAGAGTTTATCAAGAACTCTTTAAAAATGATTTCACTATAACCAGATCCATTTTCATTTCAAAAACAGCTCCGCGAAATACTAAAGTAATACTCCTTTATTCCACACTATAATTTATGAAGAAATTTAGCACCTGCCAATTTACCATTCCTATTGGATTTCTTCTTTTAAGATTTTTATTATAAATCCATTCATCTTCATAATCAGTCCACTGGGAAAACTAAATCAACACAAGTAAATATTATAAAAAGGTAAATAAGCTGATCAGCTCCTGTATTTGGTCACACCGGCATAAACCCAAAATAATGTATTGCATTCAGCAAAGAAGTTGGCTTACACCAATGATGATTTTGTTTAAGGCAGTGAAATGGAACACAATATATTTAGGTTTTGTTCCAGTCCTGCCTCCAAATTCCTCTCTTACCTGGAACATATTGCCATTTCTGCCTGTTGGCTCTCCAACTGTGAAACAAAAATAATAGCAAGTCTCTGCCTCTCAAAGTATTATGTGCATAAACTCATTAATGGACATGAGGAGGAAAAAGCTATAAGTGATTCAATTGAATTATAATGCTCTGACGAAGCAAAATTATACTTGTGTCCCCATCCTGCCCTCTGCTGTAAGGGTGTAACTTCCATTGCATTGAATAAGTAGAAGAATTGGGCACATAAGATCAAAGTTGTGCCTTTCAGTTACTAAGGTACCAGGCATATGAACATGAGAAAGGATGACAGAATGTGAGCAGAGGAACAAGATCTGAAATGGTAAACTGAGGCTGCACACAAAGGTGGGTTTTTTTCTTAACTCCTAAATCTCGGAGTAGGAAATATTTTGTCAAGACTGGTGGTGGAAGTCCCACCAGCTGAGAGATTTTACATTAGACTGAGAAAATACCAGAAAAGACTATTACATGGAACAATCCTGCCCTGGCTAATTAAATAGGCCCTTCCAGGTCAGATTTCTCATGTGTTTCATTCTGTGGTGCATTATAGAGTCTATGTGATGTCATCTGGGCATTGGGTAATTCAGGACATTTGTTGCAATAGATGCAACAAACAAAATTACCTATTCACAAACTACTCAGATGACTCAAACATGCCAACTGAAGCAAGAATCATTTCCTTCCTCCATTTTAGAACTAAACCACACCTTCCTCTAAAGTCTCCCTGGTTTGTTTGTTTTTTTCAGAGATGCCAAGAGGGACCCTCCTTAGTCATTTCTTTCTCACATTCCCATCGCTAACAAAGATGGTGCATCTGACCTTTGAGAAGCAGTTTAAAGAATGCTACATCAAGTCACCAAGTATCAAGTCACCAATTTTTCCACCCGTAAGGATATCACCTCTGCATCTTTCAGAAGCAAGAAGAGCTGCCTATACGTAAAATAAGATGACAGCCCTCAATTTAACAAATGGTCAAAGCTGTAAATATTCTTGAATATCTTTTTAGACCATGGATGAAAGAAAAATGACTTCTTGCTTCCTAGAATAGCTGGGTTCGAATATGAATAATACTATAGACTTAGACTGGAGTGGCTAGACTCAAATGAAATCTCCAAAAATGGCTGAAAATTTTCAGAAAAATCTCAGGCATGAAACTATAAACAGCCCTAGTGAAAACAAGAACCAGAGTTGACAGAATCTACAGTCCAGTTGTTTCATTCCCCTGGCCATCTGGTCATGGAACTGTCCTAGCTACTGGGATGGCTATTGTTAAAGAAGCTACAAAAATGCCAACGATTGGTCCCCAGCGCTAGGGATAGAAATTACACATAAACCAGTATAAATGATCCAAAACCAGCTCAAATCTGTAATGCAACAGAAGTTCAGTGCACATAAACCTCTTTCAAATGGCTGACACCAGTTTAAGATAAACCTGGGTGGATGTAGTATCACATTTAACTGATTTAGGTTAAATCAGCTGATTGAACTTCTTCCAAATCCTTTCCAGATCCATATTCAAGTTAACCCACAGTCCCCCATCATCCCAAGATGCTTTGTACCTCCCCCACAAATCCCACCTCAAAGGGTGGGCAGGCTAACCTTGGCCCAAACTGTCTGCTCCTGATGCATGGGAAACTATGCTCTAGTGCATCCCGGGTTCTGGCCTGAGCCACTGCAGGCATGCAGGTGTATTTCCCAAGTCAAAAGTGAATATCTATTCACTTGCTTATTGGTTCAATCTATGCAGCTTAGACTAACTTGCAAAGACTGAATCAATTCAGCCTTGGCCTTTTTTACTGTCTGTACTTATCCCAGGAGGTCATCATATTTTCCTCTGGAAACTGAACACATGTAACTCAACATGACTTCACTTAAATCATCTTGAGACGTGGCTTAAAGATTGATACATTAAGTCTTTATGCTCCCATGCTAACTAGCCTATAACCACCTGTAGGGATGCTCATAGACTGTTACCTGTTTCCAGCAGTCCACATAGAGTAGGACTGTTTTACATGGATATTCTAGTTCCTTATTTAAGTTTATTTGTTCTTTTTTCACCCTTCTGTTTTATAACTATCCTGTTCTGAGTTGTCATTGGGAAGGCAGTATGTAAATCAAATCAAAATAAAATAATAAATGGGATAAATTTGTGTTACAAAAAAACAATACAGCCCACCTCCTGCTTCAGCACTTACTAGATGCCAACATTTTGCAGTGATCTGTACAGGCTTTTACACATGTGCACCAGGAGTAGGGGGGTGACTGGAAGGGGGGAAGCAGGTGCTTTAATTAGAGTGGCTCCAAGGGCAGCCCTTGGAGCTACTCTAATTAAAGCACCTGGAGCATCTCGTATATCAGTGTCCCTGCCCTCAAAAATGGCAGCAGGGGCTCTTTAACTAAAGCTCATTGAATGAGTTTTAACTAAAGTGCCTCACTGCCATTTTTCAGTGTGGGAATGCTGATACACATGACACTGGAGTCTGCTGGAGTGCCGTAATTACAGCATGTCAGAGAAGTCTCACTGCACATGCATAGGTGCCCTAGGTGCTTAAGCTTAGACATCCATATGTAAGTGAAAGTATCTCAGCCTGAGCATTCAGGCACTTAACTCCTAAGTCACCAAAGTGGCCCCATTTGATATGTGTGCTTTCAAGCACACCCACCAAACACCAAAAGCACTGAGTGCAGGACAAATCACTGAATCCACAGGTTTTTTACTAAAAAATGCAGCAGGCAATGGCATTTTTTTTCATATAACAGCCTAGTGGTTAAAATAATCACCTAAGAAGTGAGATACCCCATCTAGTCTGTCTTATTCTGAGGAAATTCAGACTCATATCCCTGGCCTCTGAGAACACGGACAGATGTGAAGCTCCCTGCTCTAATTCATGGTGCTTCACAGAAAGCCCATGAATTAGCATGACCGCCCCCACCCCAACCCAAATCTAGAAGGAGCTGCTTGCCTATAGGCTCTCTTCCCTAACTCCACCTCATCCCCAGTTCCAATGTTGTTTTCGGGATGGAAGGGGGATTTGTCCAGCCTGAGCTGGAGGGAGGGCAAGTGGATTGGAGCCCCTGAGACAAGGGGCTCCAATCCATCTGGCCCACCCCACTCCAGCTCAGGCTGGGCAAACCCCAGCCCGGAGTTCCCTTCCATTTCTTCTCTCTAGCCCAAGTAGTGCCAGGGGTGAGGCTGAGCTGCATCATCCCAATCCTAAACATACAAAGGGACAGACAGAAGTGCTCAATTTAGGAGCACCGTCATCTGAACGCTCATTACATGTGGGTTAACTTATCATGCAACTGGGCACTTTTAAAGCAATCTGCGGCTGTGTCCTTCTGTCAGGGCATGGCTGTAGAGCACTTTCAAAGGATCAGTTGGGTGACAAATGTCACTTCTGTCAGCAACCTCAGGACAGTGGCCTAACTACCAGATTATAGAACTGTGAGGTAAAGCACCTTTCACTCCTCTTGTTGAAGCTGGGTCACTGTGCAGCCAAAAATACAATAGTTATAGAGCTAGAGGCAAACAAACAAGAGGAAGGATGATTCTACAGAACAGTGGTTAGGGCACTCAGCAGAGAGGGTACAGAAGGTGTTTTCATCCCTGCTTCCTAAAAGGCCAATCTGGATTTTGCTGCTAGTCCTTTTAAATGTATCTATCTCCTACAATGGGCAGTAAATTTCCTGCCCATTTATCAGAGTTTGATTCATTCTTCCAAGCTTCCTCTTATTTCCTGATCCTGAATTAGTCACTCGCAAGGCAAATTATCTAATGGTTATATAAATTCTTTTTGTATGTATTCACAATGTGATAGGACTTGTTTCCTTATCTTCCCCAAATCCTATTGCCTAACACAGTGCTCTTCAAAGAGGTGCCATCATTGGCTGGCTTCTTTGCTATGTCCCTATGTCTGTTCTGTGGCTGCTGCTTTAAGCAGTAGAGTCATAGAGTCATAAAGAAGTAGAGCAGGACAGGACCTCCAGAGGACATCTAATCCAACCCCCTGCCTGAGGGGCATTATCATCCCTATCCAAACCATCCCAAATAAATTGTAATCTAAACTGTGACTGCCCACAACCTTGACACAACACAGACCTAACACCTTAACTTGCTATAGGTAAAGCAGGGGAACCCCAGCAGCTAATGCCCTGCTTCTATAGAATATTGTCACTATATCCTCAAGAGATTCCAGGTAGAGACCTATGCTCCTCTCTTCCCCTGCCCTCACCCTCCCTCCCACCCAGCAAAAAAAAAGTCAAAAAGTGCATACCAATCTGACCATGGGGTAAAATTCCTTCCTGACCCCAAATATCGTGATTGGTCTGAGTCTGAGTGGAGGGGCAAGACCCTCTAGCCAGGAACATCTGGCTTTGATCCTAGCAGGAGAATCAACACACCCCAGTCAAAGTCCCAGCCTTAACTGTAGCCAACACCCAAAGCCTCTGAGAAGGCTTAAAAACACCCTGGCACATATAACATAAAAGAGGAATGGTGGGACAGAAGCAACAGCAAAGCCCAAAAGTCTGGGAAACACCCATCTTAGAAAATAGGCATAGCTACACCTAGATCATCCCCAATCAGTGGCTACCCAGCTTCTTCCTGAATACCTCCAGTGATAGAGTCCACAACTACCCTATTCCACAGCCTCACTATTCAAACAGTGACATTTTTTTTCCAGATACCCAATCTAAATTTACTTTGCTGCAACTTCAAGCCATTGGTCCACATCCTCCACTCTGCAGCCATAGAAAAAGGTTGTTTCCCTCTTCTTTATGGCAGCCATTCAAGTATTTGAAGGCAGAAGTCATAGCAGGGCCCCTGGCACGGCTGTATGAACGCTCGTGGTGTTCTGGCCAGGTCCCACAGGACTGGAACAGGGCCAATGTGGTCCCCATTTACAAGAAGGGGAGAAAGGAAGACCTGGGTAACTATAGGCTGGTTAGTCTCACCTCAGTCCTTGGGAAGACCTTTGAGAAAATTATCAAGGAGCACATCTGCAGGAGCCCAGCATGGTGGGTAATGCTCAGGAGCAACCAACATGGGTTCATTGCAGGCAGATCCTGCCTGACTAACCTTGTTTCCTTTTATGACCATGTCACCAAGTCCTGGGATGCGGGTGTTGAGGTGGATGTTGTCTACTTGGACTTCAAGAAGGCCTTTGACACTGTTTCTCACTCCATTCTCATAAAAAAATACTAGGCGACTGTGGCATTGATGCCTACACAGTCAGATGCGTGGCAAATTGGCTCAATGGTTGCACCCAGAAAGTAGTGGTGGACAGGTCGTTTTCAACCTGGAGGGATGTGGGCAGTGGAGTGCCCCAGGGCTCAGTCCTCAGGCCTATGCTATTCAACATCTTCATCAACGACTTGGAGGTGGACGTGGAAAGCACGCTGTCCAAATTCGCTGATGACACAAAGATGTTGGGAGAAGTGGGCACACTGGAGGGGAGGGGCAGAATCCAGCTAGATCTAGACAGGTTACAGAGGTGGGCGGATGAGAATAGAATGGATTTCAACGCAGACAACTGCAAGGTGCTGCATCTAGGGAGAAGGAACCTGCAACATACTGATAGGCTGAGGAAAACCCTTCTCAACAACACAGTGGCTGAAAGGGATCTTGAAGTCATTGTTGATTCCAGGATGGACATGAGCCACCAATGTGAAGAAGCAGTGAGTAAGGCTAACCTCACCTTGTCGTGCATCTACAGATGCATTACAAGCAGGTCCAGGGAGGTGATCCTTCCCCTCTATGCGACACTGGTCAGGCCGCAGTTTGAATACTGCATCCAGTTCTGGGTGCCGCACTTCAAAAGGGATGTGGCTAGCATTGAGAGGGTCCAGAGGAGGGCCACTCGTATGGTCAGGGGGCAGCAGGCTAGGCCCTATGAAGAAAGGCGAAAGGGCCTGAATCTGTTTGGCCTCCACAAGAGAAGACTGAGAGGACATCTAGTGGCCATCTATAAACTCACGAGGGGGGACCAGCAGAAAATAGGTGAGGCTCTGTTCCCCCAGACACCACCTGGGAGAACAAGGAATAACAGCTACAAATGGATTGAGAGCAGGTTCAGGCTGGACATCAGGAGGCATTACTTTACAGTTAGGATTGCCAGGCTCTGGAATGGGATCCCAAGGGAGGTGGTGCTCTCCCCTACCTTGGGGGTCTTCAAGAGGAGGTTGGATAGGTATCTGGCTGAGGTATTATGATCCCAGCACTCGTTCCTGCCCAAGGCAGGGGGTCAGACTTGATGATCTGTTCAGGTCCCTTCTGACCCTAGAAACTATGAAACTATGAAGACTACTATCATGTCCCCTTTTAAGTACCATTTCTGCCATTCTGCATACCCAGCTCCTTCATCCTCCCCTTGTAGGGCTTGCCTTCCAAGCCCTTGATCATTTTTGTTGCCTCTGGACCCTCTCTAACCTCCTCCACATCATTTTTAAAATGTGGAACCCAGAACTGCACACAGTACTCCAGATGAGGCCTAACCAGTGCCGAGTCAAGAGACACTATCCCCGCCCATGTCTTGCACTTAATGTTTCTATTGATGCAACCCAAAACTGCATTGGCTTTTGGTGCAGCTGCATCACACTGCAGGCTCATCTTCTTCTTTGGCTATCCCTCAATATGAGGATGATGTCTGCCAGTGCATGACATATTTTAAAGTGGGGAAGCCAGTGCACAAGTGACAGCCACACAAACTTGACAGGAAGGAGCCCTGAACCCAGTGGCAAGGATGTCCAAGACAACCAGTGACCTCCATCCTGCTGCAGCCCTCATCCACCTTCACCACTGCAGAGAACAGCAGGTCCTCAAGTATGCCTATTCTGCCATTGGGATCTTCAGAAGTTTGGACCATGCTTAGTTTGGGACTTTGCCTCAAACATGTTCGCTAGGGAAGGCCCTACCAGGAATACAAGACTCCAGGAAACAAAGCTCTGAGGGTTATTGGAAAGCACACGCCTTTCCACCACAACAAGGTTATGGTCCAAGGAGAGGACTGCAGACTCATATTGAGTCTATAATTGACTGAGACTCTTAAGTCCTTTTCCATAGAGCTGCCATCCAGCCAGGTGTCCACTATCTTGTATTTGTGTTTTTGATTATTCCTCCTGAGGTTTAGCACCTTGCATTTGTCCACATTGAACTTCATCCTGATAGCTCTAGCCTAGGAACAGGCAACCCACAGTACGCATGCCAGTTAACGGCACATGGAGACATTTTTCTTGGCATGCCAGGAGGTGCACCATGGAAATTGTTTTGTTTTGTTTTTTAAGTTGCTGCTCCAGGCTCTTTCAAGAGACTCAGGAGGAGATGCTACCTGAAAAGCCCTTGGGAGAAGCTATTAAGGGCAGGAGAGAAGCCCCTTCTGCAGCTCTCACTGTACCACCGCCAGTAGGGTAGGCTACCCCCTCCCCCCTCCTCCCTGCCCAGCAGTGCCTGCTGCAGCTCTGCTGGCACTCCAGCCAAAAACATTGCCTACCCCTGCGCTAGCCCAACTTTCCAATTTGTTGAGATCCTTCTGAATTGCACTACATCCTCCAACATATTCACAATCCTTTCCAGTTTCATGTTGTCCACAAACTTGCTCACGAAGCTTTCTATGCCAGCATCCAAATTGTTAATAAACATGTTGAACAGCACTGGGATGAGAACAGACTTCTGGGACTCTACCTGAAACCTCCTGCCATTCTGACATGGAGTTATTAATAATTACCTTTTGCTTTTGACTACTGAGCCAGGCACCTATCCACCTTATAGTTTTATCCATTCCACATTTCTCCAATTTGTTCATGAGAAGGTTGTGCAGGACCTTGTCAAAAGCCTTGCTGAATACGATGCTTGTCAATACAGTGTTAGTGAATACCAGATATATTTGGCAACTTAGAGCACTGACAGTAGTGACATTTGTTGCATGATTGGACCCCTGAAAGTACTCTACATCTGTGCTATGACACACATGCACGGCTGTGGAGCACTTTAAAAGTGGCTGATGGCACAACAAATTAACACTCATCACATGAAGATCAGATGAAGGCACTCCACTTTGGAGCCCCTTAGAGAACTTCTCCCTAAGATTAATTGTGATTGGGGCTGGGTTGATGCATCCCAGCCCTACCCCTGGTTCTGTGTGCAGGAAGGGAGGGGGAAGAAGGGAGGAGGAAGGAGCTGCGGTTCAGAATTTTCCTGGCCTGAGCTAGAGGGGGAATGGATGGATTGGAGCCCCCCTGCCTCACGCACCCCCCCACCCCAGCCCTACCCCCTCCAGCTCAGGCTGGGCAAACCCCAGCCAGAAGCTTGCTCCCTCTTCTGTTCTCCTGGAGCTGGAAGGGCAGGGCAGGGCAGGGCTAAGGTAGAAAGGCTACAGGCATGCTCCTTGGGCTTGATCAGCTCCAAAGTGGAGTTCCATTACTGCCCTCCCACCAGCCCAACAGGAGAACATCTGTTGCATCAGGGGCTTACTCTGACTCATGGCACTTTATATGAAGTGCCATGAGTTAGAGCAGGGACCTGCACATCTGCCCATGCCCCCAGACTTACTGTATAGGTGCATGGTACTATGGCATCTTATACAAGTTATATCCTTACATACTTCTTTATATAATTTTTTTTGTGCATGGACATTAGTCCTATAGTAACTTTAAAACAATTTTACAAATTTTCAGCCCTGAAGAACCTTCTACTCAACTCATATACAGATGGGCCTATAACAAATGCTCTTCTACCATTCACCGAGTTGAAGTAAGCAACCTCCATAGACACAGTCACCCTAGAACTGGAAATAGTCTGCACTATTTGGTGTTCTAGTTATTGGGGCTGTCTAAGCTCAGGACAGCAAATGAATGAATTAGTTCTGTCTCACAGTAAACCTAATTTGCCTGGTCTCAGTGCTGTGTGAACACAGTTATACTATTTCTACTTCAAGAGCCAGGCAGTGGCTCCTTCTCTAAACAGAAGCAATGGAGGCAACCTCACACAGGGCCAGGCTGATGCTGAAGGAAACTATACCTTTGGTATAAAAGTTCATGACAGGGAATCTGGGGACACAGACCCAGAATCTGGGGCTGTCCCAGAAAAATCAGCACGTTTGGTAGGTTTAAACCTAGTCCTTCCTCTGGACATACACATGTCATTTCATCTTGTATTGCATGTATTATACTCCTCTGGACATACACAGTCATTTCATCTTGTATTGCATGCATGTTAATACAATGCCATCCCACCCCTTTTTGAAAATACTGGACTTTGAAATGGGTGAAATGAAGAGAATAATAAACTTCAGAGCCACTGGCATATGCAAAGGGCAGCAAAAAGAGACCAGGAATGAGAGCAGGAACTACTGCAGAGGACCCTTTACCAGACAGAAGACAGAAAAACTTTGACAAGGGTGAAAATGATAACCACTTATAAGAAATAGATAATCACAGGAAAACTGGTGTTCTAGAAGTGTCAAATATGTGGATTGGGCTTGGACACAGAAGGTTGTATACACTATATGAAATCCAGTTTAGATCTTCTATTAGTGTAAATTGTTGCCGTGCCTTTGAATTAACAGAACTAGACCTCTTCACACCAGTGGAAAAAAAGAAAACAACTCTACGTGTCTGCCAAATTTGGGGAATAAACTTATTTTCCCCATTCTATTGTGTAAACAGAGCACGAGCCAATTTCATCCCTGCTAGAACTCTGTTGGCTTCAGTACAGTTGCGGCAGACATGAATTTGATCCTACATCTTTAGCACACTGTACAAGGACAAGCAAAAAAAAAATATTGTGACGTATCAAGTAGCTGAGGCAAAGAAATTCTCATCAAACAGACCAGATGGATGAGCTACACTCAAATCAGTCTTCATGTTTACAAGCTTGAGAGGATGGGCTTGTGACACAGAGTCTTCAGACACTGTACTACCCAGAAGCAACTAGCAACAAAAGAAGGCGTTGCTAGAAAGCCAGCAGTACCGGGCGCTGTTCTCGGAATAAGACAGTGCACACTTTGTTTGTATTCACTCTAGTAATTTTGCCAAAGGCAAAACAGAAATGCCTTACGGGTGTTTGCTGCACAGAGGGGAGGAAAAGGGAAGGCAGTTAAAATAAGAAAAGAAGCACTTGTTTAGATCCATCCATTTGTCACATGAATCTGGCCATGAGTTTTAGAGCTCACTGTGTAAAACAGGCACGGGGCTTTGTGCTCTGCACTGAAAACCTGAACAAACCTTCCATGTTGTGAATGGGGGCCTTTGTCAGTTTGCCTATGGTACCTGTTTCCATAGTGTTGTAAAAACTTTTAGGAGGCAAGCACACTTTAGGGACAGATTTGGGACAGGAACCATGAGTGTCGGAAGAACTGCTAGAATATTTTGTTTGCTTGCTTGCACAGTTAAACTAAAGAAAGTGTTCCTTTTTATTGCATATTCATTTGGGACTGAGAGTGACACCCCTTCTGGCACATAAACCGAGCATGAGATCCCTTTGCAAATGGCCCCGATGCAAAGCTCATAGTGTGCACTAATAGCCAGAGATATTTTGCCCACCACTTCCCAGGCAGGGAGTACCTCCAGGAGATATTCTGGCTTTGCCCCTGTATGGTTTTCGCTCCTGTAAACCCTATTCAGTTTTCCCACAGTTCCCACAACTCTTTGTTTCTCTTCAGAGTACCACAAACTCTGGTGCCATACTTTCAGTTTATTATCCTCAAATTTATGACAAACCATCATACAGTGCAATTCCCACTGGCCTGAGTTCATTCAGTGCTGAGGGGACAATATAAACTAGCCAAGTATATTGCAAAGTGCAGGAGTTTGAGAATACAGAACAGTAAAATGCAGACATTCAAATTCGAGTCTAGCCAAGAAGGTAAAAGCCCAAACTCTACCAACTGTTTTACATATCACTGTTAAAGAAAACACTTCTGACAACACAGGGTTGTGAAACCTAATCTAATACAGACCCTTTTAGAAAAGAGCCACCTCATGAATCTTCATCAACACTTTCTTTAGCAACTAGCTCTTTCCTTGAAAGTCACCTGTCCAAGTACTGACCTGCCCCTGCTTACCTGATAAGATAGCAGCATGAGAGACTTAACTGTAGGACATAAGTCCCCTTATTATGGGATTTTTCTGTTTATTGTTCTGTTATCACAGTTTCCTTCATTTGACCATATTCTACTGGGGACTATTATTCTATTAGTTTTCAGTTAGATAATTAGGGAGAGTGCTTTTAATAGGTATTCATGTATCAAATAGCCATTTATTTTTAATCTTACCCTTAGTAACAGGATCGCTCCAAAATCTAGTTCCCCTCCATCACATATTTTCATGTTATGATTAGTTTCAAGGATATATCAATTTTAAATTACCATAATCAAAATATCCCGGATTCTCCCCAGAATGTAACCAATGGATGCATCCTCTCTACATTATATAAATATGTATATATACAATTTTTATATAATTAAGTACATACAGATGTTTGGGGAGGTTAGGAGGAGGTTGGGTTGCATTAAAAATGGTCAACCAATCTCACTTAGTTCACCCAGGTGTAGACCTTACACTTAGATCCCTAGTTAAGTGGATGTAAGTGGAAATCGTACAGTAGTTCAGGCAGTTTAGATCAGTCTAAAAATGGCTGACCTGACCTGAGTTAACCCTACCTTGGAGGCAGTCTAACTTAGATCAGGCACAGTAAGACCAATGTAATTGAACTTTTATACAGTTCCCAATGCAGCCCTGGGGCTGGAAAAGCATAGCCACTGGCCCCACCCCAGGGCTGCAGTTTTCCTACCCACCCTCTATTATTTTAGCCCCCTGGCCCCTCGCCCCACCTCCAGATGGCCAACCAATTGCCCCATCTCACAGGCTGGCATTAATCAGTGCCAGAAGCCAAGGAAGTAATCTGAGTGGGATAGGTGTGTTGGTTCCCTGTGGCAGCGGTTGTTCATGCAGGGGTGGAAGGGATCAAGGGCATAAAACTAGCCCCTGATAAGGGGGGGGAGAGCCCCCCTCCTCAGCTCCTCCCTTAAGACCCCGCTAGTCCCCCTGATCCTTCCAAACCCTCCCAGACCCCACCAACCCCCTCCCCCATCAACCTCACTTCCCCCGCTAGCCATCAAGCCCCCTCCGCCCCCCGCCCCCAGTAAACCACACTAGCCTAGTACTTAACTTGGGTTGTGCCTGCATCTTTCCCAGACCTGATGAAAGGCACTTTGTGCCATAAAGCTTGTCTGACATCCCCCCAACTATACAGTTGCTCTCATACTTATATCACCAAATTTTGCTTCTCATATGTTCCCTGAACCAGGACAGCTACAACACCACTACAAAATGGCAACTACAGCAATTCTTCAGTTTGAGACAGAATCTAATTATAATATCTTTTTGCCCAGAGGAAATTGAGTACCTAATATAATTTGTCCACCTATTTGGCTAGTCTTCTATTCAGTTAATACCCAACTGCTTATTCCTCTTCTATGTTCTTTTGGCTGGAATTGTTCCTTTACTGCACTCGGCCCCAGCTGAACATGTTTCTATATCTAACAGAAAAGCTTTTTACTACAGATGTATGCCAGCCTACATTGCTGTTTGGGGAATATTCAGTTCACTATTTTATATGGCATTTAAATCAAATATATACATACTTGGGCAGATCTAAAAATTTTGAGAAGGGTGGCAGGTGCAGATGCTGAGGTGCATTGTCACATATGAAGCAACACATATGTTCATCCAATTAAAAATATACTAGAAGCTTTCCTAATATGCTAGGGGCCTAGGGCTGTATTATTCAATTTAAGAATGAAGCATTAATAAATATGGCTTTATTGAAATAAATTGAAAACAATCTGCAAAGCTGTGAAATAGGAGCCTCATTACCAGGAGCAGTTAGCAGACAGCAGAATTGCAGGACAAAGCCTAGCTTGATCGGTGGAACAAGAAGACCATTAAAAAGAAGACAGAGTCATTAACATCTGTAGAATGAAGAGTTTAGAAGAGATCTGGTAGGTTATAATGAGCTATGTAATCAGTTGACCCTCCTCAGCACAGCCTGACTAGAAATGCTGCTGCCACTGCCAGGCAGTTGTATTAAATTTTGGGTGGACCAGGAATCAAAGAGTGTGGGGAAGGAGAGGTGAAATACATCCCTCTCTGGATCTGCCCCTGCATGCATGCACACACACATGCGCACACACACACACGCACGCACGCACACACACCCAAAGAACTGTGAGCACATTTAAAATTTTTCTAATCTTTACTCCGCTGCTTGTTTCCGTACTATAGACTGCCGAGACTTTTTCGAAAATGTGATTTTATTATTCATACAAGCAACTTATAAAAAGTGTGTTGTTTGTTCATTCCCCTGCCTCATCCTTCTCCTATTGTAAATTCCTGCTGTTTATCAGGAACCACAGCTTGCAGCCCTATGCTTTAGCTATATAATTTAGAAGCAAGACTCAAGATCTCACTTTCCCTTGTCATGGATAGACATACTCAAGCAATTGTTGAGTCATCAGATTTGGTCTCAGGATAGAAGGCTAGTTTTTGTCGATGTCTTTTACACTGTTAATTAGCCAGTCGTCTAGTTATCATCCATACTGTATGTGATTATAGGAATCTTTTCTTTTTTTTTACCATTTCATTTATTTTTATAATAAGAAAGTAGTAAATATGAATAAGTACATAGGTATTTTTTAATTAGCTTCTTCAGTAATACCAGACTTGATCTGAGCTAAAGGGTCAACAAGCAAGGAGGTGGAGGAGGAGGAAGAGGAGGAGGAATCCAACTGTTGCTTCCAGTGATTCTATCACTACAGCTGCACACTGTTCAGTGCTATTTCTGAGAAAGGGAGGTAGCCCCAAAGAACCAATCAAAATACACGACTGGGCTGCTGCCTGGTCAAAACACAACAACAGGAAGACCTCTGCCCTTTTTTGCTAAAACTCGTAAACGAAAGCCTTTCAGCTCACATAGGTTTGGTGACGCAGATTTAGTATCTGTTTCTGTAAATAAGTTTTAGATTTCTTTTAAAATATGTGAATAAACATGACTCTCTCTGGCAGAATGTATTAAATGAAACAGCACCATAGAGTCAGGTCCATTAATCATTTTTATTCAGTTAATTGGAAACAATTAAGCAAACATACACAAAAATAAGAACAACAAAACTATCAGTAATGTCTCAAAAGTCCTATCCTATCTACAATTATTAAAATGATGGGTGGTCCAATATTTATTTTATCAGACTATTTCAAAATTTAATACAATCATGGCATTTCCTCCCTACCAATATTCTTATCTCAGATCATTTTTTAAAAGTCCTAGTCTTCCTTCATCATAGTTCATTACCTCTATGTCATGTATGTTAGTACATGGACTGGCACTGAGTGCTATATCTGAGGAAATGTCCCACCATTTCTCTTGCAGTGATACAGATTGACAAGTAGCAGCTTCACAGCAACAGCTGTCACTCTAAAGGAAATTTGACTTAGGCATTTTTACCATAATATTATTAAAAGGTGCTCAATATGGGGCAAGATGATGCAGTAGTAAAAAGCCAACTACAGCAGATACCTGGTAGCTGAGCCTGGTAATGAATAAATACCTTTACTGGGGCTGCCCCACCTGTGGTTGTAATTCATACATTTTCCTGTTCCTGTGGTGATATGCGTGCCGAACAATTGCAACTTTAACTATGTGTCATTCAGGTTTAAATTTACAGTGACTTAGCTCAGGTATATCATGATAGCAGCATGAAGATCCTGAACAGCTTGTATTCATGATCCTGAGCAGCAACTTATCCTGAGCTCCTGAAGCAGTTGTTTCCTCTGTTTCTAGCCAGAAATTAAATTTTAAACATATAAAGACATTTAGAGAAATATTTTTTCAAATGCTTTTAAAATAGCAAGAGATTAGAGCTAAATGACACAGATGATGAAATGACACACAGACCAGGGCTAGATGATAAGGAGATCAAAGAGAAATAAAAACTCCTTGTAAAACTTTAAGGGAAGAAGAGAAACTGCACTGCATGTGCAAAGTGTGGCAGCATGCAGTTTGTTGTGCAGTAGTGCCTTGGAGTGCAGTTGTCTGGTATTGTTCTGTACTAAAAAAATGCAAATGCCTTGTCTAAATAAGGTTGGGTTTTTTTGTTTGTTTTTTTTTTTAACCCAAAAGCTTGCTTAATAAATATTCTCCAACTATTTGGGTTGGTCTAATAAAAGATATCAAATTCACCCAAGGAACCTTGTCTGCCTATTGTCTAAATGAGCACTCTTCCTGTTTGCCATCACTGACCAAACTTCAGTAGTGGTAGTGAAACAGCGCATGTTTTCAAAAGGCTGGAATGAACAAGGTAAGACTGTCCTATGAGGTTGTTGTATTTAGTAATGTCCTTGGGCCCTTCCTCTCCTAAATTTGTAGCCTGGGAATATCACCAAGATGACAGGTTCAGACTTCTGAAGCACAATAAACCGTCTACCTGTAAAGTGACATTGATGACACTAGGCATCCCCTTGACAGAGGCTTCTGGCCAGACTTTCCAGTGTCCAGAGGGGAAAAGGTGGTCATGGGAACAGTCAGAACTCCATCTGAACCATCTTGTATTGAGTATGTTACAGTCTAAGGGAAAACCCACTCTTGGATGAGTAAAAGAGTAAAAAAGTCAGTGAAAAACAAGCACCTATATGCTGTGAGCAAATGATCTATTTTTTAACTAACTCTATGGCTCAAGAAGTTGTTGGTACCTACACAGTGAGAGCAAAAATACTTACTGAAAATAGGCTGGGGCATATATTTTTCTCATTTTCCCTTTCTTGCACCATGCAGTATTTCTAATCCTTTTTATGGAGAAACTCTTGTAGAAAGCAACTACAGAAATCAGATCGCTCATATTTTATTTCAACATGACACAGTCAGACTATCTCTTAATACCCATCACCATCAGAATGCCAAAGACTTCACTGTGTTGGTGAAAGTGCTATCTGTTCTGTGGAAATGGACAAGATGTTGCAATTGTGCTGTAGTTTTTTTTCTTGTTAAACGACCAGTCTGGCAATCAAAATTCTCAGTACATCACACAGTACAAAACAAACATCACTAGCAATCAAAATTCTCAGTACCCAGTGTACTTCAGCAAAAATATTCACATAAAGAGCTTGATCCTGAGGCTTAGTTCAACAAAGCACGTACACATGTACCTTACCTGAAACACACAAATTGACATCAATGGCTGGATCCAGACAGGCCAGTACATGTCGGTTTTTGGTGGTGCAAACGTCTTTGCAGTGCCACAAACTGCAAGCGTGGCATGTTAAAACGTGCCCTGTGCTACAAATTTTCAGTGCAGGGCCAAAATTTATTGCCAGGAAATCCTGGTAGCAAAAAAAAAAAATGCTACAAAAAAAGTGGCACAGCACATGACACAGGAGCATGCGCTGGCAAACAGAGGCTCAGTCCTCCAGGGAGATGCTCTGGCTGCCAACCAGAGCATCTCCCCTCCTCTAGTTCTGTCCCAGCTCCTCCAGCACACTGAAGCAGAGCATTTTGCCTTGCACCAAAGCACCCATGCAGGGGCATGTGCAGCAGCAAAAAGTAGCAGCACAAATTTGTGCCACTACTTTTTTCCACTGCAAGCACACACCCCTACATGTGGGAATGTACCCAATAGGCCTACTCCTGTGCTTGAAGCCAGATATGCGCTTAAGCACCTTGCTGAGATGGGGCCTTCATTTGGAATTGCTTCATTAAAGTCAACAGAATGACAATACGGTAAGAGAGCACAGAATTAGGTTGTTGCATTGGCCAAAGCATGGAAGCCAGTGCTCTTCTCAGAATAAATAAGTTCAGCATACTCTGTACTATGGATAGATAGCATCTTATATGAAATTCCTACACCAAGCCCATATTAAGAGGCTAGGAGATCCCAAAGGGCTCCAGAGGGTATAATTCTCCTTCCTCAAGACAGAATCAGTGCTCCAACCATCCTACTACCATTGTATCCCCCAAACCAAGCCATAGGCCACAAGATGACGGGTTGCTGGTTGACACTGAAGAATCAACCAGATTAGCTTCTATATCTTTAACATTGCAGTTCACCCTTCCATAGCTGGGTTCAGAGATCCTTAACCCCTAGATATCACATGTCTTTCCACAAGGACTCCCAACATCTCCCACCCTTAGGCATGGCCTATGGAGGTATGGCAGAATTAAGTGAATCAGAATAGGGATACACAGGTCATAACACAGATGTTGGTACAACCCATGACACTTAAGCAACTGTTGACAGACATAATTCTGATCCGTCCTGTAATATCCCACCATTTCCTTTCCCTAAAGTTTGTCTCCCCCTTTGCATTTCTCTTCCACGTTAATCTCTCCTTTTTTTGCTCTTGGCCCAAAGCATACTCCTGAAATGTAGGAGTGCTGTCTCTGAAACACCCAGTGCATGGCTTCTAGACAAGGCTGGACCACCTGGGAAATGTGACAACAGAAACTGAGCAGGGTTGCCAACTGTCTATAAACGTATAGACAGTTCATAATACAAAAGGCTAAAAAAGCCTGTCTGTAAAAAAAAAAAAGAGCTGTTCATAAAAAGCTAAGCAACTGTGAGCTTGACTGAAGCTCCATTATCAGAAAGAGTCTGGATACAAAGTGGTGATGGACTGGCAGAGCACAGCAAAGCAGAGCCACTTGGTGCCTAAGTGGGAGTGAAAGACCCTGAAGGGAGATCTATCATGACTTTGTGGCCCATGGGAGCCTCTGTAACCCTCTTCCCCCCCAGCCATGTGCTGTGGCTGCAGCAGCTTGTCATCTGATTGTAACACTGATCACCTCACAGGTAGATGGGGACATGTAACTCCAGGCAGTCTGAGGTATTGAGCAGGATGGGGAGGAGATGGTGTGGCCAGAACAGAGCTGTGAGGATGAAAAGGAAAAGAGGTTATGAGTGGGAATGCATGCTGGGATCAGGTGGTGGGGCCGGTGAGGGTAAGCCTGGGAGTGGGTAGCACAACGCAGGACGCAGTCAAGGTTGAGAATGAGTAGGGAACCCCTGGGTGGAAGCAGCACAGTTTAGAAGCATTGCTGCAGTCAAGTAGGGTTGTCAACCCAAGATTTTTTTCTTTTCACTGACAACCTGCAAACTGTTTAATGACAAAACTTTTTTACTCTGATTAGCGTTAGACCCCTAACTTTGAAGCCAGCTACTGTTCAACTTTGAAGCCTAGCCTAGCAGAAGGGTTACATCAGAATCTCAGTTAAAAAAATTCTTGGCAAGCCTGGAACTGAGGCAAAGAGAACCTGCAGCTCAGTAAAGGTAGTCAAAGTACAGCTTGTTTTACTTTAAAAATTATTAAAGCTCATCACAAGAGCATACAGAAGAAAAGAACAACTGGGTAGGGACTGGATTCTATTTTATTATTTATTTGTATACCACTAGACTACCACTGCTGCCTAGAAGCCATAGTCACCATCCATCCAAGAGTCCATTGTGATAGGTGCTATATCAAACACAAAAGAAATTCTTCTCTTTTTCATGTGCAAATGTAGATCCTATTAATAACAAAGTGAGTTGGGTAGTCACGTTGGGAGACATACAAGCATTAGCAGACAAATCAAGTTGTTTACTGGCCATACTTAGTCAACAATTTTACTTGACAACTACATGGGTCTCTGATGCACTGAGCATCAGAAAATCATTCATGTATGTAGCTTGAGCTACATAGAGCATTACATTGCAAAGTTAACTTGATCCTGTGCATAATGCTTGGAATGTCCTCTCCTCTTCCAGGGAGTCAGTGAAGCAGTCAAGTGACACAGGCACAGTAGCACCCGATAAGCTCAGATTTCAGTTTTGCTGATTCAAATGAGAAGTTAAAAATTCAACTTACGCAGTAGAAGACAAAATACCAACATTACTGATCGAGCAGCATCTGTGTTTCTTAACACTTATAAATTGACGTAATCAGTCCAAAGTAAGGAACTGGTCAACAGGCTCCACAGAACCTGTCCCCAAACAGTTGTAAGCCTTGCTTTGCCAAAAACAGGAGAACAGAGATTAAAAGAAACCTGAAGAATTAAAAAGTGCTTCTCAGGGAAAGAAGTGGGTCACTTGTTACACACACACACACACACACACACGCACTCTGCATGAGCAGACAGGCTGACAGGTAAAGAGAGTTTGTGGATGAAATCTAAGGCCTTTTGCACATGTTACACGTAAGACATAATTAATCATTTGTTACGTGCCCACACATGAATACAATTAAGGGTGTGATAAAGAGTAAGCCACAAAGCTATTACACAAAAAATGTGTAATAACATTGTGGTTGGTTCCTATCAAGCCATTAATTGAACATGTGTTCAGCTGGATCTCCCAGCCATGGGGCATGCTCCCATATCTGGTAGCTCCGTCAGCTGATCCAGGGTCCCCGCCATAGGGGTGCACCATACGCTTTACTAGCTTGAGCTGTGCCTGGTCTGTCAGAAAAAAAAAAGACTTCTCTTCCAAAACTTCCCTACATGGACCATGTAGTATTCGAAACTGATCATTCTGTCTTCCTACTCTGTTAACCTATCACCCATTCGGCATACGTTACCATCAAGAAATTAGAGACCTGACCTCATCTTGTTTTTGCAGTAATTAAATGTTGGTCACTGGTATAGTATGTCTGCCAAACTTCTATTAATAAACTGCCTTTCTCTGTCAGAAGGTTACGCCATGATAAAATGCCAGCCCCAGCCTATCCCTCCACCTCTTTTGTGCTATCAGTCTCACACAGTTTTATTCTCTCTGCTGTCTTCTAATCTATTGGTTTCTTTGGAACAGATCTATTCTCTACACACAAGAGGAGGAGGAATACTGAAGTCAAGGGGATTATTCACATATGTCAGTCATAGGATAACTCTCTGTGTACTCTTCAATGTAACACAACGGACAGAATCTGATCGGTTTTCTATACAAGATTTTCTATAAAAGAGGAGTTGAACTTCGAACATAGGCACTGGCAACTTGGAGGATCTCACTGAACCTAAGAGCAGTTGCGCTCAGAAATATGTGATATGTGCAGTATATACACAGATACATAGTGCTGCAGAGATGCAATTTTGGGCATCCCTACAAATTATATAACATGATCTGAAGTGTTCTTGCTTCACAAATCTAACCAAGGTCCTGGGCAGTGCATGCAAAAAAAATAAAGCAACAATAATTTCTCTTTCATTATTCATACACTCTTCATCCTAAGTAAAGGGACAGGTTTTCTTAGTTTGTGGAATTTGAAAAACCTTAGCTACATTATTTTAATTCTGAATGAAGTTGCCCATACAGGGATTTAAAATAGCTTAATTAAGCTAATATAATGTCACATGTTTCTTAATTTGGTTTAATTTTCCACAGCATTTTTAGGCAGATGAATCCTGGATCTTTCAACTGATAGATGGGAGTTACTTCATCAGTACTTTTGTAAATGCCACACGTCAGCTATTTTTAAGTACAGTACCTAAATACCTTTCAAAATCCAAGTTACTAATTTCTGAGTCCTAAGGTACACACATCTTTTCAGCAGCAGCAGAGAGCTCAGTCACATCACCAAAGACCTAAGAGCCATCCATCTGCTTCTACTCTGCACACAATGCGAAAACAAGGCAGAGAGGAGATCCTGTGTCCCTTCACCTAGCACCATGTTCAAGGCATGGGTTTCTATCGTACCCAAAATCAGCAGCTTGAGATGCTCCCAGGATGTCCTCACCGCTTCATTTCCGAGGTGCATGTGAGTGGAAGTACATGGGTAGGACATAATTCATCAGCAGCACAAGGGATCTTTCTGCCTCCAGGCTGTAAAAATACCCTTAAATGAACTGGAATCCCCATTAAGGAGACTATTAATAAGAAAATATTTATGTTACTGATAAAAATTGAATATGCAGGAGAAATCAGGAAAATGGATAATATTCTCTCCCATTTCAGAGTAAATGTTGTTGCGACAAAAATTGCACAAGGGAAATTACCCATTGAGTACACAAGTTAATATATAACAACATACTTGAAGAGTTTTCCGCTGGATGCTTGACAATATAATGCCTCAGGAATTGTTAATTAACAGATCATCCAAAAATGTAGTAACTTGCTACCTAAGGTGCTTCAGCAGTGCCAGATTTGTTACATCCAGTTAACAAGCAAAGCCCTGGTCCTACAAGGAGTACAGCAGCGTAAAGAGTGATGGGTGACTAGGCACCGGCTTTGGAAACCCGCTTACAGGGAACACAAGAACAGCAGTCAGTGCCGCGGCTAGCCATGAGGGGTGTGCAAAATGAGCCGTATTCAATTCAGATTCAGTCTGAATCGGGGACAGTGATTCGATTTGTTGATTCAGATCACTGTCCCCGATTCAATTCGGCCAAATCCAAATCTGAAGATTTGGTGCTGATTTGGAGAATCAGCAATTCGGCCATAGACACAGCTTTAAATGTTTTTTCTACATACCTCAAAGTACCAGGAGTGGCTCGTGAACACTGCTATGCTGGGGTGGATGGAGCATCCCACAGGAAAACAGGAGGACCCCTGCATGCTCAGCAGTGAACCCAGAAGTGGACTGGAAGTACTTCCGGTCCACTTCCAGGTCCACCAGGGAGTGCACTGGGGAGCGCCCCCACCCTGGCTCGGCAATCAGCCACGGGGAGACTGCGGGTGCCCCCCAGCCAGACCCAGGAGGCACCAGTCATCAAGGGAGGTGCAGGGGGGGCCCTGGCATGCTTCCTGGCAGACCTGGAAGTGCTTCTGGTCCACTTCCAGATCTGCTGCCGAGCGTGCTGGGGAGCCCCCCATACTCCTATGGGACACTCCATGTACCCCAGCATCGCAGTGTTCACGAGCCGCCTGCTACCTTGAGGTTTGTAGGAAAAGCATTTAAAGCTGTGCCTGTGTCTGAATCTCCGAATCTCTCTGAATCGAATCGGAAGGTTCCAATTCAATTTGAAGAGATTAAAGGGTCTCCTGATGATTTGGATTGAGATTCAGCCACCAAGACCAGGTCAAATCTCTACTGAATTGAATCAGGAACCAAAGCTTCACGCAGCACTCTGGGCCGAAGCTTCACATAGCTACTAGGCATGCTCTTCCTGCCACCACTGCTTCCCAGGGCTCATATCTGAAGAGATCTAGTGCTGTCAATTAACTTCTGGGGTTTGTCTCCACAATTTGATAAGCACCGGCAGAACTCAAGTACTCCTATTTCCATAGTGTCACAGAAGTTAGACTTGTTAAGACTGTTTAGCCCCCTCTACATGTGCAGGTAAAAGTGTAATTGGATCTGATGTGTGATCCACACAATTGCCCCATGCATAGAAGGAGGTGCAACTATGGGATTATGCATTAGATTTAATCATGCTTTATTGCCTCTGTGGAGAGAGCTCAAATCCCCTTTGCTGAGAGAGCTCTCTGCTGTGGCGACCACAGGCATTTGGGGCCAAGATGGGGGTTTCATGCACCCCTGAACCTTGGAGATCCTGGCTGCCATGATCACCCAGGCCCAAGGGTTTCACTCTTGACACGACGCATCCTTGCAACTGGAAGCCCTGTCAGCTGCTGAGTGCTTCCAGCCACAAGGGAGACCCTGCTACACGTGCAAGTAAAGACTCAGTAGCAACCAGCTATAAAGTTAGTACACATTTTCAAGGTCTAACTTTATAGCTGGTTGGAGCTTTTTATCCTGTGATAAGTGCTTTGCATGTGCAGCTGGTCTTAAGCTAATTGCACAATTAGCCAGTTAATTGTAGGATACCTGCAATGTGTAGAGAGGGCCCTAGTAACCTGAGTGCTTTTGCCATGGGTGAAACCACAGTTGTGGTTCTACATACCAGAAAGCAGCAAGGTAAGAATTTACTGCTTTTAAAAGGTGCCATTTGGACAGCCATAGCTACTGGAGTCTCTGATGTGCTTTGTTCATCTCTTATACTTCTGTAAATCAGGGGGCATCTTTATTGAGATCAACTGGGCTACACCTGGGTGACACTGATGTTGGTCAGAGGAGAAATAGCCCTGCCTACCTAAGAAATTGATATTATTCAGCACAAGATTTCCATAACCCCCTGCTAATGCATCTCACACCTGGTATACATGGCCTCCTCTAGCTGATGAGCTCACTTTGCCTGGGAAGTTATTCCTAAAATGCTCTACATAGACTACAAACAAAAAATAATCTCCAAGTGGAAGTATCAGCATCCAGTAGCAGCAGCCTCACCATGTTACAGTCTTAGTATTGTTTGCGGCAAGGACTTGTGCTGACCTGGATGTCCAGCCTATGACTACAAGAAGATGATTCTTCTCCATGCTCTTTCAAATGCCCCTTGTGATGCTGGCAATTATGACTGCTACTGAGAAAAAGATTGAGCTTTTAATTGCAAATAAAACTTTGTCTAAATCAGGGCAGGCTCAACCCCAGGTGCACAGAGCAGGTCTGGTCCTCAGTGTTGTGTCATCTGACCTGTTGTGGTACTGCCTCACTACTCTCAAATTTCCAGACCCATGGGAAGCACCACAGGGCAGATATAGTATGGGCTTTTGTGCTCGATTGCATGCACAGGGTGGTGCAGGGCCCAATCCCAGAACACAGGGCCAGGCACGGGTAGTGCAAGGCCACAAGGACTGATCCCAGCACACAGGGCACCAAGGCTTAATCCCAACATGCAGGAGTGGTGTGGCATCCCCATGGGCCAATCCCTGCATGTGGAGGCGGTGCAGGGCTGCCATGTCCCAATCCCAGCGTGCAGGGGTAGTCCAGGCCATCAGGACTTGATCCTGGTATGTAGGGGTCGCATCAAGGCTCAGGGTCCAATGACAACAGGGGAGGGTCAGCCACTGGTAGCGTAGGGCAGTGAGTCCCAATCCATGCGTGCAAGGGCCAGCCAAGACCATACAGGGGCCAATCCATGTGTGCGGGTTGGGCGGAGGCAGTGAAGGGCCTAATCCGGCCTGTGGATCAGCCCTACACCCTTCATCTGGCCCATGGGGCCCAAAGGAGAAGTACCACTGGTCTAAACAAATGTCATATGTGCCACACAATCGTGGTGCCCTGTAACTCTTGAATTGAGGTAGATTTGATCCAGTGAAGTAAACATTAATAAAAGGGCTTTGTGTCTTACATTTAACCTTTGGCCCACGCCAGAACTCAAGCTAAGGGAAGGTGTAGTTGATTAGATTTGGGAATAGGGAAATCTAAGCTGTTTGCCTGACCTCCAAGAAAAAACAGGTTTTTGACATCAGCCAGAAGTAATATTGATGACCACTGGGGGTCACTTTTGTTTCAAATATTTCCAGCTTCTGGGTACTTAAGAAGCAGAAAAAACAATCTGAAAAAAAGAAGGCTCTACAACTTCATTTTTTTTAAAACACAACTTTAATTTTAAGATTATCAAAAGAGTACTAAATAGCCAGGTTGGGAGGAAAGAGGTAGAAGGTGATAAAAATAGAGGGGATGGGAGAGAGCATATTTAAAAGAGGGAACTGCAAAAGCAATCAATTTTATGTGATGTGTCACCTGATAATGTTTGCTTCATGCCAAGCTATTCTCTGGTCCTGAACTTTTGTTTCTCTCGTATTATGACTATAAAATGGCTCTTGTCCTAAAAACTATTCCAAGTAGAGGTTTGCTAAATGAATGCTTTTACCTAAAAGGCATTTTGCAATTTTAAAAAATGATCATTTTTAAATTCAAAGGCAGGATTGGCACAGAATGAAGAGGAATCTATTCTCTGGTCCTGCGTCTAATGTACTTTCCATGATATGGAGTCATTATTAAAAATTATACAAATATGAAAACCTCATGCTTGATTTGTGCCCTGAGCATTGTGCACATATCTATCATTTCACTGAACAGCTCCAAATGTCAGGCTACTGCTGCCAGTGAACAAGACAGGGAAAAACAAAAAAATTAAATATAAATGTGTACCAGAATAAAGTCCAAATCCCATACAATCTTAGCCCTGCAAATAGTGATGACGCATGCGATTAGTCCAGTTGGCTTCAGGGAAACTGCTCTCATGAATAAAGGATTCATCTATGTTTGGTTTGTCCCCTTTCCCTTTTTTTTTTTTATTTATTCAGGCTTTTGTGATGCAGTGAGACTTTCTGGCTTCTTTCAGTTAGAGCAACCAAGTGACACCATAGGCATCTGTGCTCCTTTTATGTGTTGGGCAAGAAACATTTTGTTCTTACATCAAGAACTCTCAGCAGTAGTTCCATGAATTTAGCACTACCCTCTATACAAACTAGAAAAAAATAAGACAGGCATTGCACTTAATTTAAATAAGAGGTTGCAGTTGAAAAGAGATATCACTGATAATATTTACACTCTTCAGTCAAGCTCAGGAAGAGACCATTCATGCCCTGAACTGAAGTGGAGCAGGACTGCATATAAATGAAACTCTGTTACATTAAATGCTTCCACCAACTAAAACCTTGAAACTGAAATAATGTTAGATGTACCCTGAGAGTAACTACCAATGTCTATCTAAGACCTATCAGATAAAAGACACCTCTAGAAATGTCTAAATAGAGGCATTCATAAAACACATTTCTTGCCCAGCAAGTCTTCCCTTTGACCAGTTAAACAACCACATTTTTAAAATGCTTTGGTATTTCTATGAATTTAGTGCAGGGATGGGCAAAATGCGGCCTGCCAGGCCATTCTATCTGGCCCGCGGAGCCCCTAAAAAATTTAGAAAATTAAAATTAATCTGCCCTGGGCTGCCTGTCATGTGGCCCTCAATGGCTGGCTGAAACTCAGTAAGCAGCCCTCTGCCCAAAATAACTGGCTGCTCCCAGCTTAGTGCAAAGCCCTATGCTGTACCCAGCATCCATGACTGTTGCCATATCTACATCGCCTCTGTTGTGAGCCCAGAAGTGCCAATTTGAAACGTGCTTGACCCAGCTAATCTTGCTCAGCACATACCAAAATCCAAGAACTAGGCAATGCATCCAGGTTACTGCAGCCCTGAGCCATTCTCAGGCACTCTGAGTCTGGGACGTTTCCTGGCACGCACGCACACTCAGAGCTCCACTCGACGGTCCACGTTACTTAATCCTGGGGTTTGGCATAAGAGCAAGTGAATGATGCATGCTTCTCTGAAGAACTCTTAGACTCACTGCAAAGACAGTGTCTCCTATAACATTCAGCTCCCCACTGACCACTCCTAAAGCTATCCTTCACGTTGCTTTGCAACAGAACTGAAAACCAGTATTACCAGAGGCACATGGTTTCAGACCTTAAATGGAGCATTTTGGAAGTACTATAGAATGATGCCCCTTCTGCCCCAAAGCCCTACCAAAAACTGTAAATAAATATTATCTAAAAAGAAAAATAAACTCTTTACCACTGTGTAGAAAAATCCTGAACTCTAAGCCGCATTTTGACCTAGAAAGGAGGAAAAGCCAGATCTTCCATAAAGCTAACTAGAGACTGTTGTTGCTATTGAATTACGTAGAGGGCGCTCAGATACTTCAGTGATGGGCAACAGTACAAAACCCTTGAGCTATTTGGATCTGTAGTGCCTAGGAAATGGAAGCCGATAGCTTCAGCTTAAAAAAAAATGCAAGTCAATAAGTGAATGAGAAGCTCTTTTAAAGACACCTCTCTCACATCTGCACCTAAGTATTATATTGATGATTTTCATAACAGTTGATTCAGCTGTGAAGATTGATTGTTGCCATCAAACATCCTTTAATTAATATAAGCCCTTAATATTTCACCTTTTGCATAGAACTGTCAAGAGTGACAACTGTTCGTGCCCTTGGTTATCTCAGAAGTGGGCCGGGCAGTTCATGTTTCCCTGAAAGCACACATGACATTCAGTGCCCTGCAAGAGGCACCCTCTTTACCTCCTACACTCTTCTAGATGACAATGATTTATAAGCAGAAGGGAGTCAGGTAAATTTTCAGATTCGGTGAGCACCCGACTCCCCTGTTTGTTTTAGCTTTGCCACCCAGAAAGGCATTTTTCGGGGCTTGCCTTTTCTTTTGCTAAGTATTTCACAAGGCTCACAGTATTTCATTCCAGCAGCGCCATGACCTTTGTGTGGCGTCTCAGTTCCCCACCCCTAGGAATTTCACAAATCACTGACCAGATGTCAGTTCACTGTCTGAAAGTGGCAGAAAAAAAACCAAGCCAAGTAAAACTGGATAAAGAAAATGACTTCTGAATGACTGCTTTACCAGTTCTTTCTCTCCTCCTTATGTAAAAAATCATATACTTGGGGCCATATATACTTGTTATGTGTCTTAATTTAAATAGAGGATAAGAGTGAGAAGTAGAGAGCCCAGTAGTATACACCCATTTTATTGTTAGTTGCCCATACAAAATATTTTAAACTGTAATCCTGCAAGATTGTCATGAATACCTAATAGCTTGCTTACTCTTGAGTCTCTCGGTCTCTGCAAAGAAATCACAACTGATCACCATTGCGGCCATTTCATGTAGCTCCTTATGTCTGGGCTGCCTTATTTTTTACCCTTCCCTTTTCACTTTCTTTACTATTACTACTACTACTACTATTTGTTGTCTTATGTTAAAAGCCACTTCTCCCATAAGACCTATTAACCCTGGATGCACCCCCCACCCAACATACACATATGCTTTGAACTGATGGTAAGAGACATGTACGTTAAAAAAAAATGCAAACAACAGAGTCATAAAGGCCCAATGAACCTTGAAAGAGGATCAGGTACTATAATTGCCTCCCATCCTCTACCTCCTTCTCTATTTAGATTATAAACTTTCTAAGGCAGATTCCTTGAGTAACGTTTTTTTAAGTGCCTAAATGATTTAGGAGCCCAAATCGTTTTTTGCAGGGATACTTAGGTTCCTAAATGCATACTCTGTCAGGACAAGTTGCAGAGTAATTGTCTTGACACCCACTGGGTGTGGGGTGGGGGGGGGACAATTTAATTAGAGCAGCTCTTGGGAGCCGCTCTAAAGCACCCTCAGCGTCTCATGTATTCAGCATCCCCCACTTCAAAATGCCTGCAGGGGCACTTTAATTAAGGCTCGCTAAATGAGCTTTAGTTAAAGCACCCTTGCTGCCATTTTTAAGTGTGGGGACACTGAATACACAAGATGCTGAGGCTGCTGGAGCATGCTAATTAGCACACTTCAGCACACTTGATTAATTAAGTCTGTTGCGATGCTCTGCAATTACAGTGTGTTGGAGCAAGTGCCCTGTATGTCCATAAGCACTAAGTTTTTTGGATGGATTAACCAGTTAATACATTGTAAAATAGGGCAAGGATTTACCATGCATCAGTTATGCTGTAGTAACTGGCTCTGTGCACACACACTTACTCCACAGTAGATAGGAGCTAAATCATGATATCTTGACCCTCAGTTAAAAAAAAAGAAACTCACAAGGTTTACTTTCTTTTATCATGGGATAAAATTGTTCACATGGGCAGTAACCACAAAGCATGTTACAAGGTAAATCCTACTGCCTTTTACTTCAGGATACCTAGTTTGTCTGTCTGTACCCTGGATGGTTCTGGATCTTTTGTTTAAGTCCTCCTTTCAGGTGATGAATACAGTATTATACTTTTTTCAAAGTCAGAATCATAGAAAGTTAGGGTTGGAAGGGACCTCAAGGGGTTGGACTAGATGACCTCTTGAGGTCCCTTCCAACCCTAACTTTCTATGATTTTAGGAATTTTATTGTGAATGAATCTTGTAATATTTGGTGTTTTACTTACAGACTAATTTGATCACATTTCATTTAAATAAAAGGTGTTTCTGGCCTGTGTGGTGGCACAAAAAAGTTTGAAAACATAAGCCCTCAAAAGCCAGAAGGCAAATAAAAAAAAATTGTAGCCTGGCTCCCAGTTCCTGAATGTTTGAGGTTCACAATACTGGGACACAGGCCAACATGTTTAGAAGTATTCAGCACTCACAGCCCAAGGTTCAAGGGGAGATGAGTTCAGTTGCTCAGTCAAACCTGCAAAATTTTGCCCCTAGTTTTCAGCTCCATGGGACAAAGACAGCTCAGTTCACCTCCTTCTTACCCTGGACTGGCACCAGCATACCCTCCGGCTCCCAAGTGAGGCACACCTGTCTCACATTGAGAAGATGATTTGGGCCAGAGTCTGTCCAGCTCTGTTCACATTTATGGCATTGCAGAACCTAAAAGGGAAGATGTTATTATTAAAGCATTATTCATCAAATAAAGAAAGAGCCCCGATCATAGTGTGGAAGACAGGAACTGGATGACACATCCACTGACCATCCCGTTCCTGCTCGTCTACCAGCCACTTGTTTCACATCTTTTAGTCCTGGTGCGTTTAAGCTGAACTTTTGTCTACCATAAAATAAGGAAAAAATCTCTCTCAAAACCATAAGTGCAGAGGGTTATTATGCTCTAGCAATTATCTCTAAGAGAAATGTAAAATAACCATATATTGAAGAGGTTTCCAGAAGGGGTACATCACACTGGGGACTGAGAGGTAAATCATTGCAAGACACACGCTGTTTGGGTCACGTTTCCCATTTGTTTTTCCGAGTGGGAAAAAGGCGTGTGTGCTTCATCCTAAAGAGCATAAGAACATAGGAGATCTCTGGGGTCAGATCACAAGCCCATCTAACCCAGTATTGTGCATCTTACAGTGGCTCAGAGCACATAAGGGGATGAGTATTTATGTAGGGACTATCCAAACTGATCTGTCCCCTGCCCCTCTTCCCTTATATTTTCCAGCATTTATAAGCCTTGGAAGAGTTAATTTCAAAACTGAAACTTTAATGTTTAAACTGCTGATGGACCTATCCTACGTGAATTTGTCTAATCCTCATCTGAACCTAGGTAACTTTTCAGCCTCTAAAACAGTGATTCCCAACCTTTTTTGCCACAACCTGCTGCTGGGAGCGAAGTGTGGCGGTGGTGGCCTGGAGGTGGAGAAGCTTCCAGCACATGGTGCGGCTTGTCCTTTGGGTATGGCACTGCCAGCATTGCCCCCACAACTCTCATTTGGGTCCACTGCTCTAAAACAGTAAGTGCCTTAGGATAATTACATGTGCATATTAATGTGCAGCAATAAACTCCAACGCGTACACTCCAGAGTGTATTGCCCTGGAGCGTGCCTGGGTGCCTGGGAGCAATACATTCCAGAGCAATACACTCCCACGGTGCCTGGGAGCAATACACTCCAGAGTGTATTGCTCCCAGGCACCGTGTTTACATGTACACCTGGGACCATAGCACATTGAACCAGGTCAGAGCAACCCCAGCTGGCAGGGGGTCTGGGGGGGTCATCCTGCCAGCCCGCGGCGGCTCCGACCAGGCTCAACATGCTGCAGAGGGTCTGGCTGAGGCACAAGGATGCTTCAGTGCAGGGCTAGACAGTAGGAAGCCCCAATACTGAAGCACCCTTGTGCCACAGCCAGTCAAGTCAGCATCTACGCATGCACTGCTATGCATGAAAAAAAACTCTGCAGCAGGATAGTACTTGTAAATACAAGTACCAACTGTCTGTGGATTTTATTAGTTTCTTGCATCCTAATAGGGCCACACATGTAGACACTGAGATGTTTACTGCAGAGCTAATTAGGGAACACCTCAGTAAACATCTTATGAAGACATGCCCACTGCATGAAAAAGAATCTTTTTTCTTAGTTTTAAATGTGCTTCCTAATAATATCCTTGGATGTTCCTTAGTTCTATTAGTGTGAAAGATGGTAAATGATAAATCCCTACTTACTTTCGCTACACTATTCCCGATTTTCTTAATTTCTATCATTGTCCCTAAAACAGTTGTCTTTTATCTAAGCTGAAAAGTCCTAGCCTGTTTAGTCTCCCCTCATACAGAAACTTTTGATTATCCTTGTTGCCCTTCTTTCCTAATACCTTTCCTAGTTCTATATCTTTTAGAGGTGGATGGCCCACAATTGCACACACTATTCAAGATGTAAATGCAAGTTGGAAAATAGGTGTCTGGCACATGCATTTGACAGCCACTTATCCTCACAAAAAGACAATACTTCCCACTCCTGTAGAACTTCAGAGGTCAGCCTGAGCTTCATATATGTCCAGTCATATAAGTGCCGTTGTTCAGCCACTGACCAAGGGCAAAGGACAAGAGTCAATCAGCACCTGATCTATGGGCAGCAGCAACATGGCTGCTCTTGGAGCCTGAAACTGGTGGAAACGATGTTTCTGCCCTCTGCACTCTTTCTGCTCCCTTGCAGAGTTTATTGCAGCCCTTAAGTTATAATAAGTCCCTGTGTAGCACTGGGGTCAGGAAATGGAATGGAAGTAGCATGATTAAATGTGAATAAATTTAGCCATGGCTGATGGTTATTGGAGCTATTCCATTGCCAGTTTCTGTTGTTGGTACTTTCACAGAGTTAAGGGCAGAATAAAATCACAGGCTGTGTCCAGATGAGGACAGCTGTGTGGTATGTAGTGCCACAGACACATCTGCGGTTCTACATACCACGTGTTCTGTTGTTCTCTGTGCTGCAAGGGAGCAGTGCAGAGAGTTTTTTTGACCCTTGGATATCCAGGGGTAAAAAAAACCTGCAGGAAAAAGAAAAGTGGAGACTGGGCAGCCAAAGCTGCATTCTGCTGCTGGCCGGGCTCCGCACAGCAGGATCACCACTGCTGTAGCCCTGGGAGGCCCCCAGGACCTCAGGTAAGGCTGCTTGGTGCTGGCCCTAGATTCCCCTACCCCACCCCGGGTAACTTGCTGCATGCCAGAACACGCATGGCACAGGCATTCCTCAGGGACAACTAGCGGCAGCACAAGATGCACCACTGCTAGTTGTACCTGGGGCACCAAACGTCCATGCACATCTGGACATGGCCGCAGAGTTTAAGTGACCCAGTGTTTCCCTTTGTGAGCATGCTCAAAGATAAGAGGACAATCTAATCTCTGTGCAAGTAGCCTGAAATGCATACAGCTAAAATTAGCTAAGTAGTAAGAGAAGTTGGATTTAGGCTGGGGTCTCTGTCAAGCAAATATGCCCTTTAATGCTATCAAGGCATGTATATGAAACAAATAAACCCCCCTTGGAAGAGCTAATGTAAAGTGATGCAAGCAAAAGAAGATTATGATCTGGTTTGCAGTCTCATAAATTCTCATGCAAATGCAACATGCTTGCTTGGTAAAATTATTCTACTTCTTGTAAAACAGGTGGCTCTGTGCCTGAGATAGCTACATATTTTGCTCAAGTACCATGCCAAATATTGACCCAGATGCTCAGCTGCATTGCAACCAAAGAAACTACGCTGATTTATACCAAATGAGAATCTGGTTTTATAGGATCTTGTTGCTTGTCTTTAACTAGAGCTATAGCCATGTACCATAGCTTGAAATTCCTAAAGTAAACCCCATGTATTTTTCTTTTGTTCCCTACTGTCTATCCAAAATCTTTGTTCTCTTCTCATGGCTTCCCATCTGTGTACCCACACTACTCCAACCCACACACCTCAGCACTTCTACATCCATAACATTTCTCCCCACCACAATAAGAGCCAAGTTTTGCTTTAGACTGGGAAAATAATAAAGTGAGACAGCAATCATAGAGTCCCAGTAAGAGAGCGCACATATGTATGCCATTTCCCTGTAGTCTCAATGAAATGAATATAAAATTCTGCCTAACTCTGTGGACAGCAGCGTACTTAAAGATTTAAGGCTGAAATACGTAGAAAACAAAAGATACTAACAGTCACTGAGCTAACTACACCAAGTGTGCCAGAATGACAGAACAATATCTGTATTAATCTTTAACAAAAGTGAGTATTTCTGTCTCAACCCACTGGAATAAAGCTTCCTTAAACCCATCTGATTCAGCTTCTTAGAAGGCCTGTGTATCATCAGTTGGCTTAAAGTTGCTAATACCTGCTCTTACCAACAGGCCTCTATATAGCCACGTGCCTACAAGCCTTTCAAGTACATATATACAAGGGACTGTATAGGTGCAGTGGGTAGACTATATTTGTGCTATGCTTTGGCTGAAGTCAATTTGTGGGCAGTCAGTTAAAGAACTGGAGGGGTTTTTTTAGTCTACAGCTCAATGTTATGAAGTTTTTTTCCAGTAAACAGTACTTCACAGCCTCTCGCCTTCCAGATGGAAAGAACAACACTATCTCCTGTTGAGTTGTCTGTCTCTCATCTGTCTGGAGCAGGCCTTTCTACAAATGTAGTCCCAAGGCAGCGCTGCCTCCCCTGTCCCTCCACACCCACATTCCTCCTGGGTGACATGCTAGAAGGAGCTCTCAGGGCTTCCCAGAGTCCTGTCATCAAACTCAAGGGAAGGTCTCAGCGGGTCCCTCACTTTCTCCTGCTCTGTTCCTGTTTGTCTGCAAGATCTGCAACCTGTCACCAATACTTTCTCACAAGTGAAGAGAATAAAGGCTGTGAGCATCCCTCATTGAAATACTGGAAATACGTCACTGCTGCTTTTCACATAAAGGAGGGCTCAGTTTGAGACCAACAAGAAGACAAGATCTGTACACAAGAGCTCAACCTCCTGTATGAAAGAGAAGCTCAGCTTTCTTTGGCAGATGCTTTTCCCCTTTTCTCAGGCCTCACGGACGGATGGTGGAGGCTGGATGGGATGTACCTCATCACCTTTGCACTGATCCCACAAAGCTAAGAACAGAAAGATGTCACAAAGGTTGAGTTTCTCTTCTGCGTGCCCAACTGTCTGTGTCTGTTGAGTCCTAAAGTCAGCTGCTAGTAGCATGGCTTCAGCAAACCTGTGTTACCATGAGGTAGTTGAGGGGGACATTAGGAATGTCATTAAGGGTCTCACAGGTATTTCCTCCCTTCCCAATGGAGTCAGGGAGCGAATAATTAGGCCCATTCCAATTTTTTCCTCTCTTTCCTCCTCTCCCATAAAGAGCTTACAACCCAACACATCATCTTCTCCAGCTGCATTAAAAAATGACCATGTACATCAGGGTCAAACTCATCTGGCCCCACAGTCTGGATCAGGGGTTCCCAAACTGTTGTATGCATACCCTTTTGGGTACACAAGACACCTCTGCAGGGGGTACCCGGCAGAAATTGTGTAATGACAGATTTAATTTTCATTTATTTAATGCCAATTATAATAATAATTGACATTTAAGTTAAAATATAAAACATATGCTGGTAGGAAGGAGTACATGGGCAGCTGGTAAATCTGGAAAGGGGTTTGCAATAAGAAAAAAGTTTGGGAACCTCTGGTCTAGATGAATGATGTGTGGTGGGTCCATAGGCTGGATAAATGGTGTATGCCCAGCCCTGAAGGCCGGATCAGGCACACACACTTGCCCCTTGCACGCCAGATCTTTTGTGCGTGGCGAATGCTCTGGCCAGTCCAAGACTGCGTCGCATGTGGCACCTATGCAGGCCTGACCCAGAGTGCACAGTGCTCGCTCCAGCTAGTCTAGGAGCAATGCAGCACAGGTTCCCCGGGCAGCATGGATTCCCCCTGGACTGGATAAGGGGAAACACTGAGTGTAGCACAAGCCAGGCCTGGCCCAAGCAGGCCCTGCACGCAGCACATGTTCTGGACCAGGTGGAGCAGGCACCACATGCAGCACAGGTCCCAGGCTGGCTGGAGTGGGCCCTGCATGCAGCATGGCTCCTGGGCCCTGTACATGAGGCCAGCCTAGAGTATGCTGTGTGAGACTCAGCTCTGGGCCCAGGGGCAGCACCAGGGGCCAGATATGGGCCCAGCCTTGCTTGCAGGCTGTATCTTTGACAATCCTGGTAGACATCAGGAATTGAAAGTCTCTGACTTTAATAGCAACATCTCACTGATTTTATTAAGAAGTAGCTTAGTTGTGCTGAAGTCATAGGCTTAATACTTAAATTGCAACTTAGCCTTCCAGTTTTATTGCAGTCAAATCTGAAATTGAGCAGTTGATTAGCACAGTTCTGTTCTTGCTGCTTATTGCTACAGACAAGGCCAAAATCATTGAGAATTTTCTGGGAAGCAGTTTTTGTTGGCAGTGCTCAAGAATAGTCAGAGAGAGAAAGGAGAACCATTCACACCAGTTTCTCATCCAAACCTTTCTTCCTACTTATCCTCTTATGGAATTGCGATTGACATTCCTTTCTTAAAATTAACTAGATCTGTTTTAGAAGTCTGATGGACTTTCTAGTCAAAGTTTCAGGCTGTAGTCCTCCACATTACATGAGCACATTCCAATTATAAATTCGATAACAAGACTAGCATCTGTCTTGTGCAATTCTTTCTTCATTCCTTTTCAAACAAGGAAAATTGCATGTGACCCCTCTGATTTCCTCAGGGAAAGAGTTATGCCTCTGTATGAAACTGCATGTGTGGTCTTTGGGACCCTTCACGATGAATCAAAAAAAGCATTTTTAAAGCCTAGAATATTTGAAAAATGAAAATATTTTCATTTTTGGAAGCATGCTAACTTTTTATAAAAAGCCATAACAGTAATAATAATAATAACAAAAGAAAATAGGTTGGTCTAAGTACTCCTAGTGTAGTTTGTTACCCCATTCATTGACATCATTTGTATCCTTCAGTATTTGGGGGAAGATTCAACTTGGGAGTTTTTTGTTCTGGACTTCTGGATCTTTCAAATATATTCTTTGAGTTCTCTTATGAACTCTGTATGGTCCACAGCCTTCTACCCAGCGTAATAAATGTCTACAGTTGAGCAAGACAACAAATTCCTGCTGAAGCATTTTATAAATCCCTGGAGGCAATGCTACTGTGCGCCTTTAAACGACTTGACAGAACCATAGGTCTAACAACTTCAAGAACTCAACAGCAGTAGCTCTGAATGCCTTTTAATGCATTTTCTGCAAGCAGATGTCCAAGATATGATCATTAACAGAATGGCTGCACAGTTAATTATGCAATGCACATATCTGGTGCTTTAAAAATAGCTCCATGTAGCAGTGGGATTGGTATTTTTGCCTTGAAAATTTCAAAATTAGTAAATATTAAAGAAATCCCCAGAATAAACCTTGAGGTAAAATTAAGATCATAAATTCTCATCACAAAATAAATGCAGAATATTGTAGACATTTATTACACTGAAAGATGGGATTCTTTTCCAATTTAAATTATCATCACCACACAATTAAGAGTGTGGAAATACAGATGCATGTTTCTCTACAATATAGCTCAAAATGACTTCAGAGCTTTCACCATATGACTCCAATAACCACCCCTTCACATTCATCTACCATATTAATGTATCCTAAATACAGTTTCACAAATCTTCACCTACCTTCACTGTAAAAATCCAAATCTACAGAGTGCCTCCCTACCCATCAAAAGCAGGCCCTTACTTTACAGCCCTCTCACACATCAGCAGTCTGAGATGTTGACAGTGAGAACTGGTAATATTTCCTCTCTTATGCTTCAGGTACAGGGTCCTTTTTCATGATAAAATATTAAACCTACAATTCCACCTTCCAAATGAAATGTCCTTGTAATAAATCTATATGCATTGGCTGAAAGGGTTAATACAATACCCACATGTGTATCACCTTACCCATGTTTCTAAGCCTTTCCCTGAGCACTCACAGACATCATGCGATAGTTATAACTCTCTCAAATATCTATGTTTCCACGATGATCATCGGTGTCAACATTTAAACAGAGATAAAGAGAGTTAAGAGAGTTAAGGTGGTTTATGCAAATAGATCCATGAATTTCAATAAATTCAGCCTGTTCTTTTATTAGCTACATCATTTAAAAAAAAATTTAAGTAATTCATATGGATGTATAGTCTTATTTTTATCTCAATAAGAGTTTTTGGAACCTACACAGAATTCCCAGTCAATTTAGCTCACATTCTTATTCACATTTTAAAATGCCGTGAAAGTAAATGCCCTACAGAAAGTCATCCTGTTCAGCAGTGAGAGGCTTTAGGTTTGGATTAAAAAAAACTTGGGGCCCCAGAACTAATGATCCTCTGGTAATCAGGATCCCGAGGCAAACTTATTTTTAATAGGACTCTACTTTATCAGCTAATGCAGTAATAAATCAGACTTTATATACTGAGGTTTCATTGCCTTTTTTGTTAATCCATGTCTGGGCATCATTCTCAAAATCATCCTCTGACTTCCCTCCATCTACAACAAACCCCCTTCCACAGTAATGCTTTACTCAGCCAACAGGGCATCAAGGAGAACTATAAAAATACAGCTGTATTTTACCTGCTGCAACTAACTGGAGACATTGCAAAGCTAAGTAACAGTACCACCCCCCACCCACCCCCACCCAAATATATTTCTAAAATATTTGCAAATAGGCTTAGATAGGAAAATCTAACACTTAATTAAACTCTTAAGCCATGATAGAAAAGTCAAACCATACTAAGTAGGGGCAGGTTCTGTTCCATATAGGTTTTTACAGCACATCGAACAACTCTCTTCTGCTTTAAATGTTGTTTAGGTAGGTTTATAAGGTCTTACCCAAGACCAGGGAGATTCTGCAGGGCTCCCTGCATGTTCTGCATCTCCTGATGACATCTTGAGATGATTGTTTTCCTCCATTCCCAGGAAAATTCTTTATCCAAGGCTGCTAGAATCTAGTCTTAGCTTTGGTCCTAAACAAAAATGCTGCGTTCAAGTAATACTTGTTGACAACAGAGATCCAGAGAATAAAATTTCCTACTGATCATGTTTACTTGCTAATTTTACCTGCTCAAGCTCTTGGAACCACAGCCAAAGCAAGAAACATGAGCCCAATGAGCTAGCGCACACTTTCCTTGCAACTGACTCCTCAAGTATTCCAATTAAGTCACAAGCTTCAGCAAAAACTGTATGGTTTACAAACACAAAACAGCCAGACAGATGGTTCTTATTTTAAACTGGGTTTTTATGGTTAGATACATTTTATTAGTTTCATTTACTGTGAACAACAATCTAAGGAATTTGCAAGCATTTTACTATTATTATTAATTGTATTTATTGTGGATTTCAGTTCATTAGTTATTTGTTTCAGATGATTCTTGAGCATCACAATTTAATTCTGCCTTCCACATAGCCATAGAACTCCATGGCCATAAACATGGCCACATAAGAATAATCAAAGATAAAATTTGGCCCTTACAGCCTGTGTTTATACTTTCATTCTGTAGGGCAGAACCTTAGGATTGGACGTACAAGCTTCAAGAGAAAAGTGATTTCCCCAAATCCAGGTATTACTCAGTAGTAAATGTGAACCTCACAAATTTTGATGTATTTCCCTTTTCCCAAACGTTTCTCCTTCCACTGCAGAAACTGAAAAGGCTATTGCTTTCCCATCTGTCACTACCTCGATACTAGTTTTATGCCAGTACTTTCAGGCCTCCTTCCTTTCTACCACCCCTGTGGGGGAGGGGCTGGGAGATGGGAAGCTGTATTTGATATCTTGTGCCAGCTTCCAGCAGGGAAAGGACTCTTCCTTCTGCCAGCAGCAGCTGTTCCTGCAGCACTGTGGGAACACCAGCTGTTGCTGGTGCCCCTGCAGCACTGATGTTAGCAACAGGGTCCCAGCAGTGACACCTTACTGAAGGGAGATCAAATCCCTGTGTGATGCTGAAGGTATTAGAGATCCCCTGTAGTGCTTATCTATAACTGACATACATTACATGTGGCACTACAAAACGTGGTGCTACAAAAAGGCTCGTTTCAGACAGGAACATTTTTGTGACAGACTAGCTGTGACAGGGGGCAAACTGCCAGGCCCAGTCACAGTGCTGGCCCACCCACATGTCTTTGGGCAAGCCACCCGCCTTACTCGCCTGCCACACCTTGTTGTTAAATAATTAAGATGGTACTAGGCGGGAGACTGACCTTCGTGTGTCCTGTTGTCAAAGGGCAGTTCTCACATGACTCCGACCTTCCCTTTATTGTGCCCCATGCCTTGCAGGTGTCATCCAGTTTGTTCAATAGCTCCAGCTTGCAGCGGGGTCAAACTCACACCTTCGTAAGGCCTCTCTCACTCCACCCTATTTGGGCCTCACTCACTCCACCTGCTCTCGCTGGGGCCTCTGACACTCAGCTCTCTCTCACCAAGCCGCTGTCATTCTGCCCAATCCTGAGCCACACATTCACTGCCCTGCTCCTTTGAGCCACTCCCGTAGGCATTCAGGCTTATCCTTGCACTCCTTGAGTAGCCCTGGCTCAGCCCTTTGGGTCCCTTCCCTGGCCCTCATCTGGGTGGTGACCACTCAATTAGCCCTACTCTTAGCCCCTCACCAGGCAACACATCATTCCTGCCTGCTCCTTGGGGCCAACACTCTGCCCCTTCCACTGGGGCTCTGGGGTTTTCCACACCTGTAGGCTCAGGTGCCTCTACCCAGTGTGGTTGGCCCACCACTCCAGGGTCTTACACCCCTGTAGGGCTCTGTGTAAGCATACCTGGCCCTCCTGCTCTCACAATAACCCACCAGAAGGTGGGGGCTGGGGATAAGGAACCCCTACCCACCTTTCACTGGCAGTAACTGGCCTAGCATTTCTTGAGGACTCCCTTGCCATAGGGAGTCCCACCAGGCCACCCTTCTCCAGCAGGGTGCAGTTTCAAGTCATACCCAGGACCATGCTGGCCTACCAATCCTGGTCTTATCCCTGCTAAGGGTCTGACATTTTCCTGGACTACTCTACCTCAGTTGGGCCCTCTACAGCAGCCAACTTCCACTGGCTGCCACCATCATGGCAGCATACATGCTGGCTAAACCCTACCCTCTGTTCAGCAGAGATGTCCTGCACCTCAAGACGACTTTTGGCCTATTTGAGGCCCTGGCCCCACCTCCAGGCCAGTCAGAGTGCCAGATAGCTCCATCAAGCCCTGGTCTGCCCTTCATGGTGGGCTTAAGAGCCCTTCAGCCTTTTGGCCCTGCCCCCCCTGTAACAGGGAACCCTAGCCCTGTTACCAAGAAACAGGGTAGTCCCTTTAAATCCAGAACCTTCTGGGCACAGCCGGCTAGTCAAGTAGGGGTTAAGGATCAAGCCCTGCCTGCTGGTCAGGTGACAGGAAGGAGAAGGCCAGAATCATATAAACTGCAAGTGGAGAAGGCCAGAAGGGAAGCAAAGAGGGGGAATCCTGATGACTATGGTGCAGCTGCAGCAGCCTCTTTGGGAAGAATACACCACACTGTGAGACAGAAGCATGATCACATAAAGTAAGCAGGCACATTGCCTCTCTTATTTCTTTATTATTATTTCCATTATATGGCCATAGAAGCCTATGTTTTATGTTTGATGTAACAAATGCTGGTGGTTTGTGGCTGAGGTTGTAGGGGTGGAGGAGGCCTCATTAATGCCAAGGGGTGCCATGATAGAGGGCTCGAGAAGCCCTACTGCACTAGGGGTGCCTCACTAAGGCCACAAGCCCAAAGTTGCTTGAAGGGGAGATAGGAGCCTTGAAGCCAGATCCTAGTGGGTGAACTTAGGCAAAAGGCCCTAACTACAGAAAGAGGGGAAAAGCCAAAAGGGGCTGAGGCCCCAATAGTCTGGTGCCACAGGTACGCACAGTGTACAAGGGCCAGTAGGCCTGGTGTTGCGGAGAGCATGAAATGGAGGGCCCTTGAGCCTGAATGAGTTAGAGAGCTAGAACCTCAGAGTCAAGCCCTGGTTAGTGGGTTTTGACTGACAGGCCTAGCTAGAGAGAGAGAGGGTAACCCCACAGTGGCTGAGACCCCCAACATAAAAAGAAATTTATAAAAACCATCTGCGAGGCATGGGCCACGTCAAGGGAAGGTAGGAGCATGCATTTTTGCCCTTAAGGCAACACCTCATTATCCTACAGGTGGTAAGCCTGGAGCCTGTCTGGGAACCTGTGGGTCAGCCTCCCTTTTACTTTAGAACCAAGTAACAGCAAGTCGTGGCAGGAAAGTAAAGGCGGGGGGAAGCTGATCCCCAGAGAAGAAAAATCCAGCAAGACTTGATGGGGGCACACTTACTGGATTAAAAAAAAAAAAGAAAAAAGGCTGAAGATGGCTCCCTGTCACACCCCCTTATATTGACCAGTTCAGAAGTCACAAAGTTAGCTTAGCAGCTGCTGCTTTCCATGGACAACAGGGTCCCCTTCTGGGCCCCATTAGAGAGCCCCAGGCTTCATCTCTACCAGATCTACTCAGGGGCTTACCTAGTCCCTGTGTTGGTTTACAAACAATAAGCCCCTTTCCAGGCTGGGTCTAGTTCTTTCTATGCCCACTGCCTTTCCCTGGGACTTGACACCCCATTGGGCCTCTAGGAACCTCCTACCATCTCCATAGTTCCTCCTTTACGACCAAGATGTTCCCTGAGCAGCAGCACAACCACGTGATGTTGCTCCCTTGGCTGCTGGCAGCAAACTGCTGCCCAGTCCTGAGAGCCAGGATCTTAAAATGACCACCTTATCAGTGCTGGCCTACACCTGTCCACTGCCTGCTCTCCTCCTTAAAGTGGCAGACACCAAAGGTGCTCTGCCACCCACCTTCTCCTTAAAATGATTCCTGGGGGAGACTTTCCCTGCTGCTCACAAAGCAGGCTCCCTCAGCCTGCAACGGCCATTATAGTGTTGAGTACCCCATTGGTGCTCCACCACACTGGCTATGTTTGTGACACTGTAGATATTGCAAATATGCAGACCCTCACCCTGTAGCACTATAAAGATATTTGTAATACTACAAATGTATCTTGTGCCAAAGTCTCCATGCAGTTTACAAAATGTCTTCATTTCCAGTACCTGATCAGGAAACCAGGCACTAAGCTTTTCATTGGAGAAATATTAAAACAATCAGGGGAAGAAAATGTGAAAATCTATGTTATCATGTATAGAAAACAACAACAGCAACAACAATTCAAGTAGCATGCTATTTTTCTCATCTGCTAATGGTGGATTTACCATTTTAAGGTCTGCCTGCTATTCTAATGATAAAGTTATCCAAAGTACACCACATTCACACAATTTGGAGATTGAACTTTTGTTGCTGTACTTGTTCCTTTTGCTGCTAAATGATAGTATATAATATGTTCCAATACCCTAACTGTGGTAAAGGAAAAATGTCACACTTGAGGCAGGCTAGTAGACATAAAAGCAGTGTAAAATTAAATAGGTGCATTGCTATTAGAATATAAACTATGTTCCATATGGAAGGCAAACTGGTATATCTAGAGACTTTGTGGACAGCTGCCTAAGACAATGATTGTTTCTCTCAAGTTGTCACAACCCAAGGGTGTGATTTTTGTTTTGTGTGTGCTTTGGCACCACTGAATTATTTTCCCGCCAATTTGTAGCTTTCTTTGCAGTGTGCATTTCTTCTTTGCAGCACAGAGATGCACGATGCAAAGAGTTCCTGCCATTTGTATTATAATTCGAGCCCCATTATTGGCTTGTGTGAAATTATTCCCACGTGGCAGCTAATGATTGGCTTGCTAGCCGTATAAAAAGCTTGAGTGGTTTCCACCCAAGTTGGAGGACTCCACGAACACCAGGAGGAGGAGACTTCACACTGTGTGAAGATCTCTAAGTGCTGCGGAGCCTATTGGACCCAGCGCATTTCAAGCAGGCAACAAGGGTCTGATCAGCCTCTAGCCTCTCCCCGTCACCAAGCGCAATCCTCGACGTATCCCTGTTCCCTGCGCGCAAAAGGATCCACGGAGCCTTGACAACTCCGTGGGAGTGATCGAATATTGTCTAAGTCCTCAAACGAGGATTTAAGCGGAGCTGTGCCTGGGAAACTGTCCAGCCTACACCGCAACCATCTTCGGCGTAAGTAAACAATCTTGAATCAACCATTACGCGTTCGTGACTAATTCTAGTGTGCCTCCTGTTTTCTCTGACCCAGCGTGCCCGGGCTGCTGGCCACAGCCTGCGCGGCACGAAAAAGGGCCTGGATTGCTCCCGGCCCGCACACAAGTCTCCTACAGAAACTGTTTCACCTCCCCTTCTTCGTTACTGAAAACAAATTAAACAAGTCAAGTAAGTGAATGAATGAGCCAAGCCTGACTAGGAACTGAAGCAAACAGCGCCTAATTTTTTTATTTTTTACTTTTTTTCTTTGGAAAAATCTGAGCTATTTCTACCATCTAACAATGGACTGGCACAGCGGTGGGGCAGAGTGGGGTCAGGGGAGTACCAAGCTTGATGAGGTTTTTTTTGTTCAGACTGCCTACTGTAAGATTCTGGTAACCACTTCAAGGTCCGATATGTCATGACCCACAAATGACATAATGAATTATATATACCTATGATAAAAACACCAATGAGAAAATGTTATATCTAAGCTATCAATTACTATGGTGATGATAGAAGGATAAGGAGGGCATGTAAGTACTTCAAGTACGTCATCTCTTTTTAGCTTTGATGATTCATAATATCAGATCTTAAAAAGTAATATTGTGCAGATGATTCCTTCCTATTTTGCTACACCCTATACTTAAAGAAGACTTAAAGTAAGATTTTCCTGTTTGTTATTTACCTTCAAAATATCAGTCTTTAATAAATATTAGAGTGAGAGTATTTTTAGCTTTGCTCCCAAGAATCTCTTTGATGTTTTAGTTAAATAGCTGTTAAAAAACCTAAGTTCTGAACAGTCTGAGTAAAGATAATTTGCACTCCTATATTTCACTTGTTTGACATAGCTGATGTTTAAAACTACTAGCTCTCTGGGTAAAGCTTCATTCTTTACTCTCTTATATCTTGGATAATCGTTTTTATTTGTTAAAAATGCACTACTTTCTACCATAGTGCTTTGATAGCATTTTATACCTACTTTTCACATGTATCAAACTTCAAGACAGAGAAAATCTAAGCCCTAAAGCTTTCTGGAAAAGGACAATAAAAAAAAATGGTAACTCACAATTATTTTCTGTTATTTATAAATAAATAAGCCAAAAGGTCAAAATCCTCCTTTGTTCTTTACAGTTACGTAATGTTACCCAGCATTTCATGAGTATAGACTTTATCCCATATAAATTAAGATAACGCCTCCACCATTTTGAAGAGAGCTTTCCCAGACAACAGGATTTTGGACCTAATTTACTCTGGTTGAAGTAAGTGGACATGCTGTCATTGACTTCAACAGGAACAAGATTGGAAGCCCAGTCCTTTAGGTTTATTTGTCACATCTACAATTGAATTTCAGAGGCACAAGTTCTGCTGTTGAACTACTTGATGATTCACAGCTATCTCATGAATCTTACTTTTAAATCGGTCAGTCTGACACCTTCTGGTCTGAATTTTATTCATCTCACTGTGGAAAGTGAGTCCCGTAATAACTTGTTGAAATAAAATTATCTGAGCTGTGCTGGTACATTTATGACTTCATACAAAGGCTTCTAAATCTTTCTGCTCAGTTCTATAACTAAGCTTGCTATTTATAGCAAGCTATTACAAGATATTGCTAGAGTTAGTTATGAACCATTAATGATGAGTTGATGAACAAGTACATTCAGTCATGCTTGATGTTTAACTATAAACTATATATAAATTAAGTAAAAAAAACATTATATACCAGAAAATAAAGCTTTAGAAACAGGTAGCATGAAATTCAGTAAAAATAAAACCCTGATACAGTCAACATATGCCCTAACATCACTGTCAGTCTCAATGACAGCAGCATTTTAGGACAGATAAATAAAAAGTATATACCTAGTATATAGGTGCAAGTACCAATGCACCGCTAATTGCATAACTGCATGGTTTTTCAAGAACATTTTATGCTTTAGTTTTCACAAACTATTCCTGCCCTCTCCTTCCCTCTTGGTCCTGGTATACACAGGGAATTGACCATGGCTCCAGTAGTTGATGAACAGCCACTGACATAACTGCGTCAATAAAAATCCCCAAAATAGCTGAAGTGTATATCATTGAAACTAGCTCCAATTTCAAGCAGTAAAATTCTGCCTCACTAACTAATCCCATAGGACCATAGAAACAGTGAACTGAGCCCACAGGCTTCCCTTACTCCCTACCTACATTTTCCATTGGATGGATCTTACTCTAGACTCCTGAGGTTATTCTACCCTCACCCTCTGCTGCCATTTTTTATTGGATTTGGAGATAAATTCCAGCTTTGGAGGCTGTCTCAGGACTAGAAGTCCAAAATTCTTCCTCTCCCCAAACATATTTATTATCTAAATATAGTGTGAGCTCAGCTACCCAATCCAAGCCTACTGACTGTTATGAGTGTCCCAGCTTGTTTCCAAGGAATAGCCTCTCTTAAATCCATCCTATATCCTTTTTTTACATAACCAATTGAACACACACTTCTACAAACAAAATGGAGGACTCCACAAATAGGACTGCAGCTATCTCTGGACACTAAACTGAAGCAGGTAATAATTATGCAAATTACACTTGGCAGCAGGTAGTATCCACTTAAGAGGAAAAGCGTGCCTTTTCTCCCCACAAGCCTCCTAGCTCTGCTCACTTGCTTAGGTGTTTTTATTTGTCATCCATAATTGATTATTAATATGACTATGTGTAACAGGGGGGCCTTCTCGGGGCCAATTTAACCATGGCCTGCCCACCTGTTTCTGGGCTAACCCCCCGCCTTCTCATCCACCACGCTTTGTTGGTAATTGATTCAATGATGTAATTAAGTGGGAGGCTGCCCATTTCCTGCCCTGATGCCAGGGGGAGCTATCTGCAGCTCCATTCCTCCCCTACACCGCAGCCCAAGCCTCTCAGATGGCTTCTCTGTGTTATCATTATCACCAGCCCCACTCTGGGCCCCAGAACCCTTCTAATTGAACCCTGCCTGGATTCCTCTCCTTAGGCGGTCTCATCCACCTTCATACCAGGCAGCGTAGCTCCCTGCACTGCTTCTCCTTCAAATGTGGTCTCCCCAGGACCTTCATCTCACTAGCCCTGGCCCACCTCCAGGCCAACCAACACCCCAGGCACGCAGCTCTTGGGCGTTCCTCGCAGTGGGCCCCTGGCCCTTTGACTCTTCCGGTCCTGGCCCCAGCATGGACCAGTCAGGGGAAGTCCAGACAGGCACGAGTCTATGGCCTCACTCTTTCTCCGTGGGGTCCACCTTCCAGACCCTTCAACAAGGGGTGACCCACCAGGTTGTGGGAGCTGGGGATAAGGCACCCTGACCCGCCTTTCACCAGGGTGGTAACTGGCCTGGCATTTCCTGGGGGCTCCTGTGCCACTGGGAGCCCCACCAGGCCACCCACTCCTGGCAGGGTGCAGTTTTAGGTCATGCCCAGGAGCAGGAGCCTCCTTACCATCCCCTACATCTCCTCCCTTACCTCTGGATGATACCAGCAACCTTGCAGCCAGGCAGTGTTGTTGCCTGGCCTCCAGCAGCAAAACTTCACTGTTTATATGGGCAGCCCTAGGTTCAAAATGGCTGCCCTCATCAGGCAGCTGGCAGCTCCAGGCCATTAAAGTGGCAGGCACAAACACTGCCCTGCCGCACTATGACATAACTGATTATTAATATTTCAGGGATCCCTGAAAAAAGGCTAATTTTTGGAAGGTGGATACTTAATACTTAGACCCATTAAGGTGCATCACAACTGGCCTCCATAAATTGAGATAAACTAAATCATTATCAGAAATCCGGGTTTTCCATTTCCCATGGAAAAACAGAGAAAAACTTGGATTTCCCCCTTTACCTGAGAAAAACACAAATTTCTCATTTTAACAGAGAAACAGGTAGATTTTGCACTTTTGTACATGTACATGCACATGGCCGCCAGGCAGCCTGGAGAGCAGCTCCCGCAGGTAAGTCTGGTGGAGGGGAGGGGAAGGTTGAGGCCCCCATTGGAAGGGAAGGAGTTGAGCAGGGCTGGGGCTGCTGCCCAGCTGGGTGGTATTTGAGGCCTGGGACCCAGGGCCATGTGTGGCCGCAGGGCTCTGGTGGGGAACAGGATGGGGCTGTGGGTGACTCATCCAGGGGCCAGGGGGGACACATGCCCCCCAATCTGTGCACAGAGTATGGGTAGGCTGCCCACTGCAGGCTCAGGTTCCCCACCCTCCACATCCCAGCAGGTGGGATCTGGCACAGCAAAGCAGAGTGGGACCAGGCAGGAAAGCTTCTTGCCGCTACAAGCACCATGCTGCCCTAGCAAGGGGTCCCCTCACTGGCCAGTAGCAGTAGAGGCAGCAGCCCGGGGTTATGCCCCCTGCTGTTCTGGGGCGGGGGCAGGCAGGGGACATTTCGCAAGGGCAGTGTGGAGCTCGTACCAGCAAGGAGCTTCCCTGCATAGCCCTTCTTTTTCCTGCTGTACCAGGCCCCACCCACCGGGCTGTAGAGGCCCCAGTGGGGAGGGCAGCAGGGCAGGGAGACCAAGCCCACAGCAGGTAGCCCACACCTACCCCTGCCCCACACACAGATTTGGGGGACATGTGCCTCAACAGCCACCCCAGGAATGTGCAAAGCAGTGGGAAGCCACCGCCCAGCCAAGCCTGCAGCAGGCAGCCCGCACCCTCCCCCCACCCCACAGGCTCCGTTCCGGCCATGCTGTCCACAGGGGGTGGGGAGCCGGGCTCCATGCTCTGTTCCACTGCTCCCACAGGCCGAAGCTGGAGCTTGGGTGCTTCTGTGGGTGGCAGGGGGCTGCAGACATGGGTCCCTGGCCCCATAGCCCTAGCCCCATACACACATGCACCCGCACACACACACACACACACACACACACACACACACACACACACACACACACGTATAGCAGTGTTTCATTTTAATTGTGGATTTGGGGGGGTTATCAGAGAATTTGCAATTTTATCAGAGAAAATCAGGATCCCTAATCATTAGCCAAATTTGAAAATGTCAACTTTTCCAAGAGAATGAGACTCGTAAGGCATTGCAGCCTATCAAAAAAGATGATGAATCTATTAGGGCTGTGTGAAATTTCAATGGGTGTTTCGTTTCAAAGCCGTTTCGACATGTTTCGAGCCCAAAATTTGTATTTTGGTGCTCCCCTCCCCACCCAAGTCAGCAGCATGGCTGCAGGCAGAGGCAGAGGCAGAGGCGTGGCGTGCAGTCCAGCAGGGAGATGGAGTGACATGGTGCACCAGGCAGGCACCACTGCTGTTGTGTGGGAACAAGGTGGGTGGACTGGAACAGGCACCACCCCACCTGCATGTGTCCAGTCCAACTCCTCCTGAACAGTAGCTGGAGGTGGGGGTGGGTGGGTTAGGCTGGGCACCACTCCTCCTGCCTGAGATGAGGATTCACCAGGGCAGGGTGGGGGAAGAGTGATATTGTGAGTGAAGGCTGCTCATGTGTGTGCATGCATGTGTTCATCTGTGTGATGCTCCCTTGACCACAGCACCCTGGGCAGTCGCCCACATCACATCACCCACCTGTAAGGCTGACCCTGGCCAGTGACCCAGAGCTCCCGTGCAGCACTGTCAGGGGAACCTGCAGTTGGGCACCTGAAAGTGAGGTGTGGCACTGCATGGAGTGGAGCAGAGGGGGCACCCACCTGCCCACACGGTGTGGGGGAGCATGCCCATGCACACACAGTGCAGGATGGAAAGCACAGCTGTGCACACGCAGTGTGGTAGAGTGAGGAATGGCCATGCACACATAGCATGTAGCTTGGGGAGGGCTTGCAGCCCCCATGGCATGCATCCCCTGCCATTGTAGTCCATGCGGCATGATCCCATAGCCTCTTAGAACCTGGAAATCCCTGCCTTAACATGCCTTTACTTCTCCATTTTCCTAATTATTTCAGTTCTAAACACTGCTATTTTTATCTCTCCCCTCACCCATGTGATATTCCCCCATCCATTTTTATTTCTTCTCCTTCGTGCTATTATTTAGACCTGCTCAAATCCTCTTGAATGCCAGTAGTCTTGTGACTTCTCCCAGGCTCCTTGTTCTTGTACTTTAGTATCTGCTTTCTTCTGAGCTTAGCAATTTGCTGTTCAGTATGTAGACCCGGGCTTCAAGTATTTTGGTGTTGCCTCTCCCTGCCTATGCCAATGTTGGCCTGAGATTCCAGGGTGCTTTCCATTAAATTTGGTTTCTCAAGGATTTTAAGAGCTTCTTTTTTCTCTTTTAGAATATACTACTGTTCTTGATGTGTAAAGACAAGTTTAAAGGAAAATTCCCATCTTTATCTGGTATTTGTTTCCTAAGAGGTGCTGTACTTTTACTTAATTTCTTTCTTTTCCTTAATGTTGCCTATGACAAGTCTTGACATGCTTTTATTTTATAGTATCCTTCTTCAGAATCTACTGCTTGCTGAAAAGAAAGCAAACCTAATGTAACCTTCCTACCAGGCATCAGCTGACAGTAATAAGGGCCAGGTTCAAATTTGGGGTCAACTTTTTAAACCTAGCTGTTTGTCCTGTTTTTATGAAAGGAGGGAGAAAGCAGATTTATATGGTGAGGTGAAAGAGCCAGTGAAAAAAGTGAGAGGTTGAAGAAAAAAGTAAGTAGGGAAATGAGAGTTGGAAGAGATAAAGGCTAATCACATACCTGACACCATGAGGCCACTGGCATGAGCAAAGGGTTTAAGGCAGAGACCAGATAAGAAATTTCTGTGTTTGTTATAAAGGTGAAAAGGAAGGAGGGAAAGGAAGGGAAGTCATAGAGATGGAAATATCCTGTCATATTGTCAACCTCCTCTTAGAAGAAATTGGCATCATGCTGAGTAGAGCAGAAGTGGGGTAGGCGGAGGAGATGGTTTGAAAAGTTGCAAAAAGGCAGCTTATTACCTAGCTATCCCTCACTTTAGTTTCTCTTTGCTCTCCAAAATGCTTATTGCTAATATTTAGGCCTTGATCCTTGAAATTTGAGCCCTGCTGAGTATCCGAGAACATTGTCCCAATTAATAAGCATCATTTAAAATGTTTCAAAGTTGCGGCACATAGACCTGCAGCTAAAATGATAAATGGGGGTAAATAACACTCAGAAAAGTTAACAGATGCACATGAAGTTAAAAATCAGTATTAATATTGCCTTGACTTTGCTGTGAAGTCCACTGGTAATCTTCCATTTGTAGTCTTCCATAACTCAGCGAACTATAAATGCTGGTGTGTTGGTGTTGCCTGACTACATGAGAGAAAAGTTATTGAGGGCATTTTTGCTCTGAACAGCTGAAAAGACTTTAGAAGTGTGGATCTCACATCAAGCCATCTTGACATGTGCTACACTTTTTAAGAGAGGAAGCTCTTTATATGCTGAATTCCAAAGGAGTGAGCTCGAAGCGCAACGGCTGACTACTCAGCACAGAAGATTGGTACTTAGATGGGCTTTGCTTGTACAGAACAAACTGTACCATGCCAAGTAGACTGGATGCAACACAATCCAGGCATAACTTACATCTGCAGGCAGCCGATGTGAGGACTGCTTACGGGAATAAGAACTGCACTTGTGTTTGTGTCAAGTGTGAATGTTGGCACATGTAAAAAGAACAAAGACTCCAGAAAAAGGAAACAAGTCTTCTTAAAAAGAACCAGTCTCTGGATCTTGCCAGTTATGTGCAAACAAGTAAACTTAAAAAATGAAGGTGCACCAAAACTGAATGCAGTTTCTTTTTAAGAATTGTAGTCTAGTTGCAATTTTTTTCAATACATCTCCTAGCCTGTGTAACAGGACTGGGCCCCGAGGGTGACTGTGCTGCCCCTGTTGGCCAAACGGCTACCACCTTGCCCAGATTCTAGGTACCCTCCTTCTGTTCTTGCCTTGATGTACTTGTTAAATTGTTAAAAGGACACTGGATAAGGGTCCTAGAGGGAGCCTTAGCCACCTGCAGGCTGCACCCCAGGGAACCTGCTCTGACTCCTCGCTGCCCGTTTTTTGCTAAGTAGGGGTCTCCTGACTGGCTGCAGGTGTTGTCCCTTCTTCTTTAATATGCAGCTCCCTGCCTAGTCAACAGAGATCCCTGGTTGCCCACCCTCTCACAGCTAGCTTCAGTCCAGCTCCTTTCTGTCTTAACCTCTGTATTTTCTCCTTGTACAGGCTAGGGACAGACAGTCAAAAAGCTGGAGCCTCAGTTGATTCAGCCTTTGCAGGTTAGTGTAACCTGCCTAGGCTGAACTGGTTTGTGACAGGACAAACATTCACTCAGGACTGAGGCAATGCAGGCACAAGCCTGTAGCTGCTCAGGCCAGGCGCCGGGGGGCGCTAAAGCAGGCCCTTGGCTACAGGGAAATGGGTTGGGGGCATGGCCAGTCCAGGCTGAACGGGCCAGGAAGGGGTTTAATTCCCCCCTCTCTATCCCACCGGCACGGACCCAAGCCGGGTCTGCCAGGTGATCCCCCCTCGTTGCTGCAGCAGCAGGCACCATGGCCCCTGAGGCAGAGCGGGGCAGGGAGAAGAGTTAGTCTTCCCTCTACCGAGCCAGGTCGGCCCACCCTCACTGCCGCACTCCCTTCCCCCACCCAGGGGTCCTGCCTGGCCGTGCCCTGCCCTGCCACTGCAGCGGGAGGGCGCATGGCCCTTGTTGGAGGCAGCAGCCCCTTTCATAATGTGAGGGAGCAAGCCCCTTCCTAGAGGGGGCACTGTGCTGTGGGGCTGGCAGAGCTGTAGCAGCACCAAGATCCAGAGCAGACCAAAGCCCTCCAAGCCCCCTGTAGCTCTGCCCACAGAGTGGCCTCCTCTGGGAAGGGGCTCACGCTCCCCTCCCTCCCCACCCCCCACCCCTGCTCTGCATTATCTGAAAACCCTTGCCGAGTTATTTCAGATAACCAGAATTTTTACATAACCGGCAATCCCCTTACCCCGGGGATGCCAGATAACAAAGATTTTCCTGTAAATACTTACGTCATTGCATTACCAGAGATGCAAAGAATAAACCATAGCCTTCTAAAACACCACTGCAGGTCTTTCTCGTTGCAAGAAATGCCAAACAAGTTAGAGTCAAGTGTAAAAGAAACTGTATATATAATACAAGACTTTACAAAAACTTCTCATTCCAAATGTAGTCAATACTCCAAACCCCTTTTCAGGTTATGGGTGATATGAGTGCAGGCTTAAGATCGTCACCTGGAGAAAATACAGATTCAAAAATGTGTGAAGCAGATCTCAGAACTAAAAACCCTTTATGGTACATAGGGCACATCTACACGTGTCACTATGGAGATGTCGTTAGTGATGTTGTTACTGCGCCGTGATTATTATTTCCTTTGGGAAGTACTAAATCACTGCACAGTAAGAGCCGATACTACACTGCACCGTGCGCACTGCGCATGGTTATTTTTAGCAGCTACTTTGCCATACTGGCGCGCTGTAACAGGGGAGTGTGTCACTACAGCAAGGTAGCTGTTGGTAATGTGTAGACCCCCATGGATGCTACATCACCATAGCACATTGTTATGGCAATGCAGCATCATGTGTAAATGATCCCACAGATGGCTACTTTCTATTCTGCCTCTTAAGTGCCAACGTGTCCAAATGCAATCCTATGCTACCTGAAAGGGCGAGTATGTAATGCCAGAAAACCTCAGCCCCCGCTGCCTTGCGAGTGACCCCACAGATCATAAAGGCTAGGGGAGCACAACCCAAGGACAAAGCAGGGGCCCAGACTCACTGTTAGTTCTGAGGCTGCACTAAAGGAGCCAGGAGTGAGGCTACCAGGTGTGGGGCTCTGAGCCTTCAGAGAGCTATGACTGAAGCTCCTGCAGGCAAAGGGATAAGGGATTGTGAGCCCAGTGTAGGGCAGGGGATAAGGCTCAGTGTAGGGAAGGGAAATAGGGCTTGGAGCCCAGAGTAGGGCTGGGAGCCCTGAATGGAAGTGGGGCTTGGAGCCCAGAATTGGGATGGAGCTTGGAGCCCTGAAGGGGTAAGGGCTTGGAGCCCAGAGCTAAAAGTAACAGAGAGCCTAGTGAGAAGGCACTGGGACTACAAGCTCCAGTGGCGAGTGAGAGTCCCGTGTGAGACTCTGGAGCTTAGGTCCCAGTGTTCAACACTGGAAGTACCTGGATGCCATCTGCAAGGCATGGGACATGGTACCGTATACATAGACCCTTGGCATCTGGGCAAGTAAATGGACAGCCTCCTGCCTAATTGACATCCTTCAATCATTATCATCAAGGTATGGCAGGTAAGGTAGGCAGGCGGTTTGCCCAGAGACAAGTGGGTAGGGCTATGTTTAGACCAGCCCTGGAACACCCACTTGTTACACGTGCCTTCATTTTAGCCTGAAGACCGGGTGTGTCTACATATGCATTTACTCCAGCCTAGCTTTCCTGTGGAGTAAACTACTGCAGAGTAATGGTTTTTGCGGAGGTGTCTATACATGCTGGGATTAGGGAGAAGATTTGCTCCCAGTTCCTTGCATCCCAGCAATGGGCCCCTACGGCCACTGGGCTCTTGCTGCAGCTGGCAGCAGCTGGCAGCCCTTTTTAAAAGCCAGCTCCACTCTCTGCTCCCTGGTCAGCCTCTTCCTTACCCAGGAGCAGCACACCCAGTGCAGGGGCAGCACACAGCAGCTGTCTCCATGGCCACTCTGCCTCCCCACACTATGCCCCTGGCCCTGGGAATGATGACCAGTGCCCTGCAATCCTGCTGGCTACCACAATCACCCTGCTGGCCCACCACACCAATCACTGCCTGGCCCACAGCTGTCTCACCCCACCCAGCTCCCCTACACCCAGCAACCTCCTGCCTGTCCACAGCACGCCATCCCAGGGCTGCCACCACTGCTGCACAGCTGCCACCACCAGGGATGCTAACAAGGGGGATCCATGATGTCACTGCTGGGCTGCCATGACCCTTCTGGGCCTCCCGCTGCACCACCTCTGGGCCCACCACACCAGCCAGCACTGGTGGCTACATGTTGTCTAGCAGACCTGGGACAATGAGCAGTGGTTGGATGGCTTCCGTATAACCTAGACCACATTCTGGGACCTGCTTCAGCAGCTCCGGCCCCACCTGGAATGGCAAGACACTGGCATGCACCTGGTCCTCCCTGCCGACACCCAGCTGGGCCTCATGCTACTGAAGCTGGCCATGCCCACCAGCCAGTACATTGGACACCTGTTTGGCATGGGCAAGGCCATTGCTGGGCAGGCTGTCCTGAAGGTGTGTAGGGCCTTTCAGGACACATTGGGCTAAACCATGCTCTGCATCCACGACCCCCTGGTGGTGGTGGCAGGATTCCCCCAGTGCCTTGGGGCCCTGAAAAGGACCTACATCCCCATCACTTGCCCACCCTATGGAGACTGTCCCTATTACAGCCACAGGGGATTTCACACCATGGTCCTGCAGGCCATTGTGGACCATCATGGCACATTTACTCATGTGAGCACCAGCTGGGTGGGCAGCACCCATGATGCCCATGTGTTTCAGAACTCAGGCTTAGTGGGAGTGGTGGAGAGAAGGTGCTTTGTACCAGGGGGGCCAGACCTGCAGCTGGGAAGTCATGGTCCTACCCCTGTTCATTAGGGACCCTGCCCACCTGCTCCTGCCCTGTCTGATGCAACTCTACACTAGCCACCTGGACCCCTGCCAGGCCCACTTTAACCATTGCCTGGGCCAGACCCACACACTGGTCGAGTGTACCTTCAACCACCTCAAGGGCTTCTGGTGCTCCCTCACTGCCTGCCTCGAGACACATAGATTCATAGATTCATAGATGCTAGGGTCGGAAGGGACCTCAATAGATCATCGAGTCCGACCCCCTGCATAGGCAGGAAAGAGTGCTGGGTTCAGCTGACCCCAGCTAGATGCTTATCTAACCTCCTCTTGAAGACCCCCAGGGTAGGGGAGAGCACCACCTCCCTTGGGAGTTCATTCCAGACCTTGGCCACTCTAACTGTGAAGAAGTTCTTCCTAATGTCTAGTCTAAATCTGCTCTCTGCTAGCTTGTGGCCATTATTTCTTGTAACCCCCGGGGGCACCTTGGTGGATAAAACCTCACCAATTCCCTTCTGTGCCCCCGTGATGAACTTATAGGCAGCCACAAGGTCGCCTCTCAACCTTCTCTTGCAAAGGCTGAAGAGGTCCAGGTACCCCAGTCTCTCCTCATAGGGCTTGGCCTGCAAGCCCTTAACCATACGAGTGGCCCTTCTCTGGACCTTCTCCAGGTTATCCACATCCCTCTTGAAGTGTGGCACGCAAAACTGCACGCAGTACTCCAACTGCAGTCTGACCAGCGCCCGATAGAGGGGAAGTATCACCTCCTTGGATCTGTTCGTCATGCATCTGCTGATGCACGATAAAGTGCCATTAGCTTTTCTGATGGCTTCCTCACACTGCCGACTCATGTTCATCTTGGAGTCCACTAGGACTCCAAGATCCCTTTCCGCTTCCATGCCACCAAGCAGGTCATTTCCTAGGCAGTACGTATGCTGGACATTTTTCCTCCCTAGGTGCAGTACTTTGCATTTCTCCTTAATTAATTTCTCCTCAATAGATCACCGAGAACAACCTCCACCAGGTTATCATCGCAGTCTCTGTGCTACATAATATCTACAAGGCCCAGGGGGAGCTATTCCATGAGGCCTGGGCAGAGGAGGCACAGCATGCGGAGGATGCCTGGTGGCAGGAGCACCACCTGAGGTCGCAGTGCCAGCAGTGTCCCCCCCACACCAAAGAACCAGGAGAGCCATGCACCTTCCAGCAGGGCCCAGGACACCAGGTTGCAGGAAGCTCTAGCTGACTACCTCCTCCAGCACTCACCACTCTAGACCCCCTGCCCTGCCACCCACAGGCTCCCTACCCCCTGCCCAGCCCCAGCACCACTCTCATTGTAGAAACATATCCAAATCAGTCTTTATTCCCCTCACATCACATGCCTACCCACCCACTCCTCCCCCTCCCCTCTCAACACAGAGTCCCCTCCTTTCCCCACAAACACAGCCTCCTCCCTCTTCCCTCTCCAACAAAGAAAGCCCCTCCACCACCCTCCCCACCCACCAACAATAAAAAAACCCTTTTCCCTGTGCAAATTATTTACAAAGTGTTGTTTGTAGTGCTCTGGAGTGGAGCTCTGTGGTGTGGGGGCACCTAGGAGGCAGAGCCTGGGGGCAGGCAGCCAGCACCCCGACCTCTGGCTGTTCCCCTGTGAGTGCAGATGCTGCAGTGGGTGTGGTGGGTGGGGGGTTTGCCCCAGGGCAACAGCAGTTGCTGGTCCTCTGGCGAGGGCAGCTCCCTCTCTCCCAGGAGCTGTCTATGGCCAGTAGGGCTGGCATGTGGTCCTGTCACTGCTGATGGCAGCTCCAGCTCCGTGCCTGCATGGAGCTGGGGCAAGCAGCAGGCCTTAGCCCAGGGTAGGCGACTGCATGGTGGCAGATCCGGTGCAGGGCCCAGGCCAGGAGCCCCTGGCAACTGCAGGCACCACAGAACCTCTTCCCAGGCCAAGGTGGGGGCCTGCTGCAGGGTGGTGGGTGGCTGCCAGAGGGCCTGTGGGGCTAGAGCCAGAGTCCAGGCAGCAAAATGAATGTGATCAAATGCAGGAAGAAAAAAAGCAACCACCAAGATCAGAACAGTGTCCAGCACCCAGCGGTTGTCATCTGTGGCCTGTTCTGCCTGACCCAGGATGGTATTCTGCTCCTGCAACACCTGTAGCCACTTGCACCCCATGGCGCCTGGGCTGGGGGGGCATGGGGATCCTGGACAACTGGGACAAGAAGCTATCTATGCCCCCACCCTCACCACAGGGGGCCTTTCATGGGAGGCATCCTGAAGCCAGCCACCAACCACGATGCCACTACACCTCAAGCGTGCCCCTGCTGTGCGTACCCCAGGCAGTGCATGATGACCTGTTTGTGTGGACCAAGGGGTCCTTGACCCACTACTCCCCACTGCTGCTGATCTTCATTGTTCCCTGAGTGCACCTGTGCTTCTGGTTTGGGACACTGAGATTCGACACCACTGGGGTCAAGTTGAGGCTGCCCCACAACCTCTGCTGCCACCTGGAGAGCTACCTGTTTAGGGCATGGCATGCGGGCATCCAGCCAGGGGCCCTCCCTAGGAAGGAGCTGTTGCTGCTGGCAGTCAGCAGTGTCATGGCCAGCCATTCCTTGTGGCTGGCACTGGGGCTGCGCAGCTGGTGAGGCAGGTGCTGGTCAGGGGTCCCTGAGGTGCTAGAAGGCTGCAGACAGGGGGCTGGGTGGGAACTGTATGCTCAAGGGTCCCTCTTCCAGCGATGTGTCAGTGGAGGTGCCACGGCAGGGTGGGAGCTTTGGCAGGCTGCCCATGCTGGTATAAACCATACGGTTGCAGCCTGAGTCCTGGGGCACTAGAATATCTGTCAGCTGCCTCACAAAGGGCATGGTCTTGCGGACACAGCTGGCTGTGGCCAGTCATGGCAGCCCATAGTGCCCACAATGCCTTGACCTTTATGCGGCACTGCTGCACTGATGGGTCATGTACTTGCTCCCACATCCCACCCAACAGGGCCTTATAAATGTGGGTGTTGGATCACCAGACCTGCTTAAACTGGCGCAGCACCTCTGCCTTGCCCCAGAGCACCCCAAGATCACCAGTCTCCTCCTGGCTCCAGTTGGGGCCCTGGAGGGCATGGGCGTGTGCACCCATGGAGGATGAACTGGGAGGATGAGGCCATGCTGGGCCCTATGCCAGCTCTCTGGGACCCCATGGGGTCCTGGTGTTGCCATCTTTGGGCAGCTGTCAGGAGCTCCCAGTGCAGAGACATGGCACGGGACAGTAAGCCGCATGCCAGAGGCTATGCCCCCCAGCACCTGCAGGTGTAGGGTAGGCTGCTGGGGACATGCTGCAGGCAGGTGGCAGCTGGTGCCAGAAGCTGCTTGCAAGTGTCCTGGGGGTCTGACAGGCCTGGCCAGAGGCTACAGTTTGCAAGTAGCCCTGACGGCAGTGCCCTGGCAGCTTCAAGGCAGCGTTGTGCCAGGTGGCAGTGCTAGGTTGCTGACAGGCAGGCACAGGAGGTCTGCGACCTGCCCAAGGGGACATACAGGGCCTGCAGTGCCCTCAGGCTACCTGTGTTGTGTGCCCCAGGGTACAAAAATGTCTACAGGCTTTTATAGCCTGCAGGCAGGGGCTACCATAGAGGCAGCCCAGCCCAGGAGCAGGAGAGGCTCCTAGGCTGCAGCCCTGGTGTTGGCCTCAGGCCAACCCCCTAGAGGCTGGGCTGACCCAGAAGCAAACTTGCTGTCAGACTGCATCTATACGCATGTTACTGTGCAGTAGTAGTAGGCTACTACGCAGTAATACATCTCATGTAGACGTGCCCACTGAGTCACAAAAAGGTGGGGGAAGGAAGATGGGACCTTTTGCACAATGGTTTTTCAGAGATTTGAGCATATCATCTCGAATTTATGGAATATATTGGAATATCATCTCGCCCATACTGTTTGTATAGAGAGTTGATTTTAATTTCTACCTTTAAATTGTGTCAACAGAGATTTGGCTCCTACACCCATAGCAGGGGAGCTATTCCCAAAGCCTTGAACCTTTGAGAGCTTGTTGTATATGCTAACTCTATTATATATCCTCTGGATATACACAGGCTGCTTCTACATCTGATTGGTTTCCTCTTGCCAAAACTACTTTTCCCCTGTAAGTGTGAGCAATTGACAATGATCAAACATTTCCAAGACAGCTGTCCATGCATTATATATTTATAAAGGGCAGGTCAAACATGAATATTACAATCCTTAAAAAAGTTTTAAATTAGCTAATCAAATGAATAAAACTGCACAGGAGATACTATTTACACAGAACTTCCCACCTCCCTAAACTTAAAGAAAGTTCTCACTTCTGAATAGGAACGACGAAATATACAAACGTATCACCTTCGAACAGAACAATGTTGTAAACATCAACCTAAATCTCTTCCGTTCACTGGATTTATTTTTCCCTGCAAATAAGTTCTCAGTCAGCTCTTTGGCACAGCCTTATCATTTGTGCCTTGTTTACAAAGTTGGTCTTGCAATAACTCCAGTTTCCAGACACTTACAGCAACTTAATGCTGCTTCACCAGCACATTCTGGTTCTTGAATTGGTGTCACCAACCAACAAGGGTTGCCTTCTCATAAAAGGGTTTCTAGTAATGTCTACGTTACCTTTTTCTGCAGCCCAGGCCAATGATCAGAGTCACTGATTTCTTTAGGACAGACATGAAGGAATGGGGTTGCAACTTCAGGGAATATTTCTAGGATCTAAACAGATGTTCCGATCAAGCGCTCTCCATTTGATCCACACAATGATCGAAGTATTGTACTGTATGATATTTTCAAATCAACCTTTTAGATTGCTGCGAATACTCTTCAGAGATTCAACCCTGACTTCCCCACTCCTTTGAAGCACTTCAGCAAGATATCATCCTGAAAGGTTATTTTTGTTGGAGTACTTCATCTCTTGTGTGGGCTGTACAGTGGCCCAGTCTGAAGACGTAAGCCAACCCAACAAGTTCACCAGTAATTCAAAACACAAGTTTATTCAGGCCTAATAGGTCAATATTGCCCTCAGATCTTTTCAGTCTCCTGCACTTTTCCAAGACAGTGCATTTTTCTGAAATAAATGTTCAATACTCCTTCCTTGTTAAATCTGCTTTCAAATGTCTCTTTCTTGAACAACCAAAAAACCAGGCACCATAAGTGCATCTCCATCCCAAGATTCCTACATGGAAAATTACCAGTGTACTACTCACTCCACAGGTAAAGTAGATACCCAGTTCTGTTACATAGGAAATATATTTCACATCTCTCCATATGAAAAGCCTCCCTGCACCAATCAGTAGTGTTTTATATGAATGCAAAACTTCCTGTAAATCCAATATTTGGTTTGATGTCTTGTGCTGACTTCTAGATAAATAAGTCTTGAATCACAATTCTACTTCTAAATGTACATACTGTATTTCTGCAATGTACAAAATTGTTTTTAAAAATCTCAGGTATGAAACATGTGATGCACTGTCTGTTCTGACAGCAGAAATGTGTTCAACATCCTCTCTTCTGATCCATAAATATTTCCATTATGCAAAGCACTGACTCAACATTTCTTTCTAAGTATCAGGAAATCACTTCCATTGGCTAATCACCTTTAAAGAGTCATGTCCAGTGCTTGGAAATATAGAAACACATGTCGGTTAAATATCATTTTAATAAAAATATTTTAAAATTGCCCAAGTGTTTGGGTTGCAGGCAACGTTTGCATGAATGTTGCAGAGCTCTGAGCTTCTAAAAGGTCATGAGACTGGCAGATGAGAACCTCAACTCTTGCATTACACTTCTTGGTCAGCTAATCATGACGTGTGTTCATTTTCTATCAAATATGCCGTCCGGTCAGAAAGAAAAGCGGCCTGTCCTCTTTGGCATTGGCAGTTTGGAATTCATCCCGTAGTCGGAACTGCCACTCATCTTCAAGCTCTAATCGGACAACAGTCTGGCGAAGGGAGTTGCGGTCTTGGCAAATTACACACAAGGTGGCACCTGCAGGGGTGGTTGAAACAAACAATTGTGAGTCTTGTGGGGGCCGGGGGGAAGATGGGGTTGTTGCTAAATCACCAGCCTTCCTCTGCAGTTCTCAGTGTGCAGAACCCTCTATTGATTCCAATGGGATGGGAAGGAGAGGAAAGACAGTTCAAGGATTAAGATGGTAATGTTGGCTTCAGGAGACACAGGTTCAGCCACTGTATCAGCTCTGCCACAGCCTTCCTGTATGACTTCAGGCAAATCACATCATCTCTCTGTGCTTTGGTTCTCTCATTTAAAATGGGGATAATAATACACCTCTAGCACCTTGGGGTGATGTATGGAAAAATAATTAAAGGTAGAGAGAGGCTGAGATACTCTGGTGATAGAAAACATCTACGTACCTCGGAGCAGGAATAAGCCCTTCCCAGGCCAGATTTTGATACTGGTTTGCATGCTGATGTAGGTTAGTTTGGTCTCAGAAGCTGCCCCTAGGAGGTGTTATTATAGCACCTCAGCCCTAGAGCATCTATACATGTGCTCTGGGATTTGGGGGGGGGAATTATAATTAGACATTCTAATTAAAATGCCTGCAGTGTCTCATATATTCAGCTTCCCACGCTTCAAAATGGCAGAAGAGATGCTTTAACTAAAGCTTATTCAACAAGCTTTAGTTAAAGCACCCCTGCCACCATTTTGAACTGTTGGCGATGCTGAATACATGTGATGGTGAGGCTGCTTGAGTGGTCTAATTAGGTTAATTGAGTCAGCTCCAAAGCGTTCTAATTAGAACACATTGGAGCAGGCATCCTGCACATGTACAGGTACCTGAGATGTCAGGGGAGGCAGTATCAGCCCTTTAGCATTCAGTGAGCTGCTCCCAGGGGATGAAACTAAGTAGAGCTGCAGACACGCTATATCTATATGATGGTGCAATTACTCCTAGCTTTCAAAAGAGCAATTCTCCCTAAGCGTGAAGCAATTTACACTAGCGTAGGGCTGCACATTATGCTCCAAGCCTACACCAGTGTCCAAGCAGATTACACAAATGGAAATATATTATGTGTCCTCACCTGAAGACAGGCAGGATGAAAGAGCTTTGTAATACAACTATTTGCTGTGAAGGTAGAGGATACTGGTCTGCAGTGCTGACACTCTAGCAGCTTAGAGACTAAACTGATTATTAATATTATTATTATTAGCATCAAGTCACCTATCTTCTATTCCAAGGAATAGAGAATATGGGTCATATTTTGAAAACCGGAAGGACACAACTGCAGGCATTCAGTGGCAAATGCTTAAGGCATAAACTGAAGTACCCAATCTGTATATGCACACTAAATAATTATGTACATATAAGAGGTGACAAAACAGCATAGATGAAGTGCCTCCCTTGTTCTGAAAACTAGGATTGATTGCAGTATTTGATGCTAATTTACTATAGTGAAGGGTCACCGTGATCCCAAAATGGGAGCATAGACGTTATGTACAAAGGCAAACCTGCTTTAGTTTCTACCCTGTGGTAGAGTGGTCAACCCACACCAAACCGATGTCGTGATCTGTAGGCATTGTTCTGCAGCTCACCTTTCAGGAAATGAAACTTTTTCAGAAAGCTAGCTACAACAAAGGAGTCACAGAGGTAAAGCAGGAGGCCACTGAATATCAACCCAGAGGAACTGATGTTCAGAGAGTGAGGTCGGGAGCTCACGTAGCAAACTGCAATCTAATTGGAGGGGAAAAGAACCAGAAATTAATTTTCTTCAAACTACAAGGTTACCGACTACTGCTTTACAACAAGGTGTGAACATCTTTACCTGCTTCGTATTTAGAAATGCTTCCTAATTAAAGAAATGGCCTTTATGATCAACTATGTTGAAGCACTGCTCTAAACAAAAATCCTTCTACTGATTAAGAATGCTACATAGGTGATGGTTAAGGTGGTGATGAGGATAATGATTGTTATTATTACTGTGCCTGGATATGGTTTAATTTGCAAGCCACTGTAACAGTCCCTCCCCCTAAAAGTTGTCTCTTTGATTACTCTAACTGCTTGAGCTCCTTAGAAATCTTGAAGGTTCACTAAAGATTTGAAATGTTTGTAGCTCTCAAAATACAGAAATCTTCCAATGGCCAATTCACTAATCCTGTTCCAGCTCTGGCAACTAGCCCAGACTGTATTGAACTCCTGCAATGTGCTGGATGTCTTACAGCTAAAGAGACATACTATAGAAACTGATGGAAAGACATAACAGAGTGCTCCCTCTTCATACAGTGTTTTTCTAAATTTTGGGAAGACCTGGGCCTGTCAGACCTCAGCCAGAAAAGACCATAAACGATATGGCTCAAAACAATCTGGGGGCAGAGTAAGTTGTAAAGCCCACTACATGGCTCTTTCAGTGATGAGGTTAAGTTGGCGGATCGACCAACTTTGATTTACATGTGGTTTTCCAGTTGGGTGGGAGGACAAAAAAACAACCGAAAAATAAAACAACCCAGCAGACAAACCCTCTGTATCACTGTCAGACCTGGTCTGAATTTGAGACTAAATGCATGTCTGCCTTTTGGAGAAAAGCTCTGGTCTGAGCACAAGACTAACACCCTGCAACTCCCAAGTTCTGAGCTTAGCTTTTGTACAGATTGTACTTCTAGCATTCACTTCTCGGCTTCAGTTTCATTCTGGATGAAATAAGAATACTACATTTATGTACCTACTCGGGGTATGCTGGGGGAAAACTGGATAGTGAAAAAACCACTGCAATAGATACAGCTAGACAAAGGGTCATGTCATATGGAAGGAACACGTTTGGAAAAAAAATGCTTTGGTATCTAGGAAGTCAAACTCTAATACAGCATACGCACTAAATGAATAAAACTACTGCTTACTATTGTGCACAATGGAAATGCAGTTAATGTGTCTCTCCAGGGATCCAGAAGCATGAGTTTGAGCAATGCTCTGGATCTGCACCAAGAGCTGTGTTCTTCCCAAACTCCCAACAGTACCACCTCCCACCCCCCCCCAGCCCAATCAACCTGGCTATCAGTGGGTACCTGGTCATCCAGACTGGGAAGCGAAGACAGCCAGATCTTATGCTATCTACATCTTTTTCCTTGTGTGTTGCTAGCTACAGAAGCTGGAATGCCTCAGCTACTGTGCTAGCTAGATGGGCCACCCAGCCTCAAGTGGACTCTTGATTGCTAACAGCAACTATGGCAGGGTTCTAAGGTGACTTTATTATTTAATACGTAGCTTCCAATCATTAATTTTCTGTGTGTATCTTATTGACCTTTGAAGTTATAATGATCCAATACTCTATTGGTTAAGGGCCATGTAAATACCCTGCAGGACTGTTATCAGAGAACTAATGCAACACTTGGGTTAAAATATCTGCCAAGACTGCAGAACTACTTTAAAATAATTTTGTTCAGTACCTGTGGTCCTAAGTTAAGATAACAGTCCACAGATAGCACTGGATGGCTATAATTCTTCAGTGAGAGAGGAAAGAAGCGATGGCTGTGATACTGGAGGTATTTTTCAAGCAGCAGCTGGGCAGGTGCTGCCAAGAAGGTATGCTTGCTGTCAGGAGCACAAATGTACTGAGCAGGTGAGATTGAAACTGGAGTATCAGATACCTACGAGGAAAAATATTTCTGGTACAGATCAATCCTGACCAACCAAGCTCTAATTATCTAAATTTGACTTTGCACAAATTGCTTCACTGTCCCACAAATCCAAAATTCATACAGGAACCAAAAATGTTCAGCCAAAACTCTTAGTTCCCAAGTTCCGAATGTCCCTAGAAAACTGCATTTTTTCTGTGCTTATGTATGGAATTTGGGGATTCTACTTTACACCCAGTGTTCCTCCTGAACATGGTATGGTGTAAGGAAGGACTATAGAGCAAGACAAGAACTCTGCATAATGAGTTGACAGTGAAAGCTTTCTTGCTTGCAAGAAAAGAAAGACTTTATGTGGGCTAAGAAGTTTCACAGGAAAATGTCTGACAAAGATAAATGTGCATTTATATCCTGAAAATAGTGCAACCTAACAAACTTCATGTTTATGAAAACATCTAGTAGCCCATCTGTGTTGACTTTGGTAATGGGACGTACACCACAACACCTCATTTTTTCTGGTACAAGGCTGATAAAATCTACAAACACATCACTTCAGCAATGAAACAGAATCCTAAGTTCTCACCTTAGACTTAATATGGAAGGACCTCTGTCCTCCTACAGCAATTTGCTTCTTCATGATGCTGAAGTGATTGAACCGACATATCAGAAGGCCAGCACTGTGGACACGCAGGTTGAAGTCAACATCATCACATGTGAATCTGGGAAGAGGGGAAACCATATCAATTAATGTGCAATCTTGTTATTGCACGTTAGCTGAAAAAGGCACTGAGATACTATAGTAATTCAGCTAAAAGTGTAAGGCCACACCAGATGAGGTCAAGAGAAAAACTCCCACTGACTTCAAAAGAAGTGGTTGAAGCCCTAGATTAGTGAGAAAGAAATAGAGATTTTCTATTTCTCCTCTAGAATAAGGAGCATGTGCTGACATTTTCAGTGTCCCACTACAGAAATTCTGTCAGTCTGCATCAGTGGGGCCAAGCATTCAGAAACAGCCATGGCTTCATTCAACACAGCTACACAGAAATATGAATGAATTATGCAAACTGAGACCAAACTACTCCCCAGTTTAAAGACTTCACTGTACCAAGTGTGGCCCACACCATTATATACAGAACTGATTGGAAACCCCTGGTTCTGGTCTGGGTTTGGCCTAGACTTTTCAACATAAACATCTAAGTTTGCATCTAAGGTACCCTGAAATTTGAACTTGCTTTAATATTTTGAATGTATATATTATACAGTGAACCAGAATGATGGTTCTGCCAACTCAGCAGGTATACAATTCACAGCCAGAATCACAATCTGGTCTTTTGTTTTTCCTCATCTCAACTCCAAAGTTAAAAAAAAAAAAAAAAAAACACGCAGCAAGTGGTTTTGTAAAATATTCTAACTGTTAAAATTAAGATCACAGTTAAAGTAGATTTAGGGATCAATGGCAAATCTGGCATTTGAAAATGATAGCTCTGATGTCACTAATAATTGTATATGTCTGTCGCAGGGCACCTCGGTGCCCCTGCTCCTAGAGTGGAGAAACTGCCAGGGAGCAAGTGAGCGCGCCCCGGCCTGACATAACGAGCCCAGCTGAGGCTTGCTCAGGTAATGAGCGCAGCTGCGGGTTGCCGGAGCAACCAAGGGGAACCAGCTGCCTGTAGGAGGCAGGGCCTGGCCCTTATAAAGCTCAGGCCTGAGGCCAGGCTGGCAGTTCTCTGCCAACAGCCGGAGAGGCAGGAGCTCCCTCAGCCGACATATGAGGAGGAGCCTGACGAGCGAGTACAGCTCATGATAGCCCTGAGAGGATTGGGCACTAAAGGTTTAGCCAGGGGGGCTTTATGTTTGTGTTATAGCCAGGAGGCTCTAGTTTACGTTTGGCTCTGTATATTACACCCGGAGGCTTGGGTGAGGCTGTAGGGGTTGGAGGAGGCCTCAATCACAGGGACCCCAGAGAGTGTGGGGTGTCCTAGCGCCAAAAGGGCGCATTATCTGCATAGCGCCAGGGAAGGCGCAGCTCGCACGCCAGTGCGTGAGCAACTGGCGGCGAGGAGCACGGCCAGTGGGTCGCGGGCGCAACCCGTAGGTTGCGGACGGGGACCTAGACCCCGGATTGCGTGTGGGGGAACATAGACCCCGGCCCCAGGAAAGGGGCAGTATTATTGAGTAGCCCAGTGTGGGCACGGCGAACCCCAAAGAGGGGGAGCGCCATTGTACGTTATTGAGTAGCCCAGTGTGGGCACAGCGAGCCCCGGAGAGGGGGAGCGCCATACTAAGGAGCCCTAGAGAGAAGGGCAATTACCGAGGAGCCCGAGACGGGCATAGCGAGCCCGGCCACAGGCTAGTGCGGTGACACCCCTCAGACTGAGGCAGGGCGCTGCGGTTGCCCCGAGAACACAGGGAGTAGCAGCGCGGGGAGCCAGGGTCAGAGAGGGTGCCCGTGCGGTTGGCCCATAGGACCGGGGCCCGCTAGGGAGTCCCTGAGCGGGACCGTACCATCAGGGGAGGCCCAGCGGGAGGCAGGGCACGAGAGAGACAGACCGGACAACGTCTATTACATCTGCGAGGCTTGGGGCGTGGTATCAGGGGAGGTAGGAGCCACGCATAGCCCATAAGGCTGGGGTGCTTGGGTAGCGCCCATCACACGGGGAGACCCACGAGGGGTCCAGGAGCTTACGTGCCCGAGGAAACACAAGGCAGCCTCCCTATTACATATTCCATCAAGACGTGGCGGACGAGAATGGAGGGTGCCCTCGGGCCAAAGTAGCGCAGTGGGAGGGCCTCAAGGAGATCACGGCCCTCCGTGAGGACCCCGCCGTGACAATGTCCTTGTGTATCTCTGCCTGGCTTGGCTTTGTGCCTCTTTTCATTTTAAATGCAACGTTTCCCCCATACCAGTTCATATTTAGATTGACACACAATGCTGATAAAACCTCACTAGACAGCCACACGTGGGACAATGAATAACCACCAGTGGTTCAACATTGCAGGCAAAATAGAATATATTCTTGCTTGGCAGCGCTTTATTGTATTACTGTTCCCTTTGATTAGCATTCAAGAGGGCACAGTGCAGGTAAGGTGACTTACTGTGGTTCCACAGGCGTAAGTCTGAGCAATTGCTAAAGACCACTCCCAGTTCTCCCAGCTGAGACTGGATGCCTGGTTGCTCAGGCTGGGGACTGAATATGACTGAACAGGTGACTGAATATGATACTAGTCACCTTGCTTCCTTGTGTACCAAAGAGTACAGAAACTGCTGTGCTATATTCATACTGAGCCACTGAGTTCTGGGGGACATTTCTTTCAAAAACTTATAAATTACCTTATAAGTTAATGCATCATACGAAAAAAATACAGTTTTATCACAGACTCAAGAGCCTAAGAATGTAAGCCTATACAATGGGAGGCATAGTCACAATGTTCTTGAAAGGGCCCAAGTAACAAACATGGAGCCTGAAGCTATCAGTATATTCATAGGGCACAGGTGTTTTCTCTTCCCTGTAAGTAAATCGGAACCCGGAAGTCCAAATCCCATTTTGCCTGAAGGCATCTAAGTGTTACTTGCATCTAAGTGTAGCCATGTAAGAAGTATTATTGCTACTTATGCAGAATTAAATGCTATTCCCACATGCATGGCTATATCAGCACCTGCCTCTGTATCTCTTCCACTACCTAACAAAGTGCCTCTTGTTAAAGTCAGCTGACAGGGGAGCCAAGAAGGGGTCACAAGGAGGAGAGAAAGCCAAAGGAAGCCTCATTCTGTGGCTAGGGGTGGGGGCAGTGCCCTGGAAGCAAAGAGTGTGCTCTGGTCCTTGCTCCCAGCCTCCACACTAATGTTTTTGTATTTTGTGTTTTACAGTCATCTGATGAAGTGGAAAGATAACAGTGGGGGGAGGATCAACCATCCAGAGCCACAGAGTGAGCAAGCTCTAGCACCAAGATCTCCCACTTCCTGGACCAATGGCCCAACCACAAGGCTATTGAGTCAGAAGGTGGAAAAGTGGTCTGCCTGGTTTTTCTCTGGCAATGCTTTCAGGGAGTTATGTGGTATAGTCAAGTAACATGTAGAAAAATTTGAATTAGGATTTGGGCCAGAAAGACTCTTTCCAGAGGTGACAGAGTACTTCAGTCACCAGTTCTATTTAGATCAATGTCTGCAATATATGTGGTGCTTCTGTTGCTATTAGTTGATTCTCCAGACCTGGAGTAAAACCACAGAAATGCCTGTGCATGGCACATCTAAGGTCTGTGAGGTATAGTAAATAAACAGTTACTGCACAGTAGCTGACAGTGAATTTAAGATGACTGGAGTAGGAACAATGAAGTGAATCAATATGAATCCTCCAGCCATATTGTTTTTCTTTGCCTCATCCAATTAAAAGTGTTGTCATTAATTAAATAACAAGTTTAGCTTTTATTTTAGATGGAAAGCGAACCATATTCTTCAGCCACATTTGATCAGGAATAGAACTAATCAGAAACAATAAAATGTGTCTGTATCTCATTAGCAGTCTCTTAGGAAATATAGTTGAAGTTGTGAAGAAGCTTATAGGATGAAGGTTGTACAAGTTAATCCTTGTCCCGACTCACCCACCTATTCTGGTTATACTGTACATTCTGTGTCAGATCCACGTTCAGCATGATGAAGTCATGTACATGGCAACAGGAAAATGGCTCTTTGATCTCAGCACTGTTGGTTTTACTGGACCATTTCCGCATCCCGATTAAGGCGTAGTGAGTGACATTAGGAGTTGATTCAATATGTTGCAGAATTTGCTTCAAGGAAACATTCCTTTCAGTCCATGTATATTCACTACAAGAGATTGGGGAAAAATATCCTTTAGACTCCTTTGCTAAATCTCATTGAAAGTGTACAGGCTCCTGCCAACATTTTAGCCAACACAGCAATAACTGTGCCCCAAAACTCTTAAGCATGAGCCTTTACAACTTCAACCGAAGAGCCAAACTATATTGTTGAGGCTGTAGTAGACCTAAAACTTTGGTGGACTAGACATAAGTAAGGATGAATAACAAGTGCTGACCTTTGGACTACATGCAGACATATTTCTTTGTTACCAGGCAAATTCAGTTCCCCACTTTTACACAGAAGAAAAGCCATGCTATTTCAGGGATGTCAATTTAACACCATTATTATGCAACAGGAAAATAAAGAGTTTGGCTGGAAAATACACGCTCCTTAACTATCCTGTTTTACCTCTTTCTGTCTCCTGAACAATCAACTTCAACAGCATTCCACATAACACAGGAATCATCTGAAATGATAATGAAAGGCCAGATGTCCTGGGGTTTAATCCCCAGTTCCTCTTGCCGATTTCGCTCTAGTTCCAGATTATGGTAAGACAGTTCTTTTATTAGAAAGTGTGCAGCACCTAAAACCAAAAAAGAATATCAATAAGGAGTTGATTGTTGTTAACTGGAAGCCTTTTCAAAAGGAAATCCATGCAATCCTGAGTGTAGGTGGAGAGTGATGATTAAAGCATTGCCAAAGTAAATATACTACCTTTGCCTGCCAAAGGCAGTTGGGTTGTGGGCTAGGCATGCTGCTAGGCAGCATGGGATATCAGCTAGGAAGCTACTTAGAAGAGTTTGCCTTTTGTGGTATAGATTTAGTGTGTTTTAAAGACTGATGAAGTGAAAAATAAAGCAGTTAATGGCTAATACCTTGAAATATTGAAGGATAGATTTAACTCCACAACTACCTCCCTCCATCATCCACTTTCACATGATAGTGGATCCTGTTGAGTGAAACAGGACATTCTATATATCTTCATATTATGAAGATAATGCTATTGAATATTCACCACTAGAATATTCACTACTAGCAGAAGCTGCCAATGAGGTATAACTGAACTAGAGCAGCATTGTCTGGGCACCCTCACCTTCCTCCATCCCCATCCAGTACTATACACATATAGAGCTATATTTCTCATTTCTGAGATGCCACCAGATAGATGTTTCATTGCCTTCAGCTGCTACCCCACTAGCTAATGGCCTGGAGCCAAAAATTCACTCTGCTGCATACTACACCTGGAACAAACTGTCCATGAATGCACAAGTCTAGTTCACTAATGCTAACATTATTGGGTTAAACAGAAATGACTGTATGGGTGTTAATGGACTTTGTGGTCATTTGGGGCACAGAATAGTGAACTACCTTCACAGTAAAGAAAAGAAAGTTTCTGAAGTGTAAAACAGTAGTGTGGAATATTTTGCTGCCTGGTAGTCACATAGCAATAACCTGAATCACTGTAAAAAATGGTATATGTATATGTATGCACGTACATACCTGCTTTATCTTTTCCGATATACCTACCTACACCAGCACTGTTGAAAATGCTTGGCAGAACTAGCATGATATGGTTTGGCCAGTATTTTTTATATATGGCCATCTCATACTCCTTGACAACTAGAACATGCAGATGACTGGCACCATCCATTGCATGGTAGAGATTGAAAAGTCCATGTTCATGACGCCCAGTAGTGGGAGTAAACGTGGGGCTTTTTATGTAATCTTCACTCTGTGAAGAAAAAAAATGTAGGCATCTGCATTACGCTGAATTATATTTAAATGAAGAGAGCTGGGTCCTCATCTGGTATAAGTGCCATGCCTTAACCACAAATGGGGAGTTCCTATGAAGGTTCAGATTCTGCTTATAGCCAGGGGCTTGGTTTTGGGGGTTGGAGTAAAAGTCCCTTCTATCTCTACACTTCTGTGAGGATCCTGATCACTTGATAGACTGGTGAAAGGGAAAGTGAGATAGGCATGACCCCAGATGAGATTTCTAAACCTTCTCCTGCCTGGAAGATATCACCCTTTCACTTAGAACTGTAAAGGACTTTGGCATCTAGGCAGGATTTACTGTAATCCCCTTGCTCAGGTTGGAGCCATCTGAATGGCTCAACCTGGGAGGTATTCTCATAGCACACTTAACACACGCTAGGTACATCTACATGTGCGCTTTACTGCACAGTAGACTAATTTACTTCACAGTAAAGCATCACCATCTACATGTGCATGGCAATTAGCCCATTGTAGATTAATTTACTGCACCGTTGGAAAGTCCCGTCAGACACAAATGCTACCAGACAGTGTAGTAAATTACTGTGCTTAACCACATGTGTAGACAGTGACAGGCTGGCTGGGTCTTGAGGGTGCTTCAGTGCAGGGCTAGCCAGTAGGTAGCTTCCATGCTGAAGCACCCTCATAGCCCAGCCAACCACTCTGCAGTACATGGAGTCCTGTTGGAGCAGCCCTGGGCCGGCAGGCTGACACACTGCAGCCCCTGCAAGCCCAGGCTGCTCCCACTGGGCTCCATGTGCTAATTGCTCTGGAGTTTTTGCTCCCAGGAATACGTTCAAACAGTGTATATGGGAGTATAAAACTCCAGGGCAATAAACTCTGGAGTTTATTCATGTGCATTAATTGGACGCGTAGACATGCCCACTGATAACATCATATATCTCCCAAAATGCAGTTGTGGCCACTTTATTTTTAAAACTAGGCCAAAGGAAGAGGAGATGATTTTGGTAGCATCCATTTTTTATACAATAACCTAGTGATTAGCACACTGATCCAATAAGTAGGAGTTCAATTGGCCCCTCAATCATATCTCCCCCTTCCATATGCTATGTGCAGAAGGCCTAAGGACCAAACTGGGTTTTTGGCTTCCACTGGAGGTCAGGTGACTACATATTGATAACCACCTACAAATATGTCTGGGGAGCACCAAGAGTTTGGGGAGCAACTCTTCAGGAAGGTACCCCATGGGAGGGCGAGGACCAATGCGCACAAACTAACAGAGGGAAAATTTAGGCTAGACATAAGGAAGAACTTCTTCTCTGTAAGGGTAACTACAACCTGGAACACACTCCCAGCAGAGGTGGTGCAGTCGCCATCCTTGGAGGTGTTCAAGAGGAGGCTAGACAAGCACCTCATTGAGCTAGTTTGAGCTTATTAACCTCTGGCCTATGGCACAGGACCAGACTTGATAATCTTACAGGTCCCTTCTGGTCTATGATTCTATGATTCTGTTAGATGCTGCAGCTTCTAACCTGTAGGCATCACTGTTTTTATTAGATCTGCCCTGGGTAGAAGGAGGAACAAGGAACAAAAAAAGTGAAGAAAAAAAGAATAGAGTAGAAACTATGCTAAGATGAAGAGAAAAAGACTTTTCGATGACTGTACCTCATAGCACTTTGTATATGTATGTTAAGCCTTGTAGTGATTCAGTAGGAATGTCACATATTTTTTATAGATGAGGAGGCAAAGCAAGATAAAGTAATTTTTCTAAAGCCTCACAGCAGGATAATGAAAGAAGTTGGATTCACGAAGACTGGACATATAGTTACAATACTGCAGCCACTACAAAACTGATGGTGCTTCTGTTAACACAAGCTGAATTGGAATTCTTCTGTATGCAGAAAACAAAATCTCAAGTAAAAAATGTTGTGTCACTTCAATTTTAGTTGCAGGCTAAGGCTAGGTGCAGACATTAAAAAACCCCAAGGCAGAATTGATCCAAGTTACACGGTTTTCTTTAAGCAGTATAGCATAGATTAGATTGGTAGAGAACAGAACACACATTCACCTTTTGGTGGGAGGGGTTGGAATCTTAGACCAGGTTACATAATTTCTAAACCAGTCTATGGGCACGTCTACATGGCTAGGGACAGACATTGCACAAACTGGTTTAAGTGATCAGAAACTGGTTTACACCTGTAACAGAACATAAGTTCAGTATAAAGAAACCAATTTCAAAATGTCTCAAAATAGTTTAAGAGAGCGGTTTTCAACTTTTTTAGTCGGTGTACCCCCACCAGCCAGTCAAGAATCAGGGAGTCCCCTGGCCAGTCAACAAGTGGGGTGGGGGGGTGGGTCCCTTAGTGGCCAAATGACGGTCGAATGGGGGAGGTCCCCTCCTGGCAGCTAATCAACAAGCGGGGGGGTTCCCCCACAGCGAAACCAGAAGTGTCCCTGCTTCTCTGTGCCACTGTCACGTGCCACAGGTCACCCCCTCTGTGCCACCCCCTCTGTGCCACAGGCCACCCCCTGGGGCCTTCCGAGTACCCCTAGGTGTAAACATACTCCTGGTTGACAACCCCTGGTTTAAGATAAAACTGGCTGAATCAGACTTAACTGACTTGCATCAAACTGGTTTATGCAATGTCTGTCCCAGACCGCTTCCTAGTTTAAGTTAAAACAGAGTCCCTCAGCATCCCAGATGCTTTGCAGCCCTGGGCTAGACTGTCTGTTCCAGAGAACAAGGCTGATCCCACCCCTCTGCTTCCTAGCCAGAGCTCCGGCAGAGACTGCAAGCACAGCAGGGTATGCCTGGCTTCCCCCTGCCCCCCACCCCAGCCACTTGTTTCTCAAGCAGAGATGTCCCCCTCCCTCCCTTCCATCTCCCAGAGCACAGAACCCAGCCCCATGGACCCTAGGCATGTGGTATGCTAGCTAATGCTGAGAGGTGTCCGCATTTGTGTGTGTCTCCAATTTCACTGGGACAGGCAGACAGAACACTGTCTGCTTAGGGCCTTTTGGAGCTAATCAACAGGTCAGCTGGTAATGTCCCACTGTTCCTTCCTTGGAAAAAGTTGTTTAGGAAGAGCTTGAAGTAATGAGAGAGGCTTTTGTTTTGTTTATGGGCTGATAAATGCTGTGTTATCAGCCCCCTTCTGGCTCCCTCACCTGTCAGGTTTGCAGACAGAATGAAGAAGCAAGGAGAGGGAGACTGAAAAGCTCAGTATCATCAACAGATGCATGCACTGCACAACTGCCTCCCTTGCCTTTGCCTCAGAGTGCTAGCTGGGGGGGGGGGTGGTAACACTCCCGCCCCTTGAGCAGTGAGCAGGGAAAAGCCTGGGATGGTGTAGGCAGGGTGGGGGTTTACACACCTTCCTAATCAGAACATTCTGCTGGGGCCCCGGCTTCTACCCTGAGCCACTGCAGGCATGTGCCTGCATTTCTTCAGTCCAGAGGAAATGTCTGTACAGTTGCAAATCAGTTCAACCTAGACAAGTTAAATTAACCTGCAAAGATTGAATCAATCCAGGCTCAGGCTTTTTGAATGTCTGTCCCGAGACTATGAGACATTTACTGCAGAGCTGCCCAATTAGCTCCACAGTAAACCTCTCAGTGTCTACACATTCACCCTATTTAGGGTTCAGTAAACTAATAAACTCTGCCGTAGGTTAGTACTTCTAAATTCTAGCACTATCCTGCAGCAGAGTTTTTTAGTGCACAGCAATGCACATATAGACACTGACAGGGCTGGCTGGGCTACAAGGGTGCTTCAGTGGGTGCCTACCAGCTACCCCTACACTGAAGCACCCTCATGTCCCAGCCAGCCACTCTACAGCATGATGAGCTGGGTTGCAGCAGCCCTGAGCTGACAGACTGACCCCCCACAGACCCTCTGTCAGCCAGGGCTGCTCTGACCCAGCTCAACATGCTGCGGGCCCAGGCACACATTCAAATGCAGTGCCCAGAAGCAATAAACTCTGGTGCAATACATGCTGAGTTTATTGCTTTGAATAAAATGAATGTGCAGATGCACCCTATGTGTGTTGAACTTTGGTTCTATTGTAAGTATCAATAAGTTTTATGTGCCAAATTTCTGTTCTATTACAAGTATAGATCGGTTTCCAAACACTTATACCAGTAAAAGTATAATGTCTGTACCTGGCCAAAGATACCTACAAAAAAAAACAAAAAACAAAACACTCTCCAATATACTAGACCTGAAGCAAAGATTGCTCCAGTAGCCTAAAGAGAGTGTCCTGGTCAGAAACTGTTCATAGATTTAAGGGTTATTGTAAAGCCAAAATTAGAGCTTGGCTAGCATACTCAGACTGATGATCTCAGCAGCTGTTTTCTCTAAACATACTAAGAGATGGTTAGCATAGCCTTTAAGTCACCATAGAGATTATCTCATAGCCCCTCTTTATGTGAACTGGGGTGAGCACTTGTGCAGAAAAGGGCAGGCAAGCAGCCTTTCTTCTGACCAGTAATAAATTGCTTCATTTTGGGTAGCCACATACTCCACATAAACACGTATGCTTGATGCTCAATGCTGAGACCACTCCCATCTTTCCGTATCTTAACCTAGAACCAAGAAAGTTTGTGCCCCAGCTGGCAAAGTATGCTCAGGACTAGCCTTGATTATATAAAAACAACTGGTCAAGGCTCTGCATCCCAAGAAGAGTTCTGCTTCATGGCTTCCTGTGTAGACAGGGTGCTGGAAAGGGAGGAAGCAGCTCATTGCCAAGCCACCCTCACCACTTCTCAACAGCAGGATCAGACATGGAGGGAAAGGATAATTTGACCTACAAAACAGTAAGATCAACTCATCCTCTGACCCTGTAATATAACTAGGGTGGGCAAGGGTGGCACCAACCACAGACACTGATTTAAAGGGGGTTCTGGTATGGCCCGTCCTCCCTACATGCACCTTTTCCATGGCCACTACAGCCCAGCTATAAGGAGCTTTCCTCTCCCCTAACCTCTCCTCCTCCCCCCACACATGCTCTCAAGTGGTCAGAATAAATACCCCTCTCCCAACCTCTGCCCTCAGCGGTGAAATATCTTGCTTTGCCTCTGCTCTGACCATATGTGACTGAAAATTTAATTATGTGACTACCTTATCTGTGACAAGCGGCAACCTCATGCTTTCTAGCTGTCTTCCTGGCTGACTAAAGACAAAATGGTGCTCTTTTGACTTGGGGATGATGAAATGCAGCTGGATCTCCTCTCCAAGCATGGAATAGGAAAAGGCAAAGGCATGTAGAGTGGACTCATAAAGCTGCAAAAGGAAAAAAGAACAATGTTAATAAGCAAATAGTCAGTGTTACTAGTAATAGCCAAAGTCTAATTTTGTTACCAAAGAGAATCCTAACGTAGCACCAAACCAGGCAGGAACCACATGTGCTGAGGTACGCTGTACCCCATGGCAACAGGTACCTCATGGCAACACCTTTTGGTGTTAGGGAGAATCATTTGACTGCACGAAAGAAGTTATCCTGATCCCCCAGCTTGACGCAGTTGATTCATTCTTTGTCCTTCTGATGGCAGCAAGACTTGAGGGCCACCCTTTTCTTTCATGGATGTCACTTGGTATTCAATAGCCTTAGTCTACATCGCTAATTTTTCCTTTCCCACTTTCCACTGGTCAACAAGCTAGAACACTGCTACCCAAACCAATAATTAGGCAAATTTTCTGATCTTCATAATAGCTAGACACCAGGCCAAAAGCTGCAATCTGATCCATGCAGTCAGACTCCTGCACCTGTTCATGTCCCCACTGATTTTACTGGGATTCAGTGCAGATGCAATACAGTCCAATTACAATACAAGGGTCCAAATGTATACACTGCTTCTCTATGGAAATGCTTAAAGGACAAATATGCAATTTGTGGACAAATATTACCAGTACAGGTAATATACCTATAAGAAAAGCTTTATTTACAGATTTGCTTGGATTTCTGATGCTAAGAAAATTTAGGCCTGGCTTACCTGATACCTAGGATTGAAGCCCATATATTGATGGCACTGTTCACAGTGGTGGTACGTGTTGTAGGCAGCGTACTTAGATAATCTCATTCGTGTTGTTTGACGATGCATATATGTGTCCTCCAGTTTTCTGCTCATTGATCTGTCTGCAAGGAAAAAATGGACTGTAAACATTTTGTGTTCCAGGACATACAAAATATTTCCTGTGGTGAATAAAGAATTGTGTTAACATCAAATTCTCCAAAGACACTGTGTATATAAGTGGAAACAAAACAAAATATATATTCAGCCTGAACTTAGGATGGTTGATGAATTCCTGTGTGCACTAAGAGGGAAATAAGTAAAAGTAATAATAAGTAAGAAATAAGTTAGCACATTGTCATTATAGTTTGGGGCTGATTTCAAGCACAGGTGAGTAAAGCAAAAGAATGGTGATGATGATGGTGATGGTGGTAGTGAAGATAGTGATGATGTTGCGTTGTCCTGAACTTGTACTTGAATAAACAGAAAGGAATATGCTGAGAAGACACCTTTTCTGTCTTCAGAAAGTCAGACAGTCTAAAATGCTCCCCTCCCACACATTCTTCTTGCCAAAACTGGCATACAGAGAATATTGTTCATTTATTTCTTATTATGTGGCAGTTTTTCAGAATACAAGATACCATTCTAAGGACAGGATGGCTTGGGAGGATTACTAGTGGATGTATCACAGAAGGATAGTGTGGTGATTTCTGCTGTGAACTGTGACACTGGCTCTGTCACAGATTTCCTTATGACACTGGGCAAGTCACTTTAGGTGCTCCTGTTTTTAAAAAGCCCAGATTGTGCCTGATTTCCACAAATGCTAAAGCACCCACGGCTCCACCGGAAAAGTCTGGAAGAGCCTCAGAATATGCCCCTCAAAAAAAGGTACCAAAAACAGAGGCCACTTTGGAGTAAGCTGGTCTCTCTCTGAGCCAGATTTATAAATGTCTTCACATGTAAAGATTAAGACAGAGGCTCTGAGGGATTTACGGAAGTACTCCAGCCTATTAGGGGCTTAACTCCCAGAGTTAAGTGCATTATGCACCCAACTTGCTTAGGCACTTTTGTAAATCCCACTGGATGCCTCTCTGCCTCTTTAGCACCCTAATCCCCTTGTAAATCTGGCCCTCCGTGCCTCAGTTCCAGAACTGTAAAATGGGGAAAATAGTATCCCACAGATGCTAAAGTGGAGGGGGGCTGTCCACTAATACATGCACAACATCCACAGTTACTCACGTATTTGGGCAAGAGAGCAGCCCAATTTAATTTAATAACTGATGAGAGGAAGCTTTTCACTTTGAACCCACAGATGTAAATCTAGCTCAGGTTTGGCAGGTCACTGTTACCCTGTGACTGATGCCAGAGAACCAATGAGAAATGGGGTTGGCAGGTTTAGTGTAGTCCTTTGTTGGCAGATATCTACATTGCAAAAATTTCCATTGCAAAAACTATTACCCGTGTCATTTACTCTCCAGGGGGACTAAGGATTGACTGATATGGAGTTAAGGGATACAGTGTCTGTTTTGCATTGTGGACACTCAACTGTTTGGGTCTAAACTGAGACCTCTTTTCTCACAGCCCAGAAAAGAGGCATCAAATGGACTACATGGGACCATGGTGACTATGAATCCAATCCCCAGAGCACCCCAAAGCACTCAAACACATAAATAAGTTTACCCATATGAATGATCTCATTGAAACATAACAGTACAAATGAGCAAAGTTACTTGGCTAAACAAATGTTTGTAGGATCAGGGCCTTACCAATGAAAAATTACTTCTCTTCCACACCTGATCCCTTTGAAGTCAATGGAAGTTTTGCCATTTGCTTCAATAGGACCGTGGTGAAAGTAAGTAAATAAATAAATGCATTTTAAATTCTGACCTTCGCTGCTTAAGTTCTGCAGCTTTGTACAAATCAGACTTGCGTCTTCATATTTTGGATCGTGAATGGTGTAGTCAAAAGGTATCTTCTTAAATGTCTCCAAATCAGGCCACACATCTCCCGGCTGGTGATAGTATTGATCTGATTCTTCGTTGAGGTCTATAATAGTGAAAAACCCATGTAGTTTACAGTCAATGAAATGATGTCCTGAGTGTTTTCTGATGTGTGAAATCAGTTGAAAGATTCAAATAACTGTCCATGGAGATGCCTCATCCAAAGTCGGTACATGACATGTTACAATTCAACTATTAACTTCAAAGAACACTGATTTTTCATCTAGCTGGAGCAGTCCTGCACAGCTGATCAGAGAAACAGCACCCTTTGAAGTAAAAACCATATCAAACAGCTGGACCATCACAGCTGCCTGACTCTGATATGTTCACAAATCCTCATCTTCACAAGGGCTAGGAATCCAACCCTATGAACTCTACCAAATTTTTTTTATTGTGCTGTTTTTCCTTTTGCTAATATGGGAAGCTGCTTTCTGAAAAAAAAATCAGTAAACATCTGACCAACTATTCAACGTTCTTCATCTTGTAATGCAATTCTAGCTTTTATGCTTGTCATAGGTGTTTCAGCATCTTTCCTAAGCTACTGGGAGTATTATGTGCAGTGATGATAAAAGTCCAGTAATGATGATTATTGCCGGTAAGGCCCATTGGAAACATAACTGCATCAAATCAAAACAAGTCTTTCCACTGATTTCAGCAAGATCTGTTTGGTAATGTCATTTGGAGACCTGAGGAAGGGCATTTTATGCCCCAAGCTTTATCTGGCATTTCTTCTAACTATACTGTGGGTCCAGTCAAAGATATGACCAAAGAAACCTTCCTTCTTGCATATTCCTCAGACCATCATGGCTATATACTCCATCCTATTAAATTAACTTCACTGGATATAGGAAATATGGTTAGTCTTGCTGCAAAATAAAACAGCTATCAGCAATTCAGAAACTGTATTAAATTAACAATATTGTACGTCTATCCTGTCTGTATAGACGGGGATATTGTACATCTAACCAAAACCACTTCTATCCTGCTTGTAGAGGCAAAGTTATTTCAGTATAAATGTATCAGACTGAGATAGCTATTTCTGTACATGGAGGGAAATAAAGTATACAGGGATAAGTTGCATTTTTATCAATATTTTCACATTAAGTTTATGCTGATTTTACTATGTAAGTAGAAAAATTCACATCCAAATTGAAACTGTTTGACAGGTATAAAAATTCTGTAAGCATAGGCCTGCTTTCCAATTTCTCTAAAAGGATGCACATAATTGGTGGTGATAAACCTACTAGTGAGGAGTTCTTATATTTGGAGAAAAAATCCCCAGCTGCTACAAAGTATCATAATTCTGCTAAAGTCAATAGTTTGATAATCATTTCCACTAGCTGAGGCTCAGTCCCTTGGAAACAAGCAGAGCTGTTTCCATATAGGATAAAATTCCCACCTGTGCAGAGGACTAGGACATGGCACGTGCCCTACTTACACTCCATGTAAGCCCTCAGAACAGGGAATGGAATGAAAATCAAGTGAGGCACAAGCCTTGCATAGCTCCTCTCCTCCTGCTATTTCACTTTTGTGAATAGCTCTTCTGGTTTCCAAGGTACTGGTTTCCAACCCTCAGCTTACCAACAGGAGATTTTCCAGAGAGGGAAGTTATTGCAGAATAAGCTAGGGTGTAAATATGAAATAAAATAGCCATTCTGCACTAACTACCTATGTGGACATTCTTATCTCACACTCAGAGTATGCCAGCACTGCCACCCAAAGGTGTAGGTGTGTGATCACAGGTTGCATAGACACACTTGAAATCGTTTTGGTTTTTTTTTAATATTTAGGCCAGATACTGCTACTAATATAGTCACAGCAATAGTGCAATTAATGTGACATGATAAACTTCAGCACAGTTTGCACTGGAGTCAGCTGCTCCTGGGTGCAGCATCTACACACATGCCTGGGATCAAAGAACTTGAGCTGTGGCAGAGTAGCCGCAGGCTGACAGAGGATATGTGGGATCAGCCCCAGGTTCTGGGTGGCGGCATTGGGCGGCAGAGGGTCTGGCTGGGGCATGAGGGTGCTAAAGTGCGGGGCTAGGTGGTAGGCAGCCACTGCACTTTAGCACCATAATGCCCCAGCCAGCCCCTGTCACTGTCTGCATGTGCATTTCAGTACAGTTAAGCACTCTTCTGCAAGATAGTACTTACAGAGTTAATTAATTTACTGTACCCTAATACCAGTGCACATGTAGACTGTGACGCTCTACTGCAGATCTAAGTAGTCATCTCCACAGTAAAATATACATGTTAATGCACTCACTGTGTGTAAAATCTACTCAAGACACTGGTTAAATACTTGGGTAGTTTGTCCAAGCTTCTGCAGTTACACTGCTATCAGGACCTGAGATAGCTATTTTAAAGCTAGTTGTGATATGTCTATGTATATGCCCATCTATTGCAATTTAGATATCCCCTCAAGGGGTCTTTTTTGCAGTTTAGCTTCCAAAGTAGATGAAACTACTAAGTAGATGAAAGTACTAAATTAATGTGCAGTAACTCATGGTACCGCACAATTGCACCGGCACACGGGTTTTTAGTGATGCTTATTGTGCAGTAGCCTGATACTACTGCGCAGTAGCATATTCTCACAGTTTTTGCCTGGCATGCTACTGAACAATGTTGTTAGACTACTGCATGGTTAGAGTCTCATGTAGATGCACCCACAGAGATTTAGTGCCCGCTAGCTATTCTGAGCTATTTCCCCAGGTAAAAAAAAACCTTAGTTAGTACAGGGGGTGCACAGTGACACAACAGCTATCTTGCTGAGGCTCTGGAAGTATGTGATCAAGCCCTGCTGTGGACTCATGCCAAAGGCTGACCCAGCTGTATATGGGTGCCTGTTCATTTAGGCTAGAGAGGCAAAGAAGGCTGGATGCAATGCCAGCCATATTGCTTCCTTGTGTACCACTGGCTACAGAAACTGGTGCACCTGAACAAAAGGAGCCCGATGGGTAATTAGGCTCAGAAGGAATTCTGACTAGACTTGAAATTAGTGTTGAAAGTGACTGAGTCAAAGTAAATAGCTGAGCTTCAAAGATACATGTGCAAGTAGAGGAGAGTAAGGGATTGACTGAAAGAAAAAAAAGGCACGATTAAGAAGAACTAGAAAACATGGTATCATTATGCCACGTGATTATAAACCTGTCAGTGTTTCTATCCAAACCTTTTCTGCATTTTAACACACACATTTATTCCAAGCTTAAAATCAACACGTTGTTTCTCAGGGACGAATAGTTTTTAACATATATAAATGCTGCTACTACATCTTCAAGAAGAACAGAGATATGGTTCTGGAAGATGGAGAAAGGTATGTTTCAAATGGTGAGTAAAACAAACTGGCAATAAGGTAGGGCTGTGCAAAGCTTCGGGGGTGATTCAATTCGGAGCAGATTCGGCCTGATTTGGTGGCTGAACCTCTGAATCCAAATTGAATCATGGGACCAATTTAAAGGTCCAAATCAATTCAAAGCTCTCTGAATCTTCGGAAAAAATTTGGAAAGCTTTGATGATTTGGGCAATCCCCACTGGCTGCAGCAGGGAGCTGCAGCTGACTCCAAACTGGTAAATACTAGAGGCAGGAGAGCGGGGGCTAGGGGAGGGGACCATGGGGGGACCCCTGCCAGCCCCCCCAACGCCCTCTGACCCCTAGCCCCCCCAGAACCCCTGTCTGCTCTCCCAACCCCCTCCCCGTGGCTGCCCCTGCCCGCCCCAGCTCCCAGTACTTTAAAGAAAAGCCCTGGTGCTCACTGGGTGCTGCCAGGTGGAGGGGCGATCCCTGCTGCCCCCACTGCCCCACACTGCATGGAGGGCTCTGCATGAGACCCCTGACCCCCCCCTTGTTCCCCATGCCCCCCCACGGATGCCCCCCCCAAGCCAGCTCCAGCCCTTTAAGAAACAAAAAGCCCCAGGACTCACTGCTCCTGCAGCAGGGGCTCATGCAGAGCCCCCCACATGGTGCAGGGCAATGGTGGGCAGCGAGGATCGCCTCCCACCAGCAGGACCAGTGAGTCCCAGGGGGTGGTTGCTTAAAGGGCTGGAGCTGTCCCGGGCAGGGCACCCGTGGGGGGGGGGGGCTGGGGAAGTGAAGGAGGGGTCAGGGGGCTCATGCAGAGCCCCCCATGCAGCGTAGGGCAGTGGGGGGCAGCGGGGATCGCCCCTCCACCGGGCAGAACCCAGTGAGCACTGGGGCTTTTTTTTTAACAAGTGCCTGAGCTGGGGCAGGTGGGGCAGCCATTGCCAGGCTAGGAGAGGGACAGGGATGCGCCTGCCTGATTCAGAGATTCGGCCGAATCGAATTGGGACAGTGATTCGAATCACCGAATCGAATCACTGTCCCCTGAATTGGCTGAATCTGAGTCCAAAGTGAATACTAGCTGCTTCACACAGGCCTACAGTAAGGGAATGGACAGATGAACGTATACCCTGAGGTAACTTACATTGATTTTATATAATTACATTAGTGTCAGAAATGGGAAAATGTCCAGCCATCCTCAGGTACCTGCAAGTAGCAGACAGCTATTACTGTACCTGGCCATTAGGTGGTGGCAGGCGACCGTCTTTGCTTTTACTGAACAACAACCCTGGGACAGATATGGACAAATAAAACCTAGCCTGTTGTAACTTATGCAAGTGGAGTTTTACTGCGATTCTTTCAAGGGTAATTTATTCACTGGTTCAGATGAAGTTGACCCGTTCAGGGATTGTCCACTACTTTTTTACAACAATGTAAATGATATATTAGTATACCAATTATACCAGTAAAAATGTGTTATCTGTCCATGTCTTCAGATTTCAAGTCATGGATCTTACAAAAGGATCATAAATGGATTGTAGTAATGTACATAAATTACAGCTTGATGGTGAAGAGCACATGATAAACTAGTCAACCATAGGTCAGACTAACAGATGGATTTTAAAAAAATAAAAGCCCCAGAAACAAACATTGCTTCATCAGTAACTTACTAATATTGATCTCTTCCTCATCATAAACATCCACTTCTGTCAGTCTGATCAGCATTCTGGACAAGATACTGAGGAACTGAAGATAGGCACCAGTTTTTCCTATCTGTAAATACACAAATCAGAAACTAAATAGCCATTTCCCATCAATGCCAATGTCATCAGTTTGGAAACTTGAAACCAGAAATGGTGATGACTGACCAAACCTAAAAGTATGTTGAAGTTTTTCAGTTCTGTTGCATGTACATTGCTATTTCTGTACATTCACAAGTTTATATCATGTGCACCTTATATGCAAGCTATTATCATGCAAAACCTATCTTGCCCCATATGCCTGTTACAGGCACGCAAATCTGCAAACTCACCACATGCATCTCCTCCCTCTGAACTAGAATAAGCATGAAAAAATAACATTTTTTAAAAGCCAAGAAAAAAGAATTAAATTTACAAGGAAAAGCACAATATAATTAAAGAATTACCTCAACTATTTCAAGCTTGTACATCAGCAGATCAACACATTGAGAGAGCTGTCTATACTAAAAACAGGGATGAAGTAAGCCTGCAGAAGACATTGTATCACATCTAGATTTCCCTTCTTTGGTCATACGTTCTATGCAAAATAATGCAAGCTAAAAATATTTTGTTTTCTCCTGTGCTTCCACGATTCCATTTTAAAATACCTAAAACATTTCACTCTTCCTTTTTTTTTTGTCCTAAGCCACACCAGATGCAATCATTTTCTCTAATATGTGGCTGTACATTGTTGCACTTTTGTACAATCTGCTTCTGTACCTGATTTTACCAAGCTATGGAGTACTTATTCCTGGGTATCATGTATTTGAATCAGTTACTACCCTGTCTTGATTCTTGCAAGTACAATTTACATCACAGTGTAATTTAAAAAACTAATAAGCAATAAATAAATAAATAAATAATACCCATAAAGTTAAATACATAAATACTGTGCAGGCTGGGGGTGAGCCGGGCCCGTCTTTGCGCACATGGGCTGTGGCCAGCAGCCCGGGCACGCAGGGTTGGAGGAAACCGCGCGGCGGCAAGGCACACACGGGCTAGAATTAGTCACAGAGGCGTAATGGTCGATTTAAAGATTATTTTACTTACACCAAAGATGGTCACGGTGCAGGCAGGAAAACTTGCTTGAGTTACAGTTGCAGATAGAAAAGAAGAGAGGCGGACTAGAGTTCCTTCCCGTGAACACTCTTCTAGCCCATCCGGTTGGAGGCTCTAAACCGCGAGCCCGTCAGACCAACCAGAGAAAGTACGTACAGTAAAGAGCTCTGAATACACTCACTCACACGAAGTTTGCTAGGCTCTGTGGATCCTTTTTGTGCGCAGGGAAGAAGGATACGTCGGGATTGCGCTCGGTGACGGGGAGAGGCTAGAGGCTGATCAGACCTCTGTTGCCTGCTTGAAATGTGTTGGGTCCGTAAAGATCCGCAGCGCTTAGAGATCTTCACACAGGGTGAAGTCTCCTCCTCCTGATGTTTGTGGAGCCCTCCAACTTGGGCGGAAACCACTCAAGCTTTTTATACGGCTAGCAAGCCAATCACTAGCCGCCACGTGTGAATAATTTAGAACTAGCCAATGGTGGGGCACAAATTTGAATCCGAATGGCGGGAACTCCTTGCAACGTGCACTTCTGTGCTGCAACAAAGAAATGCACACTGCAAAGAAAGCTACAAAACGGCGGGAACTTCTTTTGCACCGGGGTTCTCCTCTGCAGCGGAAAACTCCACTGTGCAAAGAAGCTGCAATTTGGCGGGAAATAATTCAGTGGTGCCAAAGCACACACAAACAAAAACTCACAACTTTGGGTTGTGACAAATACAATCATAAATAATTCACACATAAATAGAGAACTTTCCATACAGTGGACCCTTGACTCTAATGGGATTCCATGACAAGCAGGTTTATGTCAAGGCCCTAGAGCTAAAAGGAACAAGTCCTTGTGACTGCATGGATCTGTTTATTTCTCAGATAGTTAAACAAAAATGTCTTAGTCTAGAAGTGATCCCACATCTAGTATTTTATATAAATGTTTACCACTTGGATTAGAGCATTGAGCATACACTCTCTCAAGTCTAGGATTATTTTTGTGTGATTTATGAACTCTTTCAATTAAAGTTTTTTGAAACATCATATAGATTGCATTAAGTGAACTGGATGTATTCTCAGTATTTTAATAATTATGAGCAACTTAACAGGACTACTCTAGCTGTACCCTATACACTGGCTCAAATTTTTGTTCCTCAGACAAAATTTTATAATTTTTACCCTGACAGAATTTTTTTTTTCTTTTTCCACCCTTCAGAATGGTCAGGAAAGCAACAGGCCTACTATTTTTTATTTTAATTAAGCTTGTCCTGTAGTCCTTTCACATTGATCTTGAGAGTAGGATTTCCTTTTTTCTTGAATAGTGCCCATTCACTGCCTGCATCAGAGTTACATTAAAACGCGTAAGAAAATAGGAAAGGAAGGTGACTCTTGGATTGCTGAGTCCAGCTCCCTACATGTGCAGGCAAGCATTTGCTGAAGGGCTCTACCAGATCCTTCACTCTCACTCCCTTCCTGCAGCATGGCCAAAAGGGTTTTGCATATGATATAAGTATTGAATAGCACGCATAATGACAGGGGAGTGGTTTGGTGGAAAGTTACATTAGTAAGTAAGTATTATTGATTTCTTAATATCTTCCTTTCGTGTTCTCTTAAATCCTGCAGTATTCACAGAGCTGTGTAGAAAAGGATGTGACAGTACAGGAACAGGGAGCTGAACTCATTCTTTCAACTATAACCATAAAGAACCAATCGTTAAGTGAGGGGTAGCCCATGAAAAGTAACCTCTTTGCATACCCCTATATATAACATAGGGCACTTTCTACTCTTCCCAGGATGTAACGATGCTATGGTTCCTTAAACATGCCTGTACCTTGCTGGAACACTTATTTTCAGTTCCAGGCAATCTCTAATATACCACGATGTCGAATGGGCGTTCTGTCTTCTGTCTTTCTGAACTAGGACAAGTCTACCCTGAGGCAGGAATGACAGACAACACTGTGCAGGAAAATATTTAAGAAGGGAAGAAGCAAAGATCTCAAGTTTGTAGACTGTGTATGGAAGCTGAGGTACGTGGGGCAACCAAAAGTCCATTAGGGTGAGTTCTACTTTCCTCCTCAGCTATGAAGAACAAGGTCTAAGTTTACGTCCTTTTATTGAGGGAGACATCCAGTTGGACAAATGAGGTCCACATGTAGGAAGAAAACTAAGTTTAGGTTTTCCTTGCAGAAAGCTCAGTGATCCAATTCTTGTGTGCCAAAAAGACTCAGTTATAGAGTACAATACTGGCTCCAGAGGGAACATAGCTTCCAGATGTTAGCCAGTGCATTATTCTTTTCACAGTCACCTATGATGAGGTTCTAGTCAGAGAAATGACTGAAATGCTGTCATGTTAATTTGCAGAAGGGACATTCAAAGAGCTCTCATACCACATACCATCATGTTTCCCTTTTCCTACAAGTTCCAGACATGCTACAGTAAGATGGTTACAGGAGGGGGTTTCACAAAATTAATTTCAAGGTGTAAGTTCTTTGATTGACCACTTTCGTTCTTGCCTATGTTATTAAGAAGTAGCATTTGCTCCCAGCCTTCGCTTCTGGATGAACATGGCAAAGAAACCTCTCTCTGAACTTTTCCAATTCATTTTCTAAGTGGGACAGTTCCTAGCATACAGAAGCAGTGGTTCTCAAAATATGTTCTGTGACACACTGATGGTCCAATGAAAACATGCCAATGGTCCACAAAGAGCCGGTCAAATGGTGACAGTTTCTTCCAATATCTGAAAAATATTGTATCCACCAATTCAGAGATATTGGAATCAATATACTGGGCGAAGTGTCATTTTATGCTTAAAGTGGCACTGTTTAAATACCTAATCTCTATTTACAAGATGCTCTGGTGCCAAAATCTTCTTTTATTTGTCCCTCTTCGTGAAGTAGGTAATATAACTCCACACATAATGTAATGGTTAGCAAAGAAGCTCATGAGCAAAACATATATCTAACAAGAAATTATTGATTTCCAAAGTGAGAAGGGAAACTCATGTTCGCTGTATATTTTGCTTCACCCCTCTATTGGAAGAGATTCCATGCAACCCAATAAATAACCAGAATATATTCAGAACTAGTTTGTTTCTAAAAGTCTATTCCCTTTAATTGGTCTTCTAGGTATTAAAGGGAGCCAAGCTGACATATTCCCCAGCATATGAAAAGGAGATTCTGCTCTAACATGGAATAAGGAAGAACCACTTCCATTTTAGAAGAAGAAACACTGTTTATGATTTGTTCCATAAAGTATTCAACATCAAATAAGCATTCAGTCAAGAAGTAGTAGTGGGTATGCAATACAAAACATGTGGGGAATATTTTTAGGATCTGCTCTACTTCCCTGATCCAGTGCAGAACCTGTATTTTGAAGGCAGCTGGAGAAGAGATGAAGTTTCCAAAGCTGGAAATGTTCTTCCAGGGTGACTTCTATGTATCACTTATTCCTTCAAACTAAGGGCTTACACTTGTGCAGATTGCAAGTTAAAATTTCATACCCCAGCCAATTTATGTGATGACAGCCAATGAATAAACATGAGGCCTGTGTTTTCTACGTATAACTGGATAAATGGACAAATGAAAAACGCCAGCTGTGTTATGGGAAATTATGCTCTCTGATATATGGAGGTCTCATTTACTTTGTTGAGAACCATCGGTGGATACAAATCAAACACCTCATGGTCAAATTAATGCTGCAGAAATATAAAATAATATGTACTGGCTGTTTTGTACACTTGTAGCTCTGAGAACTGTATTTTTAAACTTCTTGATAAATTCTAACCCAAAATGTTATCAGTTCATGACTTCTTTGGATGTGGAAATATACTACAGTAAAAGTTCTGTTATCCAGCATCCCCCGGAAATGGGGGATGCCAGTTAATCAAATATTCTGGTTAATCAAATGTGCACCGTCTGGTGCACTCCCCGGTGTCAGTGTGCCGGGGGACAGGGAGGGGGGCCCTGCGCAGGCTGCTTTGCCCCGCACGGACTGCTTTGCCCTGGGCCGTGGGCCGAAAAAGTGGCAAAGAAAAACTCTGCTCGCAGCAGCGAAAACCGGAAGGGTACTTCTGGTTTTGCTTTTGCTGAGTCCCTCGGATGCCGGTTAATAGAGTTTTCCAGCTAATAAAGTGCCAATTAACTCAGCTTTTGCTGTATCTAACTCTTGAAAAATATATTCGTTTTTACCCCGCCTGTGTTTACCAGCTTCTCATCTCTTTTGGTCAGTTAATATCTTGAATTGACACCATGAAAATAGAAAGCAGGTCCATCTAGCAACAGCAACTAATCAAATACATAAGACAAATTTTGTTTTTTTGCATCTTATTACAAGGACACTTATTTCAATTGCACCTATTTAAAAGCAGAATATGATCTGTATGGCCATAAGACCTCAGCAATACACAGACATGATATGATGACTTATGTAGTGACCTGAACTCTGCCTTCTGACCATGTCTACACTGTATCGCTGCCAAGTCTGGGGCCACTGACAAGAAACACTTCACTACTTGCCCTTACTCAGTATGTGCCCAAGCCCATCAATTAGGCAGTAAGCACTCCCCTAAATTTTCATGGGTGCTTAATATTATTAGGCACTAAAAAGGTAATGGGACCTCTGAAGTCTTTATATGCTTCCAAATCTCCTTACTAAGATGATGCAAAAAAATTGGACCAGATATTCTTCCTTTGTAAATCAACATAGCACTGCTGAAATGAAATCAGTCCCTGTTTGCTTATTTGTATGTGTAACAGCTTCTATTTCCAGCACATCTTTCTATCCAGCACATAGAGGAAATGGGTATGTCCAACAGCTTCTACCCTCCTCAGCTTGGCCATAAAACATACACCAGGGACCCTATTTAGTCTTTAACCTGCAATTCCATCAGGCTATAACAAACTGCAATGATGCAGAGATAAAGAGTGTAATTCTTTTTAAAACACAGTTCTAATTTTTTGGAGATTTAAGAAAAAAAGACATCACCATAACATTATTTTCTTGGCACAGGTTAACAGTGGGCGTTTTTATACATGTACTTTACTTCACAGTAGACTAATTTGCTGCACAGTAAAGCATCATCATCTACACATGCATAGCAATTAGGCTGGTGAAGACTAATTTACTGTGCCATTGGATTACTCCCATCAGATACAAGTACTTTCTGATTGTAGAGTAAATTACTGTGCTTAAATGCACATGTAGATGGTGACATCCAGTTTAGTTTACTCCAGCACAAATTGTGCCAGAGTTTATTCAGTCACATTAACTGCGTGTGTAGATACTCCCAGTGAGAGGCAAATACAGTAATAAACAAAGTAAGAAGGGCTGTTTCTATTAGTAAAATCTCAGATACGAATAATAGATCTCATTAATCTAACCTTAATATGATTAAGATTAAATTAATCAAAATAAAACAATGATAATAATAATGCCATATTTTTATTACGCACCTGTGGTGGCCCACTCAGCAGCAGTCTCCTTGGGTGAAAGTTATCCATCCTGCCCTCACTTCTGTTATTGTAGTCTATATGAACTGGTTTGGGTACTGTCCACTGGCGGTAGTATAGAGACTGCTCCGTACATGTCATCATTTTACTCATGAGAGGGCGGAAAGAACTCGCCCACATCACCGAATGATATGGTAAGAGGGAAGATGACTTGGGAAGTCCACTGCTGTCAGTAGAGGTAATAATGTCATACACCAACTTAGGCAGTAAAACTATGGGGGGCTGCTTTGATGCTTTAGTCATAACACACTGAAATGTCTGCAGGATGAAGGAGTTCGGAGTGGGCACAGAGGAGAAAGACGAAGAAGAAAAGGGTGATGAGGATGATGAGGTGATGGAAATCTGGGCGCTTTTTATGTTCTGCTTTGTGTCCAGTTGTTCAGCTGTAATTGGCAAGTTCTTGCTGATTGCCTGTGCCCCCTTATCTATTTTCTGCCTTTGCTTTTCATATTGATTGCCACTTTCTTCAGTACTGCTGCCTAGGACTTGGTGAGGTGACTTTGCTCCATCCCCTGTTGTTAATAAAGGAGATGACTCACTGCAGAATGCTGTACCTAAAAACAAAATCTGTATTTCAACACAATGCAATTTGATTCTTCAGAAACAACCTGCAACCACAACAATTCCATTAAATGTCCTCATCAAGCATACAGTCAACAACATAAAATGCAGTCATCAAAAAATGTGAGCCCAAACTTGTTGCTGTTAAGTCATGCTGTATTCACCTCACTCACAAAGATAATTTTGCTGAAATCACTGGGACTATTTGTCTGAACAAGGCTAAGAGAGATTGGAATACTGAAATGCATAGCAAAGCTCTCAGTCACTAAAGGGGATACCCCAGGTATTCAGTTACATGTTTGTTAGATAATCTATGTCTTCAAGATATATGCAAAATTATCAAAACTATTGTTTAAAATTGTAAGAAGGTAAGCATCCCCAGGAGACCATAGCAGTTGTAACAAAAGCACATTTTGGTTCCTAAATATTTTATGAACACCCATTTAAAACTACAGGGCATTTATACACGTGCTCTGGGAGGTGGGGTGGAAAGGGCTCCCAGAACATCATGTAAAGCAGTGTCCCTGCACTGAAAAATGGTGGCGGGGGTGCTTTAACTAAAGCTTGTCAAATGAGCTTTAGTTAAAGAGCCCTCACTGCCATTTTTCAGTGCGGGGATGCTGATACATACGACGGTGGAGTCTGCTGGAGCATGATAATTACCATGATCCAGAAGATTTGATTAATTGAGTCTGCTCCAATGCATTGTAATTACAGTTCTTCAGAGCAGCCTCGATGTATGTGGTACCCACAGTTATTATTTTTGAAAGCAGTTATTATTTTTGAGAGCCTGATACTGAGTGGCTCTGGACATCCACAATTCTCAGTAAGTTCAAAAGGAAGATGCTTCTGAAATAGCCTGCTGTAGAACTGATCTCCGCAGCAATTTGGGAATGTATGGCTGATAGGAAAAGTAGGGGAAAAAGGATTTCCCCATTAGAGATTCTTTCTGTTGGGAGAATCACTAATAATTCTCTTTTGTAGAATGTTGTTTTCAAATAACTGTCTTTCTGCAGACAAAAAGGGCAGGGAAATGATTCGCCATCACTAGTTTAAACAAATGCAAGCTTAGAAATGAAAGTTGGTAAAGTCTTACTCGAAGCTTTTGAAGACAGTGATGAAGATGCAGAATCATGGGAGCGTGATCTCTCTCTCTTCATAGGACTTCTCTTTTCTGAAGTAGAGCCTGTTTCATGACCGGAGAGGGGAGAAGAAGGATACACATTTGAATTAATTCTCTAAAGGCAGCCCTTAGCTATGACCAAACCGCCAAAGTCAAAGGGTTCTGGGTCAAAATAACTTACACCTCAGCTAGGTCAAATCATGATTCAGAGAGTACTCTTGTGTGGCCACACCGCCTGTGCTATATAGTGGAACAGCCTGAGGACTAATCTAATTTTAATTCGTGGAGGCAAAACTGCAGCCAAAAACTCAGCAATGTCCTTTTAGCCACCCATGTCCCCTTTTTCTTGCTGCCCCAGCAGCAAGGAGGATATATAAAAGAGGTCTCACATTATCACAGCACTAGCAGCTATCAACCCCTAAACACATTCAGTCTCACTGGGAAATTCAAGTAACTCTACAGCCAGATTGTACCTCTGTATTTGATGAAAACAAAATTTCATTCCTTTCAAAGCTGCTGATTAAAGTGCCTATTTCTGTTCATTTCAGGTTCTATTCTTGCTGAGTAACATCTTACTCAGGTGAGCAGTCCTTTCCATGAGACCTTGTGTGATCATTTATCCCCTACATAGTTCAATTTTTGCCAGTATGAAATGGGGGGTGATAATGGTTTCTCAGGGGCACTGAGAAATTTCACTAACTTATGTTCATAAAATGCTTGCCTTCCTCAGTTGAAACATATGATAAAGACAAAGTGTTAATAACAGAATACTATTTGATAAGTTTAATTTCAGAAGTACAAGCCCATCACTAAACATTTCAAATAATTTCTCCCAATAATTTGTTGCATCCAGTTGCAATAACTGCTTTATATTTGCATATGTGATAGATGGCTTCGCATTCTTGAAAGCCAGCGTCCATCTCTGATGTTGATACTTACAGGCCATGTCTACATGTGCATTTATGTCATTTTATATTTACTGTGCAGTAAGCTACTGCACAGTAAGCAGGAATAGGCTAGCATCTACATGTGCAGGCATTAAAGTTAGTCCCAAGTCAGTCCACACACACAGTGTTACTGCACAGTAAGGCATCTACATGTGTGTTACTGCACAGTAACTAATCAGGTGTATATTTGATCCCTGCATGATGAAGGTATCGAATATATGCTCAAATTGGTGTAAGTCACCATATTTACTGTGTAGTACGGGTGCACACATGTAGACACGCAAGTGAACTCTGAAGTAATTTTAGTTACTTCACAGTAAATGCACATGTGTAGACATGTCCACAGAGTTAACTTTTAATGCATAACTTGCAGCTTGAACATGTAGATATTTTTCATAAAGTACTAACTTACTTTATGAAATTATATTTTCTAACTCTACAACTTCATTCTTCTCAAACCTGATATCATATAAAGCTCAACCACTTAAAGGCTTCCTTTATAGAACAGACTCAGCAAATAATAAGTAATACCTTCTGTCACTATTTCCTCATCTTCATTATCAGTACTGCTCAGTTTTTCTGGGTCACTCTCCAACACGTCATTTACAACCACCTTCTCTATGTGGCTTTCAGAGCTAATAAAGTATGCTGCCAAACCAAGCTCTTGCTCCAAGGTTGTCCTTACCAGAGAAGAGGAATTTATTAAACGTAGGTCACAGTATCTCAATGACCTTGAAAGAAACAAAAGACCAGTTTGAAATCCCACTGTATTCTACGCTGTTATTGCTTTGGCAGATACGAATGAAGGGTTTTGTCATTACCTGCTTCGTTGATGTGTAAGCAGAAACTCAATGACATATCTTTGTTACTGTATTTTGGCATGTTCACTCCCAGAGTGCATATTATCTCTGTACTTTTGGTTGAAACAGCTTATCTAATTGCACTTGGGTTCTCCTGAGTTCTAATCCTGACTCAGAAATATACTCACTCTCTCTCTGATGTGGCACACTCAGCCCCTCCAAACAAATTCAATCCTATTGGAAGCAGGTGCAACACCAACATTTATAGCTATGCATCTATGTATGCCAGGGTTTTGTTGTCTCCTTACATCCCTCCTTAGGGATGTTGGTGTGAAAACCCCCCTTCTATCTCGTATGTCAACCTCCTCACCCATTACTACCAAGTTGACATGGCCAATCTCCCACATTTTTAGCTGACAGTACAAAAACTACCCAAAACTGATGAAACAATCATCTCATCATGCAAATCTCATAATCCGCTGCACCCACAAAGAACCGAAGAACACAGTGGAAGTGTTTGTCAGTATTGCCTTCTCACCTTGGCAGGGACTCCCCTTGAGGGTCCAATCCACTAAATATTAATATACATGGAAGACCTTCTAATTCCAAATAGGTCTGTGGCCTCCAATCTGCATCTTCAATTTTCTGCCAGATCTGTCATACAATATAAAAACAAAAAACACAGCTGGGCATAACCGTAAGATTCTGTTAAAAAGGCAGAAATGGATCATATATTGATGATGCTGTGGATCTCATTCTGTAGAGATTCTACAAAAGCAACTACTGGAGGCCAAAGGGTGAAAGTTTCTTAGTTGTTAACTTTTTTTTTCAGTTTTGTCTCAGAAATATTGGTTCCCTAAAAAAGGCAGCATCATAAATCCATATGATGGCATCAATCTAATGACTTCCTAAATTAAGTGGAAAATAAAAAGATAACCAAGTATAGATCCAAATATTCATCCAGAAAGCACAAGAAACCTTAATGAAGATGTATAACCTGATCCTCAAAGACAGAAAGAAGAGTCACCCACTGTAAATATTTCCCTTTGGGGATCCAGTTCCCTAACTACAGTTGTCAGCTGCTCTGAGAGCTCCATAATAGATTGATAACTAGGTCACTTGGTCTCTGCCTGAGGATCAGGTGGAGATATCTATGTTCACATTGATTAACATCTTGAGCTGTGAGTAACCATTGTATTCAATGAGAACAACTGACTGGTGAAGTACTATGCACTGGGAGTTGGGTAACAGAATCTGGTCTTTATTATTTATGGTTAAGAACCAACAACACACATGAGACAACTTAGGGTGTGATTCTGAATTTATTTACTCCTGTTTTCTCAAGTGGAATCATCTGTGTTAGCATAACGAAATCTTAATCAGGGCCCTGTCTTCTGCTCCAGGGAGAGTTATGGCTAAGGAAATAGATAGCAGGAAGCAAGCACAAGCGTGGTGGAATTTCCAACCCTAACATGTAACATTATGTGTTTAAATGTGTGGGTTGCAGTACTCTTAATAAGCGGGATAGGCATCTCCATACTGCTTTCACGCCTGTTCACTCCTGCTCTGTGTATATTAAAACTCAGAAATAGGCAATGGAGCCACTCTAGGGCAGCCCGGTACACTTGCCAATAAGTCTGCCTCAGGCAAAGAGTCTGCAAGCAGTGCTGAGTACATGTTCAGGATGACTCTGCGATAGCTATATTGCTTCATTGCTGGAGCTTGGTACACAAGGATGAAGAGCAAATTGGCACGGCATGCTTTATAGCAGAGCTCCCAGATGTAGCAGTGAGCATCTACAAATAAATGCTTAGTGTTGGGGGTGGGGGCTTAGACTAGCTATTTGCAGGGAGTCACAATGACCATAATGTGGCCAGAGGGAACCTCTTAAAGGCCAAGCCTGAATTTATTAATCTATTAATCATTTCCAGAATGTTAGAACCCAGGAAACATCAGGTGCTGTATTTGAAATGCTGGGAGACTCAGAAGCATCTGGGTAGGACTGAATGATGTGAGGACTCCACACCACCTGCTGGTGGCCTACGTGATATAATTCCACAGTACTCTCCTTAGGGGGAAACTTTTCTGCTCAGGTAAAAGCTTTACCACAACAAAAATCACTTTAATTTTTATTTGCTCTTTCACTACTGCATTGATTCATAGACCGCACACTCTATGTTTTAATTTTGCTGGGAAATGACATATAATGTCAATAAAATCCAAATGTCTCCATCCACCCACCCAATGGACTTGGTGCTTCCATGGTAAACCTATTAGGATAGTGTCATTCTGCAAGTTACCTTTAGTTGTTCCACAAAGTGCTTCCCTATGGTGATTCCAGAGTTAGGATTTCCCAAGATTATTTCAAAATTATCTTCAAGAGCTAGTCTTCCTCTTACATGATAGAGTCGCTCATATGCCACAGCAGCCAGCGGAATACAGGGAATTCTTAACACGACCATGAGGCCATGGCCACTGGGGCAGTGTCTTGAAGAGTTTATTAGGTTTTGGGTGATTTCCAGCGTTTCAACTGAAGTGTAATTCTTCATCTGAGATAGACCACTTACTGCCATCATAGCTGCAGAATAGTGCTGTATGAGGACAAAAGTCCTTATCACTGCACTGTGTAATCTGGGAAACCTGAAATAAATTGTGAAGTGAGGATGCAGCTCTTATAAACATTCAATAACACTCAAAATATCATCTTCATGTAAAATCATGCCCAATATACAGTAGAACTACACTAAGCTGTCCTTGACTGTTCTCCACATCCTATAATTCCTTGACCAGAAACGGTGGGATCTCACCATTTCTCAGGAAAGATTTAAGACAAGTGGCATGCTGAAGTTATACTTCCTCATGTTATTAAGACCTCATTGCTTTTAGAAGATATGCCACAGAATACTTGCTAGTGTAGTCAGCAGTACCATGAATCAAAAATAAAGACACTTGCAATGAAGATGAATACAGTACAGCTTGTTGTGCATCAGTTTAGGGGTTTTTTTACTTGTGCTTACTAAAGATTTGATCCAATTCTTACTAATGTCAACCAAAAAGAATCACTTGACTTGAATAGGAGTTAACCAATCAAGACCAAAACCAATGTCACAGTCTTTACAAATTTATAAAGTTCTCCTTGCTTAATTTTTCATTTATGGTATACTTGACAGTTCAACGAGCTCATCTGGAGCTTTGCGCACGCAAAAAAATGCACCTAAAGAACATTGGCTACCCACTCCCAGTGACTCTAGATTTTTCACCTAACCCTCTCGTCCTGGATCATATAAGGTAAATGACATCAAATTTTCACACTCTGATAACAACAATTAAATTTTGATTTAAGTCCAGGAGCCAAAGTGAAATTGCACCTGTTCTTTGTGGCCCCTTTAGGATATTTACAAAATGTATATATTAAAATTAGTTCTTGATAGCCAGAAAAGGTCAGCATGGAATCACATTAAAAATATTGATGCATTAACCTCCACAATTAAGGATAATAATTATACAGCGGATAAAGGTCCCAGCCAAAACCATAACTACATTGTACTAGATGACATACATAAAAAGAGACAGTCTTTGCTAACCAGATTATAGTCTAAATTAGCGGGACCCAACCTTTTTTGGCAGTTGCCCCACAAATTAGTCTTGCACCCTCTCCAAGAATCACTCCAGTCCCCTTCCCCTGCCTGATCTGCTGCTCTGCTTTCTGCATCCTGCCCTGTGCTCCCTGCTAATCTGCTGCTCTGCTTTCTGCTTCCTGCCCCATCTTCTGCTTTGCTGCCTGTCTCCTCCGTAATCTGTCACGTGCCACAGGTTGGCTACCCCTGGTTTAAATAAAGACAACAAACCAAGGGCAGGTGGAGAAACAAAAACACAGAAAGATAAACTGTCATATAGGACACACAACTGAGCAGTGCCAAAGCCATGAACAGAAAGAACTCAGACCTCCAGAAGTATGGTCCAAACCCTGATCTACTGGATTATGCTGCCTCTCGAATGTCATAATTTTTAAACCAAAGACCGTACTGTACCTTTTCCCTAAAGCCATAACCATAGCTTCAAAAGAGCTGTCATATCTAAGCAGTGGAATGCTGTGTCCAGAAAGGGTGGATTCAATGAATTCTGACAACCCAAAATATTTCTTGTTTTCGTGGTATAAATCTACTCCCTTGAGTAAAAAAAGACAAAAATAATTTAACGATACAAGCAGTATATGCATTGTAAGTAATGCATCAGTCTGTCATCACTAAATCTAATTAGGTATCATATTCCTTCAAATATAAAACACCGTTGAATTTAAGACACACCCAAATACTTGGATTCTCAATTAAAAAACAAAACAGCAAATAAAGACACATCTACAACTTTATAGTGCATGTAAGAGTTTTACATGATTTTTATAGTTGAATTGAAGGTGCAGATCATTTTTAGAAGAAATATTTGATTTTAAAAAGTGTGTCATATTCAAAGAAATATGATAAATGTATATGCAAATGTAAACAGGCACAGAGAAGTAGACTTAGGATTCTTCTTTATATACACACATATAGGAAAAATATTTAAGAAAATACATGCATTTATATAATTCAATACTAATATAAACACTTGATTGATATGCTGAGAAGACTTAAATTTAAACAGCTCTTTTGACTTCAGTACAGTTTCATAGATTCATAGATGTCAGGGTCGGAAGAGACCTCAGTAGGTCATTGAGTTGGACCCCCTGCCCTGGGCAGGAAAGAGCACTGGGGTCAGATGACCCCAGCTAGGTTCTTGTCCAGTCTCCTCTTGGAGACCCTGCCAGGGTAGGGGAGAGCACCACCCCCTTGGAAGCCCGTTCCAGATTTTGGCAACCCTTACTGTGAAGAAGTTCTTTCTATGAAAATTATGACAGTTCAGGGAAAATGCGGATCTAAATCAGTGGTTCTCAGCCTTTTTAGACTTGAGGATCCCTTTCATAGGCTCTGCAAATAATAAGGCAATTCTTCTGAGTTGAAAAGAAATATCTGGATTTATCATGTGAATCATGTTTGCTCACTTAACAGTGCTAATATTGTGTGGCACCCTGTGGCATCCTTGAAAAGATCTCAAGACACCCCACGGTGCTGTGGCACCCTGGCTAAGAATCATTGATGTAGATAGGGGAAACTAGAAAGGATAAGAGAAAAACACAGAAGCACCTAGATAGAAACTAAACCAAAAGCAGAAGAGAGAAGGAATATAACAATAATTATTTATCACTTTCTTCATGAGAACCCAGGGCCTCCAAAGTTTTTCTGGACATGTCAATATAAAATACTTGCTGATGAATTCACAAAAGAATGCAAAAGCCCTCCAAAGATCTATCTTACATTGCTGTATGAAGAAGGCCAGTGGATTTCATTGTAAGGGCTGATGTGGGTATGCTGTGTCTGCAGGGCATAGGGGAATGAAGTCACATGAAGTGTCACAATGTTTGGAGCCTCTTTCACCTCTCTGCAGTTCAACAGTCTATCGACAAGTCCCACGGATGATTCCATTTGAGGATAAAGGCTATGAACAGCACTGCAAGAAGAAACCCAATAGTCTCCAAAGTGATCAGTATAAAGGAATTCTTATAACAAGGTCAATGCATATATCTTACCATCTGAAACCCACGCACAAAAACATCATTAAATAAAAACAAGGAATTTACAGCTGGATTCTTTGACCTGGCTCTACTATCTTTGCACTACTCCTATGGCAGAAAGGGAGAGTGGATAAGCTCCATATCATTCCCTTAGACACTGTGGAATGCCTATCAAACAGGGAGCTTCCCGCAGCTCCCAGCACACAGGATGGGGAAGCTGAAAAGGAGCTAGCACTATGGCAGTTGCTAGCAGCCATGTGGCATGAATTAGCATAGTTGTTAAGAACAGGGCCAGCACAAGGATTTTTGCTGCCCTAGGCAAATGAAAGTTTGCCACCCTCCTGTTTCATTCTGGGTGGAGCTGACAGCAGTGGCATCATGCCAAGCCAGGCCCAACCGAGTGTCCCTGCTGCCTGCTTGCTCCAAGTGCTGTTTTTGCTACCCCCTACAATTTGCTGCCTTTAGCGACCACCTGTGCTGCCTGTACAATTAAACCAACCCAACTTAAGAAAATACAGCATTTAACCCCAAAGAGATTACAATCTTTGTGTAAAATGAGAGACAACATATAGATACAACAGGCAGATGGGGGCACAAAGTAACTGCGACAGGATTACTATAAAAGAGGAATGAATGTCTGGGTATTAGGGCCCAAGCATATGCCATTTCAGTCCCCTGGCTCTGTGATCCTTCGCAAGTCACTCATGCTCTTTGTGTCTCAAAATGCAATGAAAGGTGGTCTATATAAATGTTAGGCATTACTATTACTCTCCTACCTCACAAAATCCAAAATAACCTGTCTTGCGAACACACTCATGTTCCTGCGGTAGAAATATGTGGAGTCTGTTAAACTAAAAATGCACCCTGGGCCTCTTGGAAGCCTGGAAAACCTATGCTCCCACTCTTCACAGAACCAGTAGTATGAGCAGGTGAGCTGGTAGGAAGATTTTTTTGTCTTCCTTTCATCAGAAATTCACTGAAACTGAGACATCCCTACAGAACATTGCAAGTCTGACACATCTAGTAATAAGTGGTACACCAGCTGCCCAGCTACTGTGGAGTTTTTTGCACAATTTGCAGCAGAGAGAAAAGTTAAAGAGAGTTTTGAAGGAGGGCAGTGAAGTGGCTTTCCACATCGCTTTTCTCACATGGAAGAAGCAGCCTAGCAGAAAATGTGAAGGTCCTTGTAGGAATCCATGACTCATGGAGAATCAGAGGTGAAAACAGCTCAATGAGACATTAGAGGCAATTCAAGATGAGGACAGGTTTGCAACAACCTCCAGCAGAACTGTTTGTGTTTGATGCTTGGGAAAATGGAGCTAGCTGGGCAGTGAAGATGGACACAGATGGGTGGGCAATGAATAAACAACCAAAATGACCTCTGAGACAGCATTTTGAATGGACTTTAGAGCTAATAAAAATAATAATAATTAACAATTTTTTTTCTGTAAAAGTTGAGTTAAAAATGAAATTGTTCTTACCTCATAAGATCCCAGTGAGCATGATCATGGATTAGGACAAACAGTGTGTGAGGATTCTGCATAGAGTTCTGCAAAAAGGCTTTAAATTTAGTCTGGGATTCAGCATCTAGCTTCATAACATATTGTTCCACTCTCCCCTTTGTGAGGTGCTCCTTTTCTAAGCCAAGCTCCAGCAAAACACCTAAAGAAGTCAAATAGGCATCAGTCCTTCCACATACAAAACATAGCTACCAATTTCCCATTCACATCTAAAATAAAGCCAGATCACAAGGAATACCTGAATGCCAGAGATGAAACAGTGTCTGCTGGTATGTCACTTCAGAGGGTGGAATGCAAATCAGGAAATCAACTTTTTCAAAAGAGCCCAAGTCAAGATTTTGAGTGCTGGAGTCAGCAATTGAGCAAACATGAGACAACAATTTCTGAGCCACCGCCAGCTGGAACGGACGAATCTGATGCTGTTCAATATTATAACCTGGGAAGAGGCAAAAACATTTGTTCAGATATGTGACAGAAGTTTAATCTTATACTCCTTAAAGCCTGCTATCTCCTGGAAGTCTTCACAGCTCATGGTGTAAAGTTCTCTGTATGAAGCTCTCCTGTATAATGTAGATGTTCTAAAGCAATGAAATCCTTCAGACAGAGGGAGAGTAAAGTCTATCAATTTTCTGAGATTTCTCTACATGTTCCTTGGTCCCCAAACTGCCCAAGTACTCAATTCCACACATGTATTGTGAATGTCCCTTTAGGCCTTCATAAAGCCAAAGTCCTCATTTAATAAACAAACTAAGATCAAATAAATGATCCACTTGAAGGAGGATCATGGAGTGGAACTGTAGCCGCCTATACATTAGAATCAATGTTTACTTTCAAAGATTACACATAGGAAAGAGGGGGGCTGAGATCAGAGGTCAGTGATTAAGTGGAATCTCAAAAAACTCTGCTCTCTCTCTAGATGTCTTCATTACTTACTTGTGCACACAGATGCTCCGGTTCCATCTAGAGCTGTTGTTGGCTTATTCACTGAAGCATAAAGAGATGAAGATATGTGGCCTTGGTTTTCTTGATAAAATTTGTCAAGCAAAAGATCAATGTCACCCTCTAACAAATTGAAAGGAGAATGGATATTAATATTCACGTTGATAATAATACCACATAACTCTAACAGCATTTTTCATCAGGGGGCTTCTAAATACTTTATACGCTCCAGTTAGATGCTCTGAAACCCAGGCTTCTGCTATTCTGCACTGAGGCTCTCTTGTTGGCTCCTGTTGGATCTGTTCGCACTTTTTAAATCAGGACTGTCCCACTGGCAGCACATGGGCCACATCCAGCCCACAGGGGTTAAGTTACCGCCCCTGGCCTCCCACCCAGCCACCACTCCCTCTATTACCTACTGTGTGCATCAGCAGTTAGAGACTCTGGGCTCTCCACTTCCCTCCTCTAGCTGCTGCTTCCTGCCCCTGCCCAGTAAAGCGAGCTGAGGGCATGGGTGGATCTAAAGGGGGTGCTATGGCATGGCTGCAATCCCCCTTTCATACCGGACCACATCTTGGGAGCTTCTGGTGGCTTTTTTAAAGTCCTCAAAGCATGTAAGAATCCCCTCTGTGTTCAAAGACACATCCCCATCCCTCTCCTCCCCTCTGTGCCACTGCTGCTTTTCCTGCTGTCCCAAAGAAGAGGGAAGCTCCTGCAGCCAGACCATGCAGGGTCTGGGCTCAGCTAGGAATAGCAACAGCAGCAGCAGCAGCAGTGATGGTGAGGGGCAGCGGCTGGGGGGGGGGGGGGGGTGAGTTTCCCAATCTGCCCAGCTCTCTGGAAGCAGGCAGAGAGAGAGAGCACACCCCCTCTGCCCATTGCAACCAGCACTGCCATGGTTCCTAGCCTCCATTCAGCTTGGCTGGAGCAGGCAGGAGCAGCTTCCCCCACCCCTGGGACATTGGGAAAAGCAATAGGGGCTGGTGGGGGAGGGAGGGAGGAAAGGAAAAAAGAGGGGCATGCCTTTGGGCATGGAGGGAAAGGGTGGGGAATTCTTGCCTACTTTGGGGTAAGCAAAAAGTCCCCAGAGGCTCCCAATCTATCCACACCAATAGGAGGGAGACTGGTAGCTGGGGGTGCAGCCAGCCCTGCAGCACAGGTGACTGTTTCCATACCTCTCTTTGCCAAATCCTGGATCCACCCCTGGCTGAGAGGGAGGCTGGGGTGCATGGTGCAGCAGGGGAAGAAGGTTGCGGGTGCTCAATGCTGAAGGAAGGGGGCATCCACAGCCCAGGGGTTCATGGTTTACCCTGCTGTGTCCCCCATGATTGCAGCTCCCAATGGTGTTGCCCATGAGAAGTGTGACCTCTAGTCACTTAGAAGTTGAATAGCCTTGGTTTAATTAAATGTTCACTGAGCCAGAACATAACTCTGTCACCCACTGGTGAGGACATTCTCATGGGTGGATGAAGACCCAGGTTCAAACCCCTACTCCAAACCAGGCAGAGCAGTATCTCTTTCAGCCAAGGTGACCACCTAAACACCAGGCTTTTCTGTTCTCTCATGGGCAGCAGAAAAACACTTTGAAAAGTCTCAGCTTATCTTTAGTCAGAGATGGATAATTAGGATACATCTCAAAAAGTTTCACAAAATGGGAAGATATATTTCCACGTCTTCTCAGGTGATACACAAAAACAGAAACAAGACACCTATCGATTTGTGCCACTGCATAGGCGACTGGTAGGGGGGGACACGGGAGGCATGTGCCCTCCCTGACAGGGCCATCCCCACCACAGATGCTGCCGCCAGCATCTGCGAGTGCTCATCAGCTCTGTCCACACCACCAACACCACTGCCAACTTCTACGGGTGCTCCCCCCAGACTCAGGAGGCACCAGTCGCCCACCTTATATCACATTACATTCATCCAGAGCCCTTCTTGTTCTTGGCCAATGAAAGACATTCAGAGAACACAGTGCTAGTATTGTATAGTATTCAATGAGCACTTGTGAAGAAACATTTTAATATACCTATAATTGAACCAAGGACAGCCAGGGTGATTCTGAAGTGCCATCCAGTGAGTACACACAGTGTGCATAGCAATTATTTTAGGATTTTTATTTAATACTACTGCTCAAGAAATAGAAAAAGTTCACTTCAGTGCTTTTAAGAATTGTATTTAAAAGAAACTTAGAGCAGAAGAAGCTTCTGCATAAAAAAGAGCAAATGATAGGTCAAAGAAAACAGAATCTACCTCAAGTAAGTCTCATGCCATTTAATGGGCTTGATGAACTTAATTTCCCCTGCTCACCACCTCAAACTCTCCTCACTTGGTGAAATAATAGTTTTGCAGCAATATTCTCTCTCATTTCAGAGGTCAGGATGGAGTTTATACTGAGATGAAAACAAGGGAATAATACTGAGTGACAGGATGAATTAGCTGGCTGTGAACTAATTAGCTCACCCTCACACCTGTGCAACCAGTTGAGCAGGCAGCCTACATACAGGAGTGAAGTGTTTTGGATAGAGACTGTTTACAGAGCCATATCCATGCTTTGATATGGGCAACTAATTTCCATTTGTGTCGATGGAAATATATGCATGTATGAATGCAATTTGCCCATGGGGATCTGACATTTTTCAGATAAGTTTTACTTTTCCAGATTGTTCTTGTCCCTTTCTGACAGACTCCCGCTGGGTTCAAAGGATCAGACTCTTAGGATCATGTTTGTTTATAGCATCTTATACCTGGGCAGAGGGTGCTAAAATAAGATCCCAGAGTTTCAACTTTCCCGGTCACCAGTTGATAATTAACTTCCTTCTGGTAGTCTGCAGCAGTGAGCATGCTCTCGGACAGAACTCTTGCCTGGTATTTCCCTAAAAAACAAAAATGACTCTTTTTTATATGAAATGTTGAATGCAGTTTGAACCAAAATGACAATGTTCTAAATCAACCTTCCTTGTTCAAGGGAGCCATATCCAAACCCACCTCCAGCAGCAGGACAAGCAGTATTGTTATGAGTGGTGTCAGGGAGCTGCAGGGTTTAACACAGCCGTTGCTTACCCCTCCACTACTGGCACGTCTCCGATAGGACTCCTTATGTTGGAATTTAGAGGGAAGCCCTGTTCCTGCTCAATGCACTCCCAAATTTCTGATCTCCATGAGCCAGATCTGGTCTGTACCGTGCTGCTCTACATTATAAGTAATAATAATACCCAGCTACAGGAATATCCTCAAATTAAAGGTAACACATATCACTCCCAATTTATGTGAACCCCACTCTTACTTTTTTTCCTTTCAGAAGTTGTTAAAGCAGAGAAGACTGCACAGAGTCTCAGGATTTGATAAAGATGTTATTGCATGGGTTATTATCCATTATTTTAATTAAAGCTGTAGAGTTCAAGTAATTCTTTTATCATTTTAATCAGTATGGCCCCAACTAGGCTTTAGCTGTCCCAGGGAGAAAACCAAGACTAAAAAAACTTTGTGAAATTGGGATCATATTCAATTCTCCACTACAAGTAGGTTATATTTCTATTAAACACTAAAAAAAAAGACAGCTTGCTAAGTAGCTTCAACCCAACCTCAAAATTAGCTTGCTCATTGTCATATACATGCAAACACTCTGTTACATTGAGGCACTTCAGCCAGAAATGTAGAAAAGTGCATGCACAAATGGGGATGCAAGAAAACTAAATTAAAATTTAGCTCTACATGGGAAAACACCAAGCCAATTTCTCATAACAGACAATGATAAGAGTCATACAGGTTGGTCTAAAGATTTTCTCTGGCAAACTCACCTGTCACCACAATGCAGGAATCTATGGCTCTGTTTCTGCTAGCACATAGGATCACCACGTAGTTTGTCTTCACTAGTTTTCCTTCAATGATCAGCTTAAACATTTCTGAAAGTCCCTCAGCTAGAGAGTAACTGCACTCAATGATATGGATGCTGTCATTGCAAGAACTGGCAGCTAACCCTGCTAGCCAGGGGAGCTGGGCAGATGTCACTGGTGCAATCTGGCTGGGAACCTGAGGGAAAGTCTGTGGAAGGGCCTGCTGATACTGGCGGATTTCAGAGAGATGAGACTCCCTCCATGAGCGCATGAATATTTGCTCCAAATCCTCGATCAAAGGGACCTGGTCTGAAGCTAAAGAAACATCAAAAAAAGAACAGAGTATAAAACACTTAAAATATGATGCTCAGTCAAAATAAAACCCTCTCATCTGAGAAACAGAGCTAAACAAAATCTCTGACTTCTGAATCCATTTTGGTTTAATACATAATCACGCCATTGTCTTTCCTGGAGTTATATCTAATTTACAGTACAAGTAGGCCCTCTGCCCATATAAAAGCTTTGAAACCAGATTCTGACCCATATCACAACCCCTTGAGTCTCTTGGTCAATTGGCCTTAAGTGGAAGCTGGACATTCCCCAAGCACTGGGGAATAGCCAGTGCTTAGCACAAGGTATAAACAGGCGTCACCAAATGAAGTGGATCAGCTGTGTTGGGATGTGTCAACTAAGCCACTTCACTGGGTGAGACAGACACTGCCCACTGGTCTACAGGGTCAGGTCCACCAGCTGGGGCCTGATTCTAAGCAAAACACTCAGGCAAACATGCCTCTAAAAACAGGGCAGCCTCAGGTTTCTCTGCTAGCAGAGGATCACCTAGGAAATCTCTGAGCACACCTCTGCAACTGGAAAAAACAACTGCAGACACACCGCAAGTCAGATTCCCCAAGCATGCATCTCTGCAAATGGGGGAACCTGTGCAGGCACTCCCTGGGCTTTAGGAGCCCTAAAAAGCCTAACAGACGTCGACCACAATCAAGTAGCACAACTTGATACCACCTATATTGCATCTGCAGATTTTAGGCATTTGTGGTGAAACAAGGCACATGGATGTGTGTTTACTTATCCTTTGTGCCACCATAAAAATGTATGGTGGCAGAAGATGACATCTGTTTCCAGCCACACGCTGTACCACCTCCTTGCTACTCCATTCCAGCTTCTTATCAGGAGCTAGCCTGTATGAGACCATGGCCTGCTGGACAAGCCCTGGCTAGTACCCAGCAGATATTATGGTCAATGTAAGTTAGAGCACATTTCAGCAAAATGTAAAACCAGGCCCCAGCAGCCCTAGACATAAGTGGAGTACACATATGCCAATCCTCAATTCATCCAGTGCTATCCATATAATATTCTGGCACTTCTGTATTGCCAGTGCCTCTCAACTTTACACCATCTGCAAGTATCATTAGCATACTCCAATTCCAAGTTCATTAATGAAAATATTAAATCACACACAAAAATAACCCTAAAGGAACTCAACTAGTAACTGCTCTTCAACGCATAGTTCCTTTTCATTCACCAATGGCAAATGTTTTACTTCTATACAGATGAAAAAAAACCTCACCTAGCTGAACAAGGTAGTAGACTGTTAGTAACAGCTGCATCTCCTCTGAGATTGGCTGTATTGTGGAAGCACCATACTGTTCATAAGCTCTAGATATAGACTGAGAATTTCTGTAGCAGGTGTACAAAAGTGGACTCACTATGATGTCATTAAGGTTCCCACAAAGATAAGGGAAGTTTCCATGACCTGTAAAATAAACAATATTTGCACTCACCAAATTAATTTAATGTGTATGAATCAAACAGTCTGCTATATGTTAGTACTCAGGGGAATCTGAAGAAACTGGTGTGATGGTATTCATTGGTTTATACCAGGGGTAGGCAACCCCTGGCATGCATGCCAGAATCTGGCATGCAAAGGCATTTTCCTTGGCACATGTGCCTTAGGGTGGACGGTGGGGAAGGAGCTGGTGATATCTTTTATATTGCCAAAACAAGGATCAGGCCCCTAGCAGCTTCTCCACCATCCACCCCTGGCACACCAACATCTTACAAGTTGAAACTGTGGGTGTTTTTGTCACTCTGCCCAAAAATTTTGCCGACCCCTGGTTTATACCTTGTGCAGCAATAGGTGATTTGAAATACTCTGCCTCGGTTTGTGGAGTCTTCGCCATGGCTATTTCTATCTTTCTTATTCTCGACACTGTACAGGAATCTACAGGATCCTATAGCACATTCATAACCATAGTATTCAACAATGTGACTAATTTGCTATGGTTTGCTCTCGCATCCTCTCCCTGGGGAAGAAGTGCATGTGTTGTAGCACTTAGTTTTGGCAGGCTGCTGGTAGGGTTTTGTATATGCTGCTCTACATTTTTGTTGGGAGAAGGCAAGTCAAAGAAATGTGTCTTGTACTTGCGGCAGAAAGTAATGAGGTTTGTAACGGTCATCATTTTGGTGTTACTGTATTTTTTCACATATAACATGCCCCCAGATAGAATATGCACCTTGTTTTTGAAAGGCATTATGGAAAAAAAATTCCAGTGTTATGGCTTAAAGCAAGGACAGAGCCTAATCTTCAGCTGACTGACCCTGCTTAACTAAAACACTAGCTGCTGTTGAAGACTGGTCTCCATAGATGGACCTCTAATCTTAAAAAAAGCTAAAGAGCTGTGAAATAGGAGACATGACCAGAAGCCCTATCAGAAAGCAAAATTCCCCTAAGAAAGGTTAGCTTCATTAGCCAAGACCATTAAAAAGGAGAGATGATTGTTAACACCTGTGAAATAAAGAACAATGGGCCATTAACTCAGTGACCCATTGATTCCCTCAGCAGGCTTAAGAGTAATACCAGAGCTCCTGCACTGTGAAGCAGGGATGAAAATAGGGTGTTTCTATCTTGGGCAAAAAATCAGCTTCCCCACTTAACACATGCACTCCAATGGGAGTAAAGAGGCTGTATGCAAGAAAATCTGGTACTTCGTTTGAAATCAGAATTTATGGTAGAGGTGATATCTTTCATTAGATCAACTAGATTTTTGCAAAAAACATTCTTTAATTGCAAGCTTTTGGGCACAAGCACCCTTCTTCAGGCATCGGAGAACTGATTGTAAAAGTTCTCTTTTTTCCTACACCTGAAGAAGGGTGTTTACGCCCAAAAGCTTGCAATCTAAGAATTTTTTTTTGCAAAAATCTAGTTGGACTAAAAAGATATCACCTCTACCATGAGTTCTACTTCCTTTTGCCTCTAGACCAATATGGCTACAATTTGGATACCTGATAGTTCATTTTGCACTCTTGGATGGGCCTCTGAGGAGCTCCATTTCCTGCACAGATGAGCTTTAACCCTTTACTACACATTCTCAATCTTTATAGGCACCCATCCATAACCTTTGTGAACTGACCAGCACCCCATTTCAAGAACCCATATATTTCTATAATGCTTACTTCCTCATATGAAGCTTAGGTAGTGTGGGGGGCTTAGAGTACAGGGGCTTTTTGATTGGCTTTTTAATTGAATTTTCACTGGTTGTCTTGTGATCATCAGGTTAATTAGTTAATATTTCTCAATAAAAATGCTATATTTATCACAGAACATATTAAATTGCCTTTAAAAGCAGATAGACTAAATATTGTCAGGATTTTATTACCTTTAAATATAACTGGCTTTGCTTTACATATTTTCAGCAAGTTGTCAGGAACTGAAACTTGTTCTCCAGAGGCCACCACTGGAGATGAGGCTGGTCCTATTAAAGCAGAATGTGGCAAAGATGACAAGCTTCCTCCATCTAAGAATGAATTAATGAAATTAATACAGTCAAGTAATATCTCGATGAAACAGAACTCACAATGTTGCTTTCTAACATCAGCCAACATCTGCACTCAGAATCAATGCTTCATTCCTTTTTTGTTGAAACACAAATGATACATGAACTGCTAATATACCTATATTATTACCTTAGCTTCCTTAAAATGATACCATTTCCAAAACCAAGTTTTACACATATCTAAAGACTACAAAATAAACAAGCACATGAGTGAAAGTATGAGTGCAATAATCCAGAGAAGCCTGCAAAACATTTATGGCCTATACATTTTGCATGACACAAATACATTTTGGTGCTGTGATTATAAACTGATGTTGTTATCAGTTCTTAGAAAGAGAAAATTAAATTCACTGAAGCCTATCATTAGTTTTTAACAGTAATCTTACTTCAAATATTAGCAGATTAAAAACACTATTTTAAGGGAAACTACTTAATTCTGGTGGATTATCTGTTTTATCAATTTTATCTTTATCTGAACTAAATGGCAACTGTGTAATCCATCAGGAAGAGAGGACATCTTTAGAGTTAACACCGAATACACTTTTTTACAAGTTAAATCAATAATGATAATGTGACAAACTGAACTCCGACATTCACTTTTATGGCTTAATTACTCATCAGAATGTTACATCCCTCTCAGTTTGCTTCTGGAGGAGAAAGATATCTCAGTCTAATAGAGACAAAATAGCATAAAAGTAAAAACTAGCTGATATACTGTGCATGAGAATTACTAGATACTCTCCACAAAGCTAGCTAAACATACTGGGCCACACTTGGGACTATTGCTCAGTTTAACACAGTGGCACCTTAACGGGAATCAATCTAAATTAGGACTGAACTGAAATTAAGAGAGCATGTTATAGTTTGGCCAATAATGAGCCTCTCTTTGGAATGACACTGATAGTGCCCTGGCCCACTGAAGTCAGTGGGAGTTTTATCATGGACTTCAATACATCCTAGATTTTGGACCAGCTCTCAAATGTATTTAGGCATCTAAAAAGACTAGCATTTACAAAAATCTCTTGGTCTGTACCTTATTTACTCGAATAGAAGATGACCCGGATTATAAAACAACTCCCCAGTAATTATACTCTATATATGGAAAATATATAAATTTGTTATACTTGTCCAGGGATAGAATCTAATTATTGTATGGTTGCCTTAAATTTGTCCCCCTTCCACTGCTACACTAGGGAAAAGAAATCTTGGGGGTCAGGTAGCCCCTTTGCCCTGTGCTTCCCCCCAACTTTTTCCCCTGGCAACCCCTTCCCCCTATTTTTATTGTCACACCCTGCTCTCCTTAAACACATGGAAGTAAGAAGCAAATTTGAAAACAATGACCTTGAAATTAAACACAGCTGTAGCAATTTGCATATTTTATCCATACACTTAGTTCAACACAAATTGATAAATATTACCTTTTTCCTAAATTGCTGTAAGTTTTAGCATAGGTTCTCCATAAACATACTTACAAGCAGCACCTTGGCACCTCCTTATACATAGTACAAACTAAGCATGATATTAATCCAAAGCCAAAGGCTCATGATTTACCATATAGTTTACTGGGCTGGGCCCCACCAGGGTCAACAGGATTTCAAGCCACAGTGACTCTACAGTTCAGCACTGCTCGCTATGTGTGTATGTACTCCAGATACCCCCCACTAAGGACCATGTGCTGATTCACTTCCACTTATAACTATTGTTGTTGTCATGAATCCTGTGATTAACCAAACATTTATAGGAAGATGAAGCACAGAGCAACCGGGTCCAGCTTCACCTCATGGAGGGCAGAGCTACACTAATCATATATGAGAGGCTGAGAGAGGGAGTGACAGGGGGATTCTGGGTGAACTGTTTGGCCTTATTTGGTGATGTTTGCATTTAAGGTTGGTGAAGAAACAGGAAACATTGGGAATAGGAAAGAAAGGCACAGCTCAGCTGTGGGAATGAACAAGTCAAAAGGTATGCAATGTAGCAGCTCATCATGACTTGAAAGAGTCAGCGCTGAGGGGGACTTCACTTAATAGGCATTACCATATATTTTATTAAGATGAGCTGCACTAATCTATCCTGGTATGAGGTTCCCAGCAAGTTTACCCAATATGAACCATTTATTTTATAATCATGCCCAGTGCTGACTGTATTTAATCAACTTTGTAGTTGTTTGCCATTGCTGAGCACATGCTATTTTTGGCAGCAGTTTAATTATAGACAATGTATTTAATGAGGTTTTCTTGCATGCAATTATAAGACAAGGGGCTTTTTTCCCCATGCCAATTTAGGGGGAAAACCTCACCTTTGATTTCAGTAATCATGGTAGTTACTGATTTCAGAGGGACTTCAGATTCCTATTACCTTCAAACAGCCTATTTGGCATCTTTCTGTATTTTAGTACATAAATATCTTCAATATTCTGGCCCTTCTTCCACTGTCTTTTAAACAAACAAACAAATTAAATCAGCATAGCTTACCATTTTTATTTTTATTTGGAATCTGTGGGTTGGGCTGCAAGTTCCAAGTTTCAGTAGATGATGGTGACTCTGGTGACCATCCTTTGTGGCGCTTTTTTGGAGGCCCTGAATTTGTTAATGTGCCTAAATAACATTAATAGTTTGGAAAATTATTATGATGCCAAGTGGATGAAAATATTGAATTTAATTTATTAACTTTCGTGCATGACATTCCAGTATTATTTTCATTGCTCAAGATCCTATATGCTAAGGACTGTACTAGATGGTAACAAATATTTACACAAACTCGCTAGTCTCAATGTAGTTCTTATTTTATTTTGCTCTGTTACACCACAGTAATGTGACCCATCTGTTAATTTGACCACAATGCACCTACTTTATAGCACAATTTACTCTGAGAGAACTGTATTAATAATATTTTAATATATTTTAATTGTAGATACCAAAAACATATACAGTTTCCTTGTACTCTGAGCAAACAGAGCTTGTGGGAAATATGGAATATAATTTTCAAAGATGCTGAAGTGACTGAAAAGCCTAAATTCCACTGAAAGTTAATGAACTTAGGTGAATTTGAAAATTCTACCTAGCATTATAATTTGGGACACAACTTACTAGCTCCAAACTCCATGTCAATTATGGATCCTGTCACTGTTCTGGGCCAAATTTCTACTGAAAGCTGTATTCTTTGGTTCCTGGGTTTTCTAATGCATTTCTGCCATGTCCCATGTTTAACGTTTTGATATTTCTACTCAATGGGAACTGAGGGTCTTCTAGGAGTTACTCAGCATCTTGCAGGAATGAGCTCTCAGGTTTTTCCTACTTTAATATGCCAAGGCATGAGCACATCTAGTTGTCCTGTCAAGACCAACTTTCTGGCAGAACTGTTCTTCCTATCTACAAATTCAAGCCTGCTTGCAATACAACAGGGAATAACCATTTAAACAATATTGTTCTCAGTGTAATTTACTGTGTGTGTGTATATATATATATATATATATATGTGTGTGTGTGTGTGTGTGTGTGTGTGTGTGTGTGTGTGTGTGTATATATATATACACACACACACACACACATGACTAATAAGTCTTCAGATTGAGAATAAAATAATTTTCAGGAAGATTCATCATAGTATTTACTGAAACAATAGGCTTTTATCCTTTAATTTGCACCACATGAGGGCAGTATATAGCCACGTGGCCTAGTTTCATTCATTTAACTTGGGGCATGATACGCTGCAGAAAAGCACAATTTCAGGATCAAAGCAATATAATGTGCTCATTTGGAAATCACCTATCCCTGCCAGGTTTAGTGCTGAGTTACCTACATGTTGACATTGAAATGTTATCTTAATTAAATCAGTTCACATTATAATAAGACACTCACGTACAAAGAAGTCAAATATTAAATGGTTATGAAATGTGAACTGGGATGAAACATATTAGCAGTGCAGTTTGTAAATGTTCACATTAAAATTAATATAAAGTATACAGAGAGAGATTATGACTATTTAATGAATATTAAGAATTTTCCAGCCCTAACAGCTTCATGGGATTTGTTCTGTTGATGATGAAAACTGGATAGCTGATGAAACACTACACTAAAGTAACCATTTTAGTGCAGTCCAAGGTGTAATGTGGATACTGTTTTAAAATATGGAACTAGTTGTTCAAGATTCATGTTTTTTCTCTGTAGGATCACATCCTTACTTAAGTAGTATACAATCAGTTTCTATCAAGCTTTTCCAGTGCCTTTTATTGAAGTTTAAAATCTGTTCTGGAGCAGCTGTTTCAAACTGACAAACACATTCTTCCAAAAGCCTGAATTCAGAGGCTGTTCTTTCCTCAAATTAAACAACCAAAAAGTAAAATATAATAAAAGAATAATAATACATATGCTGTTTTCTAGGAAAGCTGCATCAGAAAGTACATAAACACTTTTCATTGTTAGTTAGTAAGGAATAAAATATATTATTTACATAAAGACTCCTAGCATAATGTTCTCCTCTAAATACATAAGAGTTTGCATCCACTACACCCATTTATATAATGTTTCCACTTTACCTCAGGTAACTAAATCAGAATGTATAATTTAGATGAGTTGAAACAAAAAATCCAGAGGTACCTAACACTGAAGGTCTTGTCAGAGCTGACAGGCTATTTTTCACTAGATGCTGTTTGGGAGAACCTTTGCCATTGTAAACAGTTGGGCCAAATGCTGCTGTTGATGGGAGATGATCTGACATTGCACCTGCTGAGTTAGAAAAAAGGAATTATTTAAATAAATGTTTATAAAGGCAGCCCAGAGCTGATGGAAACAACTGATTAATTAAGGCTTAACTTCAGTGGACCTATGACAATTTGCATCAGCTGAGGTTCTGCCTCATAGCCATTACAATGCTGAACACAGCAAGCCCAATTTTGGTCTTATACCAGTTTTCTCTGTCGTTGCTTTTGGTTTACACCTAGGTGATATCCCAATCTTTCAAAAAAATCAACACATTCAGATCCTTCTACCCATGTTCACATGCCACATAAAGCTTTTTGCAAGATAGGACCATAAGTGAGAAGAATCAAGTGCTGTTGCTAACACCAATAAAAATAATTTTGAGCAAAATGCTGAATTTACTTTTATTCCAAACATCTTTATTTATTTTCAGTGAACAGTGTCACATTAAGAAGCAGGTAGATTTTCCTAAACCTAACTCTATTTTTCAGGAATTTAGCTTTTTATATGTTTAACTTTTGAAAATATAATTCAGCACTAGTGTCATAGGGATATAAGTGTTTTGTTATCCAGGGGCACCTATACACATGCAGTGAGGCTGCTCCAATGTGCTAATTAAAGGATCCCCTCCCCCTTCCCACTTCTGGAGCACATGTATAAATGCCCCAGGTTTTCAAACCCCAGCTGCTCAATATTTTTGAAGTCAGGTGGAGGAAATAACAACATCAGTGGAGTTGCCACAGTTCTTGGAATATCTACTACAGCCACAGGAAAATAGTGGGAGAGACCCTATCGGAAGAGGGACTGGAGGGGAAGGGAGTTCAGGAAGGGTGCTCATTCCTCAAAGGAGTGATCCTCAGAGCACATAAAAGATCCATTCCTGTATGCAGGAAAAGTGGTAAGGGGCCGGAAAGCCGTCTTGACTTACCATAGGAGTCAAGAAGTGCTTAAAAAAGAAAAAGGAGGCTTATGGATCGCGGAAACAAGGGATAGTCACCAAGGAAGAATACACAAGTATAGCCCGTATTTGTAGGGAGAGGATAAGGAAGGCAAGAGTGGCAACTGAGATCAGGTTGGTGACTGAAATCAAGGACAATAAGAATGGTATATAGGGAGCAGGAGGTATATAGGTATATTGGGAGCAGGAAGAAGACCAAGGGAAATGTGGGGCCCTTGCAGAACAGGACAGGACAGGACAGGACAGCTGACAACAGACAGTCAGGAGAAAGCTGAACTCTTTAAAGAATACTTTGCATTTGTGTTCCTGCATACAAATGGTGGTTGCCTGCCTGGTTAGATACTGGATGGATGTGGGCAGGGGGGAAGGCATTGACAACCAGTGGTCAGTTTTGAACTGGTGAGGGAGCACTTAGAGCAGCTGAATGTCTTCAAGTCTACACTCAAAAGTGCTGAAGAAATTGGCTGGAGTCATTGCAGGATCATTGGCGAAGGTATTGGAAGACTCGTGGTGCTCAGAAGTCCTGGGAGACTGGAAAAGGATCAATGTGGTGCCAATCTTTAAGAAGGGGAGGACAAAAGTTCCAGAAAACTATAGACCAGTTAGTTTGACTTCAATATGAGGTCAAATTTTGGAAAAACATTATCAAGAAGTCCATTTGTAAGAGACTGGCAGAAGGCATGATGCTAAAGAATAGCCAACAAGGTTTCATTACAGGGACGTCATGTCTGACGAACCTCATCTCCTTCTGTAATCAAGTAACAAACTGCTTAGATGTGGGAGATGCGGTTGATATCATATACTTGGATTTTTAAAAAGGCCTTCGATATGGTCTCCTATGAAGCTCTTATGAAAAAAAAACTGGGGGATTGTGGGCTAGCAGAGTCCAGTCAAGTTGGTTGGGAACTAGCTGAGGGGTTGAACCCTGAGAGTGTTAGTGGATTGGTCTGTATCATCTTGGCAGGAGGTGGGCAGTGGTTTCTTGCAGGGTTTGGTTTTTGGCCCCGTGTTGTTCAACATCTTTAGCAATGAGTTAGAAGCTGGAAAGGTGGGCAGAGTAGAACCAGATGCAGTTCAATACGGAAAAATGCAGTGTGCTTCATCTGGGAAGAAATAACCAGTGACATGAATATAGGTTAGGAGATGTCCTGGCCAGCACAATGGCTGAAAGGGACCTCAGGGTTATGGTTGATCACAAGATGAACATGAACCACCAGTGCAACATTGTAGTCAACAGAACTAGTAGCATACTGGGACGCATTAGCTGATGTGTCATGAGCAGGGCTAAGGAAGTGATACTTCCTCTCTACTCAGCAGTGGTGAGACCTCAGCTGGAGTACTGTGTCCAATTCTGGGCACTGCACTTCAAAAAAGACATGGTGAAGCTTGAAAAGGTCCAGAGAAGGGCTACAAGAATGATTAAGGGCCTGGAGGACAAGCCTTATGAGGAAAGACTAAGGGATCTAGGACTGTTCAGCCTGGGGTAGAGAAGACTGAGGGGGGACTTGGTGACCATCTATAAGTAGGTAATGGGTGAATATCGGGAGTTGGGAGAAAAATTGTTCACTAGGGTGCCCCAGGGGAGGGCAAGGCGCATAGGTGACGTGTAGGGGGTGCACGTGCACCCCCTGAGAGTGCTGGTTCCCCCCCTGAGAGCGAGCACTCCTGGCTTAGGCAGTGGGCAGGGGGGGTAGGCAGAGCGCTGGTGCCCCCTCAAGAGAAGTGCCATGGGCAGTGCCCAGTAAGCCACCAGCACTTACAGACTCGGCATCCAGCTGCCCCCCAGTCAGTGATCAACTACGGGGGATCCCCTCCCCCCCACCTCCAACACCGCCACGGCTACCTGCAGACTGTCCCCACTTGGCCCACCCTCGCTGCTAATGCCTGAGTCACCGCTTGCGGGCGGTCACCATGACCCCCAGCCTCAGGAGGCAAACGTTGCCTATGACAAGGAGCAATGGCCATAACTGTTAGAGGGTGGTTTCAGATTGGATGTAAGGAAGAACTGCTTTACAGTAAGGGTGACCAGAATCTGCAACAGACATCCCAAGGATGTGGTGCAGTCCCCAACCTTGGAAGTCTTCAAGAGGAGACTGAACAGACACCTTGCCGGAAACATTTGATCTCAGCAGTGTTCATGTCCAGAGCAAGGGAGTTGAACTCAATGATCATTCGAGGTCCCTTCCAGCCCTTAATTTCTATGATTCTATGAAGACATGAGGAAAAATACTTAGTATCTGAAAGCCTATCTGTATCCCTTTCAACTATATAGTGGGTCCAATAAAAGATATCACCCACAAAAGTCCTTGCCTTTAACACTTAAAATATTTTTGTCTTGTAAATAATACGTAAACTCTGAGATGACTTTAATTTGTATGAAATAAAAAAAATAAACCAATCTATCTGTTAGCAAAAGAAAAACAGAGCTTTTAAGCTAATTTACACATTATCTAAGTGAAAAGGATTCTGGTTTTATCATAAAATTAACTGGAACAGCGGAACAAACTGAAATCATGCTAATTTCTAAAGCAGTTGTCATCTGTGAGTAGATAAGAAGCAGCTGCAAAATGGTAAAGCCGATTTTCATCACTTTTAAATAAATGGACTCCTAAGATTTGAGTAGCCTTAGTGAGCTTGTTGATAACTAAATTCCAGAAAAGAAATATTTAGTACTATTTAACTATCTATAAATCCTTCATCAATTTATCTGAAAAAAAGAGCTAGTATTGAAAAAGTTTTCAAGGTGTCATTCATTTTCTCTATAGCTATAACATTATACTAGTTCCTTGATTTATGGAGCCTCTCTAAATCACCTCATGTTTGCTCATTCTGTTTTATTCTGTACTTTACAATATTTTTTTCAGATTCTTTCCACTTCCACCAATATACACATACATGCACTCAAGATAGTAAATGAGACTATTTGGGAACTCAAAGGCTAGGGACAGAAATTGCACATAAACTGATATAAGTGATTACAAACCGGTTCAAATCTGTAAACGCAACAGAAGTTCAGTGCATATAAACTGTGCGAAGCTTCAATCCCTGATTCGATTTGGTGAAGATTCAGCCCGATGCAGTGGCCAAATCTCCGAATCAAATCAGAGAACACTTTAATCTCTCTGAATTGATTTAGATCCCTTCAAATTGATTCAGACAGATTCAGTGATTCGGACGTAGATATAGCTTTAAATGTTTTTTCTATATACCTCTAGGTAGCAGGGGCTCTGAACACTGCGGTGCTGGGGCAGACGCAGCATCTCACAGAAGCACGGGGGCTCCCCAGCATGCTCAACAGCAGACCTGGAAGTAGACCAGAAGCACTTCCAGCCCACTTCCTGGTCCACCAGGGAGTGCACGGGGGGGGCTCCCTGCACCCTCTCAGCTTGGTGACTGGTGCCTCGGTGCCTCCTGGGTCTGGGTGGAGCACCTGAGGTCCCCCTGTGGGCAATCACTGAGCCAGGGAGGCATGGGGGCCCCCCCAGCGCACTCCCTGGCAGACCCAAAAGTGGACCAGAAGTCCACTTCTGGGTTTGCTGCTGAGCACGCTGGAGAGCCCCCCATGCTCCTGAGGGACACTACATGTGCCCCAGCACTGCAGCGATCATGAGCCATGCTGCTACTTCAAGGTATGTAGAAAAAAACTTTTAAAGCTGTGCCTTTGTCTGAATTGCTGAATCGCCGAATCAGCACTGAATTGTCAGATTCGGACAATTTGAATCAGGGATAGTGATCCGAATCAACAGATTGAATCACTGTCCCTGATTCGGATCGAATCCAAATCTAAATCAAATAGGGCCCATTTCATACAGCGCTAATATAAACCACTTTTAAAATGGCTGAAACCAATTTAAGATAAACCCAGATGGATGTAGTATCAGACCTCACTGATTTAGGTTCAATCAATTTATTGAACTTCTGTCCAAAATCCCTTCCAGATTCAAGTTAACTCATAGTCCCCCAGCATCACAGGATTCATTGCACCTCCCCTGCAAAGCCCACCTTGCAGGGTAAGCGGGTTAGCCTAGGCTCAAGCTGTCTGCTCCAGCTGAGCAAGGAGATATGCTCTAGTGCCCCCCGGCTTCCAGCCTGGGCCCCTGCAGGCATGTGGCTGCATTTCCAGAATCAAAAGTGAATGTCTGTTCATTTCCTAATTGGTTTAATCTACACAGTTTAGACTAACCTGCAAAGATTGAATTGTTTCAGCCTCGAGCTTTTTGACTGTCTGTACTTAACCAAAGGTTTCCTTTCTAAGTGTTACCTGTTTGCTGAGTCCCAGATGGAGTATTTGGGTTTGTAGCTGAAACCGGGTCACTTGTGATGGTTACAGATGGGCCTGAACTTTCTGGAGGTTGGAACAATGCACTTGAACAGGTACTGGATGAAGACTGTCGGCCTCTGAATTCTACGGGGAAAAAAGACTCTTCTTACCCATTGAGAATGGTTGCATTAATGCTTTGTCTTTGCAACCTTGTGTAAACAATTTGAAATATGAACAATTTTGATCCAGATGTCACAATATTTAGAAAAGAGGCACTGCTAGATTGTCCAACATGTTATCTTTCTATTACGCCAATCAACTGGCTTCTACGCCACTCTTTAGCAATTGCCTCACTTTAAAGAGTCTCTCCTCTGTCTATCTGATTATCTGAGGTTTGTCTCAGATGCTGACCTCACTGGTATCTAAGCTTGGCAGATGAAAACCAGAGCTCCAACTAGACAGCTTCATGATCTTACCTGCCCCTTTCCAGCAGATTACAGACCCTTTGGTAAGTGCTCCCTGTGCATTTCTAACCAGATAATACTTTAAGTGTTTCTGTTTCTTGGGTTGAGTGGTCAGTTTAAGATTGATGTGATTGGAAAATTCCGTAAAGTAGCAGAAGCCCTTCTTGCCACAGCCAACACAATTGCCAGAGAAACCTGACAAAATAAATAATAGACAAGATCTGGTTAAGATAGACAGGTCACTGATAACAGCATGCAGACACAGTTCTTCCTTGGAGACAGTAAGCATTTGTAGAAAAGCAATCTACTACAAACATTTTCTTACTGAAAAAAAATAAATCAAACCCTAATTGAAGTTGGCTTTTGGGTTTTCTAACTAAAGCTTCACTGTGAATAAATGGCCTAGCTTCATAGTCTCTGTTTACATTTTCCATTGCCTCACACTCTGAAAAAAGTCCCATTTGACAATTATGATCTGGCTATGAAACAGGTTTATTAGAAAATGTAGGCCCTGGGTAGACAGCACATAAGCATGAGTTTCTGTGTGTGAATCCAGCTCTACTCAAGACAGCACTGAGCATGTGCTTAACTTTCAGAAAGTGCTTATGCCCAGCTGAGCTAAAATATGTGCCTAAGAGCTCACATTAATATGGCTGCTTTCCTGACAGAGCTGTATAAAAGAAATGTAGCAAATCCTTCTTGTGTTGTCAGCTAATACAGATGCCCCAAATTCTGTGCCTGGTTTGCATTAGGCTTCTGCAATAGCTACGAATTTGGTTATAATTATTTACTCAGGAACAAAGTGCCTGGAGCTGTACATGGCATGGAACAAATGTGTTCCTGCTGCCCTTCCACATGCCGCACTCCCAGTTACTTTGCACCGTTTCCTTGAATGGAATTCCTCACACAGAGCAACTGCAGGTTTAATCCAGTTTCTATTTGAAGAAGTATTTCTGTAAGAAGCAGAATAACACTAATGGGTTCATTTGTACTCTCTTCTACGATAGGATTATACTTCTTGATGTTTTTCAATCTGTTTCTACAAGAATTGTTACTGGATCAATATGCACTACATTTAAGCTAGTCCTGTTGTTCTCTCTTCCAGGCACCAGTACCACACGCTTCAAAAGATGGTATAAGAAACCCAATGATAGGAAATTTCTTCCTATTACCTCCTCAGATAATGGCTTGCTTATGCCTGGAAGCCTGAATATTTTCTTTTCCTTTATTCCTATGTGGTACTGATGCCAGTGTGTCATTACCCATAGAAAAGTTTAATCTGTTTTGGAATCCTAGACACTTGGTCTAGAAAATCATGGAAAAACTCTCATATAGAGTGAGACTGAAAAGATTGGGAGGCCACATCCACACGAGTATGGACATGCGGTATGTGGTGCCACAGACCTGTCTGCAGCGCCACACACCGCACATGCAAGCATTTCCCACACTGGTCCTTGCAGGGCATAGGGGATTGACCACAGGAGATCTTAGGGTTAAAAAACCCCACGCCTTAAAAAAGTGCTCTACTGAAAGGAAGTGACCTTTGGACTTGTAGACCTTTAGGTGAAGTATGAATCTTTTGATTTATAGCGTGGTGTTTTTAGTAGGCCGTAGGCATTGTTAAGTTAGGTTCAGTTAGCATAAGTTAGGCTAAGGGAAGGAACTCTGAGTCACGAGAAAGACAAGCTTCTCAGGAAGGCTAGCCTGGTCTTAGGAGGTCAAATCTTGATGAAGGCTTCAGGTTGGTGTTTTCCTTTTTGACTAACAGGATAACACAGGGACATCTCCTTTCTGACCATATTTGTCAACCTTTTCATCAAATAACACTGTAAGCCTTTACTGAGAAGGGGGGATACAGGGATTCAGTATTCTTAAAATGTGTTCCTCCTTCACACTTTGCAGAGGTTTCCATCTGCAGGTGTTAAGAGTTCCACACCTATTTGAATTTATTTCCCAATTTTAGGACTTTGAGATTAAATGACAGTAAATTATAAGATTTCTTGTTTGCTAAATTGATGTGACTATAGATATTTTTGTGTGATGCATTATTTGTGCTGCCTTCTTATTTATTTGCTAGCAATATTCATTTTTGCAGAATGTTATTAGAATTTGCGGTGGATTAAAACATTAGAAAATTCATTTTCCTGGAAACAAAGGGGCTTGTCCCCGGATTCCTTGGGGTGAGGTGAACAGACCTGTCCATGGATCATAAAAATATTCTGACTTACTGTAGTTAAAGCAAGCTTAAATTTTGGGGGAAAAAATTAAATGTCATGCTTCAGTTCCTGATTGGTGGGGATTAAGAAGAGAACTAATATGTGGGACAGGTTATTATATGTAGTATGATGTTGCTTACATCTTCCTGCTAGCAAACACAGGCATTGACCATGAATCTGATCTGGTATGCCAGTTACTGTGTTCCATTATGTTGTGGTCATGATATCAACAGGTAAATTATTCCTATATAAAAAACATTTAATTGTAACGGTTTTTTACCCTTCTGTTTCACTGAATCTTCTTTTCTCTTCTAGATTATGAGAAAAATTAAACGAGCACTTGACCTTCCTTCTCACTTCCCCTATTTTGTTACTATATATACCTCCATCTTGTCCTTCATATTCACCTCTTATCTAATTTGAAGAGTCCTCCATCAAGAGACTATTCTCCATATGGAAGCTTTTCTACATAGAAGCTTGACTCCAATATTGTCTCACCCCATCTTTGAAGGTCTTCTCTCTTACTTCTTCTGAAATAGGGCTGAACCCATTATTCCAGGTAAGAGTATATAATTAATTTATATGGCATCATTATAATTTAATTATTGCTTTCTACCCCATTTTTATACACTTCAGCTGTTTCTTTGCTTGTTTGACAATGACTGAATATTAAGCAGAGGCCTCCCCTGAGCTATCTGTAAAGAGAACCACATCCTTCCTGGTCAACCAGACAATCAAGAGGCTTGGGAAGGATTTTGTCCTCCCCTCCACAAAGCACTTCTTGAGGGGATCATACTCTACCAAATCTTCTTACAAGGTAAAAAACTGAAGTTAATGGCAAAACTCTCTCAGTTTCAGTGGATACAGGATAAAGTCCATAGTTTAATAAACAATAATGTGCAAACAATATTCAAAACACACATTTCAGGCAAATTAAACTTTCATATTAACAGTCAACGCTCTTGCTCTTCCAAGGTAAAAGTGAAACATAATGCTCTGTAAAAGCCTGCTCTGAAGGAGTACTCAGGAAAAGTACTGTTAGATTACAGTCTGGTCACTCCCTTTATCAGTGCCTTACTGATTCAACAGAACTTACTAAAGATCTAAATGCACGTGCATTCTATGAGAACAAAGTCCTTTTGCAATGGCATAAGAAGCTGATCTGGTGCCTGGGGTAATACCTACGGGAGAGCAGAGGTTGGGGGGAAGGGATGCTGCAAGACACAGGTTCCAAGAGCTGGACTGGGGGAGGCACAGGTCCAGCAGCCAGACAAAAGGACAGCAGCCTTACCCAGATGTGAACTTCTAAATAGTCCTGGTTGAGCTGCTGCCACCATATGTCCTCTCCCCAACCTGACTACTGTTCTTAAATCAACAGCAGCTGGGAGCAGCTTCAGAGTTCCCAGCATGACAATGCTGCCAGGATGCAGACTCTGTGGGATGGGGGGGAATCTGGCACCCCTCCTAATTTGGTGCCTGGAGTGGGTGCCCTGCTCATCCACCCCTAATTATACTATGCCCTTTTGCTAGGGAAATGTTGGAATTGAAAAGTATTGAATGATGCCCATTGTATCTTAAATTCTGGTAGAGAGGTTGGTGAAGGTCATTTTACTTAGCTGAAGACAACAGTAAAAGAAAACAAAAATAAAACAGATGCTGTTAAAACTGAACTTGTTTGTGTGGATCTTAAGCATTTTAGTCCTCATGAAGGTGCATCAGTTGGATATAACATCTACTGTTTATCAACAGAATACAGTGGGCCCAACCAACAGCAGCGCAAATTTCCTTACACTGCTGCCCACTATTTTTCCCCCAGATCTGAGCTCAGACAGACCATTTGCTAGGACAAAACAGCAGTCTGTGCCTATTCTATCCTTCCTACCCACCAGGCTGCCAACACTGATGAAGGACATGCTCACCCATGGGAGCAAGACATCTTTAAACATGGACATCAAAAAGCCTCAGTAGGGTTATTTCATGCTCAAGTCACTACCAAGCAAGGACACACTCAAGCTAGAAGTGAGTTTCAGTTGAAATGTTCCATAGCCCTTTCTGAACTCCTCCAGAGAGCTAGTCATGTGAGACTTATTAAAAATATTACCCTTCACTTAGCACAGTTTACACACAAGAGCAGTTAAGCATCTCTCATGCATCTACTATTGAATACTTTTTCTAAAAAGGACTTAAGAGAGCACTGTTTAGAGTTGCCTTTGTAAGAAAACCATTTTCAAAACTACACCTATCATTCCTCCCCACCACACTCCCAAACCACCTTCCAACTTCTCTGTGCTGTTCTTTCACTCCTGTAAGTTCCCTGCAAGACCATTTCCCCCTATTGTTACTCAGCTTTCATTGACAAAAGCTGATTTCACTGATACATTTTAGCTGTAGCTTCAGAATGGTAAGACAATGCTTTTATTACAAGGATGTGTGTAAGTAAGCCACGATGTATCAGCTAAAGATTGCACTAGTGTAATGGGGAAGATAAAAACAGTCAAATGATGGTAGGCCCTCATCTTACAGATAAGAAATCCTAAGAAGGTCTAATTTTATTAATGTGGATATTGATTTCAATGCATGGTGAAATACAGCTGCCCTCTATTACTATTTACTACTGTATGGGTAATTCCTAAATTAAATTATAATATCAACCTTGTAATAATGCAATATATGACAATAGGCTTGTACACACTGATAAGTCAAATAGTTCATAATCCTTTTCTTTTTTGCGTGCCTTCTATATGCCAGGTCTGGTATTATCAGTCAACAGAGGGACAGGTAGTTTCATAAGCAAGCTAAATCAAATAGGCTTCCATACATTAAAGAAAGGGCAAAGGTCAGGGGATTCAGGGCAAATATAAGGTGTCCCAATTTATCTATGTCATCAGATTGATTTCACAAGAGAATTAGTGATCAATACATGGAGTTAGAGGATAAAAGCCTTTCCCCTCTGGGTCACCAGTTCAAATCCAGTCTCATTCTGCAGACTCAATGCTGCTAACCGTCAGAAGTCAGTGGCTTATGTGAATGAGTTTGGTTGAATCTAATCACATCCCATCCCCTATTCAAAGAAGCAATACCCCAATCAGCATCCCGCAATCAGATAGAGAAGATGCATAAAAAACTGAAAGAGCATGAAGAATTCTTACAAAAGTACTGGCCCCTCTGTATCAGGTTTAAGTCATGTTGGCAAGACAGCATTTGTTTGTACGGCCCTTGTTCTATGGTAGAAAAGAGGACTTCAGTGCCTTGGAATACCAATCTAACAGTTTTCAGGAATCTGACTGGCCAAAAATTTGCCACTAAAACTTCTATGAGCAAAAACTGGGTTTCTGACTAAAGGATTTTGGGGGGAGGAAAGTCTGCCTCCCTCAAGAAATTTCTGTTTGGCACCAGAAAGGCCAAACCCAAAGTATTGCAGGTTTTGGATTCTGCAACAAAAACTTTAAATTTTCCAATGAAAGATAGCCATTTACCGCCCAGTACTATTCATGAGAAGCTAACAATCAAGTCTTCACGATAAGCTTTCATTTTTCAATGCTGGTCTGTTTAATTCCACCCAAAGGATTGAAGTTCCATCTTTTCTATAATAAGGTCAGGCCAGAGCACTCCTCTGAATTGGGGGTTTTTTTTTTTCCAGAATAATGAGCATAGTACCATTGTTGTGCATTACAAACAGCAACAGCAAAAGCACAGCACTTCCCACTCAAACTTCATCTGCAATCTGTATGACAAACAACAAGCAAACTAATCTTTTCCACTTTATTATTCTGGTTTCCCCACTATCTACAAAAATGTATTTCTTATTACTAGCAATAAAAATAGGGAGGAGCTATACAGCTGTTGGCACTCTTTGGGAGAAAGATGAAAACAAAACTTGCATTGTTTATCTCCCGTCCCACCTCAGGGAATGATAACTGAAAGAAAAACACATAGAGCTTTTAGGGCTTAGCTGAATTTAATGGGGAGCTAGTGAAATCTGAGGCCCCAATCACAATGGTGATACCTGTTTCATATCATATCAGGTCTCCAAACACAAAGAAATGACCTCTTTAATGGTCAAATACTGAGAATTCCCTGTAGAGTTTTGACGTCAGGGATCTAATTGTGATCAATATAGATAAGCTGGTGCAATAATCAGGAGCCTTTCTTGGAACAAACTAAGGTGACAATTTTTTTAAAAACCTTTATTTTTGATGGATGGGGAAAAAACCCATTTGTTTCCCCACAGAAGGGGCCTTTCCAATGGAATAATAGTTGGAATAGTAAAAATTCATTAATTCTCTAATAGAAATGGCACATGAATCACAAGAACACTTCTATTTTGAAGGGTTAGGCAACTATTTAACATAATCAATAAACCAATCCCACACATGCCTGACAGGCATATCAACAGCCTGTCATGGAGACAAGACCAGGCATCAAAAGACCAGTCAGGAAGCTACCAAGACACTTCCTGGACAGGTTTTTCTTCTGCAGCTTTATTATGACCAAGAGGCAAAGCTACAAACTGTTCTGGAGCCAGTACAGGAGTCATCAGGAAACTACTAATCTATTTCATGAGCATGTGTTGCCTCCAAATAAACTCCTTTTGGATAATCTAAATTAAATGCTGAACAATATCCCCCCTGATATAAATGCAATCAACCCAGCAATGAAACACCAAAAGAGCCAAAAGAAAGTGAGATGTCTGTATTTACAAACACTGCACTTAATTCTGCCAAGTGCTGAGTACCTCCTTGAAAGTGCCAGATGCCATTACCTGAGTCACTATTTCTAAAGAATTTGGGGCACCATTTTCTACTTTGCTTAAAAATACCAGTGACAGTGGCCAAGATTTTACAAAGGAAAATAGTTGTAAGCCTCCAGACTACAAAACAAACCTGCTATTTTCTTTTTTCAAAAGCAGTCACATGAAAAGAGCTTTTCATGGCTATAACAGTTTATCAGCTTGAATCTAGCCCACAACAACATGGTCCCCATGTCCAGCAAACAAGGGATTGAAAACAAGTATAGTCATCTCTCTTATTCCATTAGTGATACACAAAACTGTTTGGCTGGTGAGATATTGTATGCCTAGATCCTAGCTTCACTTACATGGGTTTTTCCCTGCTATAGCTATATAGAATCCAATAAAGTTAATCCTCATTTAGACCAGTTTATGTGAGAACAGAATCAAATAACCTTTGTAAATCTGACCAGACATTGGTAACATACCATCACACCACCACCAAATTAACAGACTGCATCATAATCTCTGTCAAGCTAAAATCAAGAATGACGCTTTGCTTCTAGTTTTGGTGGACTTGACTCTGCATAATAGCTGCTTTCTGGGGGGAGCTTATTCCAGGTGTTGCAGAGGCTAGTCTACTGCTTTACTAAAATGTTTCACAAAGGCAAAGCATTCAATTTATGGGTGTTTAAGTGTGATAAAAATATCAAAAATAAACTGATAAATAGCTTCAGGAAACTACAATAGTATTAACTAAATAATCTGAAGACACAAGTAGCATAAAAAAACATTAGTTATGTTTCTTATTACCCCTTTCTGTAGCATTGCAATTAACAAATCTACTGCTTCCTCTGTGCTAACAGCCTAAGGACCTTAAGCTGTTAATAGTGCTAGCAGTGAATGAATTGAGTGGTACAACATCCCTGTCTGTATCTTTAAAATGACAACACTTTGCTGATTTACAAGCCTCTTAATTCCTTTACAATCACTGGTCAATTGTAGTGTGACCAATCCAAGTCAGCAGGATCACGTGGTGAAAGTAGTCACTGTACATGAAGGTACCCTATGCATCTTCACACCACCCTGCTATCCCAAATATCTTTAAGATCTATTCAAATTGGTATGAGTTTGCATCACATCCCTCAGTATTTGTTGAAGTGCAATGACTCCGATGCTTTCTCAATCAACAGCAAAGCAAACCCAGTGAAAAATACATTCCTTTTTGACACTATCGTTACAGTTTGGTATTGCACATACAGAACAAAGCACCACTCTTGAGGCTAGCAAAGGAAATGCTGCATATCAAACCTAAAAGTGCATGAAAGAAAACATAATTCTCATTATTTTATGTATCACTCCATGTAATTACATAAGGTCCAATTTTATCATGTTCATATTTGGCTGATGCATCCATGTGATTCAGAGATATAACAATTTTTCAGCAGTACTCTTGATGATAAAAAGTGTCCTGTTTCAATGGAAAACCTCTCATTGATATCAACAAGCTTTGGTTCATGTTCAATGCTATTAAAAGAGCTGGGACTAGAACCACCAACAGGATACAGCAATATCTTTTTCTGAAATTATTTATATGTTAAGATCAAACGAAAGCCCATGCCATTATCAGCTTAAATGTTAAACCAAAACTCTGAGCTAGAATTATTATTCTTATTGATATGTACTTTAATAGCATCTAAAAGTTTCAGTTAAGATGTGGGTCCTATTGTTCCAGAAACTGTTCAAATATACTGGTAGACATGGTACCTGCACTAAGGACAACGCAATCTAAATAAGGGATATGAACCTCAGTGGTCCAAACAACTGACAGCTATCTTGTTATGATTAATAAGTGAGGATGTTCATCTACAAGTAACAGATGTGGGACATGCCACACACACTGTGCAAGAGAACTTGATGACTCTAGTTCAAAACAGCATCCATTTAGTGCTAGCAAAGACACTTACCTAACAGGGCATTACGCCCATTGTCATCTGGCAAGAATCTTTTATCTACAGCACACACCAAAAGTTGATCAGGCAGATTTGGAGATTTCGCACCAACAAGTAAAAACCCTGAAGGCACTTCAATATGTTCATTGGAAATGGACACCAGCCGCAAGTCTTTACCAGCCTGGCAGAAACCTAAGGAAAAAAGTAAGGCAACACATTTCTAAGGTCAAAAGAGATGTTATTTAATTGTTCACGCTTGCTTTAATTTAACAAATATAACATTTTATTATTATAAAAAGAAAAACATCTGCCTGGGAGTTCAACTGTAACTTCAATGTCAAGTTTCAAGTTATGGTCAATATTTTTCTGTGCTAACAGGCCAGCTGTAAAATAAAGCTAGTAATAGAATAAATAGATTAATAAGCAGAAAATGATGTTTCATGCAACAGAGTTAGAATGCACTCCACAGCCTTTTTTTTTTTGGAAGTGTATAGAACTAAGTTAACAACATTAACTGGAGCATACTAAGTTAAATATTTAAAAAGAGACTCTACATATGGTGTCACTTCAGTGTCACTGTTTCTATGCTGTCCCTCTCTTCTTGCGGCAATAAAGAATGAGAATTTTTTTAATAGAAAAATTTGGTAATAAAAAAAAAATCATCAACAGACATAATACTTGCAACTATCTTGAACTCAAAGGGGTTTTTTTGACAGATTCAGCAGGGACACACAAAAGTATATAGGCAACCAAGATTTCCAGCTTTGACAAAAAAAGGCTTAACAAATGCTGGCATTCTCACAATTTCTACATACAGCAGAGCCCTGAATTTTGAAGAACATCAAAGATAACTGTTATGATGTTTGGGCTAAGTCTTGCTCTTTTTTACTGGGACATAAGTCCCCCTGATACCAAGAGAAGCCATGCCTAAAAAGAACTGTCATACTTGTCCCATATTTCTAGCCTTATATATTTCTCACCATCGGTAGTGCAACAGCCTTCAGGAGGAGGCTTCATCTGATAAGCAATAGGAGGGCTACTTGACTCTGAACCTTCTTCTTCTTCCTCCTCCTCCTCTTCCTCATTATCTGCTCTGCTGCCTGCTACAAGGTACCAGAAACAAACTACACTTAGAGAACACACAGTAATCAACCACTGAACCAAAGAATGAGCACAGTAACCCAGTTTTAGCAGGCTGTGAGGAAAAACAGAATGCCCGTATCTCTACAGTGAACTGCATTGTTGGTGACTTTCATGATAGTTATCATGTTTTTCTTAAAGCTCATGTTCCTGGAATCCGATGATTATATAGGAATCTCAGCTTTTGTTGAAAGGAACTTTTAGCTTTTGTAAAACTTTTGAAGCTGGAAATGCAGTGAAAGTAGATGTAAAACAGAAGCTTGTAAGATAAGTAAAAAGAAGCTCAGAATTATATTTTTCAAACATGATTTGTAAGCCACTCTTAAGATGTTTTTAAATGCTTAACATGGCCTTAATCAATGTTTTAAAAATGCTGTCCCTTTAAATATTTGAAAAGCAGCCCTATACTCCTAGGCCAGATCCAGACATGCAGACACATTACCGTTTGTGGTGCCACAAATCTCTTTGTGGCACCACAAAATGTACACCTGGCATGTTAAAATGTGCCCCATGCTGCAAATTTTGCAGCACAAGGGCAAAAGTTGCTACAAGAAACTACCAGTAGCAAAAAAAAAAAACCCACAAAAAACAAGTGGCATGGCACACGCTACAGAAGCATGAGCTGACAGACACAGAGGCTCGGTCCTCTCAGGAGAGGCTCTGGCAACCAGCCAGAGCATCTCCCCTCCTCTAGTTCCACCCTAGCTCCTCCAGCATGATGGTCCTACAGCAGTTTCCATGAAGTGGGGCATTTTACCCTGCACCAAATTAGACATGCAGGGGTATAGTCAGTGGCAAAAAGTAGCAGCACAAATTTATGCTGCTACTTTTTTTGCTGCTGCAAGCACATGCCCCTGCATGTGGAGAACCCATAGGGTTGAAACAACAGATGAAAAAATTTTGATCCACCTCCTTCACCAGTCTTCAGCATCATAAAGAACTGCATACAGCAGAATTTTCCATACCTATTGCCATTTAAAAATATCCCAAAGAACACGGAAGTTGCATTAGTAAGTGCTGAAACCCAAAGAAAAGACAATGTTACGACTGGACTCACATTCTTAGCTCTGCCCCTTGTGTAGGTCACAGGGCAAAATCTTCAGCTGATGTCAATCAGAATAGCTTCATTAAGTCAACAGAACTGTAGTGCCAATTTACACCAAATAAGGGCCAGATCCATAGTCTTTTCTTACCTTATCAGGTGTATTTCACAAGTAGTCCCACATAGCACCATTATTGCTGCAATCTTTGTAGAATTACTTCTACAGCTTCATGTAGGACGTTTTTTAGTCTTTTCTGTTTGGACAAGTTTCCCTGTCATTGGGGTCTAGTGTATCTTTACTGACTTAGGAATGTTCCATGATAGATTCTTCTGTTCCTAAAGCAAGGCTTCCAAAATAAATGGGGACAGTTCTGCAAACATGTAAAACCACGTACAATCATACTCAATGGGGCTGCTCATACAAGTAGTATTATTTACTCATGCAGGCACTTGCAGGATCAATGTTTGATCAACAACCAGAAAACTTATTTTTAACTAAAATCATACAGACCTCAAGAGCAAGTTGGGGAGCACGTAATTGATTACAAAGATTACTGAGCTACAAAGTCAGGTCCAGACTGTGAAATCCTTTCCAAAGCTGACTAGCACCCTGTTCCATAAACATTCCCCATGCAGTTGAAGAAACTATGAGTCAACTTGAGGAGAGCATCACCTTCTCGCCCTTGAATAACCTGGATATGCCCCTTAATTTTACTACTATATAATGCTGTTATATTTAAATCTGTATCCTGCTCCACTGAGTTCAACCACAAGTCTCTAACTGACGTCAGCGGTACAGGATTTAGATGCTAAGTGGAAATATAAAGTATAAGAAATATTTAGTCTAATTTTTAATTGAGTTATATTCATGGTTCTGTTCAGTTTATGCACAGTACGCAGCTCCAGAAAATGCTACCCATCTCTATGTCTGGTTGCAGAAAAATTTGGATGAAATATCTTGTTTAAGGAACAGTATGTTATTGTGGAATTATAGACTGTGATTCTGATTTGCATCTCCTTTCCACTTTGTGAGGCCATGTGCACCCATGCAGAGTGCTACCAAATCAGATCAGAGAACCAAGTCCAACACTGCTCTGGAACCACAGTAAAGGAAATGTTCACTTTCTACTGTAGGCTTAACAGTTTCTGACTCCAGACCACTCTGCTCAGCACTTAGCCTTAACATCCTTTCAGCAAAAAACCCAGATGCTCAGCTACTATAAATCCACGTTAAGTTAATAGAGTTACGTCAGTCTGCAGTTGCTGAAGATCCATCCCACAGTTCTTTATGAATTTCTTAGTTGTTTTTGCAAAAGAAAAAAATAAAAAACACATTCCACAAGAAATAAGCACTTGACTGAACACTACTGAAAAATCCTAGCCCATCCACTTTCCAAGGCTAGCCTAATGAGAGTTTTATGCACACCTTAGGCATGATGCAATCAGAAGACTCTCCTGCGGGCCTTGCGTTCTGTGATGGACCACAGTACCCAAAAGTAAAGTCTGAAACATCTCCAATAACAGGAGACAAGGACTCTGATGCCAGCCTCAAAGTGAGTTTATCATAGAAGAGTTCATATTATAAGACTCCCCCGCCAATACCAAGAGGAAAAACAATACACAGGGCCAAATACAGTGGATGTAAACTGGCATAGCTCCAATGGCTACCTTGTACCTATACTGATTTATAACTGCTGACAATTCAAGCCATGGTCTTTTATGGTGGAATGGAAAATCGTATCCATGTTTTGGCAGAGACAGACAAGATACAACCCAAGTCAAGGTAAAGCCTTACAAGAGATCTAAAATACCAAGAGCCAGATACCTTTGCCATTTATTACAAATGGTATCAAAAAGTTACTAAACTGCTCTAGAAAGTTTCTACATGTCAATTAATTGGAGGAGCATCCTGTAAACTTGAAAGAGCAAGAAAATTAAGAAAACATTAAACGCTACTCATAAATGCAAGACTAAAGTGGACAAGCCACATCAGACTCCACGTTTGTCTGGCTTCTTGTTTTGTTTGGGGGGGTGAGGGGTTGCTTTTGGTTTGGTTTGATTTGTTTGTTTAAAAAAGGCAAGAATCTAGCAACAAGATCCTTCAAAACACATTGGCATTTAGGGAATATTTTTGGACTGTTTCAGAGGTTAGATAAGTGGGCTAGTACTGGAGAACAGAGACAATGCATCAATAATATCGACAAAAGTGAAACAGAATGGCAAATAAACATAGTCCTAAGGGACCCAAGCAACTGTTAGTTTACCTGATATACAGACAAAGAAATAATTACTCGACTGAAAGAACATGATTGGTTAAGGACAAAAGAGGAGAGGGGGTAGTGTGGAGGGGGCAAAGATAGCCAAGAAAGTAACATAGCAATAGATATGACAAGAGGAAAAATGTCCACAGCTTCAGGGTACAGAATAAATGCTTGAAAAGCAATCCTTTTACTGAATAACATACTATTTTAGGGAAGAAAAGGTTATTCCTTATTTTTTTGTGATTTGAGTGGTGTACAACAACTGTAATATGAAAATGCATTGTATGGTGATATTTTAAAATATACTGTGCATAATCAGTTTCAACATTTATAAACAAAATGCATTTTTAACTTGCTATTAATTTTAGATGTAAAAGTAATAATAAAAATGATGGCAAGTGAAAGACATAAAGGAAAAAGTGGTTTAGTTTAGGAGGCAAATTGTGTCACAATCTATCACTAAAAGATGCAGATTGTAAACTTCAAAGATAATGTCAGAAAAGCAGAACAGTCTGGCAAGTAGTTTTAGTAATGTGCAGATATACTTTTAATGGACTTCAGTACATTAGAGGAAGACGTCTGAGCTGTTCTGTTTAGAAATAATTCTGAATCTGTATTTTCAGCATTTTGTGTATGCACAATATAGTTGGCAGTACGCAAATGGACAGTAAGAACTTCTTGGTTTTATTTCTGACTCGCTGAATAGAACTCATGATTCTCTCCTTGCAGGGAAAATCAGTCCAGGGAGGTCCCAGGGACAGTTATGGTCAGGGACTGGCAAAGCCAAGAGTTAGAGAGGGTAGAGATGACAAGAGTGAAGCGTCACAGAGCCTCTGTATCCATGGCTGAAAGACTCAGGTTTACTGCCTCTACCTCTCACAGAAATGGGATTCAAGAGGAAATTATTTTAGACTGTGAGGTGTTGCTGGAGAAGGTTGGGAATGTACAATGTCAAATTGCAAACCTCTCCTACCTTATGGAGCAATATAAGGAAAGCTCTATTACTCAATCCCTACAGAGTTCCTATTCTCTGAGACAGCCATGAAAGGGGCTGGTTTGGGCCAGGGTTTTGTGAGGTTTTAATTAATTAAGGCCCGATTCTGTTACCATTGATTGAAAGGAAAGTAGGATCAGCCCCAGAAAGTTTATAAAGCCCTTTGAGAACCTTGAATGAAAGGAGTTACAGAAGTGTAAAACCGTACCTTTGTTCCTGAACAATACATCTGCTCTTGCAGCATCTTTTCCAACTGATGTCATAATCCACTTTGTGACATCACAGTTGGTTGCCATGGAAATGATTATGAAATACTGAATAGAGGATAATTACTTCATGTGGGAAATAAGCAGCAGGAGCAGATGGACACTTAAACAAAGACTATATTTTCATGGAAATGTCCTAACTTAGCAATAAAGAATACAGAAAAACAGTTAAACATGCATGAGAAAGAAGCAGATAGGTTTCATAATAGATTTTTTTTTTAAGAATGAAGTATTGGTAAGTGTTTATCTTTTCAAAATGATTTAACCAATTTTCAACTGCTGCACTGTTTATTTTTAGAACGCTTATTTTATTACAGAGTATTTTTCTTTATACATTTTTCATTCCTTATTTATCTACACCATCTTTGGCACACTAGGAAAAAGTACACAGACACAGGGGAAACAAATGAAACACTACTTATCCAATAAAAAGAGGTCAGTAATTAATTTAATAATCACGGAAATACTTGTACCAGCAAGACAATGTTCCCTGCACAATGTTATACCTACTGATAACTGCACATTTTAACACCTGACTAAGCAGACTTCTGGTTACATATTAGGAGACCATTTTATATAATGAGTATTTTTGTCATATGTATGCATTTCATCTAAAGTATTCTACCTCCAGGGAGAAAAATGAATCAGTGAGAAAGAACAAAAAGGCAGCCAAGCCAAAGGGAAAATAATATTGCAGAGAAATTCTATGTTCTAAATACTAATTGAAAGTGCATAGGTGGGGTTTACCAGAGAACACAGGTAGCAGCTTAAATCAACACTTTTGTAAAAAGAGATCAAGTTAGAATGTGTTTATGTCCAGATTAATGCCAAAAACTTGTTATGATTTACAGGAGTGTTATACATATGTTTGCTTCATTGATTCAAAATAAATCAACTACTTTCAGTTGATCTCATGTATAAAACTTCTGCATTTTTGCAACTGTTTAAGAAGGTATAATTCTCACTACTACCATATAAAATAAAGGATAATATAGTTTTATGCTCTGACCTTCCAAAAAACTCTTCACATATTTAATATGGCAATTCATAGTGTTTTAAGTTAGGCATGTACATAAATCTTTGTAAGAGCCAAGCTTTACTCTGTCAAAATAAAAGGAATTGCATAATTATTTTCTGAAAATCTTTCTTTTTTCTTCAAATCAAATTATATTGCGGGTTTTTTCACAAAACACAGAGCAACCTAATTAAAATACTTTTGTACTTCTCTACACTAACTTGAAATATTCATGTTGGCCTCTGGAGGAATCAAGAATGTGTTCATAATTTTTTTAAGCAGAAATATAAATACTAATATTTCATACCTTCTAGTGAAGAAAGTTGTTGCTCAGCTTCCAAATACAGCTGAGAAAAGATCGGTCTGGGAACTAAATTGTTTGAGCGGAGAGAGGCCTCAATAGAATTATGGAGTACTTCTTCGAACCTTGTTGTCTTGAGCTGTCCAGCATAAGAGTTTCCCATCTTCTCAAAATAAAAAGAGAGAGAGGTAAGAAACAAGTTTCAATTTTGGTTCACAGAGCTAGCTGATCACTTTGTGCTGAAGGCAAACCACAAATTTCTCATGAAAGAGGAGTACTGCATTGTCTACAGAGAAAGGCAAAGAAAAGGAAAATTGACAGCAGCAGCCACTAAGCAGATCCTGCTGTTAAATTACAGGAAGTTATCTAAGTAACAGCTTTCTGTAATTCAGCAGAAAAGCAGCAAACTCTGACACCTTTTTGGAAGACATTGCTAGAAAATTGATTCTAGTAATTCCCTGTTTTATACAGCAAATTAGGAGATGCATTTTCAATAGTCAGCAATTTTATTAGTCAAATAACCTTTGTTTTCCATATTTTGTAGACAATATACTATAAAGTGTTTTAGGGACATGTGCATTGACCATTCAATGCCCCATAATAACATATGCCTAAAATTTAGATTTTGTGATAAAATTGTGCTTAGACCAGCAGTTTAATTGTTCTCTTTCAACAAAGTAATATTGTTATAATTTATATCCAGGTAAAAAGAGTGGCTGAAGTTTTGCTGACAATTTCTTTCTCATAAAAAATTCTGAGCAAATGTAGGCAGTGCATTTCCTACAGCAAACATATTTTTAGGATGAGATTAGCTATCTCTTTGATTTAACTGTATGCGTTATTAGGAGAACCACAGGTTTTACTTATCTGTAGTTTAATGAACCAGTCTAATTTAGCCGTTTACTTTCCACATACTTAACTATTGCCTGCTTTCCACTGTGAATACAATGAGCTGGTCTAACTCAGTCGTATCGGCTTTCTTCTTTCTACTACAAAGTAGCTCTTGCCCAGGGCCCCACGTCCTTTCCCTCCTCAAATAACTGTGAATAGAAAGCATGAATCCCTTCCTATTTGTGGCTGTAATTCCTAACCAGTAAATAGCCTCCTCCCCGCCCCTTTCCGCATTGGATACTGCTTGGGAAATGAGCCTGTTGGGAAGCATCCTCCAGAAGCACTCAACCAAAAGAAAAATGACTTTGAATAAACAAAACCACCTTCTGTTCATTACATAGAAATGAGTTCTGTATGCTGAAAACCAGTCTCACTTGGATGTATGTTTGTAACTTTACATAGCACATTCTGCCATGTATATAAATAACTGTATCTACTTAATTTTATCCACCACATTAAGGTTTTGTACAGAATTAATGCAAGCACAGAGGGAAACAATAAGGAATGTATGTAACATAGCATACACAAAACATACACCCTGTTGCCATCACGTGCACATGTGGGCACACACACACACACGGTATACTTGCTAACTTTATCAGTCGAAAATAATGCTATATACAGGAGACATCCATTTGTTGCACAGTTCCATAAAGAAACAAGGCTGATGGTGAAAATGAGGTGTACCATAGGAGAGAGAGAGATGAACCCCTGAACAGAGGTTCTGCGGTTAGAATAAAAGCTGAGACATCTCTCTCCTATACCAAACATGGAGGGCAGTTCCCTGTTGGATGACGAATGCGTCCCACTTCCTTCAGAGGTGTAGTGAGAGCGACCCCTCCTATTTCAGATTACTTCAGTCACAAACACACCAAATACTACTGATGTCAGTGATGAAAATTTGTCAAGGTTGGGCTGAGGGCACTGCAACCAGAGGGGAACGAGAGGTGGATTGAAACAGGAGGTGCAGAGCTATTTTTTTGGATAAAGGTAGCTGCAGTTAAGAAAGCTATAAAATGTTGAATTCCATCCCCAGTCTGTTTCATGATCAGAAGGACAAAATACTATGGAATTAACTACTAACTAATCTTGCTGCAAGCAGCTATTCACCTTCACAAATGTCATTCAGTCAGCAACCATTTTAAACAGATAGCTTTACTTAAATAAAGAGATAAAATGGCCTGACTCACAAGATCTGATCCTATCCAGTCAGAAAAAATGTTATTGACACAGGGCTTAACCCTGATAACACTGAAATGAACAGTTAATGTCATTAGGCCTGCGCAAAGCGGATAGTATTTGCTTCAGATTCGGCTAATTTGGGAGACTGATTCAATTCAGTGATTCAAATCGCTGTCCCAATTCAATTTGGCTACTGCCGAATCTCCGAATCAGCCAGGTCAGGCCCATCCCGTGTCCGCTCTCCCAGCCTGGCAATGGGTGCCCCAGCCACCCCAGCTCCCAGAACTTGGGGGAAAAAAAGCCCAGATTCAGCGGGTGATGCTGTGTTGGGGGGGGAGCAATCCCCGCTGCCCCATGCAGCATGGGAGGCTCTGCATGAGCCCCCTGACCCCTCCCCTTGTTGCCCCAGCCCCCACATTGGTGTCCTGCCCGAGCCAGCTCCGGCCCTTTAAGAAAAAAAAACAAAAAAGCCCCAGGCTCATAGGTCCTGCCAGTGGGGAGCTATCTGTGGTGCCCCCCACTGCCCTCCTCCACGTTGGGGGCTCTGCACAAGCCTCCAAAGCCCCGAGGCCGCTGCAGGAGCAGTAAGTCCATGGGTTTTTCTTGGGTTTTTTTTCTTAAAGGGACAGAGCTGGCCTGGGCAGGGCACCTGTGGGGGGGCTGAGGAAGCAAGGGTGTAGTCAGGGGGCTAGTGGCAAAGCCCCCCATGCAATATGGGGCAGTGGGGGATAGTGGGGATCACCCCCCACCTGGCAGCACCCGGTGAGCACTGGGGTTTTTTTTAATGTGCCACGCTGGGGCAGGCAGGGGTAGCCAAGGGTCCCAGACAGGTTGGAGCAGCCACCGGATCAGGTATGCTGGGGGAGGGGGCGGGGGGGGGGCAGGAGAAGGAGACCACGGACCAGATCTGGCCCTCAGACCAGCCTTGCACCACAAGTGCACACTGTGCCCAGTGTGGGCCTGATCAGTCTAGGGACAGCACCAGGGGTTAGATGGCAAAGCTCCTCATGCTAGATCAGGGGTAGGCAACATTGTTTGGCTGGAGTGCTGAAAACCCCCCACAATGCCTACCTCGGAAGGTGCCAGAGTGCCGACATGCCAGGAAAACAAAACGAGAGCAGGGGGTACATGGCAGGATGCCCTGCTTGTGCCCCTTGCCTCCTACTCAAAGCCCCTGCCCCCCCAGCCCTGCTGCCCCTTGCCCCCACCCAAAGCTCCTGCCCCCCAGCCCTGCTCATACCCTTTGCCCCCACCCAAAGCCCCTGTCCCCCAGCTCTGCTTGTGCCCCTTGCTGCCCACCCAAAGCTCCTGCCCCCCAGCCCTGCTGCCCCTTGCCCCCCACCCAAAGCTGCTGCCCCCCAACCCAGATTCTGTGGCTATCAGCAGCTACCCAGAACCTAGGCCAGCTGCAGTCGAGAGGCTGCAAACAGCTGCTGCCTTCCAGCCCCGGCCCCAGCTGCCTCCCAGCCCCAGCCCCAGGCTCAAGGGAGGCAGCATATACTGGCGATGCCCGCCGCTGTGCTGCCCTCACTGCTGCTTCTGCAGAGTAGTGCATGGAACCCGGCGCAGCAGGACACAGTGCGGGGTGCAGTAAGCTGCCTGCTGCTCCAAGCTCCCCACTGCCCTGGCCACACTTCCCCTGCAGGCAGGGGCAGCAGTGGGGGGCACAACCCTGTGTGCTGCCCGCGCTGCTCCCCTGCACACAGGGGAAGTATAACGCAGGCAGCACAGAGCTTGCAGCAGCAGGCAGCTTCCTTGTGCAGACCCTCTGTGCCATGTAGCACAGATCCTGGAGTGGCTGGAACAGGAGCCACGTGCAGTTTAGTCTGTCTGGGGAGGCCACTGCATGCAGTGCAGCTGCTGCTGGGCCTGGGCTGCACCACATGGATCAACACTGCATGCAGTAAAGGTCCTAGACCCACTGAAGCACTGGATAAAGTATGCTAGGGGAGATAGCCAGGTAGGGGGAAGGGGTGTGTGGGACCAGTCTAGCCCACAGATGAGCCCTATGCCACTCATCCATTCTATAGGGCAAGATGAGTTAGATACCCCTGTCCTAGAGAGTAAGTGCAAAGAGGGCTAGGGGCAGGGATGAAGCCACAGTTTTGCCTCTCTCTCTCTCTCTCTCTCTCTCTCTCTCTCTCTCTCTCTCTCCCCTAGGCCTATATTCAGGTTAGCAGAGCTGGCTGTAGGTACTGGAGGAAAGTAAACTGTGTCTCAGTATGCCCCTCCCCCCCCCCAAAAAAAAAAAAGTGAATTGGAGAGAAAGAATTATGCCTCATGGCAAGCAGCCTATGCAGCCCCCTTTGCAGAGGGTGAAGTAAAAAACAAGGCCTAATCCTCATAGGCTGGAACTGCTCACCTTACTCCTGCCCACTGATAAGCTCTCACACTGTTCAGACAGAAAACACAACAAAAAGCACAAAACTGCCCAGTACTAGAAACAGAGGGACTGCTTTGATACAGAACCATCTGCCATAAATAGATGTGTCAGAAACTTGGAAACCCTTTCACCTCTTCTGAATCCTATTTAAAATATATGAAAGAGAAGAAGGTTTGCTTTTTTCTTTTCCATTCACATGCAATCCATTTATTAGATGTATAACAAAGTCCCCACTGACTAGGACTTAGCCAAGAAGAAATATATTATGTACAAAAAATTCAAAAGCAATATTGGGGTGTTCCAGACCTACACCAGAAATGCTTTAAGTAACATGGACTCAAGGGCTATATGCTGCTTGGAGAACAAAAGGCACCCGTCTAAGATTTTACATCTGTTTCCTGTTTGATTTTTAAGGACACACTGGGCCTTGTTTGGGCCTTGTTACATGCTACACTGAGAGTCGCACAAATACCGATCGGCTTAATGCTAGCTTCCAGTCACACCTTCAACACGGGCGGCACATCTGTGGGAAGCGGCCACACCTTAATGAAAACAGGAGCTAGGCTGTGCGGATCAATATATAATCCTGATTTAGAGCGGCATAACTTTGAGTTGCATAACAAGTGCTTGCGCTAAGCCACCTAAAGGTGTTAACGTGCAGACAATTCAGGGGTTAAAAGCTCCAGGAAGCACCCAAAATTAACGTGTAACAAGGCCCTTACACATTTATGTTCATAGCATATTATGCTTTAGTGATGTTTGTACCCACTTGGCCTGGATAGGAAAATATTCTGTTCTTCCAGTTTATAAATGCCCCCCTGAGGTATTAGCATCTGCTATTCCAGTTTTTATTCTGTCTTTGAAAAACAAAGACATGTTAAATGGAATAAAAAAATATTGGCATAGCGCTTCCAGAGCCAGCCAACTGAGGATACAAAAATCCTATCTCCCATGCTTCAGAAACCATCATCATGAACACAAACAAACTAAGGGCTTTCATAGATTTCATAGACACTAGGGCTGGAAGGGACTTTGGAAGATCATTGAATCCAGCCCCTGCCCCAGGAGTAGGAAGTCAGCTAGGGTCAAAGGATCCCAGCAAGATAGTCATACAAATGTTTCTTAAAAGAGCCCAGAGTAGGTGCTTGCACCACCTGTGAAGGGAGCCTATTCCAGCCCTTGGGAGCTCAGACAGTAAAGAAGTTTTTCCTTACGTCTAACCTAAAATGGTCTTGGAGGAGTTTCCTTACATCCAGCCTAAAATGGTTTTGGAGGTGTCATCCCTTGGGGCGCTCGGGTGAACAGACATTTCCCCAGATCCTGATGTACACCCCTTATATACTTATAGGCAGCCACTAGGTCACCCCTGGGCCTGTGCTTTTCCAGGCTCCTTTATACTGGGTCAACATCTGGTAATGGGGAGAACAGGGCTGAGCACAACCCATCTGAGCCCAATAATGCACTCTAGAGCTGTAAGTTTTTACATGAGGCTGTTTTATACATATCCCTAGCACTCTCAGCAGACCCAGGAACCAAAGGTTCAAGAGCAGATGCTGGGGACAAGCCTAGAGTAGCCTCATAGACAAATTTCTAGTTCTGGAGCACATCAGCAGATTCAAGCAGACAGTCCTGTGCTCCGCAAAAGCTGTCGTGATATAGAGAAACCCTAAGGAATCAGGGTGGTAGAGCCACTATTATCTGTTGGGATCTATAGCCCAAATCCAACTCCACCTTTGGACAAGTCAGGAGTTCTTACATGGCTACAGTTAGCTGCCTAAGGGACATTTCAGGCTACTTATATATATTTTACACCCAATTTCCCCCCTCTCACCCAAGGCATGTAACTTCCTCTAATACTAGATATAGGAAAATCATGACTAGCAGCCATTTAATAGTGTAGAAAAATGATGACAACAACCCTCCCACTTTGGAAACCAATAACTTAGTAGTTAAAGCCCTTACCCAGGAAGTGGGAGATCACAAGACTACACAATTCATGCAGAGGGGGATTGAACCTACACTTCCCATTTCCAAAAAGAACTCTCTAAAGATTAGAACATGGGCCAGGCATGGCCTAGAGCAGTGGTGCTCAATCTTGTGGCCCTGTGGACCAGATGAGAGGACCAGGCCTGGTCCACAGGCCAAATCAAACCCCATATGCCAGAATCAGGCCCTGGGGCCTGGCACCACTCCCTCCCTGCCTTAAGCACTAAGAGGAGACCCTGGAACCTCCCCTGCACACCAGAATTGGGCCCCAACAGCCTGACACCTCCTTCTTCCCCCAGGACTGGTTCTTAGGGGCCTGGTACTGCTCCCTCTCATTCCTGCATGCCTGGATCGGTCCCCACGCTGGGATTGGGTGCCTGATTCATTGTGACCCGGGGCGCCCGATGGGTCAGAAAAACTGGCATTGGGGTTTGGTGTCATCATTCTCCCACCACCAAACTTCTGGATACATGGGGAGCCCCACAAGCTGGATGACACAAGGCCAAGAGGCAGATCTGGCCCACGGGCCAGAAGTTGAGCACCCTTAGTCTAGAGCAGAGATGCTTAATCTTTCCAGCCCTGTGGCACCAATCCTGCACACGGAGCTGGTCTGCAGGCTGGATCCTGCATGATGGGCCAGTCTTTAGGCTGGATCCAGTGCAGATTTGAGACACAAGTGCAATCCAGCTGCAGCATGACCCTATGGGTCAACCTGACTCTGTGCACTGAATCTGGCCATAGGAAGACCCCAGGTGTTGGCCTGATAGTACATGACAGTTACAGCCATGAAGTGACTACACACTGGCACAATCTGTCATGCAGAGCCATATCATCTAGGTCTACAAGTCCAGAAATTTGGTAGCAGTGGACTAGTAGCAATTAACACTGTTCCCCTAACAACATATTGCCATACTTGTGGGGAGTCTCATGGGCTGGATGATATGGTTCTGTGGGCTGGATCCAGTCTTGGGCCACTGGCCTAAAGTACCCACCATTCCTCCTGTAGAAGCTATCCCAAGATCACAGCCCCCTGCACCAGGCAGGAAAGACAACTGGGGTCAGGTGACCCCAGCAAGATGCTTGTCCAGTCTTCTCTTAAAGATCTCCAGGGTAGATGATTGCACCACCTCTGGAGGGAGCTTATTCCACAGTCTTGACACCCTGACTTTGAAGTTTTTCCTAATGTTGAGTCGGAAACGGTCTTCCAGGAGTTTGTGGCCATTACTCCTCATTTTCCCCAAGGATACTCTGGTGAACAGTTTTTTACCGAGCCCTTGATGTACTCCCCTAATGTAGTGGTAAGCTGCTACCAAGTCCCCTCTCAGCCTTCTTTTTCATTCTAAAGAGTCCCAGGTCCCTAAGTCTTTCCTCATATGGCTTGCCTTGCAAGTCTCTGATCATGTAGGTGGCCCTTCTCTGGACTCTCTAGAGCTTTTCCACGTCCTTGTTAAAGTGTGGCACCCAGAACTGGACACAGTACTCCAGCTGAGGTCTCACCAATGCCAAGTACAGTGGAAGAATCACTTCCTTGGTTTTGCTAGAGATGCATCAATTGATGCATGCCAGAGTATTATTTGCCCTACTAGCTACAGCATCGTACTGCCAGTTCATACTCATACTGTGGTCTATTAGTACCCCCACGTACCTTAGTTTCATGGTGCTGGTCAGTTTGTTGCCACCAAACCTATAGGTGTGTAGGGGGTTGTTTGTCCCCAGGTGGAGTACTTTACATTTCTCAATGTTGAACTTCATCTGGTTCCAATCAGCCCAACTTGCTAGCCTGTTGAGATCCACCTGCATCTGTAGCCTATCTTCAAGCATGACCATGTTTCTCCATAACTTGGCATCATCAGCGAACTTGGCCAGTGAGCCCTTTACCCCCACATCCAAGTCATTGATAAAGATGTTGAAAAGTACTGGACCAAGCACTGACCCCTGAGGGACACCACTGGCCACTTCTTGCCAAGATGACACAGATCCATTCATTAGGACTCTCTGAGTCCTACCCCACAGCCAGTTTCTCACCCACCTGACTGTCTCACAGTTAAGCCTGCAATCCTCCAATTTTCTCATGAGGACATCATGGGATACCAGATCAAAGGCTTTTTGGAAGTCAAGGTATACAATGTCAGCCTCCTTTCTCTTGTCAAGGTGGCAAGTTACCTGGTCATAAAAGGAGATGAGGTGGGTGAGACAAGACCTGCCTGTGACGAAGCCGTGCTGGCTGTCGTTCAGAATCCTACCTTCTGCAAGCTTATTGCAGATAGACTCCTTGATGAATTTTTCCAAGATTTTCCCTGGGTTAGAAGTTAGGCTAACTGGCCTATAGTTACCCAAGTCCTACCTCCTCCCATTTTTGTAGATGGGCACAACATTGGCCCTCTTCCAGTTCCCAGGGACCTCTCCAGAGTACCACTAAGGAAGAGTTGTAAAAGAGTTTTGCCAGGGGTCCCACGATGACTTTGGCCAGCTCCTTCAGCACTCTTGTATGAAGTTCATCTGGTCCTGCTGACTTATATATGTCTAATTTTTTTAACTGATCACATACCAATTCTACAGCAATAGTAGGAAGATAGTCAGTCCTACTCTGCTCATTCTGTGCCCTACGTGACAGGATTTTCCCCTTGGCCCAGTGAAATACCAAGGACTTTTGGAAAGTCCTAGACACTGTGAGATCAAATACAGTTATAAATTTAGGTGCACACTTTGGAGGCTATTAAAAATGGGTAAACTTGTTCTTAAACCCATTCTACAGCATAGGAGACAGCTTCTCATGCTGGTATAAGCAAGTTCTGGCAGGGATTCCTTTTTTCTGTTAGAGGGTTAGCATCCCCTCTAAATAAAACAAACTGCTATGTTTAGTTTCCCAGAATAAGATACCTTAATTGTAAAGTGCTCACTCTTGGCACCAGGAAGTAAACACTATGAGCCCTTTTTTATCTTTTCCCATTGAACTTGGAGCTACCAATTGAAATTTCTCGTTCTCGCTCTCCCTCAACTACAATTGGAGGACATAAGCAGAGGTTTCAAATGTCTACGTATTCCAGGCAACAATCAGAAAGTGACCAAAGCTATTAAAAAAGGCCAGGGCAGCAGTGGGATGTCCTAAACTGCACCTGCTAATAAATCCCTATCACATGCTCAGTCTCTCTGGAGAGCCTACAGAGGAAAAATATTCTCCACTACAAAGACAGAAGAGGAGGCCTGGAAAAGGTGTCTAAATCCGATATCAAAAGTAGAAAAGAATGAGACTCAGGCTGACCAGCAATAGACAGAGTCTCCAACAAAACAGCACAGCATACTGCAATAGAATCTCACAGACAATGCTCCCTCGCATGTATAAAGATAACTAGCACATTGCACAAGAAAGGAGCCTCCCCTGAAACAGGAAGCAGTTGCAAGAGTTCTGTCAATTCCACGCCATCCTCTAGCCCCTACGGACCAGAATTCCTGTAAATGACCAGAACGTTTGTGTAACCTATATGTGGTGGTGGAGCTGATTCAAGAAACTCAAGTTCAATTATTTATCCTTATCTAGACCTTGGAGAAATAAGCCGTTAGCATTACTCTGCAAAGACCATATTCTGCATGTACGAAAATGACAGTTGCATGGCTGGGTAAGTGTCATTTTCGCACATAAAGTGGAACAGAATCTACCCCAAAATGTCTGAAATGGGAGGCATCAACTAGAATCACGTGACTAGTAGCCGCAACAAAAGAGAAATTCAAACCTCACAGAACCAACAGCACAGGGGCTCTAACTCTGACCAGGGCCTCTGCCTATTATGTAATGTAAATATTTACATTACTTTCACCTTTACTTGTACTATGACTAGGGACCCACCAAAATCATTATTTTGTGATTTTCACAGGCCACACAAAATAGTGCAAGCTCTGCAAAGAAGTGTGGGGATCCACGTTTTTGGCAAGCTCCCTGAAAAAAAAAAAAACCTCACCAAAAATAAAATGCTTGCTCCCTCTGGGAAACTAGCAGTTCTTGTGGCTGCTGTAGCCTAGCCATACAGCCTGCTGGGGAAGGAAGGGGGAACTGAAACTGCCGGCACAGCAAGATGGCTGCCGCCCCCACCTCTCGCCTCTGGTTGGCTGTCAGGTCTGTTCATCATATGGCCCCACCCCTCGCCACCAATCGGTGAAATCTGCCAGCAGCCACCTCGAGTTCGATAGACCCCTAACCATGATTTGCAGATCTGGAACTGAGACTTTGGGAAGGTAATTGCAGTGTTTGAGTTTGGCTAGGGAGACCAAGAATTACAATGACTATGAATATTAAATCAAATAGCAATTGATGTAAAACAGAAGTTATACAAAGCAGAAAAGAGATAAAGAATAGTAAAATCCCTTATTGGCAAGGATAAAGAAAGTACACATACATTTTATATATATGAGGAAAAAAGAAATTCTAAAAGTGGTATGTTCTTAGTAGATAAACATGGTAACATTGTTAATAATGATGCACAAAAGGCAGAAGAGTTCGATAAATATTTCACTTCCGTATTTGGAAAGAAAGAAGCTACTATCTTCTAAGAGGCTACCAGCTACTAATATGCTACTATCATATGAAGAAGAAGAATGCTCCAATCCATTAGTGACTCAGGAGAACCTTAAACATCATGGAAAAACAACAGGTCCAGATTCAGCTTGTATCTCAAAGCACTACAAAATTAATAGAAAACCCACCTCATGAAATTTCTAGACTGCTACATTTAATTTTTAATAAATCATGGAATGAGCAGAGAGACTGACAAAACAATGGAAGAGTGCCTATATTTTACCAACGGTAAAAAATAGCAAGTATTAAGATCCAAGCTATTACAGGTCAATTAACCTGATCTCAATTCTAGACAAAATAATGAATAAAATATGGGTTTTGATTAATGCAATATTAAAGAATGAAAATATAATTGCTGCCTGCCAAAATGGCTTCCTGGAAAATAGATTTTTGCCAAAAAATGCTGATTTCATTCCTTCTGAAATTACAAGTTTAGTAGATGAAGGTAATTAATACTTGAGTTTATCAGATTGGAATCCTATCTGGCATGGAGGGATGGGGAACAGGAGGACGTTAATTATACCTCAATATGAATCAGGGCTGCTATTTGCCATAGGGTTTTTTCTTAGGCAAAGATGCAGGAGTGGGTGGTGTGATGTGGAGTTGCTTTGTTTTGGGTTCTATTTGGGGAATTTACTGTTGTTGTCATTTATTGTAAGCCACTCTGAGCCCTTCTGGATAGAGTGGGATATAAATCTACATAACAACAACAATAGCAATAACAATAGCGGTAATAATACTAACAATAGCAATAATAGATTTAATATGTGTAAAACAGTGATTTCACAAAAGTCTCTGCTTAGACTTTTGTAAGGCATTTAACTTAGTATCGCAAGTCATTCTGATTAAAAAAATTATAGAATATCCACGAAATATTTGTTAAAAGGACTCACTGGTAGATCTCAAAAGTAGTTGTCAAATGGAAATCTTTAGTCAATCGAGGTGTTTCTAGAGGCCTCAGGCGTCAGTATTAGGTCCAATACTATTCAACCTTTTAGTTTAGCAATGACCTGAAAACAACTATAAAATTACTGCTCATAAAATCTGTAGATAGCATAAAAATCAGCAAATAATAATGATGAAGATTGGGCAGATATATAAAGTTATCTGGATTGCTTGGTAAGCTGGGCTCATTCAAAAAAACACATTTTAATAGAAAATGCAAATTCATACATCTATACCTATATACATACAAAGAATGCAGGTCATGATAACAGAAGGTGACTGGATCCTGGAAATCCTAAAAAAATTATTTAGGAGCCCAAGGAAATTAGCTTAACAGGAAACTCCCAGTGTGATGCTGAGGAAAAAATAGGGGAATAGTGAGCACAAATAGGGAGTTAATTGTACCTCTGGATATAGCAGTGGTGAGACTGAAATTTGAATACAGCATTGCAATAGACGGGGCTTGTATTTCCATCGCTGGAGGGTTTTAAGAGGAGGGTAGAGAAATCACTGTCAAGAATGATTTAAGTATTGTTAATCCTGCTTTGGGATCAGGGAAAGGACTAGGTGGCTATGAATTTCCTGAGTTCCTTCCACATGCCTATTTCCTAAAATGTGCGTATATTAAAGAGGGTATGAATGAGACACACACACACTATTCAAAAGCTGAGAAAATGCCTTACAGTGAAGGAGCTCGTTTTGCTTATCGAAAAGAAGACTGATAGGTGACTCAACTGTAATGTATAAATACCTCAATGAGGAAAAAATACTGAAAGATTCTTTAATCTAGCAAAGGAAAGCAGAACAAGAACAAATGACTAGAAGATTAAACCAACCTAAAATTAGAAATAAGGCTTTCATAGTGACTGAGATCAACCTCTGGAATAAATTCCTAATGGAACTGGTACAATGTCCATCTCTTACTGTCTTCAAATCAAAATTTGATGTCTTTATGGAAAATATAATCAAACACAAGATACTAGGCTCAGGACATGGATAACTAAGTGAAATGTAATAGCCTGTGAAACAAAAGAAGTCAGACAAGATGATCTATTGCTTCCCTCTGTCCTTAAAATGTATTCTTATGAACTATGTTTTATAATTCTAATATTATAAAAGCCTAAGTCCATCTTTCTGTCTGTCCATAACACTTTATTCACACTCTGATTGGCTGATGGAAATAGCCAATCAGAGTGGTCCAAGAGTAGGGGAGAACCGCCATGATTCCGAAGCTGTACCAAGGACTGCAGCTTGGTGCAGTCTACCTGAAGACTGGCTTCTTTTATTTTTTTATAATAAAAAAAATATTTTTTTATAATAAAATTAAAAAAGAATATAAATAATATACTATTATAGTATTAGATTCAACACACTTTAGTGGATCTCTTGGGCAGGAATACCTATATGAGCTTTTTGGGGCTTGAAGGGCCCTCAAGAGGTGACCTAGTCCAACCCCCTGCTCAAAGCAGAACCATCTCCAAGTAGATTATCCCTGCCAAGGGGTCTAGCCAGGTCATAAAAACCTCCAAGGATAGAGATTCCACAACCACTCTGGATATCCCGTTCCAGGACTTTACTACCCTCCTCATGAGAAAGTTTTTCCTACTATATAACCTAAACTTCCCTTGCTGCAACTTGAGCCCATTGCTCCTTGTTCTGTCATCTGTCACCACTGAAAACAGTCTAGCTCCATCCTCTTTGGAACCGCCCTTCAGGTAGTTGAAAGTTGCTACAAAATCCCCTCTCCATCGTCTCATCTCCAAACTAAATAAAACCAGTTCCCTCAGCCTCTTCTCAGAAGTCATGTTCCCCAGCGCTCTACCCATTTTCACTGCCCTTCACTGGACTCTCTCCAATTTGTACACATCCTTTCTGTAGTGGGGGACCCAAAACTGGACACAGTACTCCAGGCGTGGTCTCATCCATGCCAAATAGAGGGGAATAATCATTTCCTTCAATATAATGGCAACACTTCTACTCATGCAGCCAAGTATGCTGTTAGCTTTCTTTGCAACAAGGGCACACTGTTGGCTTCTATTTAGCTTACTGTCCAGTGTAACCCTCAGGACCTTTTCTGTAGAGCTGCTGCTTAGCCAGATGGTCCCCAGCCTATACCTGTGCAGAGGATTGTTCCTTCTTAAGTGGAGGACCTTGCACTTGTCTTTACTGAACCTCACAAGATTTATTTTGGTCCATCCCTCCAATTTGTCAAAGTCTCTCTAAATCCTTGCTTGGTGTCATCAGCAAACTTGCTGAGGGGTGCACTCCATCCCATCTTCTAGGTCATTGATGAAGATATTGAAAAAACTCAGTCCCAGGACTGACCCCTGGGACACTCCACTGCCAACTAGACAGTGAACCACTGATTACTACCCAGTGAGTGCAATGAACCAGCCAGTTTTCTATTCATCTTATAGTAGAGTCATCCTACCTCTAATTCCTTAGCTTGCTTGCAAGAATGTTGTGGGAGACTGGTATCAAAAGACTTGCTAAATTCACACCCACTGGTCTGCCCACATCCACAAAGCCACAGTCCTCATGGCATAGAAGTCAATCAGGTTAGTCAGCCATGACTTGCCCTTGGTGAATCCATGAAGACTCTTCCTAATCACCTTCTCCAAGTGCTTAGAAATGGATTCCTTGATGACCTGCTCCATGATCTTTCCAGGGACTGATATAAGGTTGACCAGTTTGTAGTTCCCTGAATCCTCCCTCTTCCTTTTTTTAAAGATGGCCACTATATGTGCCCTTTTCCAATCATCTAAGACCTCTCCTTACCAAACCACGAGTTTTCAAAGATAATGGCCAATGGTTCTGCAATCATATCGACCAACTCCCTCAGCATCCTTAGGTGCATTGTGTCCAGCTCCAGGTCCAGATTTTCTAAACAGACCCTACCCTGTTCCTTCACCACTTTTGGATGCTCACCTCCTCCCCAAACTGTGCTGCCAGGTGCAGTAGTCTGGTATTTAACCTTACCTGTGAAGACCGAGGTAAAAAAGACATTGAGTACTTGAGCCATTTCTGCATCATCTCTTGCTAGGTAGCCTCCCCCATTCAGTAAGGGACCCAGACTTTCCCTAATCCTCCTTTTGTTACTGTCATACTTGTAGAAACCCTTTTTGTTACCCTTCACATCCCTTGCTAGCTGCAACTCCAGTTGTGCTCTGGCCTTCCTGATTTCATCCCTGTATGACCAAGCAATACTCTTATACTCTTCCCAGTCATTTGTCCAAGTTTCTACTTCTTGTAAGCATCCTTTTTGTGTTTTAGCCCAGTGAAGGGCCAAGCTGGTCTTCTGCCATACTTGCTAGTCTTCCTATGCACTGGGATAGTTTTCTCCTGTGCCCTTAGTAAAGTTTCTGTAAAGTACAACCAGCTCTCCTGGACTCCTCTCCCCCTCAGACTGACCTCCCAGGGGATCCTGCCCATGAGTTCCCTGAGCGAGTCAAAGTCTGCTTTTCTGAAGTCCAGGGTCCTTACTCTGCTGCTCTCCATCCTTTCTTTCCTCAGGATCCTGAACTCAGTCATCTCATGGTTGCTGCTGCCCAAGGTGCCATCCACTTCTACGTCCCCCACCAATTCTTCCCTGTTTGTGAGCAGCAGATCAAAAAGAGCATGGCCCCTAACTGACCTCTCCAACACTTGCACCAGGACGTTGTCCGCAACACTCTCCAAAAACTTTCTGGATTGCCTATGCACTGTTGTATTGCCCTCCCAGCAGATATCATTTCCCAGCAGATGTGTTGTTTTTATTTGCCTTCCACTTCTCCTGTTTTCAAACATACATTCCTAACCTGGAGGGCCAGTGGCAGAACAACTCAGACATAGATTCATAGATTCATAGATTGTAGAGTTGGAAGGGACCACAATGGATCATCATATCCGACCCCCTGCCCCTGGCAAGAAAGAGGACTGAGGTCAGATGACCCCAGCCAGGTGACTATCTAGCCTCTTCTTGAAGAACTCCAGGCTAGGTGATAGCACCACCTCTCTTGGAAGCCCATTCCAGATCCTGGCCACCCTTACTGTGAAAAATTTCTTCCTAATATCTAACCTAAATCCCCTCTCAACTAATTTACACGCGTTATTCCTAGTCACTCCCTGGGGCGCCTTAGTAAACAATGCCTTAGTAAAAACCCTATTCCCCATTGACCTCCCCTAATAAATTTATAGGCGGCCACAAGATCTCCCCTCAGACGTCTGTTGTGAAGGCTGAAGAGATTCAGCTAGCTCAACCTCCCCCCATAGGGTCTATCACGAAGGCCACTAATCATGCGAGTGGCCCTCCTCTGGACCCTCTCCAGATTCCCCGTGTCCCTCTTGAAGTGCGACACCCAAAACTGGACACAGTACTCCAACTGCGGCTTGACCAGTGCCGCATAGAGGGGGAGCATCACCTCCTTTGATCTATTAGTCATGCACCTACTAATGCACAACAAGGTGCAATTGGCCTTGTTGATGGCCTTGTTACACTGCCGGCTCATGTTCATCTTGGAGTCAATTATGACTCCAAGATCCCTCTCTGCCTCCGAGCTGCTGAGAAGGACACTCCCCGACCTATAGGGGTGCTGGGGGTTCCTCCTTCCCAGATGGAGTACCTTACATTTATCTTTATTAAATTACATCCTATTTCTCTCTGCCCATTGATCTAACCTGTCCAGGTCAGCCTGAAACTGCTCCCTGCCCTCTGGTGTACTAACTTTGCCCCATAACTTGGTATCATCAGCAAATTTGGAGAGGGTGCTCTCCATGCCCTCGCCCAAATCGCTGATGAAGATATTAAACAATATTGGTCCGAGGAACCAAAAATTTTTTGCGAAACTTTTTTTTGCCACACAATGAAAATATTTTGCTGCAACACAGCCAGGCTGAGGAACATTTCATGGGGATGTCTTCCTCAGGTCCATGAAGGAATTTCTGGTCAAAATGAGAGAAAGAGAAGACCTGGCCCCCAAAAAAGCAAGAACCTAGGATATGGGTGAATGGTAGAGCTGGCACTTGAACCTGCATCCCACAGCCCAAGGAAGTTCCTTGACTGCATGGATATTTGCTATTCTGGGAATAAGTCTTCTACAATGTCTCCTTCTTAGAGCAGTGCCTTTGCATACCTAATTAAATAGTCATTGAAACAAGGCTTTGAACTTCATCCTTCATATCTCAGGCAAATAGCCTAACTCAGGGGTTGTCAACTGGGGGTATGTGTACCCCTGGATGTACTTTGAAAGGTCCCAGGGGGTGCATGGGGGTGGGTGGGGACAGAGCACCCCCACCCTGTTCCACTGCCTCACAGGAGCAGAGCCGGGCTGGGGTGAGAGCAGGGCTGCACAGGTGCCTCATTGCCGCTGCTTTGCCACCCCCAGCCGCCCCACCCAGCGTCCGGCCGCTCATCACCACTCCCTACCCTGGAGGTACACTTATTAAAAAGGGGGCCACCAGGGGTACACTTAATAAACAACGTTGAAAAGCCCTGTCCTAACCAGTAGGCTATAGAGACAGCCTCTCTCTCAGGACATGGGTACACCAACAAGCTGTCAGGAGGTAAATGGGAGTCAGGAGAGGATTTGCGGCATGTCAGCTTCTCTGCACATGTAAATGCGGTGCCTAGGAGCAATAAACTCTAGCACTCTGTGCACCATAGTTTATTGCTTCACCTTAATATGCACATGTAGGTGCACCCACTGTCTCTTTAAAACATTAAATATTATCTATGAGTTGTAGCTTATGCCATACCGACACAGTTACCCCTGTGAAAAGGCTTGTTAAATTGCCCAGAAAGGGGGAAACTGTTATTGTACATTTCTTCTACTCTGGAAAAGAATTAGGAATATCTCAAGGATCTATTAATTACTGCATTACATCTGATACATGCCTTATGCAAAAGAATTAGTTAGCTCAACTTAGTTGTGAATAGCTGTCTACATCACTAAAAACACCAGCAAGGACATTAGATGGTTTCCTTGTTGACTTAATGGAGGCAAGAAGGTATGAATGGGCACTTTTACTGCTAAAGGTGGTTCTTTAAGCCTGGACTGAGAAATAGGTTGTGAATAAGCTATATTTCCACACACTTTGCTGTACCTGCACCATGGAGCCATCCTCTAGGGATGCCTATCAGTACCTTTAATGAGCACCGAATTATATGAAAAATGGGGAGAAAAGTTTAAATTTATATAATAGGCGTTGATTGCAAAATACTAGTTGGAGTCTGATAAGTGTGCCAGTTCAACAATCTTCACATTAAATACGGCATGATAATAAAATGGTATTCATATAAGAATATATAAAATTACAGTGATTATTTGCAAGGAAAAGGAGACTCTTATTGAAGTACTGTAAAAACTATATTAACACCTTCACTGTGGGGGGGTTTTGCTTTTAAGGGGCTACGTGTGTGTGTGTGTGTGTGTGTATATATATATATATATATATATATATATATATATATATATATATATATATATATATATATATATATATATGTATGTATATATATCAGGTCAGAATATTTTTGATTAAATGAAATATCAGCAAAATATGCTTTTTTATTGAAGGTGTATTTGTTTCCATACAGCTTTTATCAGAAAATATTTTGAGAAAGAAAAGGAGCGGAGATACAGAAAGAGTAAGAAAGAGAAGTATGTTATATAGGCTACTGCCCTGGTATGTGGGAGACCAAGTTCAAGGGTAATTTGAAATTATCTGAGATGAAAAACTTAATCAGACCAGGGACTGGAGTATGTCTCCCACATCCCAGCCCAAATCAACATACATATATACATTTTACCTCAAAATGTTCAGTTTCGTTTCTCTCTAGTGAGGAATGAATACCCTCAAACTGCTTTTCTCTGGTGAATTCTAATCATTAGTACTAGTAAAAGTAGTAACTGTAGTCTCTTATATATTGTGCTGACAAAAATCCAAAACCCCAGCCTAGCAATTTGCTCTGAAAGAATAAAAGAATCTCACCACCAGAAGATCTCCTTTTCCACATGGGAGAGAGTTTATGGGCAATTCACTAGTCCCTATCTGAACACCACAATACTAAAAGCAACATTAAAGGTTTAACTTCAACCACTGTCATCCTAGCTTAGTTATTTTGGTCATGAATCCTACAATATTATTTTCCGTAATCATAATTTTGAACCCACATATTCCAGTGAAAACAGATCAGAAATATTATCTACAACACCAAATCAAATAATACTTAATTGTTTCCTAATAATTAGTGTGGAAACTAACTCACAATTAAATGCAGAGATGCTGATTAAACTAGATAACAGGGCATAGAGAAAATAAACCTCCCCTCGCAATCCAGCCAAGATCAGTTCTGCTACTGTTTCTATTAAAAATGTATATATGGTAAGACAACTTGACAGATGCCATTTTCTTTTTCAGTTGCATGTTATTTTATCTCATTTATTTTGGTCCTGGAAAATAATAAGCTATGAAAGCTGCATTTCCTTCCTGGTGGTGCCAATTAAATCACAGCGCCAGGAAGGAAATATTTCCAACCAACAAAGTCTCAGAACAGGAATTCAGAAAGAAAAGGCCCAAGCTTTCAAGCTCACTAGAAAAGAGCTCATGGGTCCACTAGGTTTTCTGGCACTTTTGGATTAAAAATCAAACTATTTCTAAACCCATCACTGGAATAAATTCTCTCACCCATTTCCAAAATGAGAAAACTACGCTAATATATTTATTAATATTGGTGTGTTGTGCAGAGATTAATTACACAGCACTTTGTAATAAAAGCTAAAATTCTGATGAAAAATAAGTGCTTTCATTGCAGGCCCAGCTGCTTTTTTGCCTTTGGAAATTTCCCCAATGTCCAAGAGAATGTAAAACCAGATTTGGGCAAACTAATTTTCAACAATCTCAATGAAGAGCTGCCAGGAACTAGCCTCTCTAGATAAACAACATACAGAACAAATTACAAAGATACTAGGATTCATTTTCATTATGATTTTTTTCCCCATTTTTGGCATCATATAAAGAATTTCAGCATAAAATCAACATCTTTAGGGGTTTTTTTGCTTAAATGTTCAATTGTAAAAATAAAAATAAAATTTTGAGAAGAGTGGAAGTTTCAGTGGAAACCTTAAAATTCCTACAAGAAAATGTTGAGAAAAACAATAAATGCTTCATTATGATCTAATTTGTTTACAGGAACAAATCCCCGTGTACTGACCAGCTCTACCAATAACCACTGTAGAAAACTTAGCTAAAATACTGAAAAACGCCAGCAAGCAATAAGGCCATGAAAGATGTAAAAGATATCATCACTGACTAAGTCTGCAGGTCTGGACTGAAGCATACTTGAAGTTCAGTGTAGAGGAATTTACTCTACGCAGCCTGTCTTCTACTTCTCCAGAGAAAGAGAAAACTCCAGTTGACAACCAGATGCTGTTAACTGTGAACCATGAAAGACAGATTCTGCTTTAACACTTAGTTTGCCTCCTTTGAAAAGAAAAACATAATTTTATAATTTAAAAAACAAAGTCTTCTTAGGATAAAATTGTTCATGTCAACACCTAAACCAGAGGTGAATTTATTTGGAAAGTTTGAAGCCAATAAAACAAATTATTTTGAGTTATGATGTTGGAAATTTGATATTTAAATCAGTTTTGGGGGGAAATGTTTTACCCATTTTAATCACTACTATTATATAATAAATTCCTACTATACAAAGACCAAACTGATCTAAATCACAAGTCCTCAGCGAGAAATCATGTAGTGTACTAGTTTCACAAAGTGTAGGTTCTCAATTAAAGAGTTAATCATATGCACAATCCATATTAGGAATTCTGCTGGGGAGATTATAACTTATTTTAGATGCCTAAGGAAAGTGGGAACCTGTACTGAATTTATTGCAGTTACACAATCCAAAAGAGCCATGCTTATGGACAATCTACCCAGTTTAAATCTCCAATTTTGCCTATCCCAAAAGTCAAACACTCCATCAACTTTGCCTAAATTATTTGAGTTGTGGAAGTAATCCTCCCAGAAGTACAAAACTCTAATGAAGATGAAGCATAATGAGCAGTGGTAGAAGGAGAAGGAAAATGGAGTCGAGTATAAACTTAGCTGGGAGACTTTAACGGAGCATTTATTGGTGTTTGGGCATTCCGTTTCTTCCTGTTTGTTTCTGAACTCTAACTTTCTAACAACAAACAGTTTGTTTTTTGCTGGAAACTTCCTCTTGGTTAGAACTCTGTGTAAATGGATTTGTTTTTAACTTCCAGGAGTGTGTCCCCTATGATGAACAGCCAGTCATATGTTTCACTCTTTAATTCTGTGATTGCCTAAGAGCACATCAAGGGGCCATTTTTTTAAAAAAAATACAGAGCTGGGGGATAGTCCGGTATTGTAATAATGCTGCAGGCTAACCCTAATATATGATATGGCAATAAATACATTTAGGCAATAGCATCCTGTGAATGCTTTGGCACTCCTTCCTGCAGGAAACAATGCACTCTAATGCAGATTTCTTTGATTTTCCTGCAGGATCTCACAAACTTTGCAGGTGTTACTCTGGAGAGAAACCCCTTATCAGCAGTGTTCACTGTAGTTTAACTAAAGTGCTTTATGTCTAGCCCAGATCCCTGACCCTCTAGCCAGTCAAGCAGTTCTGTTCTGTCCTCAGTTCAGCTTTTCCATGCTGCTTTGATCAGCTCCTGGCTTTTGATAAAAGCAGCTCTTCCAGAGACCACCTTCAAACTCTCTTAAAAAGAATTACATGCATTAAATGCTTTGAGCTTGTTAAGCAGCAGGAAGAAGCTGAATGGAGAAAATCAGTGCTAGGAAAGGAAGGCTGAAGTAGCAGCTGGTAGATTAGTGGAAAATGTTCCCATGGTAATACAAGTCTCAGCCATCCCTTCTCCTAGCTCCATGAAAGCAGAAGAGCATGAATTCACAGATCTTCTCACCCCCACGTTAACAAGGGGTTTGGTTCCTTCCAGAGAAATAACCTCAGCCCTATTGAGAGAGGACACCTGAAGGGTCTGAAGGGCATACAAATAGCAAAAACTAGAGACACGTAGGCCAAGAGGTAAATAGATGACTTGGGGGTGTATGCTGTTCCTCATCCAGTGTCAAAAACACTCATAGGAAAGGATGCTACAACCTGGGGGTATATTATTGGTGCAAACCAGTTGAGGAGAGGGAATGTTTCGGGGTCCAAAAACACTGGATACAAAAGTTATCCATCAGTATTCACAGACCCTTACATGATCCACCAGATTTTGAAACTTTTTGGCTTCTGAGTCACTCAAGAAGGGGGATCAAACCCTGCCCCTCCAATGGACTGTTAGGGAAGAACTAACTCCTTAATAGATTTTCTTTCCCAGATTCCCCCTCCTCTGAAAAATATGGATAATCCTACACAGAGAAGACAAAAACCTGTGGAAAGAGTCTAAATGATTTGTGATCCTGTTGGGATGAAATTCCTGCTGAGCTATAATAGCAAATAAATCTCCAGATACAGTTACTTCATTGCAAGGCATTCATTCAAATAAGAGTTAATTTCTGTTTATAGTTGTCTTTAAAACCGCATTAAATCAGAAAATAATAAATCATTATATTATTTAAAGCAATGCCTTGGTGATTAAAAAAACACCATGAAGATGAGATCTCATCATTTAAAAAAATCAAGTTAAGACGCATCTCTCTAAGCTCCCTGTTGTAAAGCTAAATTAGTGTGTGTTTAAAATAAAAGTTTTCTGGTTTTTTGTTTTAAAAGTGCCTCCTACTCCTCCCCTTTTTGGTGAGAAAGAGCCACTCACTCAAACAGAATAAACGATAGAGAATAGACAAAGTGCAGAAAAATGCACCTAATGCATAAAATTTAAAAAATGTGAAAAGCTAGCAATGAAAAAAATATTCAGGTACAACATTTTAAAGTGCTGTTCTAGCAACAGGAGCTGAAAATGAGGGAGGGCATGGATAGGAACAGTAGCAAAAATATTAGTATTTTGGTGGTGTCCCTTTAATATTGCAAAATGCTCATCACGAAACTATTACTAATACAGTTGGAAAAATAAATTTACACAGAACAAAATGTACTGTACCTTAAACAAAATGTGTGCTCCCCAATTATGCCCAATAAATTAATCCCAGGGTTTCACATTTTGGTTGCAGTGCTGGAAGACTTACACCTGTGGTGATTGCTAGCGGCTATATCTTTGTGGAGTTTTCCTTCCTTTGATTTAGGACAGTCTGCTGCTTTGCAAATTGGTTAGGAGCACTTAAGGCTCCTGAGTCAGTGCAGTGCGCAACTGAGCAACTCAGTCAGGTCGTCATGACATGAACATTCTTCTGCCACAGTGGAACACAGGAAGGTTTCAAAGCTATCTGTTCTGCAGCGACGACAGAAACAAAATAATAAGACTACAATATAACCTAGCAAGCTGTTCTCTAATTTGTGTGCCTGCAATACTAGATGATAAATGGTATGACTTTATGTCTTATTAATACAGAAGTGTTTTGCTAGGTCATGTTGCTCCTAGTCAGGTACATATCAATCTGTCAGTCTAAAGCACTATTAACGTCAACAGTTGGTTTTTTTTTTTAAAGAAACAGGAATGAGTAAAAAAAAGATCTTTATTCCTCCAGTAGCCTATTTTGTTAACAGAAAACAAGAGTGCATTCTCTAAAGAAAATGTCTAGGAAATCAAATCAATACTTAGGTGTACTGGACACCTTTATAGTCAAGAAATGACTTCTTGCTCAAAGAAGTAACTCCTGTATTACTTTTAAATGGACACCCTGGGCACATCTACATGTGCAATTCTGGCACCTGAATAAACTGCAGACCTTATTCCTCTGGAGTTAATTGCTCCCAGGCCCACTATTTGAACATATGCCGGGGAACAATTAACTCTGGAGCAATAATCTCCGCAGTTTATTGAGGTGCAGCATGTGGAGCCTGGGTGGAGCAGCCCCAGCTGGCAGATGAACCTGGGGGTCAGCCTGTAATCCTGGGGCTGCTCCTAGCTAAACCTGCTGCGGAGGGGCTGGCTGGGGCACAAGGAAACTTCAGTGCAGGGCTCGCCAGCAGGCAGCCCCCAACACTGAAGCACCCTTGCACCCCAGCCAGCCAAGCAGCATCTACACGTGCACTGCTGCAGTTTTTTACTCTGCAGCAGGATAGTACTTGTATATACTTGTACTATCCCGCTGCAGAGTAAATTAGTTTACTCCAGACTAACAGGGGTGCATATGTAGATGCCAAGATGTTTACTGTGCAGCTAATTAGTCAACTGTGTAGTAAATGTCTTGTGTAGATGCACCCCCTGGGAGGCAGTCCTCGACTTGCAGCACTTCAAGTTACGATGTTTTGCACTTACAACATCTATAAATTGACACCGTTTCAACTTTCTGACATCAGTTTCAACTTTACAATGTTTGATCCGATGTGACACCGAAAAGTCCAACCAAGACCCCTTCAAAAAGTCCAGCAAAGTCACCTCAAAGAAGTCATTCCAAATCAATATGATTACTATTTAAAATATAAATACTTTAAAGTAGCTATATTACTCATCTATAATTGATCAAGTACAAAATTCTGGGGTATTTTTGGTGAAAATAGGGTATCGGGCCTTGGTTCAGGAACAAATCCCCCATTTATAACATTGTTTCTTATGAGAAAATTGGTTCCGAGTTACGACGTTTTGACTTAAGATGCGGTTTTCAGGAACCAACTGTGTCGCAAATCCAAGGACTGCCTGTACTCTGTTTCTGCGCGCGCGTGTGTGTGTGTGTGTGAGCGCGTGTGCATGCGTGTGTTTAAATGGCAGCTTTGTAGCTGCTTAAAATAGTTTTGTGAGCTTACATGAAGATAGTAATTCTATTTCCTTTGTAACATGGATAAATAAATTTATCCACGTAGCCTGAGCATGCTCTGTTGGCTACATGCTGGCCAGGCAGGTATGATGGCCAGGCAAGTACACACTTATTCTTGATTAGGGGTGTCAAACATATGGCCTCCAGGCTGGATCCAGTTTGTAATTCAGCACCTGGTGCTGCGTCATTTGCTGTGCTGGGCCACCCCCATGCCCAGTGCCTGGGACATGTGCTTTCTGCCACCTGCTTAGGCCAGGTCCTGGATCAGACCAGGCTGATGTCACCTGTAATGAATCAGGCATGTGGGTAAAGTGAGGGAAGTGGGAGTTGGGCCTGATTCAGCCTGTGGACTGGCCCTGTGCCACTCATCTGACCTGTGTGGCCAAATGAGTTGATGCTCCTGTCCTAAGTCATGAAAATATAGCTATGACTAAAAAGTGTTAGGCATCAGAAGATAAGGAGGAGCATCTGCCCATGTTTTAGCTCCAACAGTCGAGTGGTTAATGCTGTCATGCAGCAAGCCAAATTTTACTCCACATCTTTTAAAGGGATGAATATATTAAAGATAGGGAGACAGCCTGTCAGACATACAGTATATTTTTTAAATAAGTGACAAATAATATAATTGTTATTAGTTAATATAATAATTATTAATATTGTTATTAATCTATCTTAGATTAATAAAAGTAAAGCTACATTAAATATCTATGGCTCATGAAACTTAATGGCTCCAGTTTACTTCAGTACTGACACACATGCTTAATTTTAAATAAATCAGGTTAAGTCCCAGTGAAATCAGTGCCTCTAATTGATGTCAATGGGGTTTAGTACATGCTTACTGTTTTTCTGACTCAAGAGTCTATACAAGTGTCTTATTTTGCATTTCTGCTTTCTTGAACAATGGAAACAGATGCTTTGGCTTCATATGCTATTATCATTTTATTTTCTCTTTTAGGCTCTCGCACAGTAACATATTACAATATTTGGACTGTAAAGCCTACAAGTAAATTTGAGAGTTATACCTTTAAAAATTAAAAAATAAAGGAAAACTTTCTCTGTTGTATTTAATATTCATAAAACAAATACATAAAACTTGAGCTTTAGGCTAAAACTTATTTTCACTGTTCTAAGGCAGTGGTTTTCAGCTTTTTTATTTGCATACCCCTAAAAATGTTTGAATGGAGGTGAGGACCCCTTTGGAAATTTCAAATGGAGGTGAGGACCCCTCTGAATTGTAAGTGTGGGTATTAACATACTTTTGATTGACCATATTCATCTGTTGCAGACCCCTTAGACATAGCCTGAGGACTCCCAGAGGTCTGTGGACCACAGGTTGAAAACCACTGTTCTAAGGTATGTGAATATGAAAATGAAAGCGGTCAATGGAAAGTAACCAGATGACACAGAACAAACTGTGTTGGTTGTTCAAGATGAGAGAAACGCAAAAAACCAAACAAGCAGCATAACTGGCAAAAAAACCCAAAACAAAAATACCATTCAGGTTTAAAATATTCATTTTTAATAAGCTACTTACTAATTATCATGCAAAAAAGGAAACATGTATTTTAAAAAGGTTCTCAATTTAAAAAATGCATATTTTGATGAACTAAGGAAACCAGATAGTGAAGTCACCTGAAACTGGACTGAGTAGCTCAGGAACTTGATTGTGGGAGGAACTTCTTCAAAGGTGGGAATTAAAATCTGGGTCTCCAGTAGTCTGGGTGAGTGCTGTTACTGTGGGGCGATTGTAGGAAAAGGAGAAAGAGGGCAAAAACACAGCAGATTCCAACTGTATTTTATTCACAGCACAATCCTGTAGGTATGTTCTAAAACTGCCTGCCAGACTGAGTCTCTTAAATGGAGGAATTTGCCAATTTGGAGTCTCAATCTGGTTTATGCCCAACTGGATATTCAGGTGCTCTGCCTTGTCAAGAGGGACATGTTTCTAGACAGGTGCTGAAGTAGAACTTGATGTATCTCGGGAGCTTTTTGGTTAGAGGGTAATGCATCAGTGGTGTTTAGAATCTCCAGGGTTAGATGACAAGGGTTTTCAGAGTCATGATTAATTCTTACTAATCCCATTTTAGGCAGCCAAATGAATGGGAACCATGTATGTAAGACAGACAAATAGGTTTAGCATAGCAGAAGGCTAACTGTTGCCATGTTTTGGTATACATTGAAGCACAGAACCATTAGGAGGAGGGAGTTATAGGAAAATAATGAGGAAATCTGTAGATGTTTTGAGGGAAATCCTTCCATGTGTGAATGACAGTATAGGAGAAACACGACTTTCATAGAATCAGTATATTTGTAAAGCCCAGCCCTAGCCACATCAAGCTATTCCAACAGAGAGCAAAGATTAGAACTTCAGGAAACCAATGCGACTACACAAGGCGCTTTTTAACTATCTGAAAATCAATATATATATATATAGAGAGAGAGAGAGAAAATGGAATGAAGGGCATGTCCTGAAGGAGATGAGCAGCACAGCTTGTAAGGACAAATTCAGGAACATGAAAGTGAAAACATGAGTTACAACTCACCAGAAAAGATAAAAGCAGCAAAGATTCTACAAATAAGTTATGTGGAAAGGAAAGATATGGATCCACTCCTCAGTGTAGAAAGTGAGTTATTAATGGAACACACAGAAAAGGCCAACCTGCTGAATGCATTTTTAATTTTGAGCACCATGCAGCCAGGAGCAAAATTACTATCCATGCAGAAGGTAGTAGGGATTCAGATCATAATAAATAAACAGCATGCCAGAGAACCATTGACTGTTTTGAATAAATGTATGTTGGCATTCTATGGTGTTCAAGGAATTAGCTGAAATAACTTGGCAATAATATTTGAAAACTCATGGGTGATAAGTAAGGACTCAGAGGACTCTAGAAGGGCTCTGAGAGTGTCCATATTGAAAAAAATAGGGAAAAAATAAAATAAAATAAAATAAAATAAAATAAAATAGAGAGAAAAAAAGGAAATAGGAAAAAATAGACCAATCATTCTGACTTCAATACCTAGGAATTTATTAGAGTGCATTATAAAACAGCCCATTTGAAATATCTGTAGGATGAGTGGCTGATCACTACAACCACCAGGGATTTATAAAGAATAAATTATCTGATCACAACTTGATTTCCTTCTTTAATATGGCAATTGGTTTGGTGCATAAGAGGAATGCAGTAAACATAATATATTTTAAAAATAGGAAAAACAGAACAGAAATCGTCATGAGTTAGACTGATCTTCCCGATCCAACAGACGTTAGCTATTGGATCAGGATGGCAGAGGATCAAAGCCTATCTGGGGAGAGAGGCTGCCTCTTCCCTTGCATCTCTTCCCAGGCTCCACCCCACCCTTGGAACTCCAATGTTGTCTCTGGATGGGAGGGAGAAAAGGAAGGGGAGGGAGGTCTTCTGGGTTTTTTTCAGCCACACGAGAGTGGGGAGGGTGGGTAGAGCCCCCCTGAGGGGACAGGCTCCAGGCCACCTGCTCCCCTGCTCCAGTGGAGCTGAGAAAACACCAAAAAGGACCTCCCTCCCCTGCCTTCTCCCTACTCCCATCCAGAGACAGCAGCTTAGTTAGGTTGCTCTTGCAGCAGAGCATACAGAATTTAATGAAGTTATTCTGCTTAGGAGCAGCTTCATTTGAACCCTCATACAATGAGGGTTAATTTGTTCCACAATTGGACAGGTCTGCAGCTGTGCTCTTCTGTTTGGGCCCAGGTTTAGAGCACTTTCAAGGGGCCAATCGTACGACAAATGTCATTCCTGGCTGCACCCATTATGGCTTAACATCAGACACACAGAAGGGATCAAGTGGAGTTCCACAGGGACTGTTTTGGGTCCAGTAGTGTTAATGACTTGAATGCAAGGATAAAGAGTATACTCATCAAATCTGCAGATAACACAAATCTGGGAAGACTTACCAACATTGTGGAAGACAGAATTAAAATTCCAAGGGATCTTAATAAATTAGAGAACTGGTTCAGAGACAACAAGATAAAATTCAGCAAAGACAAATATAAGGTACTACACAAAGGGAAGAAAAAAACAAATGCATTAGTACAGAACAGGGGATATCAGTTTTCAACCATTTTAAAGGTGAAGATACGTCTTCTCTTGCCACAGAAGGCAAAACAAAGGCCATGGGTTTAAACAGAAGTGAAGAACATTTAAATCAAACCTCAGGAAAAGCTTCCAAACTGTAAGAAGAGTAGGATAATGGAACAAGCTGCATAGGGAAGCTGTGGCATCTCATTCATTTGGAGGTTCTTCAGAAGAGGCTGGATAAAACTCTGCCTGAGATGGTTTAGAAACAGTGAGTCTTGCCCCTGTGAAGGAGGCTGAAAAAGGTGACCATAACAACAAAGACTGAAGACCCTTCCAATCTATGGTGTTATGAAAGTATATAACTAAAGGCACAAAGTACATTTGACAGTAGTAAAATGTTACTTTTTTTAATTAACACAGCTGACAGTGATCTTTGTAAGTCAGAGAGACATACTTAGCTATGTCAGGTCAAGTGCATGAAACAAAAACCCTGTTTCTCAATACTACTGAAATGTAAGAAGGGCTTTATCAAACTATTTATTTTTATGTTGAAATCTCATGTAAAAAAATTGTTAAGTAATATTAAAAATAAAATAACCTTTAGAAAGCAATTGGCCGTTTCAATGTCAGATAACAAGGAAACAAGAAGAAACTGATATGGGCTGTTACATTTTCCCTTAAATCTAGTGAAACCAATAAATTGGTATCTCTTGCTATCCTCTTTTCTAAACACCCACTACATAGAACTCCAACACTGAAAAAATTATAATAAACAGGGTCATTCTGACCTTGAAGCAAGCAAAAGACTTAATTACTGTACCAGACAATGATGAATCATACCTAAGCAAACCTCCCATTCCATTTCAATAGAATGCATTATTAATCAGACACATTGTTTTACAACTGGTATAAGCTTTGCCAAAAAAGTTCACTTTTGTCACAAAACTCTTTTCTCAGTACTATGAACAGTGACAACAGAAGCTGTCAGTGTCTCTGAATCTCATCCACATGACATGACTGTGGGGATTTTTTTTCATATTCTATAAAAAAAATCTGATTTTCAAATTGTGCTCTGTATAGGTAAATGCATAGTGCAATCAAATTTAAAATAAGGGGCAGTTGTTTCAACTAATAGGCGTCTAAGTAGGATTCTATTCCAAACTGCTTTCTATTCCAAACTGTTTTAGTCCAAAAACCCATTAATTTGTCTACTTTTGTAACACACCTTCAACTAACCTTTAAGACTGAGTCACTACAAAGCAGCGAGCAGGAGAAGGACTCATCTACCCTTCGTATTAACTGTTTTTCAGGAAGTCAACAGCATGAGTGCCTACATGCACTTACCATTCTAATGGGGGAACAGAATCTGGCCCAAAGAGACTATGGCCCCTAAAACATACTGATGTGCATCAATAGGACTCACTGTACCCAAACATCAAAGCAATGGTTCTCAACCTTTTTTGTATCAGCACCCATTTGTAAACATCAATGACCAGTCTCAACCCACTGCCCCCCACCCCTAGCCCCCCAATGTGTGGGGCAGGAGGGGGGGGGGGTGTAGAGCAGAAGGGGGCCCAAGCAGCCCTTCCCAGGCTGGAACTCTGCCAGCCAGCAAGGGAAAAGCTATGTTTTCCCACATTTTTCTCCTTTAAAGGAGAATCCATTTTTAAAATTTGTTCACAACCCTTTCATATATTCTTGTGACCCACTTTTGGGTTGTGACACAGGTTGAGAAATGCTGTGTTAGAGGATATGGGCCTAGGCAACTCACTCAAGGTCACATAGAGGTCTAGGACAGAGCAGATAGTCGGATGCAAGACTATCAAGACCCAGATATGTGTCCTAACGATTGGCCTGTCCTTCTTCTCTTCTTAAATCATATGTTAAATTTGTACTTATTTATTGTAAATGTCAAATTACTTGTGTGGAACTTCTGAAAAATCTTTGACTTTTTCACTTAATTTAGTTGCAAGCAACAAATATAGAGCCACTAAAGAAAACATGATAGAAATTTTCCAATCATATCTATACATAAAGTGTGGTATCTGTAACATAATGCTGCAGAGACCTATGGTGAAATCTTTTTGCTGCTGAAGTCTGTAGTAAAACTCCTACTAAACTTCAATGAAGCCAGAATATTGCCCTTAGTTCCTAAATACAGTTAATCAAGTAAAGTGAACTAAACTTGCATTTTGTAAATGGGACTTAATAAAGTAACAATATTCCAAGAAAGCAGCTTCTTACAAGGCATATTCCAGAAGCAACAAAGCTCATTAAATACAGCTTCCTATTAATTTATTATTCCCTAATTATTTTGTAATGACGGTAGTTGTTAATATTCTAATCTAGAACCCTGTAAGGTCAATGAAGATTTTCAACAGGCTTTGGGTCCAAACTCTTGGGCTAGGTATAGACATCCAAAAAGCCTGAGGCAGAATTAATTTAAGTTACGTGGGGTTTTTTGTAAGCTTTGTTGTTTAGATTGATAGTGAACAGAGCACACATTCGTCCTTTGATGGGGTGGGGGAGGGCAGATCTTAGACCAGGTTCTATATTTTTAAACCAGTCTGTGAGTGCAGAACTTCTGTTCTGTTATGGGTATAGACCAGTTTCTGATCACTGCTAGCCATAAAAGTGTAACGTCTATACATTGGTGGAGGGAGAAAAAAACTGGGGGGGGGTTGAGTGCATGTGCACAAGTGTGCACGCACTCCCCCCAGCAGGTAAGTCTGTAGGGGAAGGGGGAGGGGGAAGGGAAAGGGCACGGGGGTACCCTGCACAGCCCAGGTGGGGCGCGAGACAGAGCTGCAAGTGGCTTGTCTGGGGGGAGCCTGGCACAGGGAGGGTGTGGCAGCTCCCACTGCTGCATGCACCCCAGGAGGCATGGGGGGCATGTACCCCCAGGTCTGCACAGGGCAAGGTGGGCTGCAGTTGTAGGCTGGGGCCAGGGCGGTGCTGAGCTCTTCCTGGCAGGGGGAAGCTGGGCTGGGCTGCACTCGGGGCAGGCAGCAGTGGTGCTGGGAGCAGGGGCTATGGCAAATTTTGGGGTGGCTGCAGCCCTCCCCCTGTAGCCCCATTCCCAGCACTGCCGCCATGCACCCTGAACACAGCCCGGCCCAGCTCCATCCCCCACCAGGAAGAGCCCGGCACCGTCCCAGGCCCAGCTCACAGAGAGCAGCAGCCCGCCCTGCCCCATGCAGATACGGAGCACATGCCCCTCCCCATCCCTCCTGAGGCACACACAGCAGCAGGAACCTCCCCCTTGAAATGAGCTGTTCGCTGATCAGTCCCACACTCCATTGGCTGCACACTGCCTGCCCCAGCCAGACCTTCTCCCTCCCCAGCCCTGCTGCAGCCGCCAGAAGTCTGTGGCTGGTCTGCCTTGTGGCCCTACTGCTGCCCCATGTTTAGGGGTGCTAAGCTCTGTTATCCCCTCCACCCGCCACCTATGTATCTGTACCTGGCCTTGATGACTATGACAGGAGGCAAAGGCCCCTGTCACTTTAAGAAGGAAAGGACAGCTGAGCAAAGGCCAGGGACAACAAGTTAGTGGCCAAAGAAGTATAGTTAAGAGCTCCAAAGCTATATAGGTGCCTACCCACGAGCAAGTGGCTCTACAATAGTCAATAGGCAGCTCGGACAAGTAGTCAAAGGGAAAATGCAGAGCTGGTAGCTGTATTCTGAGCCAAGGGAACATGGGGCAAATGAAGACCACAGGGGGTTCCTAAGAGGTACTCTGCTTGGAGCCCGAGAAAAGTTAGTGTGCTGGTGGGTTGAGACACAGAAGTGGCAACCCAGCCAGGGTCCAGGGCCAGTGTTTGTTCCCTCTAAGCTGTGTAGTATGTGTGGCTGCACAGGTGCGCCTGGCAGTGTGGCATGTGCGCACCTGCGTGGCCACGCACCCCGCACAGCTTAGAGGGAATGCTGTCCAGGGCCTGGTGGGCTGGTAAAAAATAAGCAGCCAGAGCAAGAGGGAATCCTGATATCCAGACAAGGCAAGACAGCCTGTTGAATGAAATGAGAATAATACCTGCAAGGTATGGATGGAACAATGGGGGTGGCTGGAGGCCATGATTAGTGCCCCACAGGGCCAGTAATTAGTGCTCATAAAACAGGGCCAAATAACCTGGGTGAACAACCCAGAGGACTGTGTCTGGGGGCAGAGTAGCACCTGAGGACTTTACTTAGGGGGAAGGCATCAAAAGAACGTACCTGGCCTTTAGAGGCAGCCCCCCAACGTAATCATATTAACATCAAGGTGGGAAGGCAAGAGACAGAAGACTCAGAGGCCAGAGGGTACAGCAGGCCAGGGGGTGGCAGAACTCAAGGTCGGAGCCACAAGCTTGCTACAACAAACCTTCTTCTTCACTATTTTAAGAATGACTTCAGTTTTTAGTTAGCATTTCTATTTACATTCCTTTCTAAATCTGTACATCTTGCATTCCAGTGAAATTTCTTTATTATTGTTACATTTTCTTCAGGCATAAAGAAAATTGAAGAAACATTCTTCTCTACAGCTTCCTTAGATCCTTCTATATATACCGTACTGCATTCTTGTACTCCAACAAACTATTATTTATCAGTTGGAAGTCCCCAGGCTACTTTGTTAATACAGGTTCTGCTCTTGAAAATACTCAGACACATGCATAATCAAAGATGTATGTATTTGCCACATTGGGGTCATATAACAAAAAGCACCAAAAATATAGCTGAAAAAAATATTAGCTACAATAAAAATGATTGTATGAATAATATAAAAACATTCAGCTATTACAGTGATCTTTTTTCTTTTTGGATAGGCATATAAGACAACAGCAGATGCCTTTAAATACCACAAATACACCACTCAAATGACTAAGGCCCAAATTCTCCTCTTCAGGTAAGGTCCAAATTCTCCTCTTCAGCCTTTTAATTAACAGAATTAACACACATAGAGGGATGGAGAGCAGGAAGCCCTGGCAAAGGGAATTTTGTAAAAAATTATATATTTGTTCAAACCAAGCCTGGAAACCGTTTGTCCCAAAGCTGGATGCTGTTGAAACTGGAAGTGCCTGAAAACAAGGGAGCAACATGAAAATTGCTTTGTGACCTTGTTCACACTGGACATGCCTACACATGTAATTAATGTGCATGATAAACTGCGGAGCAATTTGCTCCACAGTAAACTATTCCCGAATGCAGCATCTACACATGTGCCCAGGTCAGAAGCAAAATGAGCAGGGCATAAGCAGTTTAGGCCAGGGCTGTTCCCGCCCTGATCTGTCCCCTGCAACAGCCAGAAGGAGCTTCAGGCTCTGGCCACAGCTCCCTGGGTGCCAGTCCTGGACTGGCAGGAGGATACTGGGGGTAGCCCCCGGCTGGCAGGGGGCATTGAGGGGCAGTCCCAGGCTAGCAGGGGGTCCTGGGGGCAGTTCTGGGCTGGCTGAGGGCTCTAGGAGAAGCCCCAGATGGACAGTAGGCACCTAGGGCAGCCCTGGGGTCATAGGGAACTCCAGGGGCAGCCATGGGCTAGCATGGGGCACAGCCTGTCAGGCTGCGGGGCAGGCAGGGGAGAAGCTGTGCCAGGCTCCGGAGAGGCGGGGGAGGAGCTGTCCCAGGCACTAAGGCCAGCACCAGGGCTCAGTGCTAAGCCCTGGGCTCTGTGGGACAAGTTGGCCCAAGCTCAGAGGGCAGCTCTGGGCTGGCAGGGGGCAAGGGGGTCAGGCCTGAGTTCTGGGTGCCTCCATCATGCAGCAGAGGTTGGCTCTGGCACAAGACTCCTTTAGCTGCTGAGCCATATGACTCAGCAGGAGGCAGGAATTGTGGCCCCTCCTGCCTGGGCTGACCAGGAGCAATTTGCTCCAAGGTCAGCAAATCTGGGTCCTACTACCTGCACACGTGTAGATACAAGACATTTCTTGCACAGTTATTTAGGTTACTGCGCTGTAAATGTTTTGTGTAGATGTGCCCACTGTGTAATATTCTACTCCTTTCAATAGCCTCATTGAGATGAACATGGTTATTTTGACATAAAGCATAGTTTCTCAACCTGTGGTATGTGTACCCCTGGGGATACATAAGACATAGGCAGGGGGTACATGGGTACCCCAACACTCTCTCTCTCTTTCTCACCCTCTTTTCCTTTCTCTCTTGCCCTCTTTTCCTCTCAAAATTGTGGCAAAAAATTTGGTGCACCACACGTTGCGCAGCGCTTTAAATTCCCCAGTAATAATTTGATTCAGCCAATAAATAAATTCCCCAGTAATAACGTGGTTCACCCTCCTAGGTTTCGGCAACATCACCGTTAGCCCAGGTACATACTTGAGTTGTGCACCTCTGATGTAAAAGGTGGCAACCCTATCCATACCAGATCAGACATCTGTCATAACACGGCCTTATATACACAACCCTTCTTCCAACATATAGCACACATTAGTCTGTAAATATAAAATCCCCTGGAAAATTGAGTGTTGTGGTACTTACTAAAATTTTCAGAACTGAGGGGGTACTTGCTACTTAGAAGGTTGAGAAACACTGACATAAAGGACTGCTCAGTGTGAGTAAAGGGCTCGCAATTTAGCCTTTAAATAGGACCCTTTAAATACACATTTAAATGTATATATTTAAAGAATGGAGATTATGTCCTTTCTTGTCTTCTCCTTCTATCAAACAAAACCTGAAGGAACAGGGATGAAGCGGGGCTCTCCTAAAAAGGCTGGAAGCCCTGAGCAGTTTCAATTGAAGGTCTCAGTGCATTTAATAACCTGATAGTTACTGTGGTGACTGTGCCTGAGTATGCAGTCGGGCACATTCAGCATTTTGTGTGATCATGTTATCAAGTTCTGTCATATTCAGATGCTCCTGCTTTGGTTCCTTGTTCATTTTGCACCCCTGTGTGTCTGCACCTTGTAGCAGGTATCTGGCACACATCTTGTTTCAGCAATGAGGCCCATTCAAACTGGGAGCCAGCAGCCCTGCCCCATGCACATGTGCCCTAAGAGGAGCAGCAGGGCAAGGAGGTTTCTTACATTTTGCATTACCAATCTAGGATTTGGCGGCAAAAGCAGATCAAGTGATTTTTCTTCAGGATTTTTAAAACACTGTGTTTGCTTTTATTAACCTCCATTTCACTCCAAGTGCCCAGAATTAGAGAGAAGGGTTGGTAAAAGATCTGGTATCTCCCAGCTTTATTTATGGCATGAGAAAGCTTATAGTCTCTATCTGACACCTTTGACAAGTCTAAAAAAAGCAGGTAAGATGAGGTTTGACAGTAGTTACAGTTCAAAAGTAAAAACAAACATGGAAAAGTGAGTCTTAAAAAAATTCAGGCCTTAAGAAACAAAAGGATCAAAAATAGCCCACACCCAGTTTATTTTCAATGCACGTCAATTTTGGCTCTAAAAGCTGATGCTGGGAGCATGCTAAAAAATTATTTATGATGCTATCATACAGTATTTGCATAAGAACACACACACTTCTCAAAGTGCATGATGGTGATAATGCTAGCTCAGGAAGTGTCTCACCTTTTGCAGGAGAGCACTACTATTATTTTTCTTTACAGTTAAAACAACAATTTGTTCAAGGGCTATTTATAAATCTAGACTTGGGTGTAAAAAACAAAGAGAAATAGAAACTTTCCCTAAGCCTGAAAATCGTCTTAATGCAGAGAATGTATATTTTTACCCCTGTGAAAGAATCTACCTAAATGTAGTGCTGTACCATGCAGGTATCCAAGTCAGGCTCCTGCAGTTGGTGTTTCATTCCTACAAACAGATATTCTGTAGAAAGGATCCTCAAAACTGCCACAGGTTGGGTTGCAACTGTTTGGGGATTTTCCGTGTAGGTTCGAGGGAGGGGTAATATAAGAACTGAGGAGAACACCCAGGATTGCCACCTCACGAATCGTAAAAAGGCTTTCATGCAACAAGGACACTCCCCCAGAGAGACAGATGGCACGTTTGAAGGAACCACCCGGATACCACATGAAGAATTGTTGCAGTACAGAAGGAAAACCCCCACAAATTCGCAATTCGTGGAGAAAACCCCCACAAATCACACACCGCTGGTTATGACATATCACCCTTCCCTCTCAGCTATACAGAAAATCCTAAAACAGTTGCAACCCATACTAGAAGGAGACCCAGTTCTTAAAGAGATCTTCCCAGAACCACCCATCCTGGCCTTCAAACAAGCACCAAACCTCGCTAACCTCATCACCAGAAGCAAACTTCCTATGGCCCAAAACACACCAAATGAATCCAGACCGTGCCATGACAAGAAACGCAAAACCTGCTAACACATCACCACCCCCGCAACTACTACAGCCCACGACAGAACCATCACCATTCCTGGGTCTTACAGCTGCACCTCCAGAAATGTAATATACCTCTTCCAATGCACCTAATACCCTGATGGAAAATACGTAGGAGAGACAAAGAGCACCTGCACACCAGAATGAATGCACACCGGAAATCTATTAAAGACAAGAATACCTGATTACCTATGGAGGCATATTTCTCACAAGACAACTACTCTCTCTCTCCAATTTCTCAGTTCTGATCCTCAAAGGGAATTTACAAAACACTTTTCACAAATGAGCCGATGAACTTCACTTCATCAACAACCTGGATACAAAAAACCATGGACTAAATATAGACATTGGGTTTATGACACACTATAACCTGCCTGACATCTAACTCCCCAGGTACCTCTGCACTATTTACCTGCTACATTCACCACCCTTCTCCCCTGCCCAGCCTGTCTCTCACCCACTGAGTCCTTGATTTACATTTTTACTGGTTGGCTTTCTTGCATGCAGACCAGCCTCTGGCCTCTTTACTATTCATTCCATCCAGGAAGAGCACACACCAACTGCATACGTTTCCTCAGCCTGACAAAGGGTTTTTAAACCTGAAAGCTTGCTAAGAAAAATTTTTCCAACTATTTAGTTGGTCTAATAAAAGATATCAGCTTTACCCAAAGAACCTTGTCTGCCTATCTCCTTAGACCAACAACGCTACAACCTGTGTCCCAATAAGAAAAAAATATGAATGCTTCTTTTGAAAGGACTCTGCTGTAGCCTTCATGATAGTGGTGATCCAGGGATACAGTGAAGGCTTCAAAAGACGAATACATGCCCTGATAGCAGGAAGCTACCAGGTCAAAGTTTCAAAACCCTGCAGCCTGTATCATGAAACCTAGGTTCATGATTCATTAAAGAACTTCATTGTATGGGAAAAAGCTACAGAAAGGAAACAGACAGCAACTGGTAGAAGCAGCTGGAAAAGACCATCAAGGAACAAAATGCTACCACTCTCTTTAGCCAAAAATTTCCAAGGAAAAAGCGGTGCATTTGACCAACAGAGAAATAACTAGTGACTAACATGATTGCATCCTTTAGAAAACTAGAAGCAAGGGACCCTCTTCCTTTAAATGTTGCCTTTGGCTGCTTTTTTAAACTGAATTTTGAACAGGCAAGCAATCAACATTTTAAAACAGGGGTCAGGAACCTGAAAACCTCTGGATGCCTCCTGTGGACCCCTGGTTTTAGTGGCATTCTCCTGCAGGGGCTATCTCTGTACCATGCCAGCAGAGGATGTTCTCCCTGCACTGAGCCACAATCAGGTAACTGGAGTTGCAGTAAGTGGGAGTTTTCACCATGCCATGCTGCAGCTGGGCTATGAGGAGAAACAGCAGCGGTGACTACATCCTAGTACCTATCTGCAATGCAAGCTGTGTGGTTTGGGCTTCCCCACCCCCGGAAAAAACACTGCCAACCCATTTTAGAATACAGTTACTCCTCACTCAATGTCATAGTTACGTTCTTGAAAAATACAACTTTAAGCAAAACAATGTTAAGCGAATCCAATTATATCACAGTAGTTACCTACTAGCAGGCAGCGGCCAAAAAATGTTATAACCAAACATTGCGCGGCTTTAAACAAGTATGTTCTCTAATAGATCAGCAACGTAGTAATGAAACAACATTAAACGGGATGATAAGTGAGGAGTACCTGTATTACTAACAATCAGTGCAGTATCTATGGCTACAACATGCCAGTAAATTACATGAACTCAGACACTTTGTGCTTTGTTTCAGGGAAATGTTTCCCCATAAGCAAAACCCCAATCCTGCTAGAGAATCTTAATGAGTGGATCCACCTATCCCCAGAGGCTCTCTCACAGCAGTTCTCTGCAGAGAGCTCATTGCCTGATCAAGATCTAAATACTGGCAAGATTTATATTTAATTAATAGTTCATTGTTCATTCTTCATCCCCTAAAAAAGGTTTGTTGTGGTCTTTCTGAATTCTTTGCAACAAAAGAACAACTCTATTATTTTTTGTAGTAAAATAACAAGTGAAAACTAAGTGCTGGGATTTTCTAAGGGGTGCCTCGGGTATATCAAGTGATGCCTTGGATCTAAAAAGGTTGAGAGCCACTGTCATATAGCGAAAACTCTTTAAACTAAGTTCATACAATTTCATGACATTTTTGTCACATTTTTTCCGTTCAGTTTCAAAATTCTCGGAATTTAATTTTTCACAAAATATTGAACGTAAAAATATAAAGGCAGAGTATTGCAAAGGAAATTAAGAAATCTATTTTAGCTTGACATTTTACCCATCTAAAATTGGTATTAAAATACTCAAGCAACCTTAACCTTCTATTCAAAAATTAACTAATATTAAGTTAGACAGAATAACTAATATGAGAAGCATGTATACACACATACATTTATTACAAACTGACAGGCTAAGTATAATATAATATTGCCTTAACCCCCAAATTCACCAGACAAAATCATTTCAGATTTAAATTTGTTAGGCTACAGCTGAGAAAATGTAGAATTTTTCTGCAGAATTAAAAGTGAACTGGGCAAGGGTTCCTCAGGGGTGACCCTCTAAAAACAGAAGGGTTAAAAATATTTCTAAATTACTCGGTGAGGTTTTTGTTTTAGGGATTTTTTGGTACTGGGTCTTTTTCTTTTGGTTTGATTTTTATCACATCCTAGCAGAGAAAGAAAGAATATAAAACATACACTTACTGTGATTGCTGTGACATTTTTGTCCCATTTGATATCCTGCTAAAATTTAGGGGAAAATGAGAAAATCCCTTACTGAACTAAATATGTACAGAATATTAGGTATGAGAGTCTGTTGAGAAGAGTGGATCCACACTGAGATAAATATAACCTATGACTAGGAAAGCTAGTTTTATTTTTTGTGTGTCCAGCTCTGAGCACAAAATAGCATATTAAACCTATGCAGTAACTATTTATTATACTATGAATCCTATATGGTCACTGAAAAAATGAAACATTATGGATGATTTAGAATAATAGGATTTTCTGATATCACTGCTAAAGGGACAGTATCCTTGTACTTTGAGTTCCTCGATTGAGAAAAGCAACCGTAATTCTGTATCCTCTGGGTATGCACCTTTCAAAAAAACTCCAGCATTCTTGAAAGGTAATATGCACTTGAAGTATTAATACATGCCTGTAACCTTGAATCAACTTCTCTGCTGATGTAATACCACTGACTTCAGTTAAATCAACGGACTTTCACCAGCAAAGATTTGGCTTCTCCATTTTAACTTAACAAAATTTATTAGTGGGGGAATAATCTAGACACAGATGTGCCCCAGGTTACATGGGGATGAGGAAGGCTAGGAATATAGGCACTCTAGTTCAACCTCCCAAAAGGTCTGATACAGGATTCAGTCCCCTGAAGATCTCTTCCTCTGAGCAGAGGGACAAGCTGTGATACAGCCACAAACAGACATGGAAAGATACTAGTTCTTTCTATAGAACTGATGTAGGCAGTGGCTCATATGAGATCACTGTCACCCAACATAAGGAGGATCATGGGTTGGTAGGCATAAAGAATAGACTAAGAAATTCCTCCCCTGGATAAACACAAGAAATTCATCCCATAAAGAAAATAAGAAGCCAAGCAAATGAGTGACAGAGATGAGTTTATGAGATGGACAAGCCCTTTCAACCTTATCTATAATAAACTGAGGAATGCACTTCGGGCAATGCAATTAAGCCATTTTATACTAGTGAAGGATTTGACAAAATATCTCATTTACAATGTTATTTTTCACCCCATTATTCCAGTTGTGCCTTCATTTTTATAAGCAAGCTGAGCATTGCTGTTGGCTTTAAATATTATTCTTCAGTCCATCCTCACTTCAGGAAAGAACAGTGTCTCAGCAACAAGATTTTTAAGAAGGGTATAGTTTATGCAACTAGATAAGGAATGGAACAGCATTCAAAAGAGACAGCATGTACGGTACAGAACACTGCATCCGAGACACTGCAACTGGACACCTTGTACTGACTGCCATGTTAGGAATAGTAATTACCAGAAGGAACAAGCTCTAAACAAGAGCGTAATCCTTTTCTGAAGAGGGTGGCTATCCTGCATCTGCCAACATCATTTATTCTGTAAATGTGCATGCTGTACTTGCTGTATCCTCAGTTTGCTACATCCATGGCTATTTCTATACCAGTGAAAGAGTCTTATGCAGGATTACTGGTTTATTCATTTTTTGGTAAACATTTTTTTACACAATATCCTTCCGAGGAAATATTCTAGTTCTCTTGTGTAATATGAAATGAAGATATGCATGTATCCAAAGGTTTAACCAAAGGAAGTACAGATTTCTAATTCCAACTCTGAAAGTGAGTAACTACTCTTTCTAATCTTGGGTAAGTTGTTTTGCCTACCCAACCCAGTTCCTCCCACTCAAAAATATGAATAAGCCTGTTAGGGACTCCAGTGAAGACATACTGGGGAGATTTTGATTCAATGCCTGAAAACACTGTGGACCTGAAAATTGCTATAGGCTTGCTAAATACTGTTAGTTAATGTCTCTGAAAAATAGCCAAAAACCATGAGTGGAGAAGAAAATTGGTAACATTTAAGAGCTGGTTACTGGTTACATCAAATACAAATCCCTGCTCTGCTACAATTCATTAGATTTGTATAAAATTCTTATTGAGAGCTTTCTCTCCACTGAACTCTACGGACCTTTTCCTTAAGGGACGTGCTTTATTTCCCTATAAATACTGTTTATAAACTTTAATCATCATTATCTGTGAGTACATTCTATTTAAAAGGTTAGCTTCTTATAGCTCAAAGGCCTACAATACAGTATTGCTCTATGCTACTAAGTAGCTCCTTTCCTTTACCCCAGCACTAGCTACTTCTCTCTGCCAGACAAGTTCATGTGTAGGTTTTACACTCGCTCACATACACACACACACTCTCACTGTGGAGCTAGTTATTATATATCAATGACATTTACTTACATAGCAACCTAGGTTTAAATAATTAATATTCAGAGCTCTACATTCAAGCTTAGGCAAATGGGTATGGGCAGGGACAGATATGAGATTTAAGAAAGGTGGGTGCAGGTGATGATATGTATAATTTTATACACTTTACACATTTTTCTCCAGTTGAAGAGAAAGTAGAGGCTTTACTAATGTGCTAGGGGCCTAACACTATACTTTTCAATTTAAGATCAAAGCAAAAACGAATATAATTTCATTGGAATGTTCGCTAATTTTCTAGATTGTATCTGAACTTTAAAAAACATGAGAAACTAAACAAAAATAGTCAAAATAGTCAAAAGATATCATTTCATCAGTCCTGTAGTCAAATGTACATCTCTCATTCAAATTTGTAAAACAAAATCTAGTCTTCTTGAGTTCCTTGACAGTGTCTCCAATACTTTATTATCTGTCATGTCTACACCTGAGTTAATATTACTACATGTGAGTTAAATGTTTTAGCAAGAGCTAAAAACAGTCTGCAGGGCTGTGAAATAAGAGAGAGGCAGTACTCTCTGGCTCTCAAGACTGGCTAATAGACGGCAACATTTCTGAAGAAAGGATAGTTTGAATAGTGGAACAGCAAAACCATTAAAACGAGAAGGTTGCTAACTCCTATGGAATGAAGAGACACTAGCAGAAATGAGGAAGCTTATAATGAAACGTGAAGTCTCTCAGCACTGTCTGAACAGAAAAGTCACTGTCCCTCCCAAGTGATCGGTTTAAAATGTGATTCTAGCTGTAATCAAAGGTGGAGTGCAACTGCATCACTGCACCCCCCCCAACCCCCAGGCTCCCCGTAAGTATGGGGATCTGGAACAATATTTACTAATAAACAGCAAATTCAACAAGTAACATTCCTTTAGTTCAGGACTTGGTCATTGAAAAGAGCTAACATCCATTCTGAAGGATGACCCATATAATTATAGGACACTGTCCCAGCAATGCACCTAAAACTCCTAGGACCAAATTCTCAATTAGGTGCCTAAGGCTAGGAACAGACATTGCATTTGCACCTGGACAAGTTGAACCCACGTTCATTCTCAAACAAAAATATCCTAGGATTGGTGTGTACGCACATCACTTCTCATCAGGGTTTAGTGAGCAGTTGAATACAGAGCTACTTTTCTTCCCCTGATTCAATGATGCAATCTCAGGATAATCATTCAGACATACTTCATGATGTCCCAGGATAAACTGTTAGTGCTTTCTATCCCATGAACCATTTTAGGATTTATCCTGGGACAATGGACATGGATGTCTGAACAACTTCATTTTGTCTTACGATATCACAGATTATCTTGGAACAAATGCTACGTACATTTGTAGCCTGAGTGTGATTCTATTGCACCCTGTTCAAATCCTGAAAAACCATTAATGCATTTAATTTTGTCACCTCATATAACCTTAAGACTGAGTCACACAAAAGCATCAAGAAGGAGGAAGGCCCATCCACCTCTTGCATGATCTGGTTTTCAGGTTGTGGAATGAAATGGCACTTAAGTATGTAAGTCCACTTACGTGCCTACTAAGGGGAACAGAATGGGGCCCCTCATCCCAACAGTATTCTGCTCAAAGATAATGTGTAAAATACTGCCTTCCTGAAGCTACTACATTTTTTTGTTCTTCTCATTTATTATTTGTTCAGTACCATATTGTCATACATTATCAAACTGTCTGAGTATTTCATTGGAAATTAGGATCTTTCAGGTCCACCACTCACTTTATCCTTTGTCCTGTCACCATCCTTTTTCTATTTCTCTTCCTATTCTGTCTCTTCTGTTTTTGTGTGGCTCATCCTCCTGCATTTTCTTCCAAACAGCAACTGCCAGCTTCATGTAGTTTGTCTGCCCTCTGCCCTGTTCCATCTGCCAAAATGATCAGCTATGAATTAATTAATGTTGACGTTTAGTCACCATCAGATGTCAGAGTCAGCATTACAAAGGGGTTAATGAAAAGGGTAGGAAAGTTATGTTTCTAGGCTGTGCTGCAAAGTCAAAAACGATGCTGCACTGGTTATATGGTTGCTCCATATCAGGAGAGAAATCTGTGCAACCATGAGAACTAGAAACCTAGTTTTATTTTAAAGGAAAATTTGGATTCTGAACATGTTATACAAGCTAAATGAATATATCAGTGACCTGAATATTTGACACATCTGCCTTAGTTAAATCATGGAAATGCCTGTTCTATGCTAACTGATAACTGTACAAGGCAATTTAGCCTTGACAATGAAAGATTCAGTGCATGTCTAAATTCAAAACAAGATAAGAGCCTATGCAATCACAAAATGCCTTGATAAGCTTCTCTTACTAGAATTCTTTCAAGTCTGCTGTCAGGATTTTTCCTGACAAATTAAAAGGATTATTTTAAGCCTATGTTGCTTTAAATTACATTCATCATCTCAAGTAACTGACCATTCAATACTTAACCTGATTAAGAAAATATTAATTTAAAGTTAAAAAGCCTTTTCTTAAAGAACTCAATCCACTTCTACTATAGGATTTTAATTGCTGTCTGGGGGCATCCTCTCCTATCAGTAGACATGTGTAGTCAATCAGCTTTTTCTTTGCCTTCTGAGATGACCCCAATTCCTATGGGTTCCTCCATGGGTGCTGCACTTCAGGAGGGATGTGGACAACATTGAGAGGATCTAGAGGAGGACCACTCGCATGATCAGGGGGCAGTAGGGCAGGCCCTACAAGGAGAGGCTACAGGACCTGAACCTGCTCAGCCTCCGCAAGAGAAGGCTGAGAGGGTATCTGGTGGCCGCCTATAAACTGGCCAAGGGAGAACAGCAGGCAATGGGAGAGTCCCTGCTCTCCCGAGCACTACCAGGAGTAACAAGGAATAACAGCCATAAGTTAATAGAGAGTAGGTTCAGGCTGGACATCAGGAGGCACTACTTCACAGTCAGGGCAGCTAGGATCTGGAACCAACTTCCAAGCGAAGTGGTGCTTGCCTCTACCCTGGGGGTCTTCAAAAGGAGGCTAGACAGCCACCTAGCCGGGGTCATTTGACCCCAGCATTCTTTCCTGCCCATGGCAGGGGGTCGGACTTGATGACCTGCTTGGTTCCCTTTCAACCCTACCAACTATGAAACTATATTGTATAATAGGTCTCCCATCCCTCTTGCCAGATTTGGATGGGCTTGAAGACCTATCTGGACACTGGGACATTGCCCAGTGTCTTATACTTAAAATCTAGGTTTTTTCTTAAAGACTAATAAGCTAATGAAGAGAAAGTGTCCCCTATGAAAGACAAAGGATGATTTTTATTGAGGAACATGGAGGTGTAGGTAAAGGCATATAGGCAGTCTTGCAGAGTTCAAAACTACACCCAATTCCACAAGCCCCTTGGTGTATTCATGCTTGGTTAAAAAAAAGTCTTGGAAAACTCTATTCCAAAAGCACCCTTCCTCTGGGAACAAGTATTGGTAACAGATTTCATTTGAAAGTCTTTAGTACGGGGTCACATCACATTACTGGAACAGATGGTTGTCTGAAATGAGACCTCCATGGGAGAGATGGCACAATTCACAAACATTTCTGTTCCCTGATCCTCTTGCATTCCCATTTAAGGGGACCAGTTTGAAAAGCTACTTCCCCATAAAAAAACTGATGGAAGATCCTCATTGAGAAGAGCTCTCAGAGTCTGCAGAATTGAAGATGACTGCTACAGGGGGAAACAGGACAGGCAGAGCAGAGAAGGAGAAAAACAAAATAGCCCCTATGAGCAGAGAGGCCTTTTGTGACTTAATCTCAGAAATCAGAGCTTTCAGATACTCAGTTTCATAAAATTGAAGCAGAGAGAAAAGAAACTGGTGGCAGAGACACAGACCTGGAAATAAGGGTGAAGAGAAACTGCAACCAGAAGTAAATCTTCAAAATAAAGTTAAGATGTTTGAAAGAAAAAGAAAAGGAGCTGGCAGATAAAACTAAGAATATAATGAATTATGATAGAAGAAATAGCCCAAGAGAGCTCCCAGGAGGTGTGGAGAAGGGAAATCCAGAAGTTTATATAAACCAGGTATTCCACTTCTTCCTACAGCTGAAAGAGCTGTCCAACATAAGATAAACAGATGAAGCACAGTCCAACATAACATAAAGACCTGAACAGTGGAGCAGGTGGATACAAAAGGCATACTTCTCAATGGCTGCGAAGGCAGATGAGGGCTGCAGTAGAAGAGTAACCTCAGTCATCTTGGATCTCCTTGCCACTGGACACAGGTTTTTCCTCCACCAAGATCTGTGCAGTTGCTGATGCACAACAGCCACTTCACATAAAACAAGTCACCCACAGGCTTCTCCCACTGGATCCAACCACCAATACACATAACCTCTACACAGTCCTACAGCGATGGACAAGTGGTGATGCGGACAGACAGTTTCATAGTTTCATAGTTGGTAGGGTCGGAAGGGACCTAAGCAGATCATCAAGTCCTACCCCCTGCCATGGGCAGGAAAGGATGCTGGGGTCAAATGACCCCAGATAAGTGGCTGTCTAGTCTCCTTTTGAAGACCCCCAAGGTAGAGGCAAGCATCACTTCCCTTGGAAGTTAGTTCCAGCTCCTAGCCACCCTGACTGTGAAGTAGTGCCTCCTAATATCTAGTCTGAATCTAAACTCAATCAACTTACAGCTGTTGTTCCTTGTTACCCCCGGTAGTGCTCGGGGGAACAGGGACTCTCCCATTGCCTGCTGGTCCCCCTTGGCAAGTTTATAGGTGACCATCAGATCTCTTCTCAGCCTTCTCTTGTGGAGGCTGAACAGGTTCAGGTCCCGTAGCCTCTCCTCATAGGGCCTGCCCTGGTGCCCCCTGACCATGCGAGTGACCTCCTCTGGACCCTCTTGTTGCTGTCCACATCCCTTATGAAGCGCGGCGCCCAGAACTGGACGCAGTACTTCAACTGCAGCCTGACCAATGTCGCATAGAGGGGGAGGATCACCTCCTTGAACCTGCTCATGATGCATTTATGGATGCATGACAAGGTATGGTTAGCCTTCCTGACCGGCCCATGTTCATCTTGGAATCAATAGTGACATCAGGATCCTTTTCTGCCTCTGTGCTGACAAAAAGGGAGTTCCCCAGCCTGTAGGTCTGCTGCTGGCTTTTCCTCCCCAGGTGCAGCACCTTGCACTTGACTATATTGAAACCCATCCTATTCTCATCTGCCCACCTCTGTAACCTATCCAGATCTAGTTGTAGCCTGTGCCTCTCTTCTAGCGTGCTCACTTCTCCCCGCATCTTAGTGTCATTTGCAAACTTGAACAAGGTGCTTTCCACCCCCTCGTCCAAATTGCCGATGGAGATATTGAACAGTGCAGGCCACAGGACCGAGCCCTGGGGACCCCACTGCCCACATCTCTCCAGATTGAAAATGACCCATCCACCACCACTCTCTGGGTGCGGTCCTTCAGCAATTTGTGACCCATCTGACCGTAGGCATCAACACCACAGTCGCCTAATTTTTTAATGAGGATGGGGTGAGAGACAGTGTCAAAGGCCTTCCTTAAGTCCAAAAAGACTATGTCCACCGCTACACCTGCATCCAAGGCTTTTGTGATCTGGTCATAGAAGGCCACCAGGTTGGTCTGACAGGACCTGCCTCTAATGAACCTGTGTTGATTGCCCCTAAGCTTAATCTCCCCTGCTGGCCCCTTGCAGATGTGCTCCTGGATAATTTTCTCAAGGAGCTTCCCCAGGACCAAAGTAAGACTAACGGACCTATAGTTTCCTGGGTCCTCTTTCCTTCTGTTTTTGAAAATGGGGACCACATTGGCTCTTTCCCAGTCCTCAGGCACCTCACCAGAGCACCATGAGTGCTCGATGAAATGATCATTAGGAGTTCCTAGTCACGGATCCACATGCAGGTCCAGTGGCAAGGATATCCGAAATGACTGAGGTTACTCTTCTACTACAACCTTCATGTGAAGCCATGTGTTGGTTGCTTCACCCTTGGAATGGCACAGGAGGGTGATTCAGCAGCTCCAACTGTGACTGAGCAGTCCTTTTTAGTCCTTTGCCTGCACAGGGAGGGGGCTAGAAAAGGTGCCCCAAACATAGGCTGTCCCACATTATCTTACCCAACTGGATAGCTACTTCCAGGGGGATCACTCAAATTGTGGTCAAAACACAAAAATGTCCTTTGCATCTTGGAACGCATGAACCCTACTAGATGACCCGAACAGTGACAGCTATTGTCACCCGCAAACTCTCAAGATACAACATCAATATTGCTGCTCTCAGCGAGACCAGACATGTAGATGAAGGCGATCTGAAGGAGGAGCAGGGTGGCTATTAGTGCTGTGCAAATCTTCAGTTACTGATTCAATTCAGCAGAGATTCAGCCCGATTCAGCAGCTGAATCTCCAAATCCGAATCAAATCAGGAGACCCTTTAATCTCTCTGAATAGAATTGGAACCTCTGAATTGATTCAGAGAGATTTGGAGAAATTTGATGATTCAGACATAGACACAGCTTTAAATGTTTTTCTACATACCTCAAGGTACCAGGCGGCTCATGAATGCTGAGACGCTGGGGCAGATGGAGCACCTCCCGGGAGCATGGGAGAGCCCCCAGAGCACTTGGCATCAGACCTGGAAGTGGACCAGAAGCACTTCCAGTCCACTTCCAGATCTGCCATAGAGTGCATGGAGGACCCCCGTCCCCACGCTCCGCCCCCTGGCTCAGTGACTGGTGCCTCCTGGGTCTGGGGGGGCACCCAGCATCCCTCCTTGACTGATCACTGAGCAGGGGGGGCATGGGGGTGGTCCCCTGTGCGCTTGGCAGCACACCTTGAAGTGGACCGGAAGCCTGAGCAGTGGCTATACATTCATCTGGGAAGGGAAACCTGCAAACAACAGGTGAATACATAGCACCATTAAGAACCAAACTGTCAGCCAAATGACTGAATTCCCTGTTGGTAGACAAGGTTCTTTGGGTAAATGTGGTATCTTTTATTAGACCAACTATATAGCTGGAAAAAATGTTCTTTGCCAGCTTTCGGGCACAAACACCCCTCTTCAGGCACAGAGAAAGTCTGCTGGTGTGTATGTGGTCTCTTAGGTGGAATAGAAGCCAATATAAAAAATGCAGGTCTGTGGAAATGCAAATGCATGACAGTGGAGATCAGAGGGGATAGGAGACAATAGGTGTGAGACAGATAGGTTGCAGTGCGTGAAAGGGGAAGAGACAACCTCCCCCCTGATTCTCCCCAACACTCACCGCAGGAGAACTGATGAGCAGCAGCTGTAGGTGGACACCAGGATGGCAGGCTCAGGTGCACCATTTTCAGAGCAACCCAAGCCTGCAAAGTAGCGGGGAGAGAGAGCAGGGCCTGAGAGAGGGACAGACCCATGAAAAGGCAGCCGAGAGAGCAGCTATGCAGAACCAGCAATCACCCTACACACACCAAGAAAGCTGTAATATACAGCCAAACCCTCCAATACCACCAAATTTGCACTGAGATCATCACCTCACTAATCTCAACAAGGACACTCCTCCAGAGAGATAGATCCCATTTTGACAGAGCCACACAGATACCACATGAAGAACTGCTGCAGTACAAAAAGAAAGTCCCCACAAATTGCACACCATTAGTTATTATATACCATCCTTCCCTGGAACATATACAGAAAATCCTCAAACAATTGTAACCCATACTAGGAGAAGACCCAATTCTTAAAGAGATCTTTCCAGACCCACCCATCCTAGCCTTTAAGCAAGCACTGAACCTCACCAAGCTCATCACCAGAAGCAAGCTTCCTATGGCCCAAAGTACACCAAATCCATAAGCCCCAACACTTGATGCCAAGGTAGAACAGAAAAAAGTTTTATGCTGACCTTGATGAAATCCTAACTATCATCCCAAAACAGGATAAGATCATCCTCCCTGGAAATTTCAATTTGAGAGTTGGCTGGGACTTTAACATGTGGAGGGGCACCACTGGGAAGGAAGGAGTGGGAAAGGCCAATTCCAATGGCATCCTCTTACTCAGTAAATGTGCAGAGCATGATCTTTTCATTACTAATGCTATCTTCAGACATGAAAGGTACAAAACAACATGGCAACACCCCAGCTTGAAACAATGGCACCTTCTTGACTACATCATCGTAGAGCGCATGATCTAAAAGACACTCATATCACATATATCATGAGAGAAGAGGATGACTGCTTTACCGATCACCATGCACTTCGATCAATCATGTCCATTAGGGTTGTAAATCAAAAGCAACACAAATCAGTCCAAAGACAGTACAACATCAAATGCCTTCAGACCCCAAGAAACTGTGAAGCTCTCCAAACATATCTCAGCAATCTTAGGATAACTCGCCAATTTTAGGATTGAAAATTATAATACTTGTGTTGACGAAGATTGGCAAGCTGTAAAGGAGACCATCCATGAGGCTTGCATGGAATCAATTGGCTTTATCACCCATCAGGACCAGCTTGATGAAAACAACACTGAGATGAAAGCCCTTCTCAATCAGAAGAGAAAAGCTTTCTGTGACTGGTAAAACCATCCTGTGCCCAGTCAGAAGCAGGGAAGTTTCCAAATGGCTTAAAGCTGAAGCCCAGAAGAAGATTCAAGAACTGAGAAACAAATGGTAAGATGAGAATGTGAAAGAAATCCAACAATTTGTTGACAATCCCGACATGCAGACCTTCTTCAGTGCAATCAAGGCTGTGTACAGACCAAGCTCTTGTGGACTCACCCACCTTAGTTCTGAAGATGGCAGCACACTCCTCAAAGACAAGTTCATCAAAAACTTCTGGAAGGACCACTACTAAAAGCTCCTGAACCAAGAATCGATGGTGACTGATGAAACCACTGAATCCATCCTGCAGCATCCAGTAAGGGAAGCACTTGCCAGTCTACCAATCTCTGAAAAAGCCTACCAGGTAATCAAATGGTTGAAGAACAACAAAGCATCTGGCCCTGATGCCATACCAGCTAATGTCTTTAAAGTTGGTGTCTCCACACACTGTTTCTCAAAATCTGGAACACTGAGGAAATTCCCACTGACCTAAGGAATGCCAATGTTGTCACCATTTTTAAAAAGGGAGATAAGTCTGACTGGAAACTATGAGAGGTATCAGCCTCCTCTCCACCACTAGGAAGTTCCTCGCTCAAATTCTGCTGGGCAAGAGCAGAGCCGCACAGACACCGTGCCACCACTCACCACACCCCCACTCTACATCCAGCTGCTTGCCGCCCCGCCCCCCCCATGCCACATCAGGCCACTCACCACCCCCCTCCCCACCCCGCTCTGGCTTGGCTGCTCACCACTCCCCCCCAGGGGTACACTTATTAAAAAGAAGGCTGCTGGGTGTACACTTATTAAAAAAAAGTTGAAAACCCCTGGAGTACAGAATGGTTGGGAACCTTGACACCACCAATTTGGAAACATTGATTATTCAGCATCAGCTGCAGTGGACAGGGCATTGTGTGCACATGCCTGATGTACGTTTACTGAAACAACTGCTATACTTCCAACCCAGCCAAGGACAGAGGACATGCAGGGGCGGAAATGCTTCAAAGGCATCCTCGAGGCAAACATTAAGTATGGCATTTTACTTCGGGAAATATAAAATTCACAGGCACCATTAAGAAGGAAGCAACTGAAATGAACACCATCTCTCAGGCTCCTGGCTGACACGGCACTAATGACATGATTAACCATGTGTTAAGCAGTAACCCAGCCACAAATACTAACACAAGTAATGGCATGATAAAACAGGGAACAAGCCACAAAGTTATTACAGAAAATATGGGAAATATTTTGTGTAATAACTTTGTGGCTGGTTCCTACTGCACCTTAAATTGATGATGTGGCCAGTTCCAATCAGTTGACTGGGCTCCCAGGTATGGGAGTGCATTAGAGTCCTTTGCTCCAATGTGCTTCAATCGCTGGGAGCACCAATCAGCTGACCGGTGCTCCCAGCCATAGGTGCATTGAGAACTTGGCTTGCTTCCAGTGCACTGTCAACAAGGTGTGATTTGGGTCTGATCCCCAATCCCACAGTTGTGATTCCTGCCATGCATACATTTAGGGATCCAAATGGGAGGAAAATTGGACTGGATAAGTAATGGGAGTGTGGGGGTGAATGGAGGCTTTAGTAAATAAAGTTAATTTTAGGACAAGGGTGTATAAAAGAATACACAGGAAACAAAACAATACTGCAGATATTATAAGTACACCAACTATAATCTCAATATACTTTATTTCTTATTTTCTTATATTATAAAGAGGAGAAGGCAATTCCAGTTAATAAGTATATATTCACCAGCAGTAAGCCAGTGTCTCTAACCCAGTGATTCTCAACCAGGGTGCTGCAAGATCCTTTCAAGCATGCCAGGGGGTGCCATTCAATGTTAGCATTGTTAGGTGTGCAAACATCATTCACAAGATAAATCTAGAGACTTCAAATAGGAATTCATAGTGTTAAAGCCATTCTGACCTGTTGTGGGCTTTCTGAATTCTTTGTAACAGAAGAATTGCTCTATTATTTTTCTCTAGTTAACTTAAAATTAAGATCTTCATTTTCCAAGGGGTTCCTTGAATCTAATGAGAGGTGTTTTGAGTCTAAAAAGATTGAAACCCACTGCTCTAACCAGACTGTATCCATATTAGCATATGTAAATATTATATTGATAGTACATAGGATAAGTTCCTGAAAAAATATCAGGAGAAACTTCTTTACTGTTTGAACAGTTAGGCAGTGGAATAGACTGCATAGGAAATTGTGGAATCTATCATTGTAGATGTTGAAGGAGAGGTTGTATAAGCATTGATTTGGGATAATCTAGAAGTAGCTATGCCTATGTTCTACTATGAGTATTTCTCATGCTTTTGGGCTTTACTAGCTGCCACATGGGACTGGGAAGGATTTTTTTCCTCTACTGCTTCTACATGCATGGGGGTGAGGGGGAGGCTGGGGCAGGGTTTGCCTCCCTCAGAAGCATTGAGTATTGGCTGCAGCCAAGGCTGGAGATTGACTGGGCTGTGCCAGTGCTCCTGCTGGGACTTAAACCAAGACTTTCCTGGCTAGAGGGTCTGGCCTCACTGCTCAGGTTCAGACAGATCACCATATTTGGGGTCAGGAAGGAATTTTACATAATGGTCAGATCGGTCCAGACCATGGAGGATTTCACCTTCATCTGTAGCAGGGGGCATAGATAGCCCTTTTCCTGGATCTCTCAAGCGTATTTTAATACATTTTGCAGAACAAACAAACTTTTAACAAACTTTGCACAATAAGTTGTTGGCCACACTGCTGTGGTCCCCCTGCATTACTTCTGGCAGATTAGCGTGTTGTGGTTATGTCAGGGTCACTTGTGCAGTTTTGCTAATAGGTTAGTAATGGATTTGTATAGGATGGTTTGGCCAGAAGCAGGCACTGGAAGGAGGAACCTGCACATCACTGCTGCTCTCCCCAGCTGAAGCAAGGGGACCCCCTGGAACCACTCCTGACATGTTCCTTCCTTGTGCTGTAGGGAGCAGCTGTGCAGGAACTGGATTCAGCCAGGAACAGCAGCAGTGGTGCACAGGTTTGTCCTTCCAAACCAGTGGGGTAGATGGGCAGGGGACACAGGAGGCAGGCACTGGACAGAGGAACCTGTGCACCACTGCCACTATCCCCAGCAAAACAGGACTCCATGAACAACTCCCTGTGGTGCAGGCCAGAAGCAGACCAGAAACAGCTCTGGGGCACCCCCTGCACTCAGATTAGCTGGGGACAACAGCATGAGGGAGGGAGGCAGCAGGGGGAGATAAGTGGCAGGGGTACAGGCACTGAGGTGGAAAGTGGCAGGAGGGACAGTCACTGGAAGAGGCAAGTGGTGGGGCAGAGGAGGAGGCACGGGGGTTTATCCAGCCCCCCAGCTTCTTGCCTTCCCATGATCTGCCCCCTTGCTGCTGCTTTCCCTGCCACAGTGGTGCAGAACAGGCCTGTGCAAAGTGGCAAGTATTCACTTCGGATTTGGATTCGGCCGATTTGGATGGACAGTGATTCGATTCGGAGATTTGAATCACTGCCCAATTCAATTCAGCCAAATCATATGCAAAGATTTCGTGCAACTTCGGAGATTTGGCCATAGACTTAACAGGAAGCAGTCCTCTGTTGGGGTTGGGGGAGGGGGGAAGGAAAGGGGTGTGGGGGAGGGAGGGATTGGGGCTGGGACAAGCTGCTCAGCCGAGGCGGGAGATGCGGGACTTGGGGAGGGGATACACAGGTGCAGCATTGCTCAGAGCGGGGGCTATGTCCTGCTGCTGCTGCCTGCCCAGCCAAGGCAGGGGTGGGGGATGGGATGTGCGTGCAACTTGCTCTGGGCAGAAGAGGGCAAACAGCAGCAGGGCATAGCCACCCCTCCCAGTGCTGCTGTGCCCACATCCTCTGTCTCCCTGCGCTAGCTGGGCAAGCGGTGGCAGCACCCACCCCACTGCCCCATGGTGGCAGCACCTGCCCCCCCATGCCGGCTGGGCAAGCGGCAGCAGTGCCTGTCTTGCCACACCAGCTGGCAAGCAGTGACGGCACCCCCCGACTCCCCCATGCCAACTGGCAAGTGACGGCAGCACCCAACCCTGTGCTGGCAAGTAGTGGCAGCACCCACCCCCGCATTCCCCCCTGGACTCCCCCACACCAGCTGAGCAAATGGAGTCAGCACCTGCCCCCTGCCCCAGCTGGCAAGCATCGGTAACACCTGCCCCCCCCCGCACACTCCTGTGCCAGCTGGGCAAGTGGTGGCAGGGCAGAGCCCATGCTCCCAGTGCTTATGCAGGCGCGGCAGCACTGGGAGCAGGGGGTATGCCCTGCTGCCACTTGCCCAGCTCAGGGGGGACACAGGATGTGAGCATGGGAGCACTGGGAGCAGGGGCTCTGCCCTGCTGCTGCTTGCCTCTTTCCACCCAGAGAAAGCCATGCCCGCATCCCGCCCCCTCTCCCCCCCACCCTGGCTGGGCAAGTGGCAGCAGGGCAGAGCCCCTGTTCTAAGCACTGCCACGCCTGCATCCCGGACCCCCCTTCCCCACTCCCTGAGTCTTGCATCCCCCACCTCAGCTGGGCAGTTTGTCTCAACCCCAATCCCTCCCTCCCCTACACCCCTTTCCTTCCCCTCTCTCCCGACCCCAACAGACTTACCAACTGGAGGCAGTTGTGTCCAGTGTGGTGAAGACTGCTGCCTGTTTAGTCTATGGCTGAGTTGCTGAATTGGCCAAATTTTTTTCCGAATTGATTTGGAGGCTTCCGATTAGATTTGGAGCTTTTAATTGGTCTCCTGATTTGATTCAGATTTGGAGATTCATTCACTGAAACAGGCCAAATCTCCTCCGAATCAAATCGGCTGCCGAAGCTTTGCACAGCCCTAGTGCAGAAAACAAATTCTTAGATTCTATACAAGGAATATTATAAATTTGTTTTAAACTTGTTATAATTTTCCATGTACCAAATCTCATTATTGGAGGGCCGTCTTAAATTTATAGTCATCCTGGATTTGAGTAAATACAGTAATAACTCCAATCTCATGCAGTTCCTGTGTATTACTCCACTGTTGGGAGTTTTGTATTACTACTCTAGTGTTGGAAATTTTATATGTATATTTGTATGAATTTGGCTAAAAAAAAGAAATTCTTAGATAAGTGATTCTTGCCAAAACTGCAAACAAACTACATAACTATATTCTAATGTTTGTCTTTACACAATATATATTAACATACATGGTTCAAGGAATGGCATGTTTTAGTTCTTCACATGTGCCTGAAAATTAAAAATACTATTGTTTCCTGCCAGGCCCAATTTTACTGTAGTATTTTGTTTTTTCACTTTGTTAAACTCCTTTTTAATGTTATTGATATTCAAAATGGGAACTAAGACTTCTATTCAGCAAGGCATTCAGACAAGTGGCTGACAAAGTGCATGAGTAGTTCTATTAAAGTCAACTGGATTGCTCCCATGCTTAAAATTAGGCCCAGATATAAGTACTTTTTTAACTCCAGCTCAGGTTGTGAGGCATTCTCCTTTAATTTAACAAACACATCACTTCAAAACATCTACAAGACTAAATCTGAGGTTCCAGTCCCTGCTCCAAGGACTGTTTTTGCATTTAACTTGAAAAAGGCATGAAATGTAAATGTATAAACAGTCCTTAGGACAGAAAGAAGAACCAAGGTCTTTTCTTCTCACAAAAGGGACCTTAGCACAGAGCTATCATGTCAGGTTAACACTCTCTCTCCCCCTCCCACTCTGGTATGAAGGATCTTGGCATTCTTTTCTACAAAGCAACAAAGGAAGGAATCTGACTGTCTACTACCCCCAAAAAGTGTAGTGGAAGGTCGCAATGCAGACCGTTCAGCCAGAGGAGGAAATTGAACACAGTTACTGCTCTAACCACTGAGGATTGTATATAAAGGTAGTGTTAAAAAAAAGAGGTACTGGCTCTAGTTTTAACAGCTCCTATGTTTCAGAGAGTCTGACAACTGCCACTCCCCTGCTGCCAAATTTCCAGACCCACAAGGAGCCTAGAAAGCTGGCTGTGGCCCTGCATTGTAGATCAGCCACATGGGGCTCAGATGGTGTAGGGCTAGCTCCTGCCATACAAAGATGGGTGGATGTAGTGAGCAGCCTGATATGGGCACATGGAACCAGGCCAGAGTGGTGCAAGTCCCAATCCAGGTGCTCAGAGCCAGGAGGAGGCATCACAGGTCTAAATCTGGGCACACAGGGTCAAGGTAACGTGGGGCTTGATCCATTTGCCCAGGGCTGGGATGAGGTGTCATGGGCCTAATCTAGGCATGGGGGATCAGGCCAAAGTGGTGCAGGGCCCAATCTGGGCATGTGGAGCTGAGCCAAGGTAACACAGGGCCTGATTTGGGCATGTGGGGCTGGGCTACAGTGTCACAGGGCCTGATCTGCTCATGTAGGACTAAACTAGAGGGGCACAGGGGCCAATCTGGGTGCACATAGCCAAACCCACATGCTAACCCTGTGAAAGATCTGCCCTGTGGACCAACTGTGTGGCACATATTCATCCTGTGCACCCAAAAGTTTGAATATCACTGGCCATGTTTACACAAAAAGCTGACTGCATAGTCATTACTGCGCAGTAACTTAGTATTTGTAAAAACAAATACTAAATGACTAAGCAGTGACCAGAGTTACTGCACAGTAGTGTCACTGAATGGCTTTTTCGTGATGCTGACTGTGCAGTAGCTTGTGACTGCTGTGCAATAGTGTTGTGTCATACTTCTTGCCATGCAATGCTACTGCGCCGTTGTCACAGGCTACTGCACAGTCAGAGTCTCGCGTAGATACGGCCACTGTGTTACACAATAAGGACAAAGCCATTCACTATCCTCGTCCTTATTCAGAAAAAAGATTCTAAAAGGACATCATAACATAATTTTGGACCAATGCAATCATTTATTTTAAGAAAGAGCTTAGATAATCAAAGGAAACAAATTATCACATATAGGCTAGCTTGTGGCCTGTTCTGTGTTCCAGGTCCAGGGAGCAATGGGAGGTACAGCAGATGGAAGTAAGCTCTACATTGCCCTAAATTACATTACAATTGCGAAGTAAGAAAAAGCAGACAGAGAATTAATTCCGCCCCTTCTAACATTCCTCATGTTAGAAAGCACATGCTGGAACAAATATAGTCATAGTTTAACCCCTTCCCAGTAGAGAGCCTAAGAGGAAAAAGTGACTCAAGAACTTATTACCTTCTTCTCATCTGGATTTAATTACAAAGAGTAGCTTTGTATCAGTAATGACAAGACATGACAAAACAATGAAAACTAGCCTCTATCTGTCCCCTTCCCAATCTATTTTCAAACTCTCCACTCAGTAAACATGATGCAGCTTATCTGCCTCTACAGAATTACAAATATTTGCCCACAGTACATTTTTCACTACGCATCACCTTTTACTGTACATTATACCTGAAAAGGGACAAATATTCAATTTTTTTTCCTCCCGCTCATTATTTTTAGTTTAGTTATGTAACCTCCAGTAGCCATTTGGATGCCATAGACATACAAACAGAAATTCTCAAGGGCCAAATCCTATGAAAGCTGTACAGCCAGAGGCTGGAAATGTTCGTAGGAGTTCGAAGAAATGAATCTTCCTGTCAGTCCACATAGCTATCACCTGGACAAGGGAGAAGAGATTGATATAATATATCTTGCTTTCAAAAAAGACTTCGATCTGGTATCCCATGATCACCTCTTGGCGAAACTGGCCAATTGCCTTGGGTCCACCACGATTTGCTGGCTGGAGAATTGGTTCTGTGGCCAGACCCAGAGGGCAGTAATTGATGGAAGTCAATCGTCATGGTGCCTATGACCAGTGGAGTCCCCCAAGTTTCTGTCCTTGGACCCATACTGTTCAACATCTTCATTAATGATGTGGACATTAGAGTCAGAAGCAGACTAGCCAAGTTTGCCGATGACACCAAACTTTGGGGCAAAGCATCCACACCTGAAGACAGGAGGGCGATCCAGGCTGACCTGGACAGGCTCAGCAAATGGGCAGATGAGAACCTGATGGTGTTTAACACTGCAAGGTTCTCCACCTTGGGAGGAAAAACCTGCAGCATCCTTATAGGCTCGGCAGTGCTATGCTGGCTAGTACTATGGAAGAAAGAGACTTGGGGGTCATCATTGACCACAAGATGAACATGAGCCTTCAATGTGATGCTGTGGCTAGTAAAGTGACCAAAATGCTGGCTTGCATCCATAGATGCTTCTCAAGCAAATCCTGGGATGTCATTCTCCCCTTGTACTCGGCCTTGGTGAGGCCACAGCTGGAGTACAGCATCCAGTTTTGGGCCCCACAATTCAAAAAGGATGTGGAGAAGCTTGAGAGAGTCCAGAGAAGAGCCATGTGCATGATCAGAGATCAGGAAAACAGACCTTATAACGACAGGCTGAGAGCTATGGGGCTCTTTAGCCTGGAAAAGTGCAGGCTCAGGGGTGACCTGATGGCCACCTATAAGTTTATCAGGGGTGACCACCAGTATCTGGGGGAACGTCTGTTCACCAGAGAGCCCCAAAGGATGACAAGGTCGAACGGTTATAAACTACTGCAAGACCGTTTCAGGCTGGACATAAGGAAGAATTTCTTTACTGTCCGAGCCCCCGAGGTCTGGAATAGCCTGCCATCAGAGGTGGTTCAAGCACCTACATTGAACACCTTCAAGAGTAAATTGGATGCTTATCTTGCTGGGATCCTATGACCCCAGCTGACTTCCTGCCCTTCAGGCAGGGGGGCTGGACTCAATGATCTTCCGAGGTCCCTTCCAGCCCTAATGTCTGTGAAATCTATGAAGCTGTAGTCACATAGCATCAGTTGGCCCATCAGTTGCTTTCTGCGTTGAAGAATGGCTGCTGGATCTGTAGAATCCCAGACAACCCTGTCACAACCCTAGAACTTGGGCAGGACGTTGGACCTGATGATCTTGAGAGGTCCCTTTCAGCCCTAACGTCTATGAAATCCATAGAGAAGGTGTGGCCAGTTGCCCCCATGCCTCCCGTGCTCCTCCTGCCACCTGTCACCCAGGTCTCAGAACCTCTGGTCCCACTCTTCCTCTCTCTGCTGCTCTTCCTGCTCCCCATGACTATCATGCCACACATGGCGGTGATGGCTTATAACATCATCATAGGAGAGGCCAGTGATGCCCCTCTAGGAGCTCAAAGATCTATGATGCTGCCATGGACCTCCCTCCCTCTCCTGCTTCTGGGGATTTGGCCTCCATGGCCATTTTCACCGCTCTCTCATGGCCTTCCACTGCCCTCATTAAATCATCTGCCAATCTTGACCAGGTCCTCTCTCCACATTCCTCCTGGCTCTGACACAACAGGTGAAGCCAATCATTGGCTCTGCATTCACAGGCTGATATCAAAGAGCCTCTGAGTCTAGCACCTGCTCCTTGCTGTGCTACCTCCACCTACACATTCCTCCCAGCATCTGTGTGCCTGCTTGTGCTTGAGGTGTCAGTCCACTAGGTGCTCTGTCTGGAAGTAGAAGCAAGGAACACACAGCCTTGGTTATATGTTTACAAAAGTTCAGGTAAAATGTAGTATATAGAACTACAAAAGTTGTGCCCCACACCTCCTTAGCTTTGCCTGCTGATTGGATAAAGCCTTTTGAAGGTTTTCACAGCCTGTAAGACTCCAACAGAGAATGGAGTAACGAGGGAGAATCTTTGGGGAAGTTTTCAGGAAACTTGGGGAGGCAGGGATCATAGCTTGTTGGCGGGGGGAATTCCTGTGCTGGGGGGATGGGTTGGTCTTTCTTCTTAGCCACATGAGATTTTTTATTTTTTTAATGAGTGTGGATACATGAGTTTTTGGCTTTCCCTCATTGATTGATGATGAGTTGGCCCAAAAGTTAAAGTATACTCCTCTGGGCTGCCTTGAAAAGCAGAAGTGGGAGTGACCTTACAATAACTGATTGAACCCACAGCTAGTATCACCCTGGGCTCTATGACAGTCCCCTCCCCTTAATAGCAGCCCTTCAACACCTCCCTCCCAGCCCTACTCCCCGCCTTCCAGAAAAAAATGCCTTCAGGGGTTGGGGCTCAGATGGGGTGTAGGGGCCATGGATACCCAGAATTTGGCCCCTGACCACTCTGGAGAGATTGGAGGGGAAACCAGCCTGCAGCTAGCAGCTGACACTCCAGGATGATGGGCTATAGGCTTTCTGCTCTACCCACATTACTTTCATAACCCTGTTTGCAAGCCTGGCATGACCCTGTCCCAGGGGGGAAACTAGGAGGTTTCCCCTTTATCCATGTCCCTGGCATATCCATGCATGGTGGACCAAGTGACTCCTTACCAATATGTGCAGTGGGCTGTGCTTCAGGCATGTCCCACACTGCACTGAGAGGTGGAGACATGGTGGCTAGTTCTGGGTTTGTGGTAGAGACTGTGAAGTGCCCTCCAAGGAAGGGAAACAGAACAACCTCAGTTCTGTCGTGGAAAAAGGTGTGTCATGGCACATGGCATAGAGTGATTCTCTAGGGTTAAGGTCACCAAGAGAACAGGTGCCCTTCCTGACACCAGCAGTGATGTAGATGGTGTGGCATTGGGGTCCTGGTCCTATGTTTCCACACTGAAGTTGTTGGTGTGCCCTGTGCTTCATTGTCATGCAGTGGGCTCAAGAAGATCTCAAGCAACCTGACTTCCCGCTCCAGTGCCAGCTGCTCCTTTAGTGCTGTTGGATCTCCAGGCCTTCTTGCCCCTCCTGCTCTTGGCAGGGGGAGGGGAGGGCAGAGATAGGGAAGAGGAAATCCCTGTGTGCCTTTTGGACGCAAAGGTGTACAGGATATTCACATCTCAGGGATACTGGGCAGCCCATCAAAAAAGGGCATGTTGTGCATGGTGCCTCCATGTGCACTTTCTTGTGGCAGATCCATATCCACTTGGTCTTCATCCAACACTGCACCCAGCCCTGGTCATGTTCCCACACCTTCATCTCCTCAGTGCTCTGCAGGAATACCTCCTTGTTCTGATGGCTCTGCTGGAGGAGCTCCTAAGTGTCCCTGTCACTCCAGAGGGCAAAGAGGTCCTGGAACTCCGCCTGCATCCAGTTACCATCTATAGACACCAGAGGAGGAAGAACCCAGCTGTTCTTCCATGGTGCCTAGGTGCATGAATGGGGTGTGGGTCTGATTGGGTAACTCTGGTTCTATTCAGGTGAGTGAGGATCAGGTGGGTTCTCACCATGCAAAGCAGCCAGACCCCAAACCAACCCTACACCCTCTGTGCTATTCAGACTCACCAGATTCTACCTCCTCCAGACATACAATGGCCCACCTCTGAACCCTGTACCCAATGTGCCTTGACCCCAGACCCTCATATTTGGACACACCACCCCCAGACTCCATCTCCCTGTACCCAGGCCAGCCCAAACCCAACCCCCCTGTATCCAAAGAGCCATGACGTGACCCATCAGACCCCATCCCTCTCTATGTCCAGACTGGCCTGACCCCGCCCCCATACCCAAACTGCCTTGAGCCCATCCCCCATGCCCAAGCCAGCTTGGACATAACCCCACCTCCCAGGACACAGAGTCAAAGTACCTTGACCCTGCCCCCATATCCAAATTGCCCTGAGCCTGCCCATGCTGAACCCAGATGCTCCAGACCCCACCACTACCAGACCAAGACTTAAGGACACTGGAACAGAATCAGTGTTAAAAGTGCAGTCTGGGTCTGGAGGGGGTGCAGGATGTGGGGTCTGGGAACAGTGAGGTTGGAAGCAGGCCAGTCTAGGTTCAAGAGAGGGCAGGCTTGGGTCTGGGAGGGAGTTAGGTCAGTCTGGGTCAGGGACTGGGGGGGAAGGCAGGGTCTGGTGGGTCTGGAAACAGCAGGGGCAAGCTGGGCAAGGCCTGCAATGCTACAGATGGGGTTTGGGTCTATGTCCGAAATCCAGACTGCTCAGTGCCACATGCAGGGGACACAGCAGCCTCAGCACCCTGTGCCTCCCTGGAGTTCAGTGCGGGGTGGATGATAATGCTGGGCTTTTGTGGCCCCAAAGCACTCAGGAGATGTGGTTTGCTTCCTGCCTTGCTGGAGCAGTAGAGTCCAACCTGAATTACACACTGTTTCCTTGGACCCATGGGAGGACTGGAAGCTAAGCTCAGTGGGCTGCAGAAGGATTGTGTTTCAGCCTCTTATCAGAAGGGTCAGTGTGTACATACATTCATTCTCCCAGGAAATAGTCTACTAGGAACAACATCTGAGTTGGGGTATAATTTATTTTTCTCTAGAAGAAAAAGCTGGAACATCTGTACACTTGTGGTTTCTACAAGGAGAGCAGTAATTTTCCCTGCAGAAACAGGATGCTTGTATGCAGCTTTAGAATGGAGACTGAGGTTCTCCCCCACCTCCAATATCTTAAGCAAAATAAGTCATGACAGAAGCCTTCTAAACATTGAAGGTTTCCAGTTTAAAAGATTTAGAGAAGCTGGTTCTAGCAATGCCAGTTTTGCTTCAAGAAGATGCATTTTTAAGTAGTAGGGTTGGACTGGTGTAGCCAGGATGGTGCAGGATTTTTTTTTAAATAAGACTTCAAGATTGCAATGTCTGATGGTGCTGTAGCAGAGGAACTAGACACAAAATCAGAGGAAATAAAATTCTGAGAAATGGCCTGGATAAGATAAATGAAGAGATGGGCACTTTCATTGGCTAGGCTCCTGTACTTGCATTGCTGCTCTGGGAATTGTTATGGGGATAAGCTGATTCTCTTTTTCTGCATGTTGATTTAGTTTCCTCCTCCCTACTTGTTAACTATGTATTCTTGACATGCACAGAATGTCTGCTAGTTCTTCAGCTGACAAGGGACTAACTCATTGCTCAGACAGGTCTGAGCAACCCCTCACTGAAATATGTTATTTGTATACTTGCATGGTTACCAATAAAAGTTGAATTCCACCTTTTAACCCAGATGATCTAAAGCCCCACCTCTGCAAATGATTATTCATGTAATCACTTTTTTGCATGGGATTAATCCCACACCATTCATGAAGTCTATTCAGTTGTGTAAAAATAAGCATGTTGATATCTGTAGGATCAGAATCATAAAAACTTAAAATTGAAGTACTACAATAAGACAAAATGAGCAAAGGATAAAAGTACATTATTTAAATAAAATGTTTAATTATTTAAATAAAATTTTCTATTTTGCTGAAAGCATTCAGTACAAAATACAATATATGCAGCCATATAATATATGCCTCCTTGTATTTATCATCTGGACATTTTTTCTGGCTACTCACATTTTCTGGCAGGATGGCAAACAAGGAGTTATATTGAAATTTTACTGTAGTACTAAAGAAGAATGTAAGAAATCTTGCTTTCCTTTGATCACTCATGCATGGTATAGATGAGGATATACTTGAGTAAGGGCAACTCAATTCAAAATATCATTTTTCAAACAGAATCAAGCCAAATGAATAAACATTGGCCCAGCACATTGGCTACTGAGATTTTTTGGTTGTACGATTGACTATAAAGCATTAACCTTCATTAGTGATATTAATCCATGCCCTCTTCTAGCAAAAGTCCATTCATGTCTACCTCTTAATGGTTTCTTTTTCATTTCAAATTACCTTAGGCCAAAATCTGAAATAAAAGGACTTAAACTGAGGAAAAAATGTCTAATTTCTGACCTTTGGAAACATGGACAATATTCAAAACACTCTGTAAGAGTTTATATACTCATTTACTAAGAATGACACCTGCATTTTGCTGTTAAGCAATTTAATGAAACATAGGTTAGTTTTATTTTTTAATTAAATTGTTAACTAAGCCCAGAAGTATCTCACACTGGGTTCAAATCAAATTTACTGGATATCTGTATGAATGTAGTCTCATAATGTTTTGGTTATGATAATAGGGCTATTAAACTTGATGAAGTCTAATTTATCTTTAAGTTTTTGATGTAAATAAAACCTTATAGGTCTGATCAGCCTTAGAAATGAGGAAAGCAATTTAAAAAAAAACGGTTACCTTACTTAGGCTGTTTGCAAATGTTACCCAAAAACTTAGAACTCTTGCAGCATATCTCTAAATGGGAGTCTGTTGCTGTACATTATTCCTAAATTACTCTAAACATAAATTGTCCTAGGTTATATTTTGTAACTTTGTCCTTTCTGTTTTGTATTTATATTGTAGTTAAAGAAGCAATCATATAAAAATACTCTTTATATGAGGGGAAAGGCAGTATTTCATTGTAAGAAATAAAAACAACAATGACACAGAGTTACATTCAGCTTTTTCAGAGGTTGATTCAGAGGCAAAACGCTAATATTTTAGGCTTCAATCCTACAAAGATCTGGCACCTATTTAACTTTGTGCATTGTGACTGCTGTATTCAAGGGGAAAAGTGAGTGTCTATAAAGATGACAGGCCTCATCTAATATTTTTGCAGGATCAGGGTATTAAATAGCACTGCTCTATAAAAAAATCACAGAACTAGGGAGTGAAAAAGTATAACAAAGTCCACTTCTAGCATAGGTGCCACCAAAATTACTATAACTGACAAATTGTACCCTTTTTCATAATATCCAACCCCATATTTCAAAATGCATATTGTTTGATCATTATCCTAATAATATTTTTTATTTCATAGAACAGCCACCCCTTTTTTTTCTAAACAAAAGTCCACTGAAGGAACAGTTAACTGTGGTTCTTCCTTAACCACTGAAACTGCAGAAAGAGAAGTGTAAACAGGAAATAGTTGGAATATGTACTGCCATTTGTATTGGTTTCTAAGAAAAGTCCACTCACCTTGAAAACTGCAAATTTCCCTTACCATTGAAATCAATGTCTCAAGCTTACAATATATCAAATACCAGCTTCTGTTGCTTTATTCCCCAAAGGTCTACATACAGTCCATAAAGCAAAATAAACAGTTTGTTAATATTAAAAGGAAGGCTCTAGTCCCATGTTTAATTAAAAAAAACAAACTCACAGTTCTTCCTAATCCCCCATGACATGCAAGAGTGACACTAAAGAAGTACTTTGTTCTTCCTTATTTTTGTATGAAAAGTCAGACATGGAAAATGCTCCTTGAATGCAGGATCTGTAATTTATAGGCTTGACCAATTTGCATTTTTAGAAGCTAACAGATTGTTTTACTGGCTAGTGCAAATGTTACTGATCTGCTTTCTTGCTGAATTAATAGCACTAGTATGGACCAACTTGCTTTCTCAGCTTTCTCAATGTTTTCCTGAAAAGAGGCCCATTACATGGCAGGGGGCAAAGGACAGAGCTAGATAACACTGTTTAGACATTTCTTTGATGTCCACAGGCATCATCCACAGCAACTGACCAATAGAAACAAAAGAGCACTCTCCGGCTGCTGGAAATCCCAGCCATTCTTCTCACTACCTTTTGATATCCCAAGGCTTCTATACCCTGACCTCTGCACTCTGACACAAAGATCTTATTTGAAGCATGGTCAGCCATGGTAAAAATTCTTTCCAAATTTAGGCAATAAGCTAGGGATTTCTTTTATTTTCCATAATACCTTTGTGTCCTGGTATACCAGCTGGAATTACAATGTGATTTCAAACAAGGAGTTTGGTGGAAATGGGGTGGGGGAAACTACATTACTCTATTTCAGAAACCATTCTCAAAAATCTCACTTTGTTCCACTACTATAAAATTGTAATAACTTTTTAATTTATGGAGAAACAATTCTTACTTTAACATGCATTTGCTAAAGCCTTTCTTTTGTTCCTAGTCCACCTCCTTTTATTTTATATACTCAAGTATATATGTAGAGTCATATTACTATGGTTGCAGAATGGATGAAGATATATGAATTCAAGCCCTGTTCTGGCCTTAGGCCAGAGACTGCTTCCAATAACATCAGCTGAAAAAAGGTACTTGGTTGCTTGGGTCAAAATCAGTAGCATTCTAATATAATAAAGGGCTTAGTCTGTCTGCCTGTGTGTCTTTCTGTCCCTAACACTTCTGGGCAACTGTGCATGCACTGCAGGGAGGACCAGCAGCAACTGGCTGTGTGGGATCCGCCTCCTCAGGCAGGGAGGCGGAGGCAAGTGGGCGGTTGCAGTTGCTCCAGGGAAGAGGTGGAGGTGGGTGTGGAGGAGGGAACCACTGCTGCCACTGCCTCAGGCTGCTCTGGGGGAGGATGCAGAGGTGGGGGGAGGGAGCTACTGCACTGGAGACTGAAGACATGCCTGTCAAGAATAATGAGTGGGGCGGAGCTCCAGCGGAGTGAGCCAAGTGGGACAGGGGCAGTGGGTGGGTGCCACGGGGCCAGAGGTAGAGCAGCAGAGGGCACAGGGAACACAGATTGACAGGGGGTGGGGGGCACATGGGGCTGGATGCAGAACGAAGTGGGGGGAGTTGTGCACGGCCAGATGCATGGCAGCTGGAGCACAAGCCAGTGAGTGGCAGCAGCGGTTCCCACAAACAAGCTTCTTCCCCCCAACCCCCTTCCTGGGAGGCGGCGGCGGCGCAGGGTGTTGGATGCCGGCACTCCATCATTCTTGATGGGCATTTGGCTAGTCTATACATAATGCTAGCCACATTGCTCTCTTGGGAGTCACTGGCTATAGAAGTCTGTGTGCCTTAGCCATGCAAACCTGAAAAGCTGCTGTATTCAACAAGACTTTTTAACCATATTATTATATGTCACATTTCTTTCTGAGAGTCTGTGGTCTTTGTTAAGGCAAAAGGGGTTCCTCTGCATAATCTAAATAATCAGGGAGCAGGAACAAATAGAAAAAAAAATACCAAAGAACAATAACTTACTCGTCCATTTTTATAAATTATTACTTGCTTGAGTCGTTCAAATAAAGCCAAGCTTGGGACTGATTCAGCTTCCACTGTAGGCAATGAGAGCTGGATTAGACCATGAGTGGATACATTCTGGGAGTATCAGGTCTTACACTAGGGGTGGGGAGGAATCTTTTTGGCAGGCATGCTACAAATTAGTCCTTTATCCTCCCCAAGTGCTACTCTGATCCCTTTCCCTTACCTGATCCAATGCTTTGCTTACTGCTCCCTGCCCTACGTGCTACTGTGCTACTTTTCCCCTCCCCACTCTGTTGCATGTCACACACAAACGGTTGCCCATGCCACTTGTGGCACACATGCTGCAGCTTGGCCACCCTTGCACTAGTGTTTGCTAGGTATTTGTATAACTACCCGTACTAAAGATTTTTAAATGACTTTTGCAATTTGTAGGACACTTGTCTGACTAAAAGCATGTGTAATTCTGGTCCCAGTCAACTAAAGTGAAGAAGTAATCATTCACCGGACCGGAATAAAACTACTTACTTTGGACCTGATTCTGATTAACCCCACTTTCATATTGGTTCAGCTCCACTGATTTTAATGTTGATCTAAAACACAATCATGTGACTGAGATCGGAAACACTTTCCGTAGGTTGAAGAACAGTTAAAGGAAACCTTTCCCACAAACAGCCATGATTTGTGATACAGTTGGCTTGGGACATGGAAGGCAACAAAAAGGGCTTCTACAAGTATATTGAAAGAGGAAGACCGCAATATTCTAAGTCCATTATGGAATGCAAAAGGCAGCTTCTACTTATGGATGACACAGAGAAGGCTAAAATAGTGTGTTTTTCACTTCAGTGTTCACAAATAGGGAGAGCTATCAGTTGACAAGTGCAATTGGCAGCAAGGAGACACACAGCCTAGAGAAATGGCAGAATGGGTTAGGGATTACTTGAGAGAAACTAGATGCTTTCAAGTCCACTGTGTCAGATAGGATACCCCCAAGGTACCAAAGGAATTGTCTGAGATAATGCCAGAACCATTAGCTATCTGCTTTGAGAACTCAGAAGCTTAGGTGAGGTCCCAGATAATTGGGAAAGGGCATATACAGTGTCCATCTTTAAGAAAGGAAAGGAGGAGGGTTTGGGGAATTACAGAACAGTCAGCCTAACCTTGATACCTGGAAAGATCATGCAGCAGGTCCTCAAACAATCTATTCTGAAGCACCAAGGGGAACAAGATGATCAGAAACAGCCAGCATGGATTCACCAAGAGCAAGTCATGTCTGATCAACCTGATTTCCTTCTATCATAAGGTAACAGGCTGTGTAGATGGGGGAAAGTAGTGGATGTGATATACCATGACTTTAGCAAAGCTTTTGATATTGGTTGCCCATGACATTCTTGTTAACAAGCTAAGGAAATACAGACTAGATAAAAGTATTGTGATGTGGCTACCTAACTCACTGAATCATTGTGTTCAACAAGTATTCATCGATGGTTAAATGTCTAGGTGGGAGGAGGTATCAAGTAGAGTTCCCCAGGGGTCTGTCCTGGGTTCAGTACTGTTCAGTCTATTCATTAACGATTTGGATAATAAGAGTGAGTTCATACTTAGCAATGTTGTGGGTGACACCAAGTTGAGTGGAGTTCCAGTTACTCTGGAGGGTAGGTCTAGAATCCAGAATGACCTGATGAGACTAGAGAAGTGGTCCACAATCGATCAGATGGAATTAAACAAGGACAAGTGCAAAGTCCTTTACTTGGGATGGAATAATTGTATGCACAAACACAGATAGGGGGATAAGTGGCTAGGCAGAGAAGGTCCCAGAGGTCACAATAGACCATAAGCTGAATATGAGCCAACACTGTGCTCTTGCTGCAAAAACCCCAACAGCATACTGAGAGCTTCACTTTCAAATCAAGGAAAGTGATTCTTTCTCTCTATTCAGCACAGGAGTGGCCTTACCTAGAGTACTATGTACAGTTTTAGGCCCCACACTTCAAGAAGGAAGTGGACAGCTTGGAAAGACTCCAGAGTAGAGTGATAAAAATGATTACAAGCTTGGGAAGCGAGACTTAATTGGAAAGACTGATAGAACTAGGGTTATTTAGCCTGGAGAAGAAACAACCAGGGGGCAGGGGGTGGATTTGTTAACAGTCTTCGAATGCCAGAAGAATGATTATAGACAGGGTGGAAATAAGCCTCGTATGTTCTGTGGCCATAGAGGACTAGGATGAATGGCCTCAGACTGCAGCAGAAGAAATTTAGGTTAAAGATTAGAGAGAACTTTCTGCCTATAAGGTTGATTAAGCATTAGAACAGGACACCTAGAGAAGATTTGGAATCTCCATCCATGAAAATGTTCAAAAGCAGGTTAGACACTTGTGGCTGGAATGAGTTAGGGACAATTCTGCCTTGAACAGGGGCCTGGACTAGATGACTTTTTTGAGGTCCCTTCCATACTTTCCTATGATCCCTTAGACTCCATATATGCTATATATCATATGCTCCATATATACAAAAATACTGTTGTTGCAGGAAAACTGCAAATTCTGTTAGTAAAATATCCACTAACACTTGCAGCGGCCATATGTTTAATTCTCCTTTTGTGAAATGTTGCCTCATTTCCCTCACTTTGTTAGATTTAGGGTCACCACATTTGGGGTCAGGAAAGAAATTGACCCCATGGTCAGACTGGTATGAACTGTGGATTATTTTGCCTCCCTCTGCAGCAGAGAGTGTGGCCCTCTTCCTTGGATCTCTTGAGCATATTTTAACAACCCTTACAGTGGCAGGACACTAACTACTGTTGCCCGTCTGTTTTACCTGTGGAAGGTTAGGGTGCTATGCCTTGTGGCTGTGTGACAGGGTTGACTGTGGAGTTTTAGTAATAGGTTGGACAAGAATTTTATGGGATGGTTTGGATAGGGATGATTCTTCCAGCACAAATCCCTTCCAACCTGAATATATTTCTATTTAAGCAAAAGACAAAAAAAGTGATGCTGGTTACTGTTAATCAAAGAGTTATGCTTCTCTCCTTTTTATGGGGATTGTAAATTGAATGCAACAATGAAACAAATGTGGCATATCTATAGAGAGAGGGAAATCATTTTGAAGCAATTTAAAATGTATCCTTCTTTCAGATCCATATTAATACATACATACAAATACAAACTGGTATATATTCTTAAGGAATATAGACCTTGGAAAATATTTTTCATGTCTGGGTGAATGTATATTATCAAATCTGGACCTTTGTAAATCAAAAAACTGAATTACGTGGGGGTCCCTTCCAGATCTATTTTTTTATGATACTAAGACCTTAAGATCAGATCCTCAATGATAGCAGGGGCCTGAACATCTTAGAGGATCTCCAAATTATTATTCAACTATCCATGTGCATCATCCATTTCTAGTCCAAAATTAAGAATTGTTTTTGGCAATAGGAGGAAGTGAAATGTTCTGCATAATCTACTCCCCAGTGGGAAGCAGCATAGCCACCCTAGAAGGGTGCTGCAAGTGAGTGAATTAGCTCTCTGTGAGGCGGAGGTAGCAGATACAGAGCTAGTCCAGATAATTACACTGTGTTGCCTTACATACAAAGCAATGTAGCCATGTTAAGAGTAGAACTGCCCCAGGCCAATTAGCACTCCCTCTCAGCTAATTAACCCACTGCCAGTGCTACAGGAAGCCAGCTATGGTATACTGCTCCTGGTTCCAGCAACATCCTGCTTCATAGGTCTCACAAAGCTTATCTGACCCTCCACCCATGTGTTTGGTATTACAGGCATCCCGCATCTTACGCGGGGGTTACGTTCTAAAGGCAGCACGTAAAGGCGAAAATCACATGTAGTGAAATTGCATATTACAGTGTCAGTGGTGCCTGCCTCTGCCTCCAAAACCTCCCGCCACTGCCGCGGAGCCGCGCCTGGTGCTGTGCGGCTGGCAGCAGCAGCACAGCTTGGGGTGGTGGTGGGGATGGCTGCATGCCGCCCAGCCACCACCACGCCTGGCAGCCGGCCACACAGCTCCGGGCACAGCTCCATGGCGGTGGCGGGAGGTTTTGGAGGCAGAGGCAGTCACCACTGGCAGCGTGGTGGTGGCTGGGCCTCCAGATAAGAGGCAGTGCCATGTGCAGACTCAAGGCCCGCCCCCCACCCCCCCCACCACCCGCGTATAGTTGAATTTGCGCAAGTTAAATGTGCAAATGATGCGGGATGCCTGTACTTTGGAGTAAAAGCTTATCTGCAGTAATTTAGCTCTCATTGAAAAAAAGCAGATCCTACAGAGCAGTTGATGCAGGCTAATGCCATGCTCTTCTTCTCTTATGGTACTTTGTTTGTGTGTCCTGACACAGTCAAATCAATCCAAAATACTGTGTGGACACATTTCCATATAAGAGTGATTTATTTTAGGTTTACTCAAACCTGTCCTTTTTCCCAGTAAACTAAATTCAGATAAGCCACTCTCGTGCCAGCACAAAACCATGTCTACCTGGGAACACTCAGGAAAGTTCAGGCAATCAACTAATGGCATAATGTCATTTTGTGTAAGTACAACATATTCTAACGTGGATGTGCTCATTTAGGATATATATCATGAGCATCCCTGGGTACACCATCCATAACTGTGCCCACATACTCTTGGACTACATTAACTATATCTGTTTAAAGGACCACTCAAATTATACCAGCATAACTTCCTTGTGTTGAAAAGTCCCAAGCTCCATTATCCACAGCTGCCCAGGTAGGACTGGCAAGACTTAAGTGATGGATCTCATTCTTATTGAGGTAAGATAATCTTTAATAGTTGTTTGACTGAGTCTTCTGAGTCTGTTTGTGCCTGAAGCACTGACCACATGACAATATTCCTCTGATGTATCTTTTGACACGAGCTGCTTTGCTTCCAAACAAATGATCTCACCTTGTTTCTTCTTCAGATAGAATTCACGGATTCGTTGGGAGCTGATGCAGCCACGCTGCGAGTGCTTCTGCTATGGCCTCCAACTCTTGACCTCTGGGCTTCCAGCCACTCTCCCCAGTGTCCATGCCACCAGAGCAGGATGATTCCATCAGTCACCAGAATGCCATCATCCACGTGCCAGCAGTTACCAAAGCAAATTAAGCAGAGGGAAGCTCCCAAGAAATGTGTTAGTGTATGACCAAGACTAAGAAGCTGAGGCAAAATTGCAAAAATTGCAGAGACAAATATAAGTCCTATAATAATGTTCCCAGTATACATCCAGGCTATGAAAAGCTGGATTGGATTTATGCCAAAGAGACCATCACAAAAGGCCAATATATCTGGGACAGTTTGGCCACAGCCTGTATTGAGGCAGACCTAAATTCAGAAACTATGCAGGCAATCATGGTTTTCAGCTAGGGTGACTTCCCATTATCCTGAACAACCAAGATACCCTCTATGTGCACCTAGCAATTTATGCAGCTGCGGATGACAACAGACCCAGCTGCAGATGACACTAGAGACCCAATCAAAGACACTCTCCAAGATTCAGATGAAAACACAGAGTGACAGTGCTCCAGAAGGGATTTATCCAGTAAGTAATAAGTGCTGTATTTCAATTATCTATTCTGTTACTGCCTGTAACAAGGAATTTAAAAAATGTTCTATCAGACTCTGCCTATGTGCTGTTATGTCTGGTGGCTATTGCTACAGTGGAAAGCAGAGGCAACCATTTTTGCATTATATTGTTAGTTCTCCATTTGTTCAGGTTTTCTCTAGTTCCTAGAGCACCCCCAAAGGAATAATTAATTTAGAAATTAAACAGCTGAAAGCTGCAATTTGTTTAAAAAATATTTAATCCCTGAGCTGCAAACCAAAGCACTTCACCCACAATATTCTTCTCCATGCTGCCTGACGTCTTCCTTTTCCTACCCCCTGAATTGCCTTTGCCCATACCTGGCCATGCATAACACTACAAATTGTATCTGAGGACATATTATTGTAGAAAAAGATGAAAGAAGTAGATCAATAGAAAATGCACAGAGGAGCACTATCTACCCAATGCATGGGCTTTTGTAGATTTCAAAATTGTAAATATTTGTAAAATTAAAGAAAATAAATTGGCCATTTGAGGTTACAGAGGGGTTTTTAGGCATTTGCAGATGCAGGGGTTATATAAAAGCACCTTAGCTCTTACCAAGCACTCATTTGTCAGACTATATTGCACTGCTAAACTCATTACAAGATGTTCATCATGCCTGCAAAATACTATATATCTCCCCATGCACTTTGCTACAATTACAAATTCAAAATAAAAATTATAAAATTCAGCTAAAACTAAAAATGGGAATTTTAGACAAAGCTAGTTATCTAATTTGGCACAGTCCTGACTTCTGCAGTTGATCAGGACAGCTTATTTCTCTTGCCCAAGTGCACAGAATCATTCATGTCCATAGAGACTTTGAGGTGAAAAACAACATTTTTATTACGTAATAGTGAAGTCAAATTCTAAAGAACTTTACATCATGGGTTATAACGGAACATCTAACATTAATTTTAATGAATGTACTACAGTGATCAAATAGTCGTTGTGGCTTCGTACAGATATTTGGGGAGGTTAGGGGGAGGTTTGATCGCTTTAAAAATGGCCACTGAATCTAAGGTAAGTCAGGGGGAGAGGGGCTAGTAGGGGGGTTCACAGAATCACAGAATCATAGAAAATTAGAGTTGGAAAGGACCTCAGGAGGTCATTCTACTCCAACACCCTGCTCAAAGCAGGACTGCCCCCAACTAGATCACTCCAGTCAGGGATTTGTCTAGCCGGGACTTAAAAACCTCCAAGGTTGGAGATTCCACAGCCTTTCTAGGTAACCTGTTCCAGTGCTTCACCACCCTCCTAGTGAGAAAGTTTTTGCTAATATCCAACCTAAACTGCCCTTGCTGCAGCTTGAGACCATTGCTCCTTGTTCTGCCATCTGCCACCACTAAGAACAGTCTAGCCCCATGCTCTGTGGAACCCCCCTCCAGGTAGTTGAAGGCTACTATTAAATCCCCTTTTAAGTCTTCTCTTCTTCAGACTCAATGAACCCAGTTCCCTCAGCCTGTCCTCAGAAGTCATGTGTCCCACCCCTAACCATTTTCATTGCTCTCCACTGGACTCTCTGCAGTACATCCACATCCTGTCTGTAGTACCAAAACTGGACACAGTACTCCAGATGTGGCCACACCAGTGTTGAATAGAGCGGAATAATTACTTTTCTCAATCTACTGGCAACACTCCTACTAATGCAGCCCAGGATGCTGTTAGCCTTCTTGGCAACAAGAGCACACTGCTGACTCATATCCATCTTATTGTCCACTGTAACCCCCAGGTTCTTTTCTGCAGAGCTGCTGCTTAGACTATTAGTCCCCAGGCTGCAGCAGTGCATGGGTTGGGGAGGATCAGGGAGGCAAGCAGACTCAGATAGGGTCCACGGGGGAGGTGGGGGCCGGAGAGGGTCAGAAGAGCAAGCGGCATCCACAAGGGAGATTGGGAAGGGATAGGGGAGGTTCTGCAGGGGATTGGAGGAGCAAGCAGAGTCTGTGGGGGAAGCAGGGGAGCAGGCAGGATCCATGGGAGGGATTGCTGGGGCAGGCAGAATCCGCAGGGAAGACTGGGGAGGCAGGTGAGGTCTACGGGGGTAATTAGGGAGCAGGCAGGGTTTGCAAGGAGAATTGGGCGGTGTGGTAGAATCAGGGGGGCTCATGGGGTCCACTGGCGGGGTCTCTGGGGGATGCAGCAAGGGGCCAGAGGGCTAAAAATAACCAGGTGCCAGAGCAGTGGGTAGGAAAAGCACAGCCCTGAGGCTGGGGCCAATGGCTGGGCTTTCCCAGCCCAAGGGATGTGCTGGGAACTGTACAGAAGTTCAGGAAAGTTAGATCAGTCTAAAAATGGCCAACCCATTCTAGGTTAGACTACCTCAGAGGTAGGGTTAACTTAGATCAGATCAGCCATTTTTAGACTGATCTACCCTTCTTGAAAATTGAGTACAATTTGTATTTAGATGGACTTAACAAGGGATCTAAGCATAAGGTCTACACCTGGGAGATCTAAGATAGATCGAGTGGCCATTTTGGATGCCATCTAATCTACCCCTAACCTCCCCAAACGTCTATATGTACCCCCATGTGACCACAGAAAATACCAGTTCCAGTTTCTGCTGATCAATTTTGAGGCTTTGGGCTTTCAATGTAAAATGTTGACACTGTAATAGCCAAAGCAATCTCTAACTTGTGCACTGCTAAGTTCTATAACCTAGAACAGGGCAACTCTCTCAAAAGCAGTACACATTTCCATAACAAAATCAACAGTGCAGCTTCAGGGTGGTGGTTTTCCACTATTCTGATTGGCAATATGTCTGGAACAACCTATATAACCATCTCAAAAGAGGGAGATATGCGGGGCCAGGAGAAAGAGAACATGCCAGAGGGTTTGTAGTTCAATGAGATGGCTCAATGAGGATTCTAGCCTGGACTCTTGCTCTCAGTGAGGTAGCAACCTCCCCACTGCGCTCCATCCATTTTATCCACAGACTATTAAACGCAAGGAATAGTAAACTATCTTCAAAAACCATGCTGGAGAAGAGTCTGGATGATACCTAATCTGTGGCATGGCAGTTAGAACATGGTGATGGGAAATCAGAATAAAGTTACAACATCCCCTATCAGTGACAGCTCTTCTGGCTACTGCCCTAACCACTTAGCTTTTGGAGCTAAAACATAGAAGTTCCTGCCTCCTCATTTTTTCTGGAACTTAATGGCAGCATATACACCTGCATAGCCACATACCTGCCCAGCCAGTGTGTAGCCTACTGAGTATGTCCACAATGCATGGGCAATAAAATTGCAAACTATGCTTAAGTGTTAAAATACTGTTTATCTGGCTGCACAAGTGTCATTTAGCTACATAAATGGGAACAGAATTCTGCCACATTGCACAACCACCCCAGTATAACTTCTCCAAAAGCCTAAAAAATGTTGAGATTTTTCAGTTTTCTTTTTTTGTCTTTTCCTTTATTTATAATTTCCCTTTCTCTTCTTCTCTTTTCCCACTCATTTGTTTCAGTGTTGCACAGTGGTACTCAAATTCCAGCCCATGGACCAGATTCAGAGTACGGAGCCATGTCATCCCCACAGGTCCGGAAATTTGGCAGTAGGGAAGCAGTAGCAGTATTAATTGCTCCCAGAGCTGTGGTAATTAATGTCGCCACCATTCCCCCGCTGCTAGATTTCCAGACCCAGGGAGTGGCTCACATGACATGGCCTTGCATGGCAGATTGCACCGGCATGCGAGGTCATGTCACAGGCGAACTTGGCACCTGGGGTCAGGATGGTGCATGGAGTTGTGCTGTGGCCAGAACTGGCACGTGGAGGTACTCCAAATCACAACCACAGACTGAATCTGCACTGGATCAGGCCCACGGATGGACCCTGCATGCAGGATCCAGCCCCCAGACCAGGCCCATGCCACTCATCTAGCCCGTGGACAAGAGGGGTTGAGCACCACTGCTCTTTATGGTTCTACCACTGCTCTACCACTGCTCATTGGATGAAGTCCCTCAGTCTGAAAAACAATGGTCTAAGTCAGAGATTCTCAAACATTTTCTTATTCCGTACTCCCTCCAGATTTACCAGCTGCCCGCATACCCCTACCAGCATACATTTTATATTTTAACCCCTTAAATGCCAATTATTATTATAATGAAAATTAAATCTGCCATTATACAATTTTTCCCATGTACCCCCTAGAGTTGTCCTGTGTGCCCCACCTACCCGCCCCCCCGTGCATACCATCATTTCACAATTTCTCCCATGTAACCCCCAGTGCATACCACAGCTTGGAAACCCCTGGTCTAGGTCAATGGTGCTCAAACTATGGCATGTAAGCCAGACCTCAGCCATGGATCAACATTACTTGGCCCACAGGGCTCCTCACCAGTCCAGAAACTGTAACAGGGGAGCAGTGGCAATGTTAATATGGTTGCAGGGGAATGGTGGCAGCCTTTGCTCCCCTGTCACCTAATTTCTGGACCAGTGGGGATCCCTACAGGCTGGATAGCATGGCCCCGCAAGCCAGAGTATGCCAGCACACAGGGCTAGGCTGCAGCCAGATCCAGTGTGCCAGGGCAGCACCCTGGTTTATGCCCATGGACTGACCCCAGGCATGGGTTCTGGTCCACAGGACCAGATAGGTTGAGCAACACTGGTCTAGATGTATCTTTACAGAACATTTAGCTGCATGATTTCTGAACAGATCTAGCCCAAACCAAACCCCACTGACAAATACACATGTAAATGAGTTTTGCCTCAGGACCTTAATAAGAATATCCTTGTCACTATTGTCAAATTATAAACATGTCTTTAGAAATAAAAGATGCACACACCACTGATGTTTAGCACAGTGAGCGACAATTTCATTGTTTCCATAAGTAAAAATAACAACACCACATGTCCTACAAGGGCAACATAATTCTAAAATTATGTGCAGATCAAATTTTTCAACTGAAAAAAAATCACATTTAAAAATCATAAAAAGTAGTGGAGAAAGGGACATCAATATGTCATCTAGTTCAACCCCCCTGCTGAAGGCAGAATCATCACAGACTAAACCATACCAATCAAGTGTTTTTCTAGCCTCTTAAAATGTCCAAAGATAGACATTCCACAACCTGTTCCAGTGCTTAACTGCTCTCACCCTCAGAAAATGTTAAGTACTACTGCTAGAAGTAATACCCCCCCAAAAAAGATAGAACTTGAGATATCCAAGAATATTGTATCTACTTTTCTCTTTGCCCATGTTTCCACCTTGTACATGGGACATCACTGTTTCTCTGGCCAGTTTTGCCTTTTATTCATTAGAGATCACTCATATACTAGCAGAAGGAGAGACAGAAAAACGTGATTCCAAAACTATTAGGGCTGGCAAACAATTAAGAAGTTTGATCATGATTAAGAAGTTGTGTGATATAAAAAAATTAGTCACAATTAATCACAATTATAATCACACAGCTAAAAACTCAAAATGATGTGCATAAAAACTCAAAATTTTGCAAAATTATGCAGGTACTTTGTATGGGGAGGGGGTATTTGTGATGGCGTGGGAGGCTGTGGGTGTGTGTCTAGGGTTTGAAGCCCAGGGAGGGGAGGTCCCCACATGCCCTAGCAGGATGCAAGGTACTGTGAATCTGGAATGAGGAGCAGCAGCAAGGCTGGGTGTGCTGTGGCTTAGGAGTGAGGGGCAGACAAATGCACATACACAGACAGATGGACACACACACACACACACACACACAGAGCACCCTGTAGGGAAGTCTGTGGAGAAAAGGGGCATGGGGGAGGGAATGGGCAGGAGGGGCAGATTGAGGCCCCCATGGTGAGGAAGGAAGTGGGGCTGGGACAGAGGCATGCACTGTGGTGAATGGGACTCAGGGCCAGGGCAGGTTGTGGGATGGAGCCATGGCTGGCTTGTCCAGGGTTTCGGGGGGGCCAGCTCCATGCCGCTGTGTGCACCCCTGGGGGAAGCATGGGGGACATGTGCCCCCCCGGATTTATTTGTGGGGCAGAGGCAGGATGCACACTGTGGGTTTGGGCTCTGCACTCTGCTGCCTTTGCCCTGGGAGTAGTTAACCACACTTGCAGAGCAACTGTATCATTTACTATGGCCTAGAAGAGAAAAGGAAAGGATTCTGAGGGAAAAAAAGTTATTCTATTAAATAAACTTATATCTAAAATTAGTTACACAAAGTCTTTTAATGACCATTTATGGTGACTCTTATTCACATGATTGTTTCTATCCTTAGGATCACAACTATGAACTACAACATGTTTTATTTTTGAATTAGGGTGAAAAAGTGTGACAGATCACTTATCATCAGGGATCCATAATTAAAATGAAATGCCACTAATATATAGGTGTGTATGTGTGTGTGTATATATATCTGTAATGGTGTTTCATTTTAATCATGGAAAACTGGATTTTGGGTTACTTTTTTAAATCCAAAAATTGGGGAATCACATTCTCTGTTCAGACTTCATTTACTAGAAGAGTCACAATCAATAGCAAATAAAAAAAAATTTCCTTCCAAAAGGTAATTATGTTATTATTGTTACCATATTTCAGGATCTGCCAGCATTTCTTTTATGAACAAGCACCACCTTTAAGAGTCCATAACTCATTGATAAAAATTTGTCTTAGACTGAAAATGTGATATAAAAATCCCCTAAAATACATATAAAAAAATCCCTATTTTTTCTACCAAGCTGTGGAGGACTTCATGCAGTTGTGTTTAAGTTGTTCAATGCAGACGCATTATGTGCTAGTCCCTGAGGACATGTGTACATGTGCACACAGAACAACAGCATTCAATTAAATGAAGTTTACCAATTTGAAGAAGCATTTTATGTACTTTCCATTTTAAAACAGCTTAAAAGGAAAGCTTTGGAAGTAAGGGGCCCTTAATGTTGAAAAAGTCCTTATTTAAAAAACAAAAAAGCAAAAAACAAACAAATAACACAGGCAAAAAGAAGTCCTTAAATGATTAATTCACTAGAGAAACTTTTCTCATATTTACCACACTATTCATATCATCCTAAGCCAGTTCTGTAGGTAATAACATCTTGCAACATTTGAAAAATTATGAAGTATCCTATCAGAAACTGACATCCCTAAAGACTTAAAATATAGAGACAAGTAGACAAGAGTTAATTTAGCAGAATAATTTCTAAAAAAAGTATACACATACATACTTAACAGACAAAAAATACAGGCATTCTCAACTGAATTACAACAAAAAAAAGGAACCAACAAGTACCAATAGCATGGTGTCAGACTGACATCCACAGAAGCAATAAAGTTCAGGAGAATGAGTAAAATTCCATCCCTAAAACATTCTATTCTGCTTCTGTGGTTATGTGATCTCCCATCAGGGCCTGATCTCACACCACAAGACTGATCCAAAGCCCATTGAAGTAGATGAAATGTCTCCTACTGGCTTCAAGGAGCTTTGTATCAGACCCTATGAAGTAAAACAATAAAATATACATTTCTGCATAATATTGTTCATATATAGCTAATCACAGCTAATCACAGTCTAACCAGGAGGTGTCACAACAGAGGTAATTAAGAAGAGTCAGCTTTCGGTAGAATTGACCTGTTATTATGAGTTGAAGTCAGATCTTAATGTTATTTTACTGTGGTGTCATTATATGTATCACAGTTATGCCCTCTGAAAGTCAGAACATTTGGTTTCCAAAAATGGAACAGTAAAAAATCTAAACTAGTTTACTAGCAAGAAACTTAAAGCCATATTGCATGCAGAATTTTTTATTTCATTAGAAAGCAGATCACCAAAAAGCTTTCAAAACATGTATTCATAAGGGGTTGTTCATAGAACAAGAGGGCACATGGTTTTCTTGCACTCAGTAAAACCAAAGCAGAATCAAACAAATAAATAAACAAGACACTCTTCTTTCTGTGTTAAATACAAGGGGGGGAGGGGGGGGGGGAGCCTGGTGGTTTCCTAGATAAAAGGCATAATCCATTCTGAGTGGAGTCAATAACAAAACTCCCACTGACTTCAAGGAAGCATGACCAGGCCCAAAGTCACACTCATATATTTATTGTTTTAAAGAGGTAGTAAACTGTGAGTCCTGAAATAACAATTAACGTGGTCATAAAAGCTGGTGAAAGAAAAGTCCCATTGTTGTGAATTAAGTGGCTCCTCTTTTCTCCAGTCCTTGTTCACAGATTATAGGAAAGATCAGAAACTGAAAAAAGAGCAATATAAAACCTGATACTGATCACACTTATGTTGGTGTCAACAGATTTACACAAATGTAAGAGAAGTCAGAATCAGACCCATCACCTCCAAGCTTGCCAAGACAGCAGAGAATGACAACTCAATCATCCTGGCACCCCCATCTCAAATCACTTTACAACAGTTCTGCAATCTAATCTGGGCCCTTTACCTTAATTTCTCCCATTTCTAGATTGCAGACTGAAACCACTTGCTGGTTTCTTGGGGGGACAAGGAAGAAGTACAAGAAACTTCCAAAGGGCCCAAATATTTCAAGTTCACTTTTTGAACCTTATTTCATTGTTTCATAATGAAAACAGAAATACAGTTCCCAGATAACCTTGTTAATAAGACATAAAACAAATGCTAGATTCCCTAATAACTGCCTAGTTCTTGGTAAATTTCATAGCATTTCAATGCAGAACCATATGTTACTATTACTCATTTTCACTTCCAGATGTGTTCACAATGCACTAGGTGCTGGACAAACACCAAAGAAGGGGCAACATCTATCCCACAGAGGAAAATAAACAAGCATGGCAGAGTGTGTGGAAAGGGGGACCAAGCTTGTTAATACAGAGATTCGACTACCTTCATCCCAGCTTCAACCAACATTAAGAAATCTTCATACGTAGACCAATAGAAACAGCTGTTTCTTTGGATCAGTAACCAAAATAATATACTTTTAAAAAATTAATTGTGGATCAACCCAAAATATTTATTTTCTTTCCTCATTGAACCTAAAACCTAAAAAAAATCTGAAGATGGAACTAAATATTTTCTTCAGTCAAAACCAAAACACTTTTTAGATGCGTTTAAATCATCAAAATTAACATCAAATTTAGCTCAATTTGGAAATGAAACATCAGACTAAATTTAAAAAACAAAACATTCCATTAGAATGTCAAAACCTAATATGTTAGTTTTGAAATTTTGTATTTATTTTTGTTTTACCCCAAGCCTTATGCCAAATGCTACATGAATTCACAATAATTTACATTACCTTAACCCTGTATTTTATTCATCCAAAACATTTCACCAAGGCTATTTCTAAGTTTGTGCCTTATATTTCAGATGGGACAGCATTTGTCCTCCTGCTCATCCCTCCTCCTGTATGGAGAGCTGGGACAGAAACTGCCCACACTTGGATATTCCTAGTTGATAAGAATTTCTGACCTGTTCCCTTACCCCCCACCCCCTTACTCTACACTTCCTTATTCTTTCTCTGAGGAGTGCAAGTTACACTTATCCTTTTCCCTAGCTATTTCCAGGTGCTGCTAATCTTTCCTCTATGCTGCTGCTGCTTCTCCTTGTTTCTGGCAGACTCTACAGATTTACAAGTCGAAGGGATCTTACCTCTGACTCCCTCTTTGTTGCTCTGTCTGCGACCACGTTGGGAACAGGGAGTGATGGATATTAGGGACGACTAAGACTTCCCTTGCTGCTAGCAGCCTGTTGTGGAGAGATAGAGATGCTGCTTTCTCCTCCCTCCGTCTTTCTCTCAGCCTCCTCCTCCTCCTGCCCCCTCCCTCCCATACACACAGTCTAGCTTTGTCTGGGTTCCAGTACAACAAACCACCTCTCACCATCAGCTGCCCTGGGGATGAAGAGCACAAGTTACTGCTACCCTTGCAGCCCCTTTCCTCCTCTCCCCTGCTTCCCACTGCACATGGTATCTTCCCAAATAGACCTGCCTAATTTGGATCTAGGGTCTGCACAATTTCAGTCGCTGTAGGAGGCAAAGAGTTGTCAGGGTAAGAAGGTGTATAAGACAGAGGAAATATAAAGAACTGGAAGCATGTGTGTGTGCGCGCGCGTGCGTGTGCGCATGTGTGTGTGTCCATGCATGCACAGGTGTGCATGTGTGTGTGTGCATGCATGTGCATGATGTACATGATTTATAGTGGTCAAAACCTCCACTGGAAATTATCTTCATAGATCTGCACAAATCAGAGAGATACCTGAAATCATCCCACTTGTATCTGTTTATCCTGTACTGCTTGTTTACCTTTTTTTTCTTTGGGGGGGAGGGAGGGAACTAAGTTTCTAATCTTTTTCCTTGCAAGAATAAACATGAAAAGCTAAACCAAATGATTATGCAAACCACACACTAAGACTGAAAACTTGTCTCTCAATTTTCCTAAGGATCACAGGATATTCACAGTCCCTTCGAAATAGGAATGAATAACAGTTGTGGAAGTGTGGAAAATCATAGTCATAAATCCTTTCCTTTCTGATGCCTACATTGTATATATGTCACTCTTTCATAGTATCTGATAAAGTGAGCGCAGGCAGAAAACCTTATGTCAGATATCTCTGATTTAGTTAATCTGTAAACTGCAAATCTACGCTGACTTCCACCCATCCTGTTGTCATTTTCACCAGGTAAGTTAGTTGAAAGCTACTGCAGGTAATGAATCTGATAATCAAATCTCTTACCTTCTACCTTTTATTTCCTCTGTTGCTCAGGCCAAGCATCAGATACATAGAGCTAGGTGTCATCACAACACTAAATACATCTTTAGAAACATAAGAGTATATATCTCTGCACTGTCCTGGCTTGGTGCCTGGGGTGGGTGCTCCTCTAGCCCAGCCCTGGTTATGCTGCTGGGTTATACCACTGGTTCAGCTTCCTGTAGCCTCTGTCATCTGTTGCAATGAGTAACCCAGAAAAGGGCTACTGCAGTAACTCACCTCTTTGCCTCACCTTTGCAATTTTCTCTTGTCTCCAACTGCTGTGCCACTGCACAGCTCAGCCTGCTTTTACTCTGTCCCTCCCCACCCTGTCTCTGATTTGCTGCGGATTAAAAACCCCTAGGAACAAAGCCCCCAGTACAGGTTCCTAGGTAGCAGTGTACCTTTATTGCCCATGCTTGGGGGTGAGCAGAGAAACATTACCAGGGCAGATAACAGACAGGATGATTCTAGAAGAAAGGTTAACTTGATTAAAGGAAAATCAAGGGTTGTTACTACACATGGAGTGAAGAGTTTAGCAAAAAGCAAGTAGATAATAATAAGCTATGAAGTCAATTTACTCCCTTAGATCCACCTGAATAGAAATGCGGCTGTCCCTGCCCTTCAGTTTGTTTTATATTTTGAGTGGAGCAGGAATCAAAAGAGCGTGCTACCCAAACCTCCTAGATTGGTCCTGCTCACAGTTGTCTGGAAGGTTGCTGGACCTATCTATCTTCAGCTGGAGATCATCAAAACAGGTTACTTTCCACATCAGAATATGTACACCACTAACTCAAATGGAAGAGAATGATCATTTAAAGCACAGAACCATACTGTGCCCAAGCTTATAAGTGGAGCTACCTGGTACAATCTCCTAGTTATCATAGTGCCTAAGCCAGTGATTCTCAACCTTTTTTGACCCAAGAAACCCCTTAAGTTAGACTCAAGGCACCCCTTGAAAAATGCCTATTTGAAATCTCATGATTTATCTTATGAATCATGTGTAGCTGCTAGCCCGCCTAGGTGTTGCTGTAGCATCCTGGCTGAGAATCATTGAGCTAAGAAATTGTAAGTCAATTAAAAAGAATAATAATCAGTATGAACAATCAGCCCTGACAGCTCAAACTCCAGCAAGGAACCTGACTGACCTTCTTAGGGCATCAGTGTCAGAATAAAATTTTTCTGTCTTAATCTTTTAATTTCTTTTAATCTTTTCATTTCAACCCAACTTTATCCTATCCTGAAGATATGGAGGGTTTTTCTAAAAGCTCATGTGCAGTTTTTCCTATGGTTAATATATTGAATCTTCCTTTTTTAAATGGATTCTTATATACCATATTAACCAGAATCCAAGAAAACTTAGCATTCAATATGACTCCCCCAATAATTAGATTCTACACATGGAAAATGTGTACATTTCTTACAGGTTTCCATGTATAGAATCTAATTATCGGAGGGTCATCTTAAATTCATCCCCACCACTGCTACAGTGGGGAAAGCAGCAGAAAGGGGCCAGGCAGTGGGGGGATAGATAGCAGGGGGGCAAGGAGAAGAGGGGAAATCAGCCAGACACCTGCCCTTGCCCTCTGTCCCCACTGCTGCCTGCTCTCTCCCCCACAGTGCCAGCACCACCTGACACCTGCCCCCACCACCTCTGCCCTCCCTGCAGCCTCTGGCCCCTTGCCTGCCCCTCTGCAGCCTCTGCTCCCCTCTTGCTGCTTACTGCCAGTTGCAGCTCTAGTCCCATTCTGGCCTGGGGTATGGAACACATGGTAGCTCTGGCCCTGTCCTGGCCACACAGCAGCGTGCTCTGGCCCTGGGGTGCTAGAACTGCTGCCAATGCCACAGCTGCTGTGCAATTGGGCCAGGACCAGAACTACCACATGCTCTGTGCCCTGGGCCGGAATACAGTCCAAATTGTGACTGATGGTAAGCAGCTGGGAGGGCGGGTCAGGGGCAGAGACTGTGGGGGATAGTTGCGGGGGCAGAGGTAGTAAGGAGAGAAGTGGAGGGGTGGACTGGCAGAGGGGGAAGGTAGAATGGTGTGGCAGCAGCTGTGGCTCTGTCTCTGACCCCAAGCCCAAGTTGGGGCTGGAGCCGGAGTCACAGCAGTCACTTGCGCCACCCCCTCCCCCTGCCTTGTACTTGAATCCAAGACAAGGGGCTTTTCCACCCTATGTTGAATAGGGAAAAAAACCTTGTCTTGGATTTGAGCAAATAAGATCAATCAATATTTCTTTATTGATAGTAAAACCTCAGTAGTATAAATTAATCAATGAATGCAAACAGGAATACCATATATTTAAAAGTAGAATTATGATAATTCTATAGCATATGAATAGGCATTTAGACTGAACAACAGGATGAGAAAGCCAGGTTCAGTCTTTCTATATAATTTTTAAAATGACACAAACTTCTGAACTGTATTTTCTAAAATAAATAACCAGTTGTCTTAAAAGCTTCTTTAGTGGCCTGTACCAGCAGATAAGACTTTTGCTATCAGTGAACATCAGGCTTTAGTAAATTGATTAAATTATATAATGCTTGGTGTCCTAAATACTAAAAGAAATTGGAGGAAACAAGTATCACAGAACAAACAAACTATTAAACCTAATTACTAATAACTGCTATTTATATGAACCATGCAAAAAGCAGCATGTTCGCCCATTTAAAACATATGACTGTCCTAGATCCTAGTTCAGCAGTAGAAAGAAATTAGTACCTTGACTAGACATTCCATTTCCATAAAAGAAATGACTAGATTTTACAAAATCTTTGCGCAGTTTATGATGTCAAGGTGCTGTATGATCTTTCAAATTTTCCCTGATTTGATTAAAATGATTGTGTTTGATCATAGAGCTGACAACTGTTTCCTGGAAAGCTTCACAAAGAAACTAAGGTGCTGATTAATTGAGTCTGCTCCACATTCTAATTAAAACACTCCAGCATTTCTGCAGCATCATGGGTATAAGCCCCCACAGGTTTAAAAGTGGCCGCTGGGGCACTTTAACTAAAGATCATCAAATGAAAGTGTCCCATGGCCATTTTTAAATGTGCGGGGGCTTAATACATGTGACACTGTGGTGTTTTAATTAGAATGGGTCTCCAAGAATCACTTTAATTAAAATGCCCCCACCCCCAACCACGTGTATAGGCAGTCCTAGTACTGGATCAAATAATAGCTGATATGACAGCCTATCTTGGATGAATCTGTTGTAGATTGAATCTGCTTGAGTTACCATGTCAACCCCAAGATGTATTTTGTATGTTCTTATTTATTTTAGATTAAATTACATTGTCCTCCCTCCCTCTGTCCTGGAACCTAAAGAGAAAAAACTCAGGTCACATCAAGTCAGAGAAAGCCCATGATGATCACATATGAAATATCATCACTGTGAAAGGAGCATCAGCTACATTAAGTGATCAAGGAAGAGTTGTTGATGGAAGAGATTGTTTAATAAGGGAAAAAATGATCACTCTTTTTCTTTCAAGTGTTTGCAAAGATAAGAGATAGGACTGTAAATGATGAGGGCAGGGCTGGCCTTACAGTTGGGCAACCTCACAGGGCACTGTGGTCAGGGAGGTGCCGCACACATGCGCGCACACATGTTTGAGCAACACGTGCTCACAACAGCACTCTCCCCCCGCCTTGCCCCACCCTGCCCCGCCTTGGCTGATCCCTGCCCCAGGCAGAAGCAACAGTGCCCAGCCCAACCTGCCGCCTGCCTCCAGCTGCTGCTCAGAAGGAGCTGAGCCATACATGTGTGGGCAGGGTGGTGCCTACTCCAGTCTGCTCTCCTTGGTCCCGCACAGTAGCAGTGGTGCTTGCTCATGAGGAAGCAGGTCTCCTGATCCAGCCCAGCAGCTCCCCACAGGGATTCATAGATTCATAGATTGTAGAGTCAAAACGGACCACAATGGATCATCATGTCCGACCCCCTGCCCCTGGCAGAAAAGAGGACTGAGTTCAGATGACCCCAGCCAGGTGACTATCTAGCCTCCTCTTGAAGACCTCCAAGCTAGGTGATAGCACCACCTCTCTTGGAAGCCCATTCCAGATCCTGGCCACCCTTACTGTGAAAAATTTCTTCCTAATATCTAACCTAAATCCCCTCTCAACTAGTTTACACCCGTTATTCCTAGTCACTCCCTGGGGCGCCTTAGTAAACAGCGCTTCTCCTATTCCCCGTTGACCTCCCCTAATAAATTTATAGGCAGCCACAAGTTCTCCCCTCAGCCATCTCTCGTGAAGGCTGAAGAGATTCAGCTCTCTCAACCTCCCCCCATAGGGTCTATCACGAAGACCACTAATCATGCAAGTGGCCCTCCTCTGGACCCTCTCAAGATTCCCCGCGTCCCTCTTGAAGTGCGGCACCCAAAACTGGACATAGTACTCCAACTGTGGCCTGACCAGTGCCACATAGAGGGGGAGCATCACCTCCTTTGATCTATTAGTCATGCACCTGCTCATGCACAACAAGGTGCAATTGGCCTTGTTGATGGCCTCGTTACACTGCTGGCTCATGTTCATCTTGGAGTCAATTATGACTCCAAGATCCCTCTCTGCCTCCGAGCTGCTGAGAAGGACACTCCCTAACCTATAGGTGTACTGGGGGTTCCTCCTTCCCCGGTGGAGTACCTTACATTTATCTTTATTAAATTGCATCCTATTTCTCTCTGCCCATTGATCCAACCTGTCCAGGTCAGCCTGAATCTGCTCCCTGCCCTCTGGTGTACTAACTTTGCCCCATAACTTGGTATCATCAGCGAACTTGGAGAGGGTGCTCTCCACTCCCTTGTCCAAACTGCTGATGAAGATATTGAATAATATCAGTCCAAGGACTGAACCCTGCAGGACCCCACTGCCCACCTCCCTCCAGGCCCAGAAGGAACCATCCACCACCACTCTCTGGTGCAGTCCCTAAGCCAGTTGGCCACCCACCTGATCATGTAGGCATCCGCTCTGCAGTCTGCTAGCTCCCCAATGAGGATAGGGTGTAAAACTGTGTTGAAGGCCTTCCTAAAGTCCAGGAAGATGACATCAGCCTCGGCTCCCGCGTCCAGGCAGTGTGTGACCTGGTCATAGAAAGCTACAAGGTTTGTCAGGCAGGATCTACCTGTGACAAACCCGTGCTGGTTTCCCCTCAGCATCGTTTCCCCTGCTGGGCCTGCACAAATGTGTTTTTTGATTATTTTCTCTAGCATTTTCCCAGGAATAGAGGTAAGACTGACTGGTCTAAAGTTACCCGGCTCATCCCTTCTCCCTTTCTTGAAAATGGGCACCACATTGGCCCTTCTCCAGTCCTCAGGGACCTGGCTGGAGCACCACGAGTGCTCGAACAGCTGTGCCAGCGGCTCAGCTATGACACCGGCCAATTCTTTCAGCAGCCGTGGATGGAGGTCATCCGGGCCTGCTGACTTGTACCCATCCAGCTCCTCCAGGAGCTCCTTAACTATTTCAGAACTAACCGTAGGTGGACTGGTGCCATGTGGACATCCGTCAATGATCAAGGTGGGGGAATTGGCTTGGTCGGTACATAGAAATACTGAAGCAAAGAACAATAAGAGCCCTGCTTTTTTCCCCCGCGTCAACCACCAACTGTCCTGATTTGTCCTGCAGGGGCCCTCTGTTGCTCTGAGCTTTCCTTTTGCCCACCCACACCAGAAGACAGGCAGATGATCCAGGCTGACCTGGACAGGCTCAGCAAGTGGGCGGACGAGAATCTGATGGTGTTCAACGCCGATAAATGCAAGGTTCTCCACCTTGGGAAGAAAAACCCGCAGCATCCTTATAGGCTTGGCAGTGCTATGTTGGCTAGCACTATGCAAGAAAGAGACTTGGGGGTCATCATTGACCACAAGATGAACATGAGCCTGCAGTGCGATGCTGCGGCTAGTAAAGCGACCAAAACGCTGGCTTGCATCCATAGGTGCTTCTCAAGCAAATCCCGGGATGTCATTCTCCCCCTGTACTCGGCCTTAGTGAGGCCGCAGCTGGAGTACTGCGTCCAGTTTTGGGCTCCACAATTCAAAAAGGATGTGGAGAAGCTTGAGAGAGTCCAGAGAAGAGCCACGCGCATGATCAGAGGTCAGGGAAGCAGACCCTACGATGACAGGCTGAGAGCCCTGGGGCTCTTTAGCCTGGAAAAGCGCAGGCTCAGGGGTGATCTGATGGCCACCTACAAGCTTATCAGGGGTGACCACCAGTATCTGGGGGAACGTTTGTTCACCAGAGCGCCCCAAGGAATGACAAGGTCAAATGGTCACAAACTACTACAAGATCGTTTCAGGCTGGACATAAAGAAGAATTTCTTTACTGTCCGAGCCCCCAAGGTCTGGAACAGCCTGCCACGGGAGGATGTTCAAGCGCCTTCATTGAACACCTTCAAGATGAAACTGGATGCTTATCTTGCTGGGATCCTATGACCCCAGCTGACTTCCTGCCCTTTGGGCGGGGGGCTGGACTCGATGATCTTCCGAGGTCCCTTCCAGCCCTAATGTCTATGAAATCTATGAAATGTACTTGAAGAAGGACTTTTTATTGACCTTGATTGTTGAAGCCAGCCTGAGCTCAAGCCCCGCCTTGGCCTGTCTAACTGATTCCCTGCAATAGCGCGCCGGGGAGATATATTCCTCCTTGGTGGCTGCTCCCTGCTTCCATTGCCTATACATCTCTTTCTTTTCCCCCAGACTCTCCTGGAGTTCCCTGTTCAGCCAAGGGGGCTTTTTTGCCCCCTTACCTCCCTTCCTATGTAATGGGATAGACTCCTTTGGAGCCCCAAGGATCACTCCCTTGAGATACCTCCAACCCTCCTGGACCCCCATATGCTCTATGTTCTTGAGTTGCATCCCCTCACTAACTAGTCTTCTAAGCTTGCTAAAGTTGGCCCTTCTGAAGTCCAACACCTTAGCCCCACTAGTTACTTTACCACCCTTTGCTGGATAGTGAACTCGACCAAGTGATGGTTACTATCTCCCAGGCTACCATGAACTTGCATGTTCCCCACGAGATCATCCCCTGTTGCTAAGACCAGGTCAAGCAAGGCGCTACCCCTGGTGGGACTAGACACCACCTGGGTTAGGTGGAGGTCCTGCACACAGTGCAAGAACCTCCATGAGCAGCTTGTTTTGGCTGTCTGCTCCTCCCAGCAGATATCTGGATAGTTTAGATCTCCCATGACCACTGCCTCCCTCGCCTGTGTGGCGTCTGCTAGCTGCCCAGAGAATACATCATCTAGGTCTTGATCCTGATGAGAAGGCCTGTAGTAGACCCCCACAACCCGTCAATCAATCACAGCCTCATCATCCCTGATCCCCCTTAGCCTGCTCACTGCCTCCTGGAGTTCCCTCACTTGCTCCTCCAAGGCCCGAAGGTGGGCACATGAGGGACAGGCGAGGGGGCTCCCGCCCTCCCCCGATGGCAGGGTCACCGCCAGGCCACCCCTGCAGACAGGGGGCAGGGCTCCGTCTGAGTGGACACCTCAGAGGAACCACGGGTGGGCAGCGCCATCTGAGCTGCAGCCACCTTCCATGCTCTTACCTCAGCTGCTCTTACCTTAGCTGCTGAGCTTCGAGTCATCATTGCTCTTGCTAGGTGCTCCTTCTTGTCGCTTACTCTTTGTGCACCCACCTCGCGCAAACGCAGGCGCGCTCTGTTCATGTGTGGCTCGAGAGCGCGGCTCCCTGCCCGGCTCAGCAAAGAGGAATCCCCCTCTGGAACCTCTGCAGCTGCGCCAGCTCCTGCCTCACCTTCGGGGGGGGGTCAGCTGCCGCTTCTGCCCCCGCTGTTGCTTCTCAGCCTCCGCCGCCTCAGGTACATTGCAGGGGGCACACATGTGCTGAAAGCCTGCATGTGTGCCCAGTCAGCCTCCTCTCCCTCCTATTGCACCCAACTGCTGGGATTTGGACCAGGGATTTATTTCTGAAACTTCCACTACTACTATTGTATATTTAAACTCAAAAACAGGGTGCCAAAATACAAGTTCACCCAGGGCACCACTTGGTAATATTGGATCACAGAAAAGTAGAGCTGGAAGGGACCTCATGAGGTCATCTAGTCCAGCCCCCTACTCAAGGCATGTTCCTCACTGACTAAACCATCTCAGCCAAATGTCCATCCAACCTGTTCTTAAAAATTCCCATTGCTAGAAATTCCACAGCTTCTCTAGGTAGCTTGTTCCAGCACTTAACCACCCTTATAGTCAGAAAGTTCTCTCTAATCTACAACCTAATTTCCATTGCTCATAGTCCTATCCCCTACAGCCACAGAGAAAAACCCATGTCAATCCTCACTGTAATCACTCTTCAAGCATTTGAAGGCTGTTACAATATCCCCCCTTCAGTCTTGTATTTTACAGATTAAATTACACAAGTTGTTTCAGTCTTTCCTCATAAGTCACGCTTCCCAGGCTTCTAATCATTTTTATCGCTCTGGACTCTTTCCAATCTTGCAGTGTAGGGCCCAAAACTGGACATAATACTCCAGCTCATGCTTCACCAGCGTTGAATAGAGCAGAAGAATCACTTGCCTTGATTTGCACGAGACACTACTGTCAATACCACCCAGTAGGCTGTTGACTTTTTTTGCAACAAGAAAACACTGTTGGCTTAATCCAGTTTATAGCCAACTGTAACTCCCAGGTCCCTCTCTGCAACCTAGCCAGTCATTCCGCAATATGTATTTCTGCATGCAATTACTCCACCGAAGAGCAGGACTTGGCAATTCTCCTTGTTGAATTTCATCTGACTGATTTTGGGCCACTTCTGCAGTCTATTAATTCTGGATCCTAGCCCTACCCTTCAGGATGTCTGCAACTCCATCCAACTTGGTGTCGTCTGCGAATTTGCTAAGCTTGTATTCAATCCTATTGTCCAAAATTTTCATGAAAATGTTAAGCAATACTGGACCCAGAACAGACCCCTGGGGAACCTCAATTTGATACCTTCTAACTAAATATTTAGCCATTGATAACTATCCATTTGGCATGATGATCCATCCAGTTTTGTATCCAACTTACAGTACGTATGTTTAGTTTGTATTTGCTTAGTTTACTAATGGGAATGTTGTGAGAGATAGTGTCAAAAGTCTTGCTCTGAATTGTTCGGACTAAAAACATAAAATGTTACTGCTTGGCAAATAAATTGGCAAGCAATTATATTAAAATATCATCAAAATCTATGGAAAATATACCAGAGTCTGCATCAATTAGGGAACACTTTTAGTATAACAACTTGTCCTAAAATTCAGATTATAAAATATTGAATTAGAATAAAATCAAAATCATAGAATGCAGAATGAAACATGTAATAGCATCTTGAACATTATGACTAGATTATATCATTTTTTCTAGCGGCCTTCAACAAAGCGTAAGAACTGAAAGGGACCATGTTGCTACCAGAAAAAGAGGCTAATATTCATTACATTATATATCTGGCAGTTATCCTGAAAGGTGGTAAGACTGGTTAGGTGCTGAGAACCTTCAATGAGACTTTAGGGAGAGGCTCAGCATGACACAGGAAAAGTTGCATGAAATAGGAAACACATTTTTTTAATTTCCAAAGAGATATGTTGTAGTTAATGTTGGCTTCTGTGTTTGACAGCCTGATTCTAGTTTAGGGCTTTTGCAGGCAGACCACTATAGATTTCATTGATTTCATAGATTTCATAGACATTAGGGCTGGAAGGGACCTTGGAAGATCGAGTCCAGCCCCCCTGCCCAAAGGGCACGAAGTCAGCTGGGGTCATAGGATCCCAGCAAGATAAGCATCCAATTTACTCTTGAAGGTGTTCAATGTAGGTGCTTGAACCACCTCTGATGGCAGGTTATTCCAGACCTTGGGGGATATTCCAGACCTATTCCAGACCTTGGGGGCTCGGACAGTAAAGAAATTCTTCCTTATGTCCAGCCTGAAATGGTCTTGCAGTAGTTTATAACCGTTCGACCTCATCATCCCTTGGGGTGCTCTGGTGATCAAACCTTCCCCCAGATCCTGATGAGCGCCCCTGATAAACTTATAGGTGGCCATCAGATCATCCCTGAGCCTGTGCTTTTCCAGGCTAAAGAGCCCCATAGCTCTCAGCCTGTCATCGTAAGGTTTGTTTTCCTGACCTCTGATCATGCACGTGGCTCTTCTCTGGACTCTCTCAAGCTTCTCCACATCCTTTTTGAATTGTGGGGTCCAAAACTGGATGCAGTACTCCAGCTGCAGCCTCACCAAGGCCAAGTACAAGGGGAGAATGACGTCCCGGGATTTGCTTGAGAAGCATCTATGGATGCAAGCCAGCGTTTTGGTCGCTTTACTAGCCGCAGCATCGCATTGAAAGCTCATAGTGGGCTAAACCCACAGAGGCACAAATATCCATCTGTCCGATTGCAGGATCAGAGCCATAAAACAGAAGACAGTATTAGCTGCAAAGTAACTCTCATGTTTATGCAGTTTCTAGCTCAAAGAGGTCTTTATCTTACTTGAGACCTCATGGAACTGCTGTAATATGAACGTGTAAAACAAATAAATACAAATATGGGCATTTAAAGGAATCTGTCAAATGATTTAAGCCCCAAATGTAGGTTTAGGCACACTGGCTAATAAATGCTAATAAATGTAAGGCAATAATAGATACTGGCATATCTAGCCACTAGTCCATGTAGCCAAATATCCTCTAGAACTAGTACTTCAGAGGGAGAGTATATTAATAGGGGATGCTCTAGAATAATCCATCCCTTATCATATCCATCTTGCATCAGCTATCATTAGCTTAGGGATGTCAGAGGATACATGCCCTCCAAGAATTTGTCTAATCCCCATCTGAACTTGATTATACCAGTTCAAAATTGGTTATAAACTAACATAACAGAATACTAAAAGAATGATGTGACAGCTTTCAGTACAGTCCATTAAAGACATTAATACAGCCGTGTTTTTAATGTAAACATTTTTTATTCAGCTTGCAACTTAATCATTGCGTCATTGTGCTACCATATGTGAACCATTAGTGAACACATTATACAAAGTAGGTTAACTTCATTGTCCAACCAAAAAATATAAAAAGTAAACCAACAGTACTTATATTGCACAGTGAGGTCAGTTTAGATAATCTAAGATGTCATTAATTACACAAGTGAGGTATATATACAATGCAGAAGTTTCAATTTAACATTGAAAATTTTAGGGAAAGATTTTTAAGGAAAACTTTCAGGGAAAACTTTTGGGGAAAAAACACTCATATTAACTCATGTCAGGTTTGAATGGAATGATTGCCATCTGGTGGACAATAAAGGGATTGATTGATCAGTGATTAACAGCCTCAAACTGATAAAAACCACTCCCCTCAGCTTTGGATCAATAGCTGGTATTGCCACAGTTGTGGAGCATTTGTAGAATACATTAAATCAATTTGCATAAATTATAATGTAATTGTAAGTGGGCATTGCAAATGTAAGTGGGTTTTATATTTCCCATTAACAAGGACTAAAAACTAATGAATTAAGATGGAAGGGATTTAATTCACGGTCGGCAAACCCTCAGTTCAAGGATGATCTCTACCACGCTCATTGAGGTGATTTAAGAGTCCAATCCTTGAGCCACAGATCCATCTGCAGAAGTTGCAGACCTAAGTGACAACTTTGGTTTTTGCCAGTGGGTGTCAGTAGATCTCAGGGTGCAGATTTCTTCTCCACCCTGGCTTGACTACTCAGCCCTTCAGATCCCAGTCACCTACTTCACTTAGCTTTCTCTTTCCTGGGTCAGCCTGGTCCTCACTGGGTCTTGTCCTGGCTCCTCCGAAACTCCTTCATTCAGCCGTCTTGGTCCCATGTCTCCACACAAGTCACACTCCTCTGAAGGCCTCTCTCCCAGATTGCGTCCAGACTCTTTTCTTGGGGCACCAGTAGCCACGTGACTCATGGATGCTGAGCACCTGCTAATTTTTTTTGGCTTTTGGGTTTGTTTTTTTTTTAACATCTGCAAGCAGCCTAATAGAGCACTTTAGTCTTTATGATGTTGAGAGAGTACAGTAGGTTCATATTTCTGAGGTGGCTGTGATGCCCTCTGGTGGCCAAGCAACCCCTGCCTGGCTCCAGCTCTAGGGTGCTCTCCCCTTCTTCCTCGCCTAACACAGCTTTGATATTATGGGTTTATTGAGAGGGAGGCTGCCTAAGGGTCCTCGAGCTAGCTCAATCTGCCTAATAGCCAACAGGTCCCTCTCAGATCCTAATCTAGTCTCAGCTCTGCCCCTTTTGGCGGAGTGGGTCCTCCTGACTGTCTGTGCCTCCCCAGGGTATCTGCAGCCTTATGAACTGTTATATGCAATCATTTCCCATGGCAGGCCTCAACCTTCATGGCCTCCACTCCTTTCCTCTCCTGCGTCCTCCAGCTCCAGCTCACTGTAGCAGACTGAGCTTTTGGGTCCCAGCTTTTTATCTTGCCCTCCGGGCCTTTGTCTCTGCCCTGCCTTGGGCTGCTGGGCCCTCTGGCCCCCAAGTCTAAGTCCTGCTCTTCTTGGGCTCTGGGCCCTCTGGTGCCCAAGTCTAGCCCTGCTCTGGCCTCTGGGCCCACTTGGCCCAGTCTGTGCCTCTTAAGCACTAATGGGACCACCAAAACCATCCCTCACAGTCCCACCCAAACCACTGGACCAAACTGTAACCAAAACATAAACCCACTGGCTATAACTAAACTTCTAGCTTCCTGGATATATACCATGACTCCTACCCAACTTTAGGCCTTTGTCCACTGCTAGCCTTCAATCCTTCAATTGCTGTCTCCAGGCAGAGCATGCTTCTAGTCTGCCTCTCATCAACAGGAATCTCACAGCTGAGCTCTTCCTTTTTCAGCCTCCAGGACCAGACTGATTCCCCTGGCTCTGGCCCTGGCTTATACCTCTCACAGGTCCTGCTCCCTTCCAGTCAGGTGACTCCACAGGGTTGGCTGCAGGTGCCCTCTTATTAGGCCTATTAACTATGCTCCATGGCAGTCCAGCTACAGTTGTTCCCTGCAGGGATCTTCCTAGGGTCTTTTTCCTTTAATGTGCCAGAGAGTCCCAGGCTTTCTATTATAGAGAGTCCCAAAGTCCTGTAGGTTTCTGAGAAGAGATCCAACACAATCTAGAGGTTTTCCTCAGTGTGCACAAGGATGGTGCAATCATCAGCATATTGAAGGTCAAAGATGGCTGTTCTGAATACTTTGTTCTTTGAGTGAAAACATCCCAGGTTGAAAAGCCCTCCATACTTCCAGCATTCAGTGCCAAATCTGGAACAGAGGTGGTTCTTAACAAGAATCAGGATGATGCTCAAAAAAGCAAAACAGAATTGGGGCAATGACCTATCCTTATTTGACCCCAGTTTGGATGACAAACGGATGTGTCTCCAATCTGCTACAAAGAATGGCTGCAGTCGTTGGGTTGTTGAGATGCCTCGGGACTTTGATATATATTTCTCAAAGCATCCAAGTCTGGCCAGTGCTTTCAACAAGGCTTCAAAATTAACAGAGTCAAAGGCCTTAGTGAGGTCAATGAAAGCCATTTGCAGGTTCTGGTATTGTTCCTGGCACTTTCTTGGACCTGGCAAACAACAAAGGTTAGGTTACTTGCCCCACAGGATGGTCTGAAACCACACTGAGATTCCAGTGGGACTTTCTCAGCAAGAGGTAGAAGAAGGTTCAGGGGGATGCAGACAAGGATTTTCCCTGCTTTGGAAAGGAGGGTGATACTTCAATAGTTCCCACACACAGACTTATCTCCTTTCTTGAAGATAATCACAATGTTGTTATTCCTCAGGTCCCCAGGGATCTTCTTGTGGTTCCAAATTTGAAGAATAAATTTGTTGAGTCTCTGAACAAGTTCTTCACAACCAGCCTTAAAGATTTCAGCAGCTATGGCACCTGTTCTTGTTTTCTTTGATGACACACCAGACTTCTAGGATAGGAGGGTTGGTGAGTGATCCCCTTTCAAGGGATAGACTTGATGGCATCTGTCACAGTCAACTCACAGTTCAGGAATCCCTCAAAGTGATCTTTCCATCTAGCTTGGATAGATTTGTTGTCTTTGAAGAATGTTAAACCATCCTGTGATCACAGGAAAGTAGGACTGCAGGAGGTTGGGCTACAGATAGCTTTTGTTGCCTGGAAGAAACTACACGTTTGTTAATGTAAAGCTGAATCTCCTTGGCTTTATCTTGCCACCACTGGTTTTTGATTTCCCAGATCCTCCTTTGAGCTTCAGCTTTTGAGGAGCTGATATGTCTCCCTCTTCTACTGAGATAAGGTGCTATCTTGTTGAATGAGCCTTTCTCTTCCATTTGAGGAGGGCTTGGAACTCGGCGTCACTCTCATCAAACCCATCTTGCTGTTGACTGGTGGGATTCAGTACAGGCCACAGGACAGCAGTTTTAAACCCTTTTCAGATTTCCTCAATGTTGCCTTCAGCTGTGGGCAGGACAGAAAGCTTTTCATAAAGACATCATTGTCAGACCTTCAGGTCTCGAAAAGATTTGATGTTGAAAAAACATCACATTGCTTTTGGCTGTTGTGGGTGTTTTGCAGCAAGGTGGATGTTCATAATGGATCTAACTGTCCAGCAGTCATCAGTTCCTCACATGACTTGTGTGATATGGACAACCATCTGGGCTCTAACAATAACATAATTGAAGAGGTGGCAGTGCTTAGAGCAGGGGTGGGCAAAATATGGCCCATGAGCCAGATCCAGCCCACCAACAGATTCAATCTGGCCTGCGGATATACAGCCACTAACTCACTGGATCTGGCTCATGGGCTTGCAGCTGCTCCAACCTCCATGTGGTGCCAGGTGGGTGGGACTGTTTCTGCCCAGCAGCATCAGGCATCAGCTGTGGACCCGGACAGGGCTTCTGCCACAGCGGGTGGGTGGCGGCATCAGCTGTAAACATAGCGGGCAGGTTCAGAAGCCTGGACGATACAGGTGGCATCCACAGCTGATGCCACTGTCCTCCCAGCATGGTGGAAGCTTCTGCCCAGAGCCCTGACCTGGAACCTGCAAACAGCGTCAGCTGTGGATCCAGGCCAGAGCTGCTACTGCACTGGGTGGTCGACAGCATTTCTCTCTGTCTCTTCTTTTCTCTCTGTCTCTCTCCCACTCCTTCCTCCCTCCCTCTCCTTCCCTTCCACAGGGACTTCTGTCTCGGTCCACAGCTGAGTGTTGGGGCTCCTGGCAAACTACAGCTTCAACTGGGTTCTGGAGAGAGGGGGACAGAGAAAAGAGGAGGGAGGGAGAGAGAGAGAGAGAGAGAGAGAGAGAAACAAGAGAAGACAGACAGCAGACAAACAGGGGTGAGAGAGAAAGAAGAGAGAGAGCAAGAGCCCATGAGAAGGCAGGAGACAGGGCAACACAGATGGATGTGCCCCTCAACAGGTCCCCAAAATTCATTAAGTGGCCCTCCAGCCAAAATAATTGCTTACCCCTGGCTTAGAGCAAGGCTGTCTCCAGGTAGTCTTGTATTATCACTCTGTCTGAAGATGGCGCTCTTAATAACAAGACCATGCTCCATGCATTTGCTCAGGAGAACAATGCTGTTGGAGTTGGCTTTCCCTGCTCCTTCCTTCCCAATGGTGCCACTCCAGAGCTCTAAGTCATGCCCAACTCTGGCTTCAAAGTCACTGAGAAGAATGATCTTGTCCTTCTTGCAAGTTTAGTCAGAACATGGTCACATTTAGAGTAGAATTCTTCTTTGACATTATTGTCAGCATCGAGTGTCAGGGCATACACATTGATGACAATGGCATACTGGTAGTGGCTGAACTTAAGACAGAGGGTCATAAGACATACATTGATGCCCATGGAAAGCTCTCTAACTTGATTAACAAGGTGATTATTGATGGTGAAACCAAAGCCATGACTGAATCTATCCTGGGCTGGTTTCCCCTTTCAAAAGGAAGAGAAACCTCCACCATCTTCCCTCAGTCACCATCTTCCTTGTCCATTCATCTTGTCTCACTCAGAGCTATGGTGTCAATGCTCTATCTTAGTAGCTCCCTGGAGATGATGGCCATTCTTTTTTCTGGTCATTCCATTCATTGCCTTGGTTGTCCAACAAGGTGCGTATGTTAGGACCACAGGAATTCAAACCTGGGGCAGCTAGCCTAGCAGACAGAGGCTAGGTCCTTAGCACCACTATTCAACCAGTCAAACACCAGCCCAGCCCAACCTGGTTCCTCCCATGGGAATATTAACAAGGAGTCAGGTTAACAGAGGGAATCTATAGGCACCGAGAGCTAAAAAAACCACGTCTTACTTCCTGTGGGACTTGTCCCAGTAACACCACTTGTGTGTGCACTCCTTGGACCTGTGCCTTGCTCCAGCCCTGCTCCTGCTTTGTTCCTGCCAGATCCTAGCCTCAACACAGTCCCTGCCCCTGCTCTCTTTGGGCCTCCCTGCTCCAATACACCTTCCTCCCTACTCACAATGCTGCCTCAATCCTTGGCCTGAAGACCCAGACTTTGACTTGTACTCGGTGTGACCCTGACCTGCCTATGGTAATGCACTGAGTGACTGCCTATAGCCAGGTCAATCCTGACAAAATGTTCCTTGTTGCAAAAATCATTGTTTTATGATGTTTCCTGCTGCACACAATTATCCAGCCAAGAGGAGGTAAGACAGCCTAGGTTTAGGGCACCTCTTCTAGCACCCTCCCTGTGTAAGGTGAGCAGAGGAGATTCTGAACAGGACTGCACTGTCAGGGTAGCAGCTGCCAAATTCCACCCCTGCCTCAACCCAGGTGCAGGACTACCATCAAGCTACCACTGCCTACATGCAGATTCATGGCTGGAAGCTGCCAGATTCACTGGTCCTGTGTCTATCACCACTGATCCATCACCACAGGGCTTTTGAAGGCTCGTACAGGAGAGTGCTGTTTCCTGTGGTAGAAAGCTGCACATGATTTCATTTAATTTGTGAAAGCTGGTGCACAGAAACAACCACCACACAATTAAAGCAACATGGAGATCTGGACCCAGTGGTAAGGGGCAATCCTAGGTGAAAAGAAACCTCTATCTTGCTGGAGATCTTTCATCTTTACAGCCACTGAGATCCTGATAGCTCCCATCCCCAAGTTCTCAATGGTGTATCATGCTGGAATTTAATTATCAGATACTAAACACAATTAACTAACTGCAGAATCAGAATCTTTTGCTCAGTGGAATATCCTAGCAGCACTTCTCTGATAATTCCATCAACCTCTGCAAAATATAATCTTTTAAAAAAAATAACAGAGTTTTAAACCCTCATGTTGTTGAAGAGATAAACATTTTAATTTGAATCTTATGACCAGATGATGTAGCTCAGAGATTGTCTTAAAGTTTGTAAACACAGATACAGCTTTCCCCCGTTTTATGCTGTACATGCATTCCTGGAAAACGGCGCATAACTCAAATTCGCATAGCCATGAGTGTGAAACACAAAGATTCCCCTGATTCCTCAAAGGGCTACAGTTATCACCACAGAGCTTGGTAAGCAAGACACAGCTTATACATTGCACATCCACTGAATTCAATGTTATATCAAAGCGATTTCAATATCATATCAAACTAGTGAGTATTCCCTTCCCTTCATGATTAACAAAAGCATTTGATTTTAGGGTTGTACAAGCAACGCCCATTTAGCACTCTTAATTGGTTCCTGAAAAAATGAGCGCTAAGCGAAACAAGCGTTAAGCAAAACAGAAAGTATTTGACGACCCAAGATGGTGACCGCAATTGTTTTTAATGACCTAAGATGGCGACCACAACCGTTATGATGAAACTCGCTGAGTGCTAAGTGAAATCAGGTATCAATGAGCATTATATCAAATGAGCATTTAAAATGAGCATTATAGCAAAATAGAGCTAAGCGAAACAGGATTAAGCAGGGGTTGCCTGTGCTCTCTTATAGCCCATAGCAATGTAAAATATAAACCATGGTGAAAGTACCAGTGCTAATGAAGAATCATTAATTTCATATAGTATCGAATACTGGAAAGCAGCATAATTCAGAAGTATTTTGTGCACAGAAACCCTATCTGATTGTCTATCAGTGGTCCTTACCTTAAAAATGGCAAGGACCACGGAAATAACCAGAGCAAAAAGATTTTAACTGGTGAAGGTTTGAGTTACATACTTAAAAGGAGGTAAACATTTTCAGTGCTCTTGTAGATGGCAGAATTGCCTTGCATCTCACGGTTTGAGATCCCGGCAGAGGGTGAGTGTGCAGGCCAGTGCTATGGGGACTATTGCAAGGGAGGGAGGAGTGGTCAGGCTCCAAGGAGGAGAACATTGAAAAGGATGGGAGAGAGAATATTAGGGAGAGGGACAAAGACAGGGATGATTCAGGCAAGGTGTAGCTGGGAGTCCCCACTTCCATCCTTCCAGCACAGTGAAAGGAACTGAAGTTTGCAAGCTCAGCTCCTCCCCAAACACCCTGGAAGTGAGCTGGCCACCCTTCCTGCAGCCACTGCCCATATTGCCAACTTAGTGGCCATCTCATTAGATCTAGTGACTTCCTTGGGGCCCTGGCAACAACAGCCATGGCCTGTTGGTAACCAGAGTGGGGACAGGACACTTGGGGCCCTGCTACATTCAAATTAAATTAAAGCTGGATAGAAACCAGCTATAGAGTTGTCATACTATTTCCAAACACTAACTTGATCACTGGTTGGCTCTATCTTTTTATAGCTGGACAATCATTTTTAGCACATAATTACTTTGCATGTGTGGTTATGCTACATGTATTGTGATTCACCATTGAATTTATAGTATGATATATGCAAGCAAGGTTCTTTGGGTAGCCGTGATAGACAGAGGCTAGGTCCTTAGCACCACCATTCAGCCAGTCAAACACCAGCCCAGCCCAGTCTGTTTCCTCCCATGGGAATATTAACAAGGAGTCAGGTTAACAGAGGGAACCTATAGGCACCGAGAGCTAAAAAAAATCCTCCTACTTCCTGTAGGACTTGTCCTAGTAACATCACATGTGTGTGCACTCCTTGACCTGTGTCTTGCTCCAGCTCTGCTCCTGCTTTGTTCCTGCCTGATCCTAGCCTCTCCACAGTCCACACCACAGAGTAGTTGGAAAGAAGTTCTTAGCATGCTTTTGGGAGCAGTCACCCTTCACCAGGCATAGGGAGCCTCTGCTGGTCTGAGACTCCAAGGAATGAGAAGTGTGACAGGATGTCAGTGAGAATGTAAATAGGTAGAGATAAGCAAGACAAAAGGTAGAGCAGGGAAGAGAGGGGGAAGAAAGTGGGGGTGGGGGGGAGTCAGAGGAAGAAGTTACAGTATAGAATATAAGGTAGAAAAGAGGCTGTGTGAAAAAGGGAATGGCTGGAGATCAGGAAAACAGGAATGGGAGAAGCTAAAAGTGTGAAAGGATATAAGCAATCAGGGCTCATGGTAGAGATATCTTTAATTAGACCAACAAGATGTTTGCAAAACAAAATCTTTAATTGCAAGCTTTTGGGCATAAACACCCTTCATCAGGCATCAGAGAAAAGATTGTAAAAGTTTTCCTGAGTAAAAATGAAAGTTCATATTTCATAAGATTTCACAGAGGGCTCAATAGATGGGAAAACCCTCTGGGCAGTAGTTTCATAGTTGGTAGGGTCGGAAGGGACCTGAGCAGATCAACAAGTCCGACCCCCTGCCCTGGCAGGAAAGGATGCTGGGGTCAAACAACCCCGGCAAGGTGTCTATCTAGCCTCCTTTTGAAGACTCCCAGGGTAGGAGCAAGCACCACTTCTCTTGGAAGTTGGTTCCAGATCCTAGCCGCCCTGTGAAGTAGTGCCTCCTGATGTCTAGTCTGAATCTACTCTCTGAATAACTTATGGCCGTTATTCCTTGTTACTCCCAGCAGTGCTGGGGAGAACAGGGATTTCCCATAGCCTGCTGGTCTCCCTTGGCCAGTTTGTAAACGGCCACCAGATCCCCTCTCAGCCTTCTCTTGTGGAGGCTGAACAGGTTCAGGTCCCGTAACCTCTGCTTGTACGGCCTGCCTTGCTGCCCCATTGACCATGTGAGTGGCCCTCCTCTGGACCCTCTCCATGTTGTCCACTTCCCTCCTGAAGTGCGGTGCCCAGAACTGGATGCAGTACTCCAACTGCGGCCTGACCAGTGTCACATAGAGGGGGAGGATCACCTTGCACCTGCTCATGATGCATCTGTGGATGCATGACAAAGTACGGTTGGCCTTCCTGACCACGTCCCCACATTGGCGGCCCATGTTCATTTTGGCATCAATAATGACTCCAAGATCCTTTTCGGCCTCTGCACTGACGAGAAGGGAGTTCCCCAGCCTGTAGGTATGCTGCTGGTTCTTCCTCCCCAGGTGCAGCACCTTGTACTTGTCAGTGTTGAAACCCATCCTGTTCTCATCCGCCCACCCCTGTAACCTGTCTAGATCTAGTGGCAGCCTGTCCCTGTCCTCCAGCATGCCCACTTCTCCCCATATTTTAGTATCATTTGTGAATTTGAACAGGGTGCTTTTCACCCCCTCATCCAAGTCGCTAATGAAGATGTTGAACAGTGCGGGCCTGAGGACCGAGCCCTGGGGGACCCCACTGCCCACATCCCTCCAGGTTGAAAAAGACCCATCCATCACCACTCTGGGTGTGACCCTCCAGCCAATTTGTGACCCATCTGACTGTGTAGGCATCTCCTGTGAGGCCATAAGGAGCTGGTAAGGAGAGCAGAGACTCCTTACCAGCTAAGAACTGCTACCCAGAGGGTTTTTCCATCTATTGACCCCTCTGCATGGGTGACTGGTGCCTCCTGAGTTCAGGGAACACTGCCCTCCCCCCAGCCGCCACTCAGCAACAGGGGTGGGGGACAGCACAGCTGATTACACTGACCCAGAAGTGCCCCCACTCCCCAGCCCCCGCTCTCAGGGTGGCACCAGCACTTCCCCCTTCCCCCCAATGCCTAAGCGGGGAGCTCTGGCCGTCAGGGGGGCACCAGCCAGCACTCTCAGGGGGTGCATGTGCACCCCCACGCCCATTCTATGCCTCGCCATTGCCCCTCTGTGAAATACTATGAAATGTGAACTTTCATTTCTTGCCAGAAGAACTTATACAATCCTTTCTCCAATGCCCGATGAAGGGTGTTTGTGCCCAAAAGGTTGCAATCAAAGACTTTATTTTTTTGCAAAAATCTTGTTGATCTAATAAAAGCAATCGCCTCTACCATTAGCCAGGATTGCTTTTGCCTGTAGACCAATATGGCTACAACCTGGATACCTGACAGGATCTGGGACGATATCACCAAAACCCCAGCTTGTATGATACAGGGATGGTAGCCGGGGATCCCCTGCCTGAGGTTCACCCTCCCAGCCCCACGTAACCCCTGACTCCCCAGGGCTCAGAGCAGGCAAGCAGCGCTGTTCGGAGACAGAGGGGCCACGCTGGATCAAGGAGGAGTCTCCGCTCTGGCACGTGGCGCCACCCTGTGCAGGGGGAAAGGAAAAAGGTTTTTCCCGCCAAAGCGGGACCCTGAAGGCTCAGCGAGCACAAACACACCGCCCCCGCCTCAGCCCCGCAGTGCGTCACAGTCCGGGGGTAGTGCTCTGCGAGCACCGTCCAATCGCAGCGGCAGCCCAACCCCGAGCGATGCCGGAGGGGGCGGGACCTGTCTGCAAAGGGGCGTTAGACCGCGGGGGCTGGTGGGTAAAGGGGGCGGGGCCGCCGCGCGAGTGACGCAGTTAGAGTCGCCGTTGCCGCCGCTGCCGCCGGGCCCTGCCCGGCCCTGCCCCCTCCCGGCCGGGCCGAGGCGGGGGTTGGCGCGCCCCGGGCATGGGCCGCTAGAGCGGGGCGGCGCGACATGGCCGCCGCCGGCAAGGGGAAGAGCCTGCGGCGGCTGCAGCCAGACACGATGCGGGTGAGCGGGCGGGCGGGTAGGAGGCCCCCGGCACGGCTGGGCTGCCTCCTTTCCATCCCGCCCCGCCCCTCAGGCCGCTCCCGCCGGGCCCCGGCCCCGGGCAGGTGGGGCGAGCGGGCGGGAGCAGCGGCCGTGGGACTAGGGAGAACGGTCACGCTCACGAAAGCTGGAGGCCGCAGCTCCGCAGCTTGTTGAAGCCCCAACTTCGTAGGGGTCGGCTGTTCCTAGCCGGACAGGCCTTGCGGTGCAGGTGTGGTGGGTCTGAACGTGTGCTGCGAGCGACCAGCGCCTTGCCTCGCACGATGACATTGATGTTGCCCCGGTGACTGGTCTTATTTTGCATTTAAATTTATCCCCATGTGCAACAGCTGTGTCGCATGCCTGCAGCCTCTGCCTTTCCGCCTGTCCTGGCGGCTCCCCTCTGCGAGCAACGGAGCAGTATAAATTTATTGTGCTGGTTGAAATGTATGGTGTGGTTGACCAGTCACTGGTGTAACGTGTAGCAGGGGCCTGAGTGTATCAGAAGGCTGTTGGTGACCCGTAGGGGGTGCATGTGGGTGCCATGCGCCCCCTGAGGTTGGCTGTGCACCTCCTGGGAGCTCGAGCTGTGAAACCAGAAGTGCAGATCTGGGTTTGGCGATCAGCAGCTGGGGGGCTACCCCCTGTTGGGGATCTGGTGCCCCCCCAGACTTGGGAGGCACCAATCGCCCATTTTCAAGGCTGACAGTTGGGCAGCTTATCCCCTGGGGTCCCAACCTTTTTATTTCACCGACCGGCAAACTGCAGCCTGGAAGTGACCAGTATGCTGCGAAGCAGCAGCCAACCTTTTTTTTCATACTGAGTATAAAAAAGGGTGGGCTGCTGCTTCGCAGTGCACCGGTCACTTCCAGTCCAGCAGCCAACCCTTCACAGCCGGGTACTGGGCTGTGGCCCAGGGGTTGGGAACCTCAGGCTTAGCACAGTCTGCCAGTGTGTGTCAAACTCCTCGTGCTGCCATTATGCCTGTCCACACCTAGTTTGTGTTTAATGAAACATGACTTCAACAAGTGAAATGGGTGTGTGGCTATAAAAAGAGCTGACTGGCTACAAAGTTAGTGCTTGAAAATGTGTAAGGCCTGTAGAGCTGGCTGCTGTTTGGCTTTCGTATGAATGTGTTGTGGGCCCTCCGTGACCCTGACCTCTTTTTACCTTCTGCCCCATCAAGAAGTCAGCCAGGAATATAGGTAGAAAGAAGCCTTTGCCCATCTTCCAGGGTGTGGGGATCCTGACTGGGTGCTGGGGGTTCCTGGTGAGGTTTTCAGTATCTGGTAAACAGGTGTTTGATTAGATATGAACATTTTTTGGTGCCATCTGAATGCCAGTGTGTTAACTCTGCTGGCTTCTGTGGATCAGATGGCATCTTACCTAGTAAGTTGTGCTGTCTTTTTTTTTTTCCCTTACTTGAATGGCCTTTTTGTGTTAAATTGTCATTCCTTTCTCTTTCCAGCCACAAAAGATCAGGCTTAATGTGGAAGATGATGTACAAATTGTGACTGTAAGAAGTAAGTCCCCAATCTCTAAATCTGAAGGTTTTCCTTTTTTCTGTATGAATAAATGAATATTTCATATATTTATAAAGCACCATATGTGAAAGTTCTTTATTTATTTGTAATCTGGTCAAAACAAAGAGAGATGCACAGTAAATTAAGGAACAAACATAATTATTAACATGGTCCACTGTCAGTTTTTTCCCCCCTCTTTCCATTCTACTTGTAGTAATGGGGGTGCGGGCATGTGCATGGTTAATTGGCCATAGAACAGAGTTTTAGAAGAGATGTAGAGTCCTTCTGTGATGGGCCAAGGACACTGTTACAGGCCATAGCAGAAAAAGGAACAGAAGACATTGGTAGTAACTGTTAAATACGACATAATCTCAAACCATCTTGTGAGTAACGATATAAAATGCCAATTGAAAGATTAACTAGGAAGCTTAATTTGATCTAGTGATTCTATGTCCACCCCTTTGATGCTACTTGAGCTACCTATTTTATTTGTGAAGAAGTAATAGAGAGTAAGTGTTTTGTCAATCCTCAACTAATTCATTTGACATTTTAAGATAAAGTCAAATAAATGTACAGATACCCAAGAGCAGATTCAGGTAGTTTAATAATGTAATTTTTTTCATGTGAACAACACTTTTTCTGATTACCCTGAAGTCAATAGGCTGCAAAGAATAAGCCAAGGAATTATTTAGTTTATAGTTTTTAGTGGAATTTCAGGTGTTCTTTGGCTGTATGCTATAGCCTTAGATTGTTACGCAGATGAATGGATGAGGTAGTTCTTGATTCTATATAACATTAGAATCTTGCAGTAAGATCTTTGTAGGAAAAATTATGGGCTCATAAAAACTTGCTTGAACTCAGTGTGCATCTGCTTACGTGGATTCAAGTATTAAGGGTAGGTATTTAGTTTGCTAATGGAAAGGGTGTGGTAAATGTTCTGCTGCATTACACTTCATAGGTCAGTATGCATCTTATAATGCAAATTTCTAAAGCATGCAATATTTGAACTATGTGATGTCTAATATTTCACATCCAAATAATACCCACTTAAGTAAAATTGCGAGGATTAAGACAGGAATTACTGATCAGAGCCTAAGAGTATGGAGCAATCTTTCATTGTGTTTCAGTCTTCAGAATTTTAGAGGGGGGAGGTGTGGTGTCCTGGAATACTGCATCTTTAGTATCTAAGATACTTTAACCTTAAAATCAAGTGTTGTTTGAGCAAATGCATGTATTAGTTTAAGACTGACTTAGCTATTTCTGAGCAATATTTCTACAAACATTACATTTGCTCAGTTGTTAAGATGATTTCTGGTTCTTGGCTAAGCAGTGTCTCTTAAGTCAGAACTCGCAACTGCACATGAATTTAGTCTCTCCTTTTCCCTCCCCACCTCGCTGCCCTCAGCAAAAATAAATAAATTGCATGGACAATACAGTGCAAGGGAACTTCTTCCAAAGGGGGCGACTTACTTCCGCCAGTTTCTCCTGCCTTTTTTTATTGCACATAAGCAGAATTGGCTGGTAAGTGGAATAGGAAAAAATAATTAAAGAAAAACCATTGAAATGGGTAGTGTAGTTTCTGATCATAGCAAGACACTACCTGTGGGTTGCTTGAGAGAGAGAGAGTTCTTAAAGACTAGTACATAATTGAAAATTATAGCAATAGCTGTTCAACCATTGTTCCCTTATATTTGTCCTCATGTGTGTGAATAATGAAAAGAAAATTCCATGAGTAACAAATTAGTTCTCTTTACCTTGTACAGGCTGTTAAATGAATTATTAAAGGTGGTTAATGACAAAGCATGTTCAATATGCATCAAAAAACTATGCATAATTTGCCAGATTACAAAGAAGTTTCTTTCCATGGATTGGTCAGTCTTTGTCTTATTTCATTAACTAACCCTCAGCTCTCTTTTTTTCTAGTTTCAGCTTATGGAAAAACTGAAGCAAGCTAAAAATCAATAAGCAAGGAACTGGTTGAAATTAATTGTATTTCGTACTACTGAAAAGTATGAAATACGGGAATAACTGATATACAGTAAAGTAGAACGTACTGTATAAGCTTGGGGAACCAGATGACTGTTCTATGTAGTTAGCACTGGACACTGTATTTAATCTCTAGTTTACTGCCTTGTAATGGAAACAAATCTCTGGCCTACCAGTGAAATTTTACTTATCTGAGTTTCATTTGTACCTAACTTACAGGAGCATAGGGCCAAAAAGAGTTTTCTGGAATCCTCTACATTCACAGGCAGATAACAACACGTAGAGTTCCCAAAATTGGCCTTTTAAATTCTTATATGCAGCTACAAGTCACAGTATCTAAAACACTAAGAACACCCTCTAACATGTCATTGGCACAAAGAGGGGAGAAGAGGGCACCTGCTGTTGTAGTGACAAGAAATATTTTCATGTAACAGTTTATATTCTTGTTGGCAGTCTAAGGTAAAGATCTTCAAGGCATGGAGGTACATTCTGTTCTTCCAGACATGACTTCTGCAATTAAAGGCACATCTATTGGATATCCTTTTTTTGCTACTTGTTCTGTATCGTGTTGTGGTTTAGTAGTGCTCAACCTTTTGGCCAAATGGGCCAAATGAGTGGCACGGGGCTGGTCTGAGGACTGGATTGGGCCTTGGTGCCCATCGCTGCCTGGTCCCTGCCCTGCGTACCACGTTTGGGCCCTGTGCCGGCTCCTGTGCACTGGGATTGGGACCTGGGACCCAGTACCATCCTCATCTGGCCCTGTGTGCTGGAATCAGGCACCCTGTTGAGCATGCAGGGCCCAGGGCTCCCACGTATGCACTGCTCCCCCACTGCCAAATTTCCAGACCCATGGGGAGCCCTATGGGCCAGATGACATGACATCACGGACCAGATATGACCCATGCGCTTAGGTTTGATCACCCCTGCAGTAGATAATTACAGTATTTAACCTACCACTTCTCATGAATATATTTTTCAAAAAGTATAGAAATGCCTCAAAAAGACCTGAACTGGCTTATACTAAATTATTTTGTGTCATTCCTTTACAGAAACTCTGAAAGTCACAAAGCCTCGTTTTGATGCGTCCCTAGTTTACTTGACCCGAAAATTCATGGATCTTGTAAAAACTGCTCCAGATGGCATACTTGATTTGAATGAGGTAGCAACAACCTTAGGAGTGCGAAAAAGAAGAGTATATGACATCACCAATGTATTGGATGGAATTCACCTTATACAGAAAAGATCTAAGAACCTTATCCAGTGGGTGTGAGTTGGCATTGAAACTTATAATTTCTGCAAAAAACAAGTACAGACACCGTATAATGTTTGACTAGTAATAATGAATATCCTCTTTAATTTTGCTAGAGTTCTGCATTACTTTTTCCGAATAAACATACAGCATTCTTATCTGAATCTAACATGACCCTGAATTTTATACAGCCGCGCCCCCCCCCCACACGTAATTAATTCTATGTATGGAAAATTTAGAAAATTATTATAATTTGCCATATATATAATATAATTGTTGGAGGGTCATCTTAAATTTGCTGCCGGCCCCCCCTCCTCCCCCCTGCTGCTATAGCGTGGAAAGTGGTGGCAGGGAGTCAGACAGTGGAGATCAAGTGTTCTGACCCCTGCTTCTTCACCAATTGTAGCTCCTGTTTCCCTCTTCCCCCTTCCCCCTTGTGCCGCCAACCTTCCCCCATCCTTGTATTGCCTGAACCCTCTGTCACTTGCACCCCATCAGCACCTGACCTCTGCTCCCCTGTTGCTTATTGTCAGTCATGGCCCTGAGCCCATTGTAGCATAGAGCATGGGCTAGTGCCATCCCTGGTTGAAGGAGTGTCAGTGGGGGGGCAGGGAGGGAGCCAGAAGTGAGGGGGGGCAGGCAACGGCTATAGCTCCAACTTTTGACCCTGATCCTGAGTGGGGGGCCAGAATTGGAACCACTGTAGGCACCTGCCCCCACCTCCACCTCTTGCCTTTTACTCAAATACAAGTTTGGGGGGTTTTTTCCCCATGTTGCATGGGGAGGGGAAAACCTTGGATTTGAGTAAATATGGTAGTATATGCTTACATGAAAGTTCAACATAGTATACCAGGAAACAAAGCAATTGTGAAACATCATTTAGCTGACATGAAAGTGCCAAGATAGAGGTTCCTAGTAAAAACTTATTATTTAAATTCATTTATTTGTTAGTTAGAAAATTTAATGTATACAAATAAAATTGAAACAAAAACTTTAAACGGTGTTCTTGATAATTCTCATACTCTTTTAGAGGATCTGACCTTGATCATGTTGCTGGAAAGGCACCAGAGCAACAAAAACTCAGAGATGAACTTTCTGACTTATCAGCCATGGAAGAAGCTCTTGATGAATTAATTAAGGACTGCGCTCACCAGTTGTTTGAATTAACGGATGATAAAGAAAATGCAAAATATCCTTTTGGCATTTGCACTCTCTGCTAGGTATAACTGAATGTGAATGTAAGAGCACCATAGAGGGTTTCCTGCTTCAACACATGTTAACAGGGTACCTCCTGTTTTTGATAACTTAAAAAGACTATACAAAATCCTTGACTAAGGTATACATTAGCTTATGTTACATATCAAGACATCCATAGTGTTCAGGCCTTTCAAGAACAGATTGTTATTGCAATCAAAGCTCCAGAAGAAACTAAACTGGAAGTGCCAGCTCCTAAAGAGGTACGTTTCTACCCATTCCTTTAAGACAACAGAAGCTTTAGAACAAGACATTGCAAAAGAATAATCCATTTACACACAGAAAATAATTTTGCTATCACCACGTGTTTATTAAATACAGCATGCTGTAAAATTAGTGTCAGTTTTTTCTAAAGATATTCTATTCTGTTACAATTAATTTGGCCATTGGGGAAAAAAATACAAAGCATGCTTCTTTGTGATGTCTGCACCTAAATCAAGTTTAATTGAGGAGTATATCTGGGGTGACTTAAGCTTTCAAGAACTAAACAGAGAGAAGACTTACTGTTGATACTATCATGGTGGGAGTTAATATCTCCAACTTGCTGAATTTGACATGCACTGTTGTGCTAATAGTAACATTTGTGACAACCCACTGGTTTTCTGACTATAGGATTATTATATTGACCCTATACTCCTCACTTGTGCTATCTCTGTTCCAAACAGTGTGATAGCCTTTCTATAAAGGCCTGCAAAATGTCCACCCAAAGGGTCATTAGGTAGATACCCATCAAAATGAAACTCCTTACTGCTTAAGAGTGCACACGCTCGCGCACACACACATAAAAATAATTGATTAGATAATCATTCACTTATAGGATCACCTAGATAGTTGTTATTAAGAACTGAATGATTGTTAAAATGGCCTGATCTGGTAAAGTCAACCCTGTAACCTTATAAGTGTCCTTTCTGCAGTTTTACAAGTATGTGGAAGTAAACTGGGGTTGGCTTCATCTAAATACTTTTTATTTTATATGTATGTTAATATTTGTCTTGCAGAATTGCATAGAAGTACGCATAAAAAGCACAAAGGGGCCTATTGATGTATATTTGTGTGAGGTGGAACAAGAAAACCCAGGTGCCAAAACTTTTGAAGATATGGGTACTCTGACATCTGAAACTAAATCAGCAGTACCTCTTGATGAAGGTAATAAGAGATCTAAAATTTACTAAAATGAGACTTGCATATACTATGAAATTTAAAAAAAACATATGGTCTTCTGACAACTCAAATATGAAGGCGTCTGAAACTTCTGTATTTTTTTTACTTAAACTTTTAATCTGGGTCAGGATATGAAACAGTTTAAATTAAGATTTGGTCTTTGCTTCATATATATTATTCCTCTTTCTTTAATACTAGTTTTTAATATAAACTGGCTCTCCAGTGAAACTCCAGTGCACAGATTGTCAATGTTTTCCATTTTGCAAGTAAAGAGACAAACCTAAGCAAGACCTGCTCTATTTTCCCCATAAAAGGATGATAACCAGTCTTGTGTTGCAGGTGACTACTGTCTGGGGAAAAAAAAATTCTGTAATAACATGGGCTAGGACAAGATGAATTGGGGTATGAACTTAAGAAAAATTCCCCGTCAAGTAAAATGGGACACATCCCTTGTCAAGTCAGCTGTAAAGTTACTGCCCATGTATATGCTTTGCCATTGCAGCATGTGGAAATTTAAATTACTGTAGCCTAGGCGTCAATGAAATGGGGTAAGCTACTGCAATGTAGCTTCTGTGCACGTGGACAATTACTGCATAGCAGTTAGCGTATGATTTAAATCCTTTCTCCTTTCAGCCATGGAAGGTTGCTAATATGTCCACACTTAAAGGGCATTACTACACTGCTTCCACAGCACTCTTAAGGTGTGCTCTTGAGCATGGCTGCTGCACTGAGAAATGTGGTAAAGTTTCTGTGGGAGCATCTACTGTAGTTCAAGAGCAGTTTAGAAGTAGGGGGGGGAACCCTGCAATAGTTTTGCCATATCTCCAGATCTAGTGCCCATGTAGTGGGTGGGCCATGCTCAAGAGTGTGTCCCTCCCCAATAGCACTATGGAAGTAGTATAAATATAGCATTTGTTTTCAGCACTTCTGCTTGCAAAAGTATTTGTCTTTTTGCTAGCTGTAGTATTAGCTATTTTTTATATATTTGTTTACATTTGTGGATTAGCAGTGTTATGGCCACGGATTCGGATTTTCTGTTTCCTGCAGAAAAGTGCAGATTTTCCCCTTTAAAAAAAGAAAATGCAGGTTTTCCCTTTTTGAAGTGGGAAACCACAGGTTTCCCCTATAACAAACAGCTTTCTGCAGGCTGGCAGAGTTCCAGCCTGCAACAAGCTGCTTGAAAAAAGGGCACGAAACCCTAAGCCCTGCCTGGGGGCGGTGAGTCCTGAGAATTTGAGACCAGCCAGGGCTGGCTCAGACTTGCTTTGCCTCCTACAGCCTTTGGGGTAAGTAGGAACTGAGGGGCTGAGGCCTGGGGGTGGGAAGCAGCTGGGAGACCCCTCCAGCAGGGCTAGGGGAGGCAGGGGTCTCTGCAGGGTGAGAATGAGGGACACCAGCAGAGATGGGGGAACCCTGTGGGTCAGACTGCCAGAGCTTGGGGAGTGGGGGCCTGCAGGGAGAGCTGGCAGGGAAGGGGGTGTGGTTGATACCACCAGGGCTGGTGGGGCAGTGGAGGCCTTCAGGGAGACCTGGCAGGGCTTGTGGAGGGCAGGGGTGTGTGGGTGGGCAGCTTGGGCCATTGCTGGGGGGGGGGGGCAGGCATGGAGTGTGGCAGTAGTGGCAGCACTGTGAGACCCAGTTGCCCAGCTCAAAGCTCCCAATCTGGGTGATCGATAGGGACAGGCTTAATTTGCGGAGCCCAGAGCTTAATCTTGGGCTCGTTGCAGGCTCCATTCTGCTCTTGCTGCACCCAGCTGTCCCAGCCTAGCCAGGCTGATGGGAATGGTGTACAGACACTGTGCTGGAAGGCAGGTGTGGGAGGGTTGGGGGGAGCAGGGACAGGAGCCTGTGGGGTTTCTTTATTTATTTATTTTTTCTCCTCCAAGGACCGGGGGAGAAACGCATGATGGGAGGTTTCTGCTTTTACTTTTTTTTTTTTTTCTTTTTCTCCCCCAAGAGCCGAGGGAGAAAGCCAGCAGCGCCTGGGAGGCTGCTGTTACCGACTCCCAATTAGAGCAGGGGGCAGTGGAACAGACACCCAGGGAAGCTGTGAACTCTCCAACACTGGAGGTGTTCAAGAAGAGGTTGGTCAGCCACCGGTCGGGGATGTGTTCCTGCTGAGATTCTCACCCCTGGAGGGTCCTGGCTACAGGGTCGGACGATGCTGCATTGGGGTCAGGAATGAATTTTCCCCTGGTCAGATTGGTGCAGACTGGGGGCATTTTGCTTTCCTCTGCATTGGGGGTATGGCCTATGCCTGGGCAGTGCCAGCTGGCACCTGGCAGTCCCCTGCCCCCATGTTCCAAGGCTCCGGTGGGGCTTGCTGCACTTTGCTGTAGGGTGGGAAGGCTTCCCACCTTTTCTGCTTGGAACTGGAAAGTCCTGTTTTCCCCCCAACCCCAACAAAATCATGCAGCTTCCTTGCTTTTTTTAATGGAAAATGCTTGATTTCACGTTTTCCATGAAAAAAATGCAATCGTGAATTGAGTTCGGTCCCTATGTACAGGGACTCGTGTTTTGATGCATCTCAAATTTTACTTCAGCCTCCGGACATCGCATTCAAGTCTAGAAAAGATGCCAAGGAGGGCAAGAGTCACCCCTAAAGAACGTGTCGCTCAGTTTGGCAAGGATAAATTTCACACTGACGGTTCTGTGCTATTCTGCACTGCATGCAGCAAGGCTGTAGATCACATTCGAAAGCAGACGATTGTAGAACACATCGAAAGTGCTAAGCATAAACAGAATGAAAAGAGACAAAGAGAAGATGCTGAAACTGCAGGGCCGTCAGCAGCATTAAAGAAACAAGGCATTGCGACTACGCCATTCCAGAGTTCTACAGTTGCCAAAGACCACTGTGACACTGTCACTTCAGATTTTTTTCGAATGTGTTTAAAAGCAGACTTTCCTCTGCATAAAATGGATTTACCTGTTGTCAGGGACTTTTTGAGCAAGCACATTAAGGGAGGCAGTGCTATTCCCAAATCCGACCAGTTTTATTCTCACCTACCAGCTCTTTTTGAAGAGGAAAAACAACGCCTCCTTAATGACTTTGAGGGAAACTTCATTGCCGTGATTGCCGATGAAACAGCCGACTTCCAAAACAGACCAGTTTTCAACATTTTATTTCAGGTGCTCAAGGTACGTCCTCCTAAACATGCTGACATTCCTGCACCACAGCTAGTAAAGACAGTGTGCCTGGGGAAAGTTAATCATGCTACCATTTCACAAGCCTTGATTTCTTGTATGGTGGAATTCAGCATCCCACTTGAGCGAATATTAACATTTGTAACAGACAGCACAAGCTACATGGTGAAGGCTTGGAACGATGTGCTTCGCAATCTGTGGTTAAACTGTGTACACATTTGTTGCTATGCACATATAGTAGCTCTGGCAGGAAATACTTGGCGAGATGCCTTCAAGCAAGTGGATCACTTTGTTGCTTTGATGAAGTCACTTTTAGTGAACGCTCCAGCTTGTCGTGCACGGTTCTTGAGATACCTGAAGGAACAGTGTGTTGATTCACCAACACTTCCACCCAAGCCAGTTGTGACCAGGTGGAATACATGGTTCAATTGTGTAAAGTACCATGCACAACACTATCAGCTCTACCATGGGTTTGTGGAGTATGAACGAACAGAACAAGGGGATACAACTGTTCTGCGAGAACTAGCCAGCCTGTTAGCAGTAGAAGACTTGCACGCTGATCTGAAGTATATTGCAGAAAACTGTGGACGCCTGGTGACAGCACTGAACATTTTAGAGTCCCAAAAACGTCAAATACACAAAGTGTACAACACTGTCCTGGATTTAATTTCATGGCTAGAGCATCTTGCATCATCAACTGATAATGCAAAAGGGTCCGTAGCGGCTCAAAGCACTGCTGATAAACTAAGACAGTACAATGTAAAAAGTAAACAGCCAGCAATTGATTTTCTTCGTGCTGTTCGTGCACTGGATCCTAAACAAATTGGCGCTGTTTATACAGATTATGAAACTGTGAAACCGGAATTAAAGCTATCCAGTGAATGCAATATGGAATGGCCAGTGTATTTAGGTCTTGTCAAAGATGGGTTTATAGATGTTGAGGATCCCATTCAGTTCTGGATGGCTGTTGAAGATCATGTTCCCAACCTGGCAAAATACGCAGTGGTTCTCCTCCAACTGACTGTAAATTCAGTTGGTGTGGAAAAAAGTTTCAGCAAACTTGGGATTCTTTTCAGTGCTCAGCACCAGTCTCTGACAGAGGAAAATGTGGCTGGAATGCTGCAACTCTATTTTAACAACCCGGACTAACTCAGAGGGATTAAGTTTTCTGTGCATTTTTAAAAACACAGCAGCTAGAACTTGGGTCAGAGCCCTGGACTAGCCTGAGGACTTTCTGTTTATTTAAGAGGGAGAATACCTTACAGGTATTAGTTCTGTACTTGAAAGGCCCAGCCAGCCAGTTTCTTCTGCAGAGTCTTTGATTCTGCTCCAGGGTGCAGTGACTGGCAGAGATCAGCAGCCATCAGGTAGGAGCAAGGACCAACGTACCCCAGCAGCTCACCGAGGGGCAGGGACTGCCCCCTAGGAGTAGCTTGAATCACAGCAAGGGCTGGTGCACACCAGCAATTTGTTGAGGAGCAGGGACCCCCCAAGAGCACCTTGCATCCCAGTGAATTTCTGGAGCTCACTGAGGAGCTGCCCCCCAGAGCAGCTTAAAGGGCTCGCTGGTGGCCCCTCTATCCAGCTAGTTAGGGTGAGGCAGTATAGGGTGGTAGGCCCCAGGGCTCCCTCCACTTGGGTTGACCTCCCAAGTCCAGAGTGCTTGGGTTTGGTAGAAGCTCACGGAAGGGTGGGGTGTGGCAGGGCACTCCTGGCACCTGCCACTTCAGGAGTAAATCAGGCTCCAGGAGGCAGTCTTTGGGGAAGCTGCTGGCTGTCAGGCCAGTCACGTGACAGTTTAGGGGTGGGGCTAGCAGTCTAAGCCCCAGCCAGAAGGCAGAGCAGATGGTTTGCTGCTGGCCAGGTAACATCTTTTGGAATGTGGACAGGACTGTAGGAGAGGTGGAGGTCCCAATAGACCCAGGAAGAAGGGCCAGGAGTCCCTGGAATAATTGAGTGGCCCCAGGAAGGCTGAGGAGAATGGAGAACCCAGGTGGGGCTGGACTATGGAACTTAAGCCTTAAAGTTTAAAAGTGCTTTAAGCTGTACTTTGTGTTTCTTTTCTATTTGTCCTATAATAAACCTCGCTTTTGTTGGTATGTTGCTTGCAAGGGAGAAATCTGTTCATTTAGGACACTCCAGTTTAAATCTAGTTATCCCAGGTTTCTGGGTGGGGACTCAAACCAAAACTAAACTTATTTTGCACCCTTCCCTCTTCCTCCCCCAACTTGAATCTGACTCTTATTGCTGCCAACAGGCACAGGGAGCAGAACAGCAGAGGCCAGCACTGCTCAGAGCCACAAAGCTGCAAAGGGGATGGCTGCAGCTGGACCCGTGTCCTGGTGCAGGGCAGAAGCAAGTGAGGGACAGGCAGGGGCTGTGGATCAGAAGTCAGGGGCACTGGTAGAGTTGGAGGGGATGTGGCTTGAGAGTGAAGGGCAACAGCATGGGCAGGGCACCGGCATGTCAGAGGTGCTCAGTACCATAAAGCAGCAGGGGGGACATCCACAGTTAGACCTGTGTCCTGGTGCATAGGGGGAGCTGCTGCTGGGAGGGAAGGGGGGGGGTAGGCAAGGGCTGTGGGTCAGGAGTGAGGGGCACCCCTTGGGAATGAGAGGCAATGGCATATCAGGGCTACTTGGTGTTAAAAAGCAGCAGGGGGGACAGCCACAGCTCGACCTGCATCCTGGTAACTGAAGGGGACAGGCAGAGCTCTGAATTTCCATGATAAACTCAAATGCCAAAATATATAGGTATTTAGAATTTATTTTACTGTAATGATTGAGGCACTGGTAGGCTTTCAAATTGCTTTAAAACTGTAAATATATTAATAAAACATTGTGTTCACCTGATACACACACATACCCCCCACAGTGGCGTTTCATTTTAATCACAGAACAACACAGATTTGGAGGCGGGTTTATCAGAGAATTTAGGATTTTTTTTTTTAACAGAGAAAAAACCAGGTTCCCTGATGATGACATTATTCTGTTTCTAATGGGTTTTTGATGACAATTATATTCCAGCCATTTCCCTTATAAAGCAGCTCCTCTCCTGCCCTCCTCTTCTACTAAAAGTTAAGGCTGCTGGAGTGAGTTTTTAACGTTTTGACGAAGACAGTAAAAAGAAGTCCTAAGTTTGTTGTGTATGGAGACCTAATAACTTTTTAAGGAATAAAAAATAATCATGTACTTAAAATCAAGGAATCCAGGATTTCTGTAGTTAATATTGAGAGGAAATTGTGGATTATAACATTTTAGTTTACTGCTGCATGCCATGATATTGCTTATCTTCCTTAAAATTCTCATAGTCATAGAAAGTTAGGGTTGAAAGGGACCTCAGGAGGTCATCTAGTCCAACTCCCAGTGTGTTGGATCTTCCCACACAAATGGTGTTAAAGCTGCTATGGAAGGAAGAGTTTACAGATTTTTTTTTTTTTTTTAAACAACTTCAAAACTTTCCAAATTATACCTTCAGAACTATCCAGATACTTATGTTTTTCAATTATGCAGCTGCTTTTAACAGTGTCACCATTCAATGTGTCGTATTGGTCAGAATTTAACAAATTTCTATAATGATTTCTGAGTTGCATTCTCTTTTCCCTTGCACATTAGTTCAGAGGACTGCAGCCCAAACCCAGCCCACAGAGCCACTGAATCCAAACTGCAGAACTTTATCTGTGCCCATTCCACACGAGGCATTAAAGAGCTGTGCCAGGTCCAGGTAGCTGAAAGTTGGACCTGCATGGCTGCCACTTCTCCCTGTCCCTTCTTCCCCAGCTGCATCTGCATCACAGCCAAGAGGCAAAGGGGATAGGATGGGAAGAAGTGGTGGCAAAACAGATGCAGCTTCCCACTGGTGGAAAGCTCTGTTGGGGATGGAAGCTGCATCTGTGGAAATACAGGGAAGAGAGAAGTGGCAGCGCAGGCATAGCTCTCAGCTACCTGGCCACTGAAGGTGCAGGCAAAGGTCACCCCTGCCCATATGAGACGAGTCTATTCTGGTCTGTAGCTTGTAAAGGCTGTTGGCTGCTGCTTTACACTATTTGCCCATCACAGTAAATCTGAACTCCTCTTACCCACCTTGATAATGGAGATTATAAGTCTAAATATATTGATGTTACAGTTTTGCGTAAAGCATTCTAAAATGCATCCAAGTAAGGGCCCTCTCTACATGTGCATGTGAAGGCACAATGGGATCTAATGCTTGATCCACACAACAGTGCCTGCTGCCACTTAACGTATTTGGTTTTGGCACATTTGTTTCAGTCATCTTAAGGCAATGTCATCACCAATGTGAGGAGCCTGAAGGCCACCAGGTAGCATTGTAAACGAACTCAAGTCAACAATGTGGGACATGGTTTGAATTTGTCCACAAGGGCATTTGTTATTGTGGAGGACCCATTGGTATAGGTTTGAGGCACAGTGACCCTGTCCAATTCAAAAACGCTTGAGAAGTGCCCACTAACAGTGTAGCCACTTAAATCCTGGTTGACTGATGGTAGGGTCAGAGATAATGCAGTTGATTGACTGGTGCTTGTGCTGACCATTCTTCATGCCATTAAGTCAGGAAAAGTCAAAGGGTGGACCATATTGGGTGTCTTGAGGGAAGCCAAGCTATTTGTGGGTGAAATATGTCTCAGTGCACTGGCAGCGTAGGTTTATTCCTGAGTCTGGCTAGTAAACTTACTTCAGCATTTGTGCAGTGGAGATGAGGGGAAGCAATGTTACTGAGGTCTGGTAACCATGTGAGTGGAGTGGGGCACAGTGTGCCTGACACAAGATGCATTGTAGCATGCAGTTGCGTGTCCACTAGTGTGATGAACAAGCCTATACAGGGGGCAGTATTCTGCAACTGAAAACAAAAGTAAATGAACGTAGCATGGAGGCTTTGGCACCCCAAGTGGAGCCTGCAAGTTTGGCAAGTAGGTTATTCCTTGTTTTAATTTTCAAAGCAGTTTTCTGGAGATGTGATTTATAAGTTAAAGTCTGGTCAAGGGTGAAACAAAGATAAATTGGGTGCATTTCGAATTTGAGAGGCTGACTGTTTAAAGTGATAGTGATGTCAAGATTAGGACTGGAATTAAGCAGATGAGAAACACTGGATTCAGTCTTTGAGATAATCGGTTTGAGGCACCATTTTAGTCAGTACTCTGACATCAGTCTCATGTCTCCATCAAGTGCGAGTTCCACACTTAAAGTCACAAGCTTGAGTGGCAAAGGCGCTCTCATCAGCATAAACATTTTTTTTTTTTTGATCTAGTCACAGGCAGATCGTTAATGTACAGGTTGAAAAGGAGAGGTGCCAGTACTGATCCCTAAGAGAGGCCATTGGCGCATCTCCAAGAGCTAGTTCGCTTGGCCAGGTTAACTCTAAAGTGTCGATCATGTAGTAATAGTTTGACTAGATGAGTGACCCAGTGTGGCAGAGTTTCTGATATTTTTGCCAAAAGACTGGTATGCACATGTGCATGGCAGGAGGTGTGATTGTGGGCATCAGATCCCATCACACCTTATTGCAAGTGCAGGAGGAGCCCGATTTGGCTGCTGCAAAAATGTTTCACAGACCCCTGGGACTGGAGATTGTAGCCACGCCTTGTGGAAGCATGCTGCTGGAATCCAGTATCCACACCTGCAAGACCAAGGTCTGCGTGCTCCTAGGAACCAAAATTGGCAGCTGCTGGGGCTGAGTCCGCTCAGTTTCTAGTCGCAGCTGGGCATTGCACATCTCTGCTGATGAGAGCTCTCTCAGCTGATGGGGAGACCCTGCTGCAGGTGCAAATTAGAGCTGGATAGCAATCAGCTCCAAAGTTTGTACACCTTTTCAGGTCTAACTTCATAGCTGGTTGGAGCATTTTATGGTATGTTAGGTACTTTGCACATGAAGCTGGTCTCAAAGTAATTGAGCAATTAACCACTTCATTGCGTGTTGTGATACCTGTAATGTATAGGGGGGCTAAGATGCAGGAAACCTTGAATTAGGCATTCATGTGAAACATTTTGGAAACTAAGAAGTATTATAGTCTTTTAAATCATGCAGTACACCATGAGTTTATTCTTGAACAACTAACACAGATATAAGTTTAACTACTGCCTGTTTCTGTAAACTGTATTCAAATAAATGGTTATATTTAAAGAATAATTTTTTCATGTTTGTCTTACACTTTTTCTCCCTGCTTCCCTGTTTCTGTGGTTATTGGCACTTACATTCTTTTGTATGGATCCAACTCTTCTTGAAATCATGATGATCTCCAGTATGGTAGAAAGGGCAGTAGATCCATGTGTAAATTTTCCAGCTCTATGTAGTACAGTAAGTATATGTATGGGTACAAATACTTAGTTTTCAGAAATAAGAACATCCTCTGAAAGAGAATAAAAGTTCTCTTTTTATCTCCCTTTTACAGTGAGATCTCCAAAAGCAACTTGAGAAAAGTGAAGAAACCATTATCACCTAAAATCCTGGGTAGATTATTATGAATATCTGTGTTCCAGAACTCATAAAGGTAGCAGCTTTTGGACTCTGAATATGTTCAGCTTGGAATATAAATGTTTCAAACTTCCGAACAGCAATAACTCAGTTGAGTGTTTCACAATTTCAGTCTTTCAGAATTTAAAGGCAGGCAGGCAATTCAAGGAGTCCATTTTTCAGAGCTTTTGTTTCTAGACTTGTGTGCTATGCAGCATTTTGGGGAAATGACCTAGTTTTGTTTATGAAATAATTGAAATGACTGTAAATTTATTTTTTTATGGACAAAAAATTGCTTCCAAAAATGTAGGTTCTGTTTTAAAACAGTTTGGAACAAAAAAAAGCAAAATGTGATCTTAGTAGAATGTAATAATTAAAAAATGCACTTTTAATTCTGAAGCTGCACTGTCACTAAATACATTTGTGAAATGTAAGGATGGATAACTTGCATTGAAAGTCTTGTACTTGAGACTAAAACTTGTGAACATCATGAAAATTTGAAGCTATGCCTTATACTGTGTAGATGCTGTTTGCATTATTTGCATCCAGCTCTGCATGTAACTGTGGTTTGAACATTGAAGTTGAAGTTGCTTTCGTGTACATATCTGTATCATATTTATATGGTCATTGTTGTAGATTTATTGACTAGATGAATCGCACTTCTGCCTTTGTACAGTAAAACCTGAAATAAAGTTGTAAATAGTGAAGTGGTCAGTCTAGCTGTAATTTCTTAGCTTTGTCTTCAAATAAATACAATGTCAGTTTGCAAGGTATAATTTTTACTTGATATCTACACTGTATAGGAAATGCTTTCAGTGCATACTAACTTTTCCTTTGTCATGCCAATAGCATGGCACTATCAAGTTGACTGTACTCAATGATGATCGCTTAAGGTTGCTGCATATGTCTAGAACTTAACTAAAAGTGCTTCAGCTTAACAGAGCTGCTTTTTTATAATGTCACCATGCAAAACTTAGAAACAATTCTAAATTATTTAGTTTAGTTTAAAAATGAAAAGCAATAGGAAATAAATATTTAGGGGAAATAAGTTGTTCTGAGATTAGTTTCCCAATGAGTTGGCTTAGGTTGCCAACAATAGTAAAATTCCCTTTTATTACTGTGTAGACAAGGGATTTTCAAAGATGGGGCTGTATCATCTGGCACACCTGACCAGTGTCTGTAGTATTAATTGCTGAGGTGCCTGGAGCTCCACCAGTTAACACTGCCACAGTTCCCAGTCACTAAATTTCAGAGGAGTGGGGAGCCCTGCAAGCTAACTGACAGTGCCTGCAGAACAGATGAGGTGGGCACCACTGGTATAAAATGTGCTTGCATATAAAGGCTTGTTTGAAATCATGCATGGGAAACTAGACTTCAACTGTAATCAGAGTTTTTTTTCCTAAGCTAGATGAAGATCAAAAATATAATTACCATTTTCTAGCTGCTGAAATACTACTGTATAACCAGAGCCGTCTGGCCAAAGCAGAAGCCATGGCCATGGCTGCCACACTGCATATGTTGCTTGCCCCATGAGCTCTGGGACTGTGCTGCGTGTGGTGCCTGCTCCAGCCAGCCAGGGACCTGTGCTGCATGTGGCACCCATAAGCGCCATGTGCAGTAAGGGTTCTGGACCCTCTGGTGCTGGATCAGGTGCCATGTGTGGCACAGGGTATCCAGTGTATGCAGCACAGCTTTTGCTCTGGCCAGACTGCTGCACACAGCACCTGTTCCAACTGCTTTGGGATCCACACTTCACGCAGCACAGGTCCCACACTGACTACGGTAGCCACCAGATCGGGTATACTGGGGAGGGGGTCCATGGACCTGATCTGGCCTGCAGACTGGTCCCACCCTGTGGGCATGGGCTACATCCCAGGTGGTGTTGATCAGACCTAGGGGCACTATGGGAGATCAGATGGCAGGGCTCAACAGGCTGTACACTTGACATTCCTGGTTTAAATTAAGGTAGAAACAGCTGGATCTATAATCATTTAAACACAACTAAATGAAGATCCAACAACAATGAATGGAAAACATTTTAACACCAAGCCTTGAAACTTCAAGCCTTACTCTAATGTCATGTCATTCCTGCAGAAGTTTTCTTTCCTATACTGCTGTGATCTACAGTAGAAGCCATGCAGGGATGGGAAGGGGGACCTACAAGTGCACTTAACATAGTTACAACAGGGATGGTGAGGGGAAGCCCATCATAAAAGGTCAGGAGTCAAATATTAAATGAGACAAGATAGCTTATATTATCTTGAGGGTAGAAAATTGTCTTGTGGGGTAGAGGAGCAAATAGGTAGATTCCAGATTAAATTAAGGTGCAAGAATTTAGGAGAATTCCAACAGAATAAGACATCTCCCTCCAGGTGGCAGCCTTGTCTGCTTTGGTGAGACATAAGCAATGCTTATTCAAAGAGAAAGGTAATCCAAATCTTGTGCATTAGGATGAGCTCTTGTTAACATGACTTCACAGCACTGTTCAGTGTGAAATAAGGAACAAGCAGCATTCCGTGAAGCAGATGAGTGCCCAGGGCACCGGGAAATGACTTCCAGTTGCTGCTGCGCTGCCGGTATAATCACAATAGTGTGGTTGCCAGCACCAGTTGTTTTTTTTGCCCCCTTCCCCACCACCAACTTGGCACATGGGATGGTTGGCCTGCTCTGGTCTTGCTACTAAAAGTAGCATCACTGTCTTAGAAATACTTCAATATAAGTTTGACAACCCCTCTGTACATTTTTTATTACTTATTTATTTACTTTTCTTACTACTTATATTGCTTTTTTTATCTACAGTGGGAGAGAAAACACAATTAAGAAATAGTGTAAAGCTATGAAATTATCGGGATAATGGGAAGGTGGTTTTCCAAGGAAAAATGTCCCTTGTACTCTGGGCAGGCTGACCCCTGCAAGTTTCCCCAAATGTGGGACTGCACAATTTTGTGGTAATTGGCCCTTTGGCTAAGAGCAAGCAAGACTTGGGGGCTTCTGAACTCCAAGGCCTCTGGGCTAGAGACAGACGTTACACACAAATTGGTTTAAATGGTCAGAATCTGGTTTAAAATTGTAACAGAACAGGAGTTCAGTGCATATAAGCTGCTTTCAAAATGGCCGAAACTGCTTTAAGATAAGCCTGGTTGAATGTAGTATCAGACTTAATTGATTTAGGTCAAACCGGTTTATGAAGCTTCTGTCCTAAACCCCTTCCTGGTTCAAGTGAAATCGGAGTCCCCCAGCATGCTTTTCAGCCCTGGGCTGGCCTGGACTGTGCTGTCTGCTCCAAAGAGCAGGGCTATCCCTGCCCCTCTGCTCCCTAGCTGGGGTAGTGAGGGCTGGTTCACTGGCCCCTCCGGGCAAGCCCCAGCTGGGGTCTGGGGTGAAGGAGGGGGGTTAAACTCACCTTCCCCCAAGTACAGAGCTGCTCTGCCCTGCTAAAACTTAGTGCTGACTGTGACTGTAGATTACAAATCCCAGAAGCACCTGAAAACAGGAAGAGAAAGTGACACACAGCCCTGAGAGTCCTGCTGCTGTGATTGTGGACTGCAAATCCCAGAGACCTTGGGGCAACATGAAGAGTAAGCAAACACACAGCCCAGGCTGCATTAATTGCTCTTCAGTTTATAGTTTTTCAGAGAAAGAACTATTCTTGTTCAAGCTTTTATTAATTCAATTCCACTACCAAATGACCGAACATCTCTAATTGCATTAGTCAGGGATAGACACAGCTAGAATGCGTGATTATAAAATATGCTTCTGTAGACTCCATAATTGGAGCAAAACAGTACTTTTTGCCAGTTGAGACCTTATTTGGCATTAAAACAGAAGAGAAAAGATGCTCAAGGTTTTCAAATGTAAATACAAGTATTGAAATCACTATGATTTGGCATCAAAAGTACTTAAAAAATTAATATGCTCTGACAGGTGCCTGTACGTATATCAATTCCAACACTTTGAAAACATTTTCAGTGAGGATATTACTAAGTTATAAGAGAGAGTTAAGTTCAACTGGTATAAAAATGGATTTGTTTGGCTAGGACTAATTTTCATTGGTGCAAATAGGTAGATTGCTTAATTTCATCATCAGCCACTGAATTTTGTTAACCTGGTTATAGAAAAAAGCCTGTTTCTTGTTCTAGTCAATTTAAAATGGTTTCCTTCAGTGATATGTTGGTTGGCTCTAATACACTGTTAGAAAGGAACTGACAGCTTCAGAGTTTATCCAAAGCAATGCTTAACTATTTGATTCTGCTTCTGATATCTGCCAATAATATATAATTTTTCTAGATAGGTTCAAGCTGGAATAACACAGAATATTATTTCCCTCCTTTTCTTTTCCTTTCTTAACCCTGACCTGCTGAGCTGTTTAAGTACAACTAGCTGTGCTGTGGGGGGGCCTCAGTAGAAGGGCACGGAAGCACCTGCTGCTTATGCTGACAATGCAGGGAGGGAGTAGATATCACATCCTCTGATTCTATATGCAGATCAAGTGATGGGCACCTAGGGACAGTAATTATTAAGCTGATATGTCAACATCAGATCCAAAAAAGTTTAAAGGGTATTTTTAGGATGAGAACTCCAAACAGCATAATGTTTTATTAGCTATTTTATTTGTATGATTGTACTATTATAATGTTCACAGCATTTACCTTAAATCTGAGTGTCACCACCTGAGATTAAAACATCAGTAGCTGCTTAGTATTGTCTTAGGAACCAATTCAAATTCCTGGGACAGTTTTGCTTTATGTCTTTTAGAAAGTCCAACGTGAAAACAGTGCGGTACTGAATTTAGACAGCAGAACAATTTGCCCCATATGGAGTAACTTTTTTAAAAGAAACTTGCCATTTTTTTCTGAATTTTTATTGGATGTGGGTAAACCTTGATACTGTCCGTTTACCAGTAGCAAGTTATAGCAGGTGCTTTTGCTTCTCTGACAAATGCAACTATAGCAGATGTCAGGAAAAAATGAAATGCTTCATTTGAATTAAAGTTTTTTTGTGGAGCAGAAAGTTGTCAGCTATAACATTCAGCAAAGCAAAGGAGCAGGGATTTCTTCTTTTATGATCTTAATTACTCATGGGGAACAGGAACTCTTAATGGGTCTACTGACTTGCAAATCCCTGATAGGTTCTATGGGCTTAAAGCAGGGGCGGGCAATTATTTTGGGCAGAGGGGCGCTTACTGTCAAGGGCCGCATGGGTAGCCCCGCCCCTTGACAGGTGTCCCACCCCCTGGTCACCATCTTGGGACCAATGTCCTCATGTCTTGAGACCAGTGTCTTAGGGCCATCAGTGGTGGGGCCCAGAGTGGGGCGCAGGTTGGCAGGGGTCTGTGGAGCTGGGCTGGGCTGCACCACCAGTGAGAGGGGAGACCTGGCCCAGCTGGCCAGGACCCTGTACTCCTGCTGCCCTGCTCTGGGCCCCACCAGCGCTGGCCCCGGGATACCGGTGTGGACCCCATGCACCTGCTCACTCCCAGTGTCCCCCCGCCCCACGGTACAGGCAGGGGGCAGTGTGCAGCCCCAACCCCCTGTTCGTCGGCAAGGAAGGAGCTCATGCTGAGCACAGGGAAAAGTGGCCCCTCCCCAGCCCCATGGCCGGGGCTCCCTGTTGTAGCCGCTTGCAGCCCGCGCAGGCCTGTCCGGAGCAGGCACAGGCAGCTCCACACAGGCTGTGAGCAGCTGCAGCACAGGGCGCCAGACACGGGCATGGGGCGGAGGAGGGGCCACTTTTCCCCACGCTCAGCACTAGCTTGTAACCTGCCCCCACAGCCAGCCTGGGCCCTGAGCTGGCTCCGGGCTCGCCCATTGGGGCTGCGCATGGTGGCAGCAGCTGCGGCTCCCCCACTTGCCACACTGGGCAGTGTTTACCACCACCGCCTCTGGGCTGCCCAGCACGCAAGCTCTGAGCGAGCAGTAGCAGCCCACGGGCCATTTTTTGCCCACTCCTGGCTTAAAGCATAACCTTATTAAAATAAAAGGGCTCATTTCTAAATGCATAACTAAAAGCGACATGTCAACACAAAAGTTTAATGTCCAAAGTAAACATTATAGAGCTTATTAGGATAATAAAGTTTTAAAAGAAATTATAAATAGGTTGGACAAAGCCATAAAATGCAGTTTATGATCCAATATCCCCAAACTCCAAGGACAGTCCAACATTGCTTGGGTCCCTGCTTATTACTAAAGTTATTATTAACAGAAAAGGTTGGACCTAGATACAGACTTCCTGAAAGTTCTGGGTTTTAACTGATGCTCAGCACAGACAAAACACTTACAACCTAGGATTTGGACACAAAACTACTGGATCCAAAAGCATCAACAAAAGGAGAATTTCCTTGTTATTTACAGCGATACCATATTAGGCTCTTTGTAGGCATTTAGCTTCTACTTTTACTTCCATGAAGTGCCATACCAAAGAATACATCAACAAAGAAATGTTCCAGCAAGACTGCCTGAGAGTGAGAGGAAGAGAGACTCTAACATGCTATGTAAAAGTGGTAATAATTGCCAGCGACATTTGGATATGAAAAAGGACTTAGCATGTTGAGATGCTTGTAAAAGTCTTACAGCCACAGTCTTGCTGTAAATTGGTAAGATTGTTTCCAGGTTCTGAAAGTAGGAAATTACTTTTTTCCTAAATTCTTTTTTTAAAAGAATCCAGGAAAAAAATTGTAAGTAAATATAACATGTCAGAGTATTCACCTCCCACTAAACAGTTCAAACACTCCTGACTATTCAGAAGCCATGAAAACACTGATACAACATCAGACATAGTACAAGCAATGACCTGGATGTCATGATTAGGTTTCAGTTTCTTTCTAAGACTCAAACCAAATTCTCCCATCAGTCATCAGTGGTAGCAGAACTTTCTATTTATGGCACTAAGCAAAGAAAGTGCCAAGAGCAGTATTCTGCTTGGCCGAAGAAACCTGAACAGAACTGAAGGCCAGAGAAGTGAAGGTTTATCTGCTTTTGCACTTTTACTGTGCCCCAGGTCAACAGAACACATATACAGATTTCCCTCGCTTTATGCGGGTTCTGTATACGTGAATTTGCTCTTATGCAATAACCCTTTTTATAACCAAAATTTGTTATATGTGAGGGAAATTCACTCTTATGTGATCAGCAGCAGGTGAGTCTGTGGGGGAAGGAGAAAGGGCCATGGGCAGATTGAGGCCCCGCCGATGATGGAGGGAGCGAAGCACAGGCAGGAGCAGGGGCTGGGGTGACCCCCTGCCAGTGGTGAGGGAGGGAGTGGGGCTGGAACTGGAGCTAGGGCAGAGGCAAGCACTGAAAAACCCGGGGTGGGGTGCGGGATGGGAGGCATGGCTCCTGCTGTTACAGGCTGCTGCTGTAGTCTGGGACCGGCCCCAGCCCACTCCCTCCCTCGCCACCAGCACCGCTGCTGCCCACCCCGGCTGTTGGGCATGGGATGGAGGTGTGACTTCTGCTTCTATGGGCTGCTGCTGTGGGCTGCACCAGGCTCTACCCAGTGGGGACTGAACCGGGCTGTGCTTGGGGTGGGCAGCAGTGGTGTTGGGAGGGGGGCTATGGGGAAGGAGGTTGCAGCCACCCCAAAATTCACCATAGCCACCTCCTCTGTGCCTGCCTCTCCCCCAGCCCCACTCCCTCCCTCACCACTGGCAGGGGTTCAGATCAAGGCCGCACCCACCCCAGCCCCTGGAGCTGGGCTGTTCCCAATGGGGAGGGTTGGGCTGCGCTGTGCTCAGGGCGGGTGGTGGCAGCAGTGCTGGGAGGGGAGGTCAGGAGAGCTATGGCAAATTTTGGGGTGGCTGCAGCCCTCCCCGTAGCCCCCTTCCAGCACCAGCACCATCCAGCCAGAGCGCAGCCCAGCCCAGCCCCCCACCAGAGGCAGCCCAGCACCACACTGGCCCCAGCAGACTTACCTGCTGCTGATGCAGTCGAGGTCTTGGGACGTATCCCTATTTGTTACCTTGTAAAGTGGGTTTCTTTTATGCAAATTTGAGTTCTGCACAGTTTTTTAGGAACGCATCTACTGCATAAAGTGAGGGAAACCTATATGCAGCGTGCCCTGTTAAAAATCCTGACCTAACAGTGGCAATAAACAACATTATTTTGCCTCAGCAATGAACTCCATAGTACAGGGGTTCCCAACCACCGGGCCACAGCCTGGTACCAGACCGCCGCAGGTTTGCTGCCAGACCATGGCTTCCACTGCCAGCAGTCACATGCTCCATGAGGAGTTAAAGCTGGGCAGCAGGGTAGCACCAGGATGGAGGTAGCTGGCTCTGTGCTTCCCATCCTGCTCCCACCACCATGGCCATGCCTGGCGAGGCGTTGCACACACACCAGGTACCAGGGCCCATGCTAGGCCAGGCAGGACCCCCCCAGCTCCTCCCGCAGCTGGGAGTAGGGGGATGCGGGCAGGGAAATGCCCGAGGCGGAGGACGGAGAGACGGCTCTGCTGCTTGCTCCTAGGAAAGGCAGCAGAGCCCCTTCTTCTCAGGCAGCCCCAGCTGGGTCCCCATGGGCCACCACCTGTGCAGCCCCCCCCCCTGCAGGGTCCCCCAATGCCCCAACCTGATCCAATCCTTGCAACCCTGCCCCCTCAAAATAAATTTAAGTATGTACACTTAATTTAAATATGTAAATTAGATATTTGCCAGTCCTCAGTATAAAAAGGTTGGGAACCCCTGCTATAGTAGGATCCTTACCAGACTGACATGACCCTAAAACAGTGACTCTCATTAATAATAACATATTTTGACTAGAACCATGGATCTTTGTGGTTTCTTCATTTAACTGCAGGGGATTGCTCCTGACATGTACGTCCAAAGTAGCCCCAAACAATTACAAGATTGTGGCTTTGCTGCAGACTTAATCATACATATTCAAAGTGATCAGAAGCTACTGGAGCTGAAGCAGACTAATGTTCTTACTGCAGCTGAAGCTCAGGCAAGCACCTTTGAAGTAAAACAAACTGATTCAAGTTCTCCAGTCCATGCCTTGGGGAAAGTCCCTAAGTCTATGAGAAATGTTTGCCTTAATAAGAACTGCAAGATGGATCAATTACAGTAGGGTTTTCATGTCACTAGAAGTTTAAAACAGACCAAATTTGAAGGTATAATGTAATTAAACCTGTTCTTCTGAGTAATATTCTGTACCCCTATGTTAGTAGTTCAAACCTTTGCTACTAATTCACACATGTTCTTTCCTCTTTCCTCTGAGTGCTGAAAAAAGGATAATACAAATATCAATAACTACCATGGGCACTGGGGCCGCTAAGACCTTTGCCTGATTTGACCCATATGTTTTCAGCTCCTTGGTACACAGGTCTGTGTTTTTCATATATCTTTAAGCTTGCATGAACATCAGTAGGCCTCTCTATAAATGGTGTGTGTGTATATATAGATTATATGTGCATCTAACAAAAGATATCAAATTCACCCAAGGAACCTTGTCTGTGTATACCCATAAACACAAATATACAGTTTTCCACTTAAAGTGCTTGTGTGTGTGCCTGTGTGTGTATAAATATATATATTTGTTTTTCCATGCTGAACATTTCCCATGTTTTATATTTCATGCTCCTGAAACATTACTTCTCCTATTTATAAAAATGTGATGTGTGGGAGTAAATTTAAATGGTCACTTAATGTACTCTTAAATATCTTCCAAAAAAAGCTCCATATGAAATATAAAAATAGTTCCTTTAAATTTTAAGAAAAGTACAGACTTCAGATTTATGCTCTGGTATCTTAAAACTGTTAACATCCAGAGAGGAGGGGAAAGGTGGCTGTCACAATGTTCTCCATATTCTATATATATATATATATATATATTTCTGAAAATCTGTTGCCTAGGAATGAAAACAAGACAACAATAATTGTTTGTGTAGAACTTGGCTGAAAACATGCCATATTTTCATGCTCCCTCTGATGGTCCTGCAGGAACAATGAATAGATCCTGTTCCAAAAAAACTGACAAGCAGAAATTATTCATAAAAGATAAGGAAGCTCTATAAAGTTATGGATAGGGGAAAAAATTAATTTAAAAAATCTTCCTTTTTCTACCTTGCTATCGCAAGGTTAGCTTTCTTGCATTCAATTCAATTAATATTTTTTTTGCACCACTTTAAGTAAAAGTTATGTATTTTAAATAAGCCTAAATATTAAATTGGAAATAGCCATTGAATATACTTCATTTGGAATTACAGTTGGTATTAGCAATGATAACTGAGGGTGACTTTTGAAATGGGCATGACACCTAGAACCATTTGTTTTCTCAAAAACGTTCTTGTTTCTCCAATAAGTTCTGGTGCAATGTTAACAGATTAATAATGGCATTCATATTGGTACATTAAAATAACAATGTCTGAACTTAGATTTAGACCTACTGTTTAGAGGTATAGTAGGGGTGGGCAAAATGTGGCCCGTGGGCCAGATGTGGCCTGCCAGGCCATTCTATCCGGCCTGCAGGGCCCCTAAAAAATTTAGAAAATTAATAGTTACCTGCCCCTGGCTGCCTGTCGTGCAGCCCTTGATGGCTTGCCAAAACTCAGTAAGCGGCCCTCCACCCAAAATAATTGCCCGCCCCTGAGCTATAGGGTGTTTTTACACATGCTCGGGGCGGGGGGAGTGTTTTAATTAGAATGGCTCCAAGAGCTACTTTAATGAATTATCTCTGAGACCTGCTCTACTTAAAGCATCTCGTGTATCAGCATCCCCATGCTTCAAAATGGCAGCAGGGACACTTTATCTAAAGCTTGTTCAACAAACTTTAGATAAAGCACCCCCACTGCCATTTTAAAGTGCAAGGATGCTGACACACGAGACATGGAGACTGGCTGAAGCGCGGTAATACCACACTCCAGCAGACTCGATTAATTGAGGCTGCTCCAACGCACTGTAATTACAGTGTGTTGGAGCAATCTCCCAGCTCATTTACAGGCATCTGTGGTTACCAGGAGAGAGAGAATCGCCGTATTGTTCCCCTGATAATTCTACCCATGAAAGGAAAACTATACCTAGTTTGGAGGCCTTGGCAGAAAGCACTCTGCCATTAGTCTACTGGGTGACCTTTGACAGGTTATTCTGCCACTATGCCTGAGTTTTCCTATCTGTAAAATGGGAATGATAATATTGGCCTCTTTGTTAAATGCTTTCTGAAGTACTGAGGAAAAGTGCTATATAACAACCATATACTTTTATTTTCAGCATCATCATAATAATTATTCCCTGCAGTGAATCCTGCTGGTAAAAGAAATACCAACACAGAAATCCCTGAAGCAAAAGCTACAGATAGAATGCCAAGACTACCCCTTAGAAATCTGCCTTAGAGGGGCAAACTCTGGTGTCAGGCTTATCAGGAAAACTGACTATGTTTGAAGGTGTCACCTTAGCCAGAATCCTTACTGAACTGAAACTGAAGGTATCACCGGAGATTCTATCAGGATTGTTACTTGCCCCTAAAACAACCCTTAGAGACTCCACTGATCCTCATTTGACACATGCTGATATCCTATGAAAAATAAATGGGTGATCCAAGTCTGATGCAACAAATACAAATATCACCATTAAAATCAGCATTACTATTGGCAATATTAGATGAAAAACCAATAACTGGAGGAATACAAAGGCATATACTTTCCCAGGAAATTATTTCCCTGTGAAAACTGACCCCTTCTAGGTCAATGGCATGGCAGATAGACCAGGTATATGTATCTGCTTCATGGGTAAAATGTGTGTTCAACTTCCAACATCAATGTTGTATTACTGACAATAATTTGGAACAGAAAAAAAATAGGCACAAAGAAGAATAGGAATTTCCATGAGATAGGCAAGTGTTACGAATGGCATGCCCACACAGGTGGACTAATTAGGTCTGCAGTAAGCATCTCAGTATCTACACATGTGGCCTAGTAAGTCACAGGAAACTAATAAACTCCACATTAGTGTAGTACTTGTAAATACAGGTAGTATCCTGCTATTGAGTTTTTTTACTTTGCAGCAATGCATGTGTAGACACTGATGCAGCTGACTGGGGCACAAGGGTGCTTCATTGGGGGGGAGGGAGGGGCTGACTGCCAGCTAGCCCTGCACTGGAGCACCCTCATGCCCCAGCCAGGCCCCCCACAGTACACTGAGCCAGGTCAGAGCACCCCGGGTTGGCAGGCTGACCCTACCAGCCCCCCTGCAAGCTGGGGCTGCTCCAACTTGCCTCAAAGTGCTGTGGTCCTGAGTGCATGTCTAAATGTGGCACTTGGGAGCAATAAACTCTGAAGCAATATAGTTTCATAGTTTCATATGCACCGGATTTTATTGTGTTGCATTAATATGCACATGTAGATGCACCCACAAAGTAGTAAATCTGTCTCTAGCAAGCAGTCAGTACCTTTGACCCTGAAGTGTAAGATCTGACCCTCTGTATTAAGTTGCAAAGCTACAGATGTTACTAATGGTAATACAATTACTCAGCCTTCTATAAATCCTGTTTCAATTTTTTTATTGACATTTAGATGAGAGAAGCAAGGGTTTCTTGTGGTCTCTTTTATGAAAGAGTTAGGCAGGCTTTCAGACTCAAATTGCCCTTTCATGTTTGTGCCCAAATTTAGTTTAATATTTCTCCCAAAAATACAGTTGGTCCAATAAGAGATATACCCAAAACCCTTCTTTCTCTCGTGTTTCCTGGAGCATCACGGCTAAAACAATACTCTAACCTTTTACAGCTATGGGCAGCAGTGGATTCCAAAGGATGGGTGAAAGTGTTTCCTTGTTTTTATTTTGCATTTAAGTAATGTCCCTTTGTTCTGATATCATGAGACGAGAAAAATGCAACATCTGATGAATTTTTAATATAATCCAAATCATTGTCAGCGATAATGCAAAGCTGTCTTCTTTGAGGGTTAAATCACCCCTAAATCTATGTAAAACTTGATTTCTCTCTCTCTGTTTTTCCAACTCTTTTTCCACCCTCTAGTATATTTTCCTGTAGCAAGACTAGTGCTGAATTTAGTACAGCTAGTAAGGTCATGTCATTGTTTTGTGTGGTATCATAATATTTTCCATATCATTTGCTTCCTCTTTGCCAACCACTATCCTGGTTACAAATTTTGATTTGATGCCCTTAGAAAAAAAATAATTATTCGACCAATTAGACCACGTGTTCCTCATCTTTTCTGGCAGCAGATGGTATCTCAAACTTCAGGCAGACATGCAAGAAGCATCAGAGGCTATGTCCAGACAAGCAGGGGCGTGCACTTGCAGCAGCACAAATTTGTGTTGCTGCTTTGTGCCGCAGCGCATGCTCCTGCAGGGGCCCTTTGTTGTGGGCCGTGACCAGCTCCTCTGGCTCCTGTCCAGGCTTCATGTGCTACAGGGGGAGCTGGCTGGGACCCAGGGTGCCTCATGGGCTAGCCAGTAGAGTCCCTGCACTGAGGCACCCTGCGTCCCACCCAGCTGGGGAGTGGCCCTAGGCTGCCTGCTTTCCTGCCTGCACAAGCAGCAGAGCACCTGCGCTAAGGCATGTGGAGATGGGGAAGCCCCCATGCAGAGGCACACTGCAACCCAGCCATCTGCTCTGTGGCTGGCTGGGGCACTGTGTACCTTGAGATGGGGGAGCAGGCAGCCCTGGGCTGGCTGCTCCCCTATCTTCATATGCCTGAGCATGGGGGCTCCCCCATCTCCACATGTCTCAACACGGGGGCCCCATGCTGAGGTACATGGAGACAAGAAAGCAGCCATCATAGGGCTGCCTGCTCCCCCATCTTGAGGCAAGCTGCACGCCGGCTGTGGAGCCTGTCTTGAGGCACACTGCCTCAGCTTGGAGGCTCCATGTTTGTCCCAGCACATGCTATTTTCATGTGCTTTGCCCTGCCTTTTTTTTTCCAGGTTTTTATTTTTGCTACTGGGAAATCCTGGTAGCAAATTTTTCTCCCGCACTGCAGATTACCAGCACTGCTCATGGTTTAACATGCAACACATGTGGTTTGTGCACCACAAAGAGATTTGAGGCACCACAGACCATATGTGCCTGCACATCTGGACATGTCCAGAGTGTCCTGCCCATAGGAAAAAATTCTTCTTAATCCCTGCCACCTAGTATTTGGCTTATATCCATATTATTGGGTCTCTTTTGATTATCTGTATATCTGTGCCTCTTTTACTACTGACACAACGTGTGTAAAAGGTTGGAACAGACACAGAGGTACAGGCATCAAGATGAGCCAATTCTAGCTATGTTTACAAAGCAAAGTTTTCTTGGTCTCTCTGCACACAGATGTACGCTTGTTCTGGGTAGTTTCCAAAACACAGAAGATAGAGACGGCCCCTAGATGGCTCACAAACTACCTGGTGGGACACTACCTAATTCCTAAATGTTATATAGGTTTACGTTATAGCTTGTCAAAAATTCTCTCACAGAGCCATTTGATGGAACTGACACTGAGGCCAAGTACGGGCAGTCAAAAAGCCTGAGGCTGAATCAATTCAATCTTCTCAGGTAGAGAAGCTGCATAGATTTGAACCTATAAGCAAATGAACAGACATTCACTTTTGATTCTGGAAAGGCAGCCACACATTTGCAGTGGTGTAGGCCAGAAGCCAGGGGGTGCTAGGGCATGCCTCCCTGCTGGGCTGGAGGAGACAGCTTGAGCCAAGGCTAACTCACACACCCTGCGGGGGGGGCTTGTGGGGGGAGGTGCAAAGCGTTCTGGGATACTAGGGGATTGAGTTAATTTGAATGTGGAGGGGATCTGGGACAGAAGTTCAATACACTGATTTACCCATAATCAGTTAAGTCTGAAACTACATCTGTCCAGGTTTATTGTAAACCAGTTTCAGCCATTTGAAAGTAGTTTTTGTGTACTGAACTTCTGTTGCATTACAGATGTGAACTGGTTTCTGTTCACTTATACCGGTTTATGTGTAATGTCTGTCCCTAGCCCTTGTGCAGAAAACTGTCAAACCCACCTAGTTTCCTGACAGGTCATATGTCACCTGCCCTAAGCTCCTTGGCAGGCAGGGCTCCTGAGCAACAGCTGAGAACTCCTGGCAGCAACATCTCAGGGCTCCTGAGAAACATAGCTTCCCCCAGACTCAGGTTCACAAATGACAAAATAAACTCCAACCACTTGCTTTTTTTTGGGTGCACCAGAGATGGGCAATTAAGCAGAGTGGAGGTGGCAGAGGTGACCCCAACTGGCTTGGAGTGAATCAGCATGCTTCCCCTCCCAGGCACTGCTACCAAGACACAGCCTAAGCATAGCTGTGAGGTGTGCGCTCAGGGTTGCTCAAAGCTGCCAACTTGTCATCACTGACAGTCTCTGAGCCTCAGTAAAAGCGAGTAGGTGGGGTTTGTTTTATGGGCAATTGTATTAAGGTCAAGAACAGGTAAGAGCCACTCTAATTAAAGCTCCTGGACTGTCTCGTGTATCAAATGGCGGTGGAGGCACTTTAACTAAAGCTCGTTGAACATCTGCTGGAATCTCCTGGAGCTCAGTAATTCCCACGTGCCAGCAGATTTGATTAACTGAGTCTGCTCCAACACACTGTAATTACAATGCATCAGAGCAGCTTCACTGCACGTGTACAGGCGTCCCACAGTCCTCATGCAGTCTATTTCCTAGTCCAGGGGTTGTCAACTGGGGGTACGCATACCCCTGGGGGTACTTGGAAAGGGGCTGGGGGTATATGCAGGCGGGCAGGGATAGAGCGCTGCCACCCACCACCCTGTGCTGCCGCCTCCCAGGAGCAGGGCTGGTGGGGAGCTTGTCCAACCGGACATGTGGGAGGGGAGGAGCTCACACGAGGCAGCTGCCATTGCCATCCACTACCCTGTGCTGCCGCTGCCACTATGTGCAAGCCCCTCCCTGCTCTGCATCTGGCCACTGCCACCACACACCCCCTTGCTCTGCCAGAAGTGTACCCAGAAGGTCCTTAAAAAAGGTTGAAAACCCCTGCCCTAGCATGTTAGGTGGATGCCTCCCTGAAATTCTTTCTGGTAAGGCAGGCTGGCTAGCTCCCCAGCTGACTTGCTTGCCAGGCAGACAGAAAGGCAAGCTTTAAATTTTTCAAAATATTCTGTTTCAAGTTTCTATTCAGCAAGAAATTCTTCATTTCCAACTTCTTGTTCCAATTTGGTACTAATTATTCTTTTGAAATGCAAAATTTTCCTGCAGGATAGAAATTCCTCATACTTCATACCAATAATTCCACAGGTTAATTGAAATGAGCTGGCTGACCAGAGTCAGGAAAAATGAGAGAAAATGGGTTGACTGCAAAGGCACTCCGTTAAGGAACAAACCAGCATGAAAGTTGATAAAACAGGCTTTCTATGCACCCACAGAACAGCAGAATTCATGAGCCATTTCTTTCACTGTTTCTTTCAGAGGCATGGCTGTGTCAAAGATTAATATTTATGTAAGATTAGCTTACATAGCCACATCTCATAAGGTGAAACACATAGCCACATCTCATAAGGTGAAACACATCATAAGGTTTTTCATAACTGGAGCTGGATGCATGTTTTTCAGCGAATAACAATTTCCTGGGGGGAAAAAGTGGCTTCAGTCACCTTTAAAAGTATTTACCAATCTGAGTTAAATTAGATGAACAGTTTCAACTGGAAAAATTTTTCAGGGCCCAGATTTTGAAGGAATTCGATTAATTTTATCCAATAGGTCAGTACCAGGTTTCGCACCTGCATGCAGGAGACACAAACTAAATTCCCTCTTCCTGATGTACTTTGACACCACCACACCCATTTCCCAGGAAAGTGCCCTAAACATAAACCCCACACGCCAGGTTATTCTATAGCAGAGCCATGTTGACACGATTCTACTTTGCATAAATAAATATTAACTTGAGCAAAGACTGGAGCCATCCACCCAGAAGAATGTATAACCTTCAGACTGGGGAGTCATTCTCATGCTCGCTCTCTGGTCCAGTGAATCTTTCTTTTATGCACAGAAGAAAATCTTCAAGAGGTGTAAGAGAGTGAGAGCTTTCTCACTCCAGAGTAACCCGTAGCTCAATAATAAGGACACTTTCCTAGCAAACAGGAATTGTAGGTTAAAATGATCTCAGACAGAAGAAGGAATTGAACATGGGTCTTCCATGTTCTGGAAAAATTACTTTTTGTGTAAAAAAGGGGGCGTCCACCTTTTATACGAAACAAAATGTCTTATCTTGCCTCAAATGGAATAGTTGGAGAGAAAACCTTTTTTCTTATGGTGAGAAAAAAACCCATAAATATTAAATCTGATTAGATCAAAACTGAATTTTCCTTTTTTCGGTTTCTCTGATGAATTGGAAAAAAAATCAATTCTCCCCACCACCCAAGTCTTAACATAGTTTGATTTAATTTCAATTCAGGCTGGACTAAGCTTTCTTACAGGCTAGCAAGACCACGGTTAAGTCTAACAACAATTGTCAAGCTTGATTGTTTTGGCTGTGGGAAAGAGCAAGAGAAGAAAGCACTGAAATTAGAAAGAGAATTGTAAGAGAAAAAAAAGGCTCAGAAATTCACCTGAAAGAGAGTAGGATCCGTGTTATTTTCTGCCTCCCCCTGCCCATGCTGAGTGTTTGAATTGCTGCCTGACTACTGTTGTTTAAATATAAAATGACGTAATTCTCCCCAGTGAGTAAATTCTTATCTCTAATGCCATATCTTCATTAGCATTTTTCAAGAACTCTCTCATTCCTGCTCGACTGCCACTGTGACTTCCCCAGCAGTGACTATGGCAGGAACAGGCTGGCTTAAGCTCTCCCAAAATGGTAAGAAAGCCCAAGCCTTGACAGCACTTAGTTTCCGGTAAAAGATAAATTGATTTTGAGCATGGTTTTGCTAGTATTGTGGTATTTCTGTAATACAACATGGGGATTAGGAATTGCAGCCCTATCTACCAGAATGATCATCTTATCTACACTGTCCTGTGGAGTCACCTGCTCTTGGCAGTTTACATCTACCTGTGTTGTTGTTACTATTGCCATGTAGTTTGTTTATACTCCCCTGCACCCACCCCCAGCCACGCCAGGTCATGCATATTAATTTGTAAGTCCAGCATAGTCTTTTGAGTGAATTAACACAGCTGCATTGGGTGTGTGCATGCATGTGTGCATTCATTGTACTAGAATTATGACATTTTGGAGCTGTAGTGCTATCAGTGTACAGATGACAGAGCTAATTCTGTTCATGCTGCTCTGGCAGAATAAAAGGCAGCACAACATGTCCACAGCACACAGATAGGACAGGTCTAATACACTCAGCTTTCTGTTTTATTGGTCCCCTACCCTTAGCCAACCCTGGCCAGAAGAATGTCAAGGATGGGAGCTGGAGTAATGGGAAAGCATTTCCTACTTGAGCCATTCAGAGGTGTTAACTCCTGTAGGGAATCTGCCACAAGTCAGGGAAGCTTTGCTTTAACTTACTGCCTGGGCTATATATGCATGCAAACAAGCAAGAAGCAAAGCAGATTTCACCCACTGTTGTTCCAACACTCCAGGCTGTGCCCTGTGTGCTTCTTCTGAAAATTGCAGCACTGAATCTGGAATATCAATGTCCTGGATCATTTCCATGGACCAAGATTTTGTAGGTTTGCTAACTTCTCACTGCCTCCAAGGAACTAACTGATTAGCAATGGCAAGTTAAGTAGGGCAACTGGGGGTAGTTTATATATCTAATCACAACAAAAACTCATGGAGGAAGGAACTAGCCTTGCATCATTAAAACATACTTGGGCATTACTTCAAACATTTTACTTGCATGTTGCATCACCTCTCTTCTATGCTTTAACACTTCCCTTTTAAGGTTGTAAGTACTGTGTAACATGAAGCATATCCTTCTATATAATTGCATGCAACATCTAATATGTTTTGGGTGCTACTGCAATGGTAAGAAGTCATAACAATAAAGCATGCTTGACTGAGATAAGGACATACATGCCTATTTCAAATATTGGAGATGTATGCATGCCTTTAGTTTTCTATATATGGCTAATTCATTGTGGTTGATAGCTTTGGTTTGTATTTAATGATATGCATGGCTTGGCTGGTTTTGTATTCTTATAGCTGGCCTGCACTGGTGATAAATGTGGTAGTGTCAGTTTTACAAAGGGCTGATTTGGATCTATATGGCTTTTAAAAAATATTGCAGTATTGAATGCACTTAGTTGCAACTCAACAAATGATGCAATAATGAATTAAATGAAAGAGCATCAAGAGATTGCTTCTTTGGACCTTGCCCAGCTGTAATGATCAACCAGTAACACTGGAAAGGAAAACCACTAATTATTATGAGTCTGGCTGATCTTCTAACTTCATGACTCAGAATTAACATTTGGAGCCTCTTATTACTTATCCAGAAAGGGAGAGCCAGAATACACTCTTTCCTTTATGTGTCTGTGGTTTTATTGCCTGGCATATGTAAACAAACAGACTTGGGAAAGGTAAGTCATTAACTGACAGTGAGTTAAACTGAGAAAGTAAGGTATTAACATTAATTCCTGAGATTTGTCCTATTTAGCATTTATGTATCTAAAAATAAAGTATATTATGCTAATAAAAGAAATTTACATAATTTATTTCCGTCTTCAGGGTGTTGCTAAAATTTTTTTGATTTGGGACTGACCACTTGGGCTACTCTGTCAGTTCTTACAACTGAACTCTTCGGGAGTGTGCTCAGGAAGGTGCTCACCTTTGGAATCATTGGCCTTGGTTGCCTATCTTGGCTGTAACTGGGCAGCTTTTAAGACATACAACAAGGACTATTTATTTATTTTTCCTTCCTGTTTTTGCTTACTATGTTGCCATGGCTTTTATGGGTTATTACAAAACATGTACAGAATAACAGCACATTATCAACTAAGTTAAAGATGCAAATGTATGAGACTTGTGTGCTGTCATCCCTGCTTTATGGTTCAGAAATGTGGACTACATATGCCAAGCGCATCAAGAGATTGAACAGCTTCCATATGAGATGCCTGTGTCAGATCCTGAAAATAAAGTGGGAAGACAAAATACCAAACACAGAGATGCTAGAGCATGCAGGACTGATGCATTTAAAAACCACTATCAAGAAGAGAAGGTTGCGATGGCTTTGTCATGTCAGGAGAATGTGAGCAGACTATATCCTCAAGAATATTTTGTACAGGGAGATTCGAGGTGGCTCTACAAAGTAGGGTCTCTCTTTATGGCAGTGTGTGTAAAAATGGTGTGAAGTCTTTCAACATCAATGTAGAAAGCTGGAGGAAGCATGCAGAATCTCGTCTGAGGAGCCATCTGGTACTGGGTGCAGCACAACATGAAGCTGCTTTGATCTAGAGGATGGAAGCAAAGTGAAGATGAAATCAATGTACTGTAAACTTGGATTTCAACTCATATAACACATGGATCTGTGAAACTTGTAATAAGCTGTGTTGCTCTTGAATTGGGCTTAACAGCCACAAGCGAATTAATCAGGCACCTGACTAGACCTCTTATGTGTACATCATGATCCAGAGAATTGATGGTTGCCTATTCCATTGCCCTGGCTTGTTTAGCATTCTTGGTTGGAGCTCTTAATTCAAACAGAGTTCCTGTGTGACCTTGGACAACTAACTTCATCCTTCTGTGCTTCTGTTTCCCACTTGTGAAATATGGAAAAAAATCAGGCAGATCTACAAAAACGATTGAGCATTGCTTTGCCTACCCTTCAGGTACTCCGCAAGACTGAGATACCAAGATCCAATGGAATCCATTACTCTACGTTAGAGCATATATGCTCCATCTACAATGCATGGGGAGAGTTAGACTCCTAAAAAAGAAACCACGAAAACCAGCAACCGGCTGAGTGGCAAGCTGAAATTAGCCAACGAAAAATGCTGAGGAACTACAGAACCAAAGCCAGCCTTTCCACACAAAATGCGGAGGCACCAAGAAAATGATACTCACCTTCACTTTCCTTGATTGCTCTTATGAGAGACCACTCACCTGGGATGTAGGAGACCGGTTCAAATCCCTCTTGTGCCTGAGGGATATTAAACCTAAAGGTCCTCTGAGAGTACCCTAACCCCCAGCCTGTGAGGTGGGGTATTCTCAGTCTCTGTTCCACTTTGCACAGCCTAATTAAATATTCAATAGACTACAGAGAGTAGGAGAAAATGTATGAGAATGACTTTATAGCACACTGGTTAGGGCACTTATCTGGGGGGGAAGAGGATTTGAAGCTCAGTCTCCCACATCCCAAACGAATGATTGAGAGCTCTAACTATAGAGCTTTTGGTTAACAGCTCCTCCTGACTTTTCTTTAGGGTTAGGAGTGCTCTGCTACTGGGCCAAGCCCTGCAGGCAAGTCAGGCAGGCAATACCTCATTTGTCAATTGCTTAGGTATGAGCTAGGCACCCACCTGCTCATCAAGACTCAGGCAGTTCTTGCTAGCAGGATATTCAGATGCGTAGGGGACTTTACTGGCAGAAACAAAGGTACCTAGGCACTATAGATACCTCCAGGTTTAGATGGCAGTGGAGAAATGGTCCTGAGGATCAAAGTTTTGGATTTGGATACCTAAAATTGCAGTAAGGTTCCCGAGTCCTTTTTTGTGGAATTAACCTAATAATACTAGCTACTGAACAAAGGTATTGTGAAGCTTAATCCATTAATGTCATCCAAGTGCTCTGAAAGCCTTGGATTTCAACCTACACAAAAGTGTTAAAAATTAGTCTGTAATTGTTCTGAATCAGACTCCAGAATTGCCTGGCACAGGCTAATGTGAGAAGTTATTTCATAGCTGGTTACCTAGCATGAATTATTCATGGTATCACTGTTATTTGATTAATGATCTATTTAGAAAAGAGAGAAACAGCTGTCAATTAGGCAAAAATTAAATTTAAACAGAGGTGTGATGATGTAGACTGGAATTTGAGAATACAAAATAGCCCGTCACTGTAAAAATATCTCTGCACTTAATATGCATCTGTGTCCCTTGTGTAAAACTGAATGCTTGGACTCTTCACATGTGCACATGGCAAGGTCTGTCCAGCCAAGAACTGGAGTCTTCTGTTCATACCTATATATCATCAATGTAAACATAAAACAAATAGTACTTGCATATAATTTTTCAATACAACCATTGAAAAAAATAATGAAAATGGCAAGGAAAACATTGTTTTTCTGGGCTTCAGAGTTCAATGTATGTTCTGTACTTCATATCAATATTTGTGTGTATGCAGATTTCACATGAATTGCACATCAACTATTTTATTCTTTCATTGTTTGTAGATTTTATAAAACGTGGAAAAGAATTCAGTCTGTTCTCTTTTTTTTAAGTCTAGAAATCAGCATTTGGGGCAAAACTAAGCTTTTCCTACAGACATCTCTGATTTTGTGCAAAGATAATTTTTGTCACAAAACTGTTTTGACATAAAATTCCCAACCTACAGCCTAGTTTCAAACACAATAGTTGAATGCATTTATTTTTAATTAAAAAATGTTTCACAGCAAAGCGTATTTCTTTAAAACAATAAAATCTTAAAGTACAACTTTTTGAAGTGTTCCTCTGAGACCTGGGGTTCTATCACTGACTCCATCACTGCTTGCTTGCTTGGGTAATCTTAGGCAAGTTTCTTTGCACATAGCTTTAGCTTCCACAATGCAAAATAGGGATAATGACACCTTCTTTGTAAAGTGCTTTGAAATGCATGTGTTTTTTCAGATGATAAAAATTCTGCAGTAGAAACTCAGATGATGATTTTGATGATGACAACCAGAAGAGAATTTAAATCCCTCCACAATACTCACAACAGTAAAACTTTTGTCAGCGAAATAAACTGGTGTCTTGAAAGCAGACAAAACATATGCACTGAATAGGATCTTTAAGAAGGTACCATTCCTACAGTCACTTTTTCAGACTATAACCAAACTGAATGCAAAAAAGCTAGTGTGCTTAGCTAAGAATGTCTTTGCTATGGCAAGCCTAATCCATACCTAAAGTCAGGAGAGTCAAACAGTTGGCCCAAGGAGTTCATAAAAGGGCCCCAGGAATTTGGGGGTAGTGTGAGCGAGGGTAGGGCCCACTACCAAAATCTGATGCGTGCATATGGCTCTGTGGAGAGATGTGTGTCAGAAGAGAATGGTGGCTGCGTTAACCCCCATAAGTCCCTGAAACTGCTTGTCCTGCTGCCACTGCTTCCAGATCTGGCCCAGGAGGCATTGTGAGTTTGACAACCATGCCCTAAGTATTATCACTAGATCATGATAAAGAAAATAATAATTCTTAGCACTTATAAAGTGCTTTACAACTGCAGATCTCAAACATCTTTCCAAACATTAGTAAGCACAAACAAACTCTTTTTATAGGTAAGGAATTTTAAGAACAGAGGAGTGATTCAACATTTGTCAATGGGAAACCTAATGACAGACATAGTTTTGAAAATCTGGGGTCTAAGTGAAAGGCATGGGAATCACTAAAATGTTACCTAGTGACTTGTGTCCCTGGATCAGACTCCTGGTGTTCTTTCCAAGCTTGTTCATTACATTTTCTAGTCTTTTGTCCCAGGTCAGTTGTAAATCCTCTCTTAAGACTTTTTTTTTTGTGAAGCTTAGAAGAAACCAGATGATTGTTTAGAACTAGACTCTGTAGCAATTGGGAATAGGCAGATTTGTTTAATTTTTAAGTCTTTCACTTGATTTAGAACTGTCAAGTTATTGAAGAGTTAATCTGTGTAACTTCATGATCTTATTATTATCCTCATTTTGCCACCTCTTTTATTCTTACTTCTTCTTAGTAGGTTTATATCCCACCCTATCCAGAAAGGCTGAGAGAAGTTTACAACATACACGCCACTACTTGCTTTACCCTAAATTAGATTATAAATTGTGTGAGCTAGAGAATGTATCTTTTGTGTATGCATCTGTTTCCATAGTTCCAGCAAAATCCCAATCTTGACTGGGGAGGAGGCCCTACCATAATATAAATTAATAATAATGTCCCAACAATGTATTTTTCACACATTCATCAGAAAACTCTTTCAAGGCATCATACATGTTACAATTAGAAATGGCCTTGAGCCATAACATTTGGATTTTTATTATTCACAAAGTCCAGGGGTATATGTGTGTGTCAGATTTAGAAGTCTGGTTCAGGCTATCATAACGATGGAATCCAGCTGTGACATCCAGGTTCAGATCTGAACTTTCCCATATTTTGACTTTGTTCAGCTCCAGGGCTCTGACTCACACTACTGTATAGCAATGAAGTCATCCAAAACCGGGCAGACGACTCGCACAGTTACTTCTGCATTGTGGACCTGTCTCCTTCTGTCCAAATTAAAATACCAGCATGCCTTTCTGATATCCCTTTGTGGATGTTCAGCTGTCTACTCAGCATCAACATGGCCAAATTGAACCATTTATCTTTCCTGACTTAAGCTCTCCTACCATTTTTAGTCACTGTGGACAACACCATTAGGGACAACATTCTGACTGTCTTCAGTGTGCCCCTTTCACTAGATCCAACACATCCAAGTTGTGTCAAAATCTCTTCTGTATATAATATCTCTGTGATTCAACTTTTCTTCTTCAACTACATAGCAAAAGTTCTTGTCCACACCCTGGTAACCTTATGTTCCTACTACTGCAATTTCTTTTCTGATCTTTATTAAATTACATTCTTTGTTTTTTAAATCTATACAAAATATTGCTGGAAAAATCATCTTTCTGGCTGGTTTCTCTGATCAAATCAACACGCTGTGCCCCGCTAGTGGATGCCCCTTTTATGGTGCCTCAAGCTGCAGTCTCTCATCTTCACTTTTAAGACTCTTCATAGCCTATCCCCATCTTACCCTTCATCTCCTGTCTAGTGCACTAGAGAGACATCAGCTCCCATTTGGTATATATGTGAAGCCAGCCTTGGGTGCCTAGCTGTCAAATTTGCCCTAAATCACCTTTGAGCTTCTTCACCCCCATGTGGCCTGATATGCCTGGCACCAGCTCCCTATGACAATCCGGGAGGCCAATGTTTTTTTTCTGTTAAAAGTGCTATTTAAAAACAAGATTCACAATGACTAGAAAGCACTTGGAAGGCAGGATAAATATGCACCTTCACTGACCTTCACTAACTGAGAGAGGGGAGAGAAGAGAGCAAGAGAGAGCAAATGCACAACCTTTGGTGAACCCAGGTTCACTTCATTAGGTGTGATGAAAGGCTAAAGAGACATCAGTTCACATTTGCTCTATCCACGAAGCCAGCACTGGGTGCCTAGTTGTCACATTTGCCTCAAACCCCATTTGATCTTCTTCCCTCATGTGTGGCCTGATTTGCCTGGGAGCAGCTCCCTGTGAAAATCTGAGATGCTAACAATTTCTTCTGCTGTTTAAAATCAACCAGGTTTGCAGCGACTACCACATGCTTGGACACGCATCTTCACAGACTAAATAAAGATGTGTGTGTGTGCGTGTATCCATATAGGTATCTATTCCATCCTTACAGATTTTTAATCCATGCTTAGAGATTTTTAAACCCTGGGTATAGACAGAGCTCTGGGATGATCTAATTGGGGACAGTCCTGCTTTGAGCAAGGGGTTGGATTAGACCAGCATTTCTCAACCTGTGGGTTGCATACCAGAAATGGGTTGTAGGAATATATGAAACAGTTGTGTAGAAACTTTAAAAATGGATCAGAAAGTGTAAATAATGGGTTCCCCTTTAAAGGAGAAAAACATGGGAAACAGGCTTTTCCCTTTCAGGCTGGCAGAGCTCCAGCCTGCAAGGGGCTGCTTGGGGGCCCAGCCCCTGCCCAACACATTGTGGGGCTGAGGCCAGTGGGCCAGGAGGGGCACCAGCATGGTCAGGGGGCTGTTTTCTACTGAAATTATTTACTGGGCTGTATTGGCCTAGGGTTGCCAACTGTGTTTAAATCTATTCTGGGAGGTTTCCGGAATGCCAATATGCGCGTGACACACAATACGAAAATGCCCATGTGCTTGCCTGTATCAGTTACAGACTACCGTGCGTAGACTTTATGTCAGGGAGGCAAATGCACACTACTATCACATTTTAAAAACCCACTGGCCGACTGTGTAAGCCAGATGATTTATTTTCATGAATGCCCTACCATTTATCGCCTGGGTGACTTTCAGCAGTCTCCTGGAGACTTCTATTTAATTCCTGGAGACTCCAGGGCAATCCTGGATGCTTGGCAGCCCTACACTGGCCACTGATGTTTACAAATGGGTCCTGGTCCAAAAAAGGTTGAGAACCGTTGCACCAGACCTCCTGAGGTCCCATCCAAGTCTAATTTTTCTATGATTCTTGTATGTACAGAGAGAAGGAGGCGGAAGCACACGCTACAGTGAACCCAAGCCTCTTCCACAAGGGCATGGGCAGGAGGCATTTCCCCCCCAGCAGCCCTGGGCCGTGGGAGGCAGCAGCGTTAGGGTGGCCATCATAGAGGACATTCTTGTTTTCTGCCACTCTGTCCTCTATTGATATGAAACCCAGTGCCTTTTATGTCCTCATTTTTCTCTTCAAGAGAAAGATGTCCTTTATGTCCTCTTATCTTTCTCTTGATGAGAAAAATAGAGGACATGAAGGGGTCTGGGTTTCGTGTCAATGGAGGACAGAGGACAACCGGACCATGAACGCTGCGTGTCCCTGGAGGCTGAGGGGGGCACGGTGAGCTCTTGCAGGCGGTGGCGGTGCTGTCGGTGGCGGGAGTGTGGTGGCGGTAAGTGGAGAGCTCCCACTGGCGGTCGCGGCGCTGTCAGTGACACCAAGCACCGACTTGTGGTTGGCAACCACCCGCAGATGCTGTTGGCAGTGTTGCCAGCGGCCAGCGGTGATTGCGGACCTCCCGCAGACACCGCCGCCACGGGGGGAAGGGCAGCGGTGAGCAGCGACAGCTTTTTCGCAGGGGGTGCACCCACGCGCACCCCCTACGTGTCGCCAACCAGACCGTCCTCTGTGATGGCCACCCTAAGCGGGGCGCCGCATGAATCTCTTCCAGGTTTCACCACGCCACGGACGAGGTGACATCGGGGAAGGCGACCCGCACCGACCCCGACATTTGAAAACCCCGCTGCGGCACCGCACACATCAGAAGCAAGAGGCACGATGTTGCTTTTCCTCCCTGGCTTAGGGGTTTGCGTGCCCAGGCCTGGGCCAGGCAGTTGCGAGTTCAAGGCTGGGTTGTGCGCCTTCACCGCATCCACGTACAGCTTTCTTGGCACAGCTGTTCCGGGCGGATGATCTCTCGGTGGCGGGGGCTCGGCCTCCATGCTGGCAGCACTGACCCGCACGTCGGGGCGGCACGCGGGCCGGACCGGACCGCGGCCATCGCGCCGAGCGGGGGGTTGTGGGTAGGGGAGGGGAGGGGAGGCCGGGGGGGTTGTGGGAGCCCGCGCTCGGCCCGGCCTCCTCCGCGGCGCTAGGCCCCGGCGCGGCCCTTCCCCAGGCGCAGGGGCCGTCCCCGGCGCGGCCCCGCCCCGCCCGCCGCTAGGGCAGCCCCGGCGGGCCGGAGCCAGCGGCACAGGCGGCGGCGGGGAAGATGTCGTCGGCGGCGGCGGCGGCGGGCGAGGGGACGGCGGAGGGCCGGCAGCGCCAGCGCCAGCTCGAGTCCCTCATCCGCGACCCGCGCTCGCCGGTCAACGTGGAGAGCCTGCTGGTGAGCGCGGGCGGGCACAAAGGCCCCCCCCCTCCCCTTCCCTTCCCCCGCCGGGGCTGGGAGCCCCGGGGGGCTGGGAGCCATCGTTGTGGTCGGGGCCTGGCTGGCTCGGGGAAGCGCCTGCAGCTGGATTTGGGGCAGAGCTGCTGCTGCTGCTTGGCAGCGTCCCGCGGCTCTGGGCTTTATCCTTGGCTCCTGCTGGGATCAGGGGTTGACTTGGAGCTTAGTCGAGGGCTAGGAAACAAATCCTCCCTGCCGCCTCCCCTTCTCCTTTCCCTCCATCCTGCGGGGGCCTCCGGGCAAGCCGGGGGGTGAAGCCCGGCTGGTCCCTTGCCCAGGTGGGGACGTGCTGCGCGGGATGGAGAAACGGCGCGTGCCTCGGGGACGCTGGCGGGGTAGGTTTGTTCCTGTGTGGGTGGGTCGAGTGACGGTTTTCCTCTGTGGGAAATGGGAGGAAGGAGGGAAGATGTCCTGGCTTGGAAAAGAGTGTCACATCGCTTTCCTTGAGCTGGGAGGTTTCTCTGTCAGGCCTTTGGATGTGCCTGGTGAATCATGGGATCCGGGAAGGACCGCAAACCCCCTTTGGCAGGCCACTGGGGGATGCGTTGGGCGAGTTTGGGGGAGCCTTCTCTGTGGGGGACGCTGCTGGGGTTCAGAGCGGCTCTGCCGCCCCAGGGGAGCATTGGGATTTTTTTGGCTCCGGGTTTCAAACTGTTCATTACCCTGAGAGGCCGTCGGAGTCGTTACAAAAATGACTCAGTCCCATTTGGCCGAAGTACAGGAACTGACTGAATCGTGCTGGGGGGGTTACAGGGATCTCCTGTAACTGGCATGAAGTTCCTGTCATGGTTTGAGCATTATGCCATTCCTGTCATGGGCACTGAGGTTTACTGATGCCCAAGATGCTTGGCGGAGGGAGTGGGAAAGGGTGCTAAAGGGTGCTCTGGGCTCTGGTGGGGTCTAGCTTTGGCCAAAGCAAAGAGAGCTGTCTCTGGGCTTCACTCCCAGCATTTTCACTTTGGTATTTTGTTAGGAAAACTTTGACCTACGGCCAGAAAGAGCAGTTAAAAATAGTACAGCAGATCTGAAAAATTCATCAGGTTAATACTTAACCCTGACTGAATTTTTTTTTTTCACACTTTCAGCCTGTTAGTACAGGCTTTTGGGGTCTGGATGGGTAGAGGTAGTAAAAATGAAGCTTTTAATGTGATCTTGAAGAAAAGATATTCAATGCAAAATTAAGACCAGTGTCTGCTTGACAAAAAAAAAAATTGTATATATTGTCAGCTTACAACAGTGTAAGGCAGTTGGATCCATTTGTGTAATTATTGAGGCAGATTACTAGTGTGTAAATTTTGAAACCATGTATTTCCTTTGTTATGAAATGAATGCATTTAGTATATTTTTTCAGGTGTTTATGAAAGTTGGAGAAAATTTTCTCCAAGTATCTTACTCTTGCATTTTGATATTGTGGCTTTATGAAACTGATGTGGTTAAAAGTGGCATTGTGTGTCCATATTTATTTTTCTCAAAGCTTAACTTTTGGAGCACAGAAACATGAAATGCAAGTTGTGAAGTAGATTTCTTTATAAATAGGTCACTTTTAGGTCAAATTATAATAAAAAGAAATGGAGGTGGAAATACAGTAGCAGAACCTGGGAGTCAGTTGGGGGGGAGGGGGTCTTAAGGCTAATTACATTAAGAATGTTATTAGTTCATCCACCAAAAATAATGTAGCCAATTACTGTCTGAGTAGGAAGCGTTTAGAGCTTAAAATATAGAATGGTATTCAAAGTGGAATTTACTTCCTTTCACTGTACTTCTAATAAGTCATAAAACAGCTGCTGTTCTGCATTTTGTATGTGTGTGTTATTTTTGGTAAGCCATAAAGAGGGAAAAGTAATTGTGTTAATCTGCAACATATGCTGAAATTTGAAAGAAATGAAATGCGGAGGTAAAAAAAAAACAGTTTTGCTCTAGATATCCCTGCCACTGACCAGCAAAGCTATACTGTTTGATAGCTTCTAAATCAACCATTAGACTCAACGCACCCCTCATAACTTTTGTGAGTGGAGCAGCAACTGATTAAAAAGAAATAACATGCTTAGTACAATACTTACCTCCTTGCAGAGAGTCTGGGCATTGGGGGTGTGGTGAATGCTTATTTCTTCATGCCTTGCATATCTCTTCACAAGTCATGATACCCTTCAGAGGATCTTGTGTTGTCAGCCCTGGGTTCCCAGGCACCCTGGTTAAGAATCATTCTTCTAAATGGATGAATCTGTATTGTCTGAAGTGGAACACAAGTTGAGTCTGAGGAGTTCCAAAACAAATGCCTTGATTTTCTTTTTTCTTTCTGTTTTCTGTCTTTTTATGTGAAGAGGTGGTTGGATAATCTAGTCCAGTGAATCTTAGTGAGGGTGCTATGATGCATTGGGGTGCCATGTGATCTTTTTAAGGGTGCTGTGGAGAGCTATGTTTTATTAGCCCTGTTAGGTGTGCAAAAACCTATACATGATTTGCAAGGTAAACTTAGCGATTTCAAATAGAAACTCCCAGTGTTAACACCCCCCCCCCCCCCAATCATTCTGTCCTGTTGTGGTCTTTCTGATTTATTTGCAGCAGAATTGTTATCTTTTTTTCTGTAGCCAAAAAACCCAGTGAAAACTAGGAGCTGGCATTTTCCAAGGGGTACCTTGAGTCAGTGAAAAAGCTGAGAACTGCTGATCTAGTCTGACCTTCTATGTATCACGGAACCCTAACTTTTTACTCAGAATCCCTGTATTGAGCCAAATAATTTGTACGTCTAAAGGAGCAAAATATTCAGTCTTCATTTAAATACATCAAGAAATGGAGAATCCAGTACTTCTCTTGGTAGTTTTCCCTGGTGGTTAACTACTTTTACTGTGTTTAAAAAAAGTGCTATAGTTTTGATGTCACATTCAAGGAAATAAAATACAGGAATACTGTATAGTCTTAGCAGTACCATGTGCAAAGATAAAATCACTTCCCACCTTCTACTCTATTGGCTTCAATTTATTAGATTGTTAAATTTATAGTGATGTTGGAAAAAGGACATGTGATACTCATGTTCAATAGCTTGCCTACTATGACCCATAAATCCATTGTTTTACATTATGTAGTCTCTCATGCTGTAGGTGTGGCCTGCATTCTTTGTTCCCGGATGTGTAACAAGATGTATTGCAATGAATTTTGTTTGAATGCACCCAGCTGATCAAATGATCAAGATTACTGTGTATATCTGCCATATCCTTATCATTTTCCATTCTAACAATATTTGTGTTCCTCACAAATTTTATTAGCATTGATTTTATATCATTTATAAAATCACTTATAAATGTGATTATAAAGTGCACATTTATATAAAAGTGCACATTTTCTGTAACATCAATGAAAATGTTGGATGGCATCAAGTCATGTAAGAATCCTTAGGAAGCCTTACTTAGGAAAATGCTCCCCCATTGCTAGTTACTTTTTGGACCTTGGTAATGTCTCAAATACATCACATATGTGTTCTCCCCGAAGTTGCCTCCTCCTCCCTTTACCTTCTGCTCCAGTTCCTAGTCCCTTCAGGCCCAGCTTGGCCAGCTGTGTAGCTTATCCCTGCAACACTTGAATGCCTTTTTGTGTTGACTTAAAGGTGCTCTGATAGGTGTTGGCTAACACCATGTTCTAAGACTCTGGGATAGCTAGGGCAATGCAGGCTGGCTGGCTGTTCTCTTCACTTTGGCTGTATAATTTCATCATGTTAGAGTGTCTCCAGGTTTTGAGAAATTTAAACCTCAGCAGCACAATATGGACTTAAGCATGTGCTTTAGATGTGTTTTGAGGCAAAGAAGAAGTTAAAAGGAAATAATAGTAGTTAATCTCTTGGCACATGCATCTCTGCAGTATTTAAGGAGTTAAAATGGCTCACTTAATCTTAATTAAAACTAATTTATCTTTGATAGTAAAGTTGGCTTATACATTTTTAAGTTGAACTGCAGTGAATGGTAGAATGAAGAAAGAAAACAAATACTTTCTGGTAAAACATGAAATCTGTGTCCAATATCAAGCAGAAGCTTGTGGGATATGAAACACGCACACTGGAGTAGGTAAAGAGAAAGAATGCTAGCTGTGTCTATCTGCAGCAATCCCATCAACGGAATAGATATCAGCTTTATTCCAGCTCTGCTAATTTGGGCCCCAGTCCTGAAAGCTGGCCTGCATTAGCAGATCATTGGCATGGGGGCTTCTTGTAGTCATCAGGGTCTGCTTAGATGGATGACTTTGCAGAAGTAAACCATTCCCATTTTTTCTTTCATTAGAAAAGCTGTTGTATTGCTATTCTTTTTTCTGCTACTGAATTCCAAATGAGTAACACTAGTCCACTTGCTAGTTACACCATCAAACACTGGCAAGAATTCCACATGTAGTAGCTGGGGTTTGGGTTTTGGTCTAAGGACATAGGCAGACAAGGTTCCTTGGGTGAATTTGATATCATGTAGTAGCTGGCAGATTTTCATTTGAAGAGATGCAATAAGACAGTGGGGAGACCAAGTGATCCTGTGTTCCCCTCATATCAAGAATGCAGTTTTTGGTAAAAGTGCATAGAACTAACTAGAGATAGTGTTGCATTTCTTAAATCTTGTTTCTTTGATCCCAAATCTATTCCATCTTTCTTTAAAAAAAATAATTCTGGAAGCTCTATTAAATACCTGATGATGATGATGAGTCTGATAGTGGTGTTGTTGGCAGACTTTTGCTGTAGTCTTAAAGGTGAATTTCTCAAGCCATTGGGAATGTGAGCATTCCTTTTGTGGCAACTGTGGAAGTTCTGGAATATTTTTTTTTTGTTCTAGTGCAGTATGAAAACACATCTTATGTTTTAGAAAACTGTATTTTGACTTAGTAGATTTTCAGGGTTGGAAGGGACCTCAGCCGATCGTCAAGTCTGACCCTCTGCCCTGGTCAGGAAAGACTTGCTCATTTCAGTTTCATTCTTGCAAATGGAAATATGCAAGTGGACTCCTGTGCTGCCCCACTGACGTGGGGGGTCTGTATGTGGGTGCAGGATTATGCCTAAATAGATTGGCTTCTTCATTTTGGGCCTTAGAATCCTTTCTCTATTCAGCATTTGAAATGGTTTAAAGTTTAAGAAAAGAAAGAAAAACAAGCTGTATAATTTTGTGAAATAACAGATGATTTCCACTTTAAAATATAGATTAACATAAATTCAGAGCTGTTTTACTTATGCTTGACCTCCCTCCCCCCAAATGGAAAGTTAAAATATATATTCATAAAATAAATTATTAAATGCTTCTTCACATTTTAAATGTTAGCTTCTAACTTATTAACACAATCTGTAGAAACGATCCCTGATTATATCACTCACATGAGGAAGCTGTCCTTGAATTTTAAGGATGTAAATGATTGTCTGATGACATAGCCTGCACACTAAAGATGAAAAATCTTGGATTAAGTTTAAACTCCTGATTCATGCGGACACTAAGCTTTGTTTAAGCTTTTAGAGCATAAATATATATTTGGTAATAGATTTTTTTTTTTCAGTGGTATGCATCCTATTTAAGAATAAGAGTACTATGTTTATTTTTACAACCTTTGTTGGGTATAAGGCTTTTTAATTAGTCTCTAGTTATGTAAACAAAACACTGAATGTAGTGCTTCATTCCTCCATCAGAAGAGCTGTGTGACAGACCTTTCCTACACTAAGAAAGCTTAAAACAAAAATTCCCTACATTGCTAACAGCAGTTCAGTTCCCCGATTAGCAAAGCAGGGAATCCTACTCCTGTGGAGGTAAAAGATGCTTTTACTGTTTTGAGTATTGCATTGATTAGCTCTGCCATGTAAATAAGCTTACCTAAACTAGCACTGGCCACTATTCAGTCTGCACAGATATGCCTGTGTGGAGGTGCTATTGGTGATTTTTTTGTCCAAATTTTCCCATAGCCTAGATAAGGGGTGTCAAACAACCTGATGAGCTATTACATATAGCATACCAGGTTGCTGGTGGGCATGGCATACTGCAGAATCCAGGGCCCTTTGGCCCTGGTGGAGATGGCTGTTGGTAGAAGAGGGATAAACACAGCCCTCGCTTGGCACACTGCTGCTTCTACTTCCTCTCCCGCGGCAGGCAGCTGCCTGCTTCTGCCCCCATGGTAGCCCAGCCAAGATCTGGCCTGGGGCACAAGGTGAATTTGACACCCCTGGTATAGATGGAGCTTCTTTCAGTTACGGTGGGGTGTGTGGTTTGTAGTCATCCGTGTCATTGTGTCGTTCCCCCCCCATTTTTTTTGGAAGGCACATGCTGTAATGAAACTACTGAAATAGTTCACTTGTTCCAAACATTTATATCCAATAGCATAAAGTGCAAATGGAAATACTCTACATGCCTTGTTATGCACAGAGGGAACGTAGTTTAGCATATTAACATGCATTTTATAACTGACTTACCACTGATGGTTGATAGTTTAGTGCTGCCTTGATGATGGAACAAACTCTGTTTAACATTGTAGAAAAGCTGGCAATTCCTGTTTTAAGCCTTTTAAAATGCCTTTTAAGTTGCCATACAATGTCAGTGGTTTGGACAGTCTTCATATGCATCACTACCAGTTCCCATGATATCTAGGTTCCCTAATGCTTTCTATTCTGAAAGACTCTTGAAACTCCTGACAAGCTCTAGTATTTTTTGTTTGCAGCATTCTTCTGAAATCTGACAGGGAGAAAGCTTATAGATGACGGAGGCAGTTTCTCCCCTGCCCTTGCGACAGAATTCCATTTAGGGTTTGGCTGACAGACGCTTTTGAAAATGATCATTTCCTTTCTGTTACTTCTGTCTTCAGAAAATATTTACTGCATGCACAAATAATTCTTGAACATGGATGTTCTAATCTAAGGCTGGGCCAATGCTGCAGTTCTGTTAAATACTCCACTGCAAACCTTGGGAGTAGGTATCTCTGGGTCAGTGAAAAAGCCAAGCCAGACTTTTCCTAACAGTCCTTCCAAGCCAGCATGTGGTCTCAGTGGTCTGTGTCCCTGCCACTTCTCTGGACCCCACATTTGGAAAGAGCTTCATAGAGCACCACCTAGATTGCATGGAAAATAGTGTGCTCACCTCCCATGTTGAAAAAGTTAACTGTTGTCTTTTCTAGAATTTACCCTTTTCCTCAGTGTACACTTTAAAAAAACTTTTCTTCAAATTTTATGTAGGTGAAAAGCACCCAGAAGTTAGGAAGCATTAGAATTTAGATTGCACATACCTCTAATTTATTTGTGCTTTCTTTTGTGTTATGATAGGGTGGATTTGATTTAAATCCGATCAGTATAATCATGATTTAAATCCATGGTCAGGAAGCCTCCATTGTATCATTGTTTTCCACAAAAAGTACACTCTTGTTTTTTGATATCATTTATTCATTTAACTTTTTGAAACTTCACACTTCTAGAGAGGTAAGGGCTTGACTCTATGTATACAGACTTGCAGAGAGACAAGAGGGCTGGTGGGTGGGTAATTGGATCTGTTATCTCTCATCTCCATATACTGCTGTTAACAAGGATATTGTCTTTGGAGACACAAGTCCAGTTTGAGAACTGAAACTAAGCATCACAGAGATGTATAATGGGGATCTTCTAGACTGAGCATTGAGTCCCATTAGGTAGAGTGGTTTTCTGGGAAGAGTGGTTTTCTTTAATCTTTACTAATCTATAGAGGGCCCTCTGGGAACCCCATAAGATTGGGTCCCTAATATAGGCCATGGCCTATTGTGATCTATTCATAAACATTTTCTAAAAAGGTTACATGAATGTATTGTCTCAAATAATATATCATTAGAAATTATAATCCCTATTACATGAAGATATCTTTGAGAGTTAACATATTTTAAATTAAAACTATCTTTATATAGGATTTTTTTAAAAGCATCTTAAAAAATTAAAAAAAAAAAGTTGATTTTTATCCACCCTGGATACAGTCTAAATGGACAATTACAAGACTTGGCCTCCTGTCATGCACAGGATGGATGGATGGTGCTTGGGAAACAAAAATGAATTGTGTAGTGAAGGAGGCTGTTAGTAGGGTCCCTGCTGTATTTGTTGCATAAGTAGCAAGGCTTTTGAGCAGAAAAGGCTTGTGGTTGAAGCATATGGCTCTTGTAGACAAATGGTTCTGTCTTATTGCTATTCTCTCCCATCTATAGGAGGGTGAGGAAGTTACCTAAACTAAATGTTGGTAGATGATAGACCTGTGTGAAGCAGCAAGTATTTGCTTTGGCTTCAGATTCAGCTGATTTGGAGGGACAGTGATTTGAGTTGGTGATTCGAATTGCTGTCTCGATTCGGATTCGGGGATTTGGCGCCGATTCAGAGATTCAGCCAGAGACTATAATGGGGAATCACTAAAATACCTATAACTTTATCATTTTTTTTTTTTTGCAGATTCAGATGAAAACAGCAGGGATGGTAGCCCCTTCTGAGGGCATGAAGCCTGCTCGGTTTCAAGGAGATAGGTGCAGAGGTTTCTGTGAGAGTGCATCTCAAACTGTTGAAAGCAAAACTCGTATCACTTGTGTGTGTTAAGGCAGCCTCAGAGAGAGATCACAGTGATTGGCTAGCTACACATGTCAATATCAGAGCAGTCTTCCCCTCCCCCAGCCATTTCGATATATAGAAGATCACCCCATCCCCTTCCCTCTTCTCAGTTTCTGTTTGCTGCAAGCCTTCCAAATCTCTCCAAATCAATTCATTCCTTTTAATGGGACTCCCAATTTGATTCAGCCACTGAATTGGGCCAAATCTCCTCTGAATCGAATCGGCTACCGAAGCTTCACACAAACCTAGTCGATGACCACTGAGTCTGCTCTTGGGGCCAATTTGTAATACCATATTTACTTGAATGAAAGATGGTGTCCCCCTGTTCCCCCAGTCAGCATGGGGAAGGAAAAAAAAACCTCATCTTGGATTTGAGTACTAGCCCAGGGCAGGCAGTGGTTCAGCTCAGGCTTTGGCTCCAGGTTTGGGGCTGAAGCCAGAGCTGAGCTGCCACCTGCCTTGGGCTGTGATAACTCTGTTGGCAGGGGAGGAGGTTCATAGTCAGGGGGAGCTCATCAGAGACCATAGGATGTGAGGGGGAACTTTCAGCCTGTCCCCGTGATCCCCAGCTGCCCCCTTTCCCCTTTACCTACTGCTCTAGCTCCAATCCTGGCAGCCCTGACCCAGCCTGGTCAGGAGCTCCAGCTGACCCTCCACCTTGTCCTTCTATGCCCATGCCTGCCCTCTGTTGCCCCGTCTTGCCTATGCCTGCCCACTCCCTTTTATTTTCTGCTGCAGCTCTGTTCCATCTCTGGGGCAGATGGTGGCAGCAGCCCTGGCCAAGGCTGTAGCCCAGACCTGGCAGGGGAGAGGCAGCAGAAGCTCCTGTATAGACTGAGTTGTGGCTGGAGGGATTGGAGCTGGAGAAGAAGGTGAAAGGGGAGATGGGGACAGGCATGGGCACATGTGGTTTGAGATAGAAAGAAGGGGGCAGGCACGGAGGGACAAGGGGCAGGGGACTGGCTCCTTGCTGCCCTCATTCTACCACTGCTTTTCCGTGCTGCACAAGTAGGGGTGGTGAATTTAAGACAGCCTTCCACTAAATAGATTCTACACATGGAAAATTTATAGCAAATTTATAATTTTCCATGTGTGGAGTCTAATTACTGGGGAGGAGAGGTATGTCTTAAATTTGAAATAGTCTTGGTTTTGGCTAAATCCAACACTATAAGTGGTACTTTAGGCCTGGTGATACTAGTTCTAGTTCGTTTCTTAAGTAAAACTGCAGTCTTTAGGGATGGATGCATTGTGGCGTGGAGGGAAGTGCACAAAGTTAATAACCTGGAGGCTTTGAGTTCTAATCTTGGCTCTGCCCCTGTGCTATCTTGCCAGTCTCCATCTCAGCCATTTCCTTTGTAAAACGGTAAAATATGGCATTCTGTCTGAGGAGTGGAATGCATTAATAATTGGCAGGCACCTAGCTGCCCTGGAGACTTTATTTATTGCAGGCTTTGCATGATGTGCTGTAAATAAAGCAGAGTGGTTTATGCTGAATGATGAGGGTAAAACTATTGAACAGCTGCCTCTCTTTTTTGAATGCTGACCATTTGAAGTACTATGTAAGGTAGGAGTTCTATTTCCTGTGTGACCTAAGATATAGTAATATGGGAACATCTAGTAAGAGATTATACCAAGAGTGGGCAAAATACACCCATGGGCCAGATCTGGCCTGCCAGCTGATTGGGTCTGGCCTGTAGGCAGGCGCCCCCCAGTTGATTGTATCTGGCCTAGGTCTGCTTGGCTGCAGGTTCCCCCTGCCTAGCTGGGCATGTGGTGCCCAGCATGCATCCCCACGGCTGCTGCCTTTCCCGGCACTACCTGCTGTTTGGAGCGGCGTAGGGGCAGGAGAAGATGCTGCTGGAGGCAGGGGTGCTGAGCAGTACCTGGGCAGTTGCACCCACACCGGGAGCAGCCCTGCTGGGAAGCTGTGCACTCTGGCTAGGACCAGGGCTATAGGTGGGCGGGAGCGCGGTGTAGGCTGTCCTGGACAGGAGCAGGTGGGGCTTGGCCCCATGCAGAGCACCGTGGGCTGGATGCCGGGGGTGGACTGCACCTGCACCACATTGCCTTGGTGAAATCTGATGCATGTGCCCCCACCACCCCCACTCCCAGCCAGCTCCCAGGACCTAGCTTGTGTGCAGTTCCTCCTCTTCCCTCCACATGTGCTCCCTACTCCGCACACAACACTATACAAGAGTAAGACTATTTTGAGTTAAATGTAATCATCTCTATATACACTATTCAAAAATACATAAATCAGGACAAAAATATTTTTTGAAATAAATTAAAATATAGTAGAAATTTGATTCTTAGTATATTGTTTGTTTTTTTTAATCTAAAATTTGTTAAAATTGTATCTTCTGAAAGATTTTGTGTGCGGCTCTCAACAGCTCACCAGAACTCTGTAAGTGACCCACTAGCTGAAATAATTCTCTACTCCTGGCCATTATACCATAACTTGTATCCACAAGGGGAAAGAATTAAGGTTATATGGGCCACCTAAATTTTGGAATTTCCTATCTTTTTACAGGGAAAGTAGTGTAGAAGAAGCAAGTGTGCAGCTGAGAAGAAGTGGGTGCAAAGAAAGAGCATGGAGGGTGGGGGGGGACGACAACCAATTGAAATAGTGTCAAAACAGGCTGACCTTAACAAAAAAAGAAATCACTGAGCCATGCTATATGCTATATGAATGGTAAGTAAATGTTACTGAAAAAATGAGTTAGAGATGGGGTTTTCAAGTGTTCAGCCTTTCCCTTCTTTTATTTAGAAAATCGCTTTCTAAAATTCAACCAACATTTTAACAGCTCCATAAAACCCACACTACCACTCTTTCATATGTAAACCTCCCACGGCCACTGGTTGGAGTTCTATTTCAATTGCTTCTTAGCCTTTTGGCTAAGATCATGTGTTGGCCTAAATCTGTGGATCAGTAATTGAAGGTTGCATATTGTCAAATTTATGCTGTTGAGATGGCAGCCATGATTTATTATTCCGTTTGTGATATTGATGGGAAGACCCTTTGACTGCTCCGTTGAAAGTTATTTTTGATTTGAATGAGTTACCAGGTTTGAAAAATTATACTGTGTGTGTGTCAGCTGCTAGTGACACATCTCAACGAGGTGGTTTTACCAAGTGTATTATGCAAGGAATGATTGTGTGAGTATCTGTAGTCATTGTGCTAGGGGTGCACTGATAGAGATTTTGAGGGCTGATACTGATAGCTGATTTTTAAGGAGGCATATCAGCTGATACCGATCCGATTTCCCATACAGCTGCGTGTAGCTGGTAAGTCTGTTGTGGCGGAAGGGGCTTTGGCGGGCAGATCAAGGTCCCTGTGGTGAGGGAAGGAGTGGGGCTGGGGCAGATGCTGCCCAGCTGGGGTAGGGCAGGGGACGGAGCTGTGGCTCATTTGGGGGGCGTGGGGATGGGGGCAGCTTCTGCTGTGTGCACCCTGGGATGGCACAGGGGTAGGGAGTGTGCCCTCTGGATATGGGTGGGGTGGTCTGCAGCTGCAGGCTGGGGTTGAGGCAGGGGCAGCACCAGGGAGGTGGCGGTGGTGCTGTCAGGGCAATATGGGATGGGGGTGCTGCAGCCACCCTAAACATTGCCATAGCCACCCCATAGCCCCCCTCCTAGTGCTGCTGCCGTCGCCTGCCCCATGCAGATCTAGGGGCACATGCCCTCCGAGACAAGCTGTGGGAGCAGCAGAGGGAGCTGTCTCCACCCGCTGCCCCAGCTGGGCAGTGCCTACCCCAGCCCCTGCCCCACTCCTCACTGTGGGGGCCTTGATCTGCACTCCCATGCCCCTCCCCTTCCACCACACCAGACTTACCAGCTCCATGCTCTCAGCTGTGCTGCATGTTGCACACATGCATGGGCCATTTATTGGTCACATTTTTGGCCACATCAGGCTGATTTCCGATATAGACGTATAATTTTCTTTATACCAGTGCCGATCCAATATCAGACTGATGTATTGGTACGTTTTGTGTTCATGCAGTAATATATGCATCTCTCCCAATGAAATTGTCATTGAACATAGTTTCTTTTATATTTTACTGTATATTTACTTTGCATATTTGAAGGCTTGTCTGTCCTGTGAAAATGAAATGATGTTGCTTTTTACATGCAGAAACAATAACTTTAAGTAGGCTGTAATCATGATTTCTGAAACTGCTTAATATGGTAGTTCTAGTCTACACTTTCAGTTAAACTGCGTGCCAGACCTTACGTGTGTACATCTGAAATATTTGGAATAAATTATTTGATAACACATAGTATTGGAGGAACAGTGCTTGGTTAAGTAATGCAAGCATGCCATGGCAAATGTGTCCAACCAAGCAAATTTAGATTGTGTACCTTGAACTTTTGAATGCTTTACTGTGGAACTTTGATTTTGACTCAGTGGAGTTTTTAATTAAATACATCTATAGTTTTTAAAGTAGTTTGGGATTAAATTGTCATCAACTTGTACAAGGTGGTAGCCAAGAAGAATTTAAGAAATGCATGGATAATCAAATACTACTGTTATTATTTGAAGCTGCTTGTGAGCAATACAAAGATCATTCCAGTGAACATGTTACACAATCTGTTTCAATTCAGAGGGGCATTTTGGAACTCAATTCTGCAATGGAAATAAGGGTTCACCTATCCAGGCCTTAAATTGCAATCCTTAATAAGGATCATTTTATTAATAACTAGCCAGTTTCCTGTCAGGAATGACAGGGGGTAGGCAGGGGTGGAGCAGCGCCACCAAACACCCTGCGCTGCTGCCTCTTTGCTTCTGTGTGCCCCCACCCACCCGCTCCAGCCCCTTAGTCCCTGCTGTTATTGTGGGGGGAGGGATGGAGCCGCACATCTGGCCCATCCCTGCTTCTCATCCAGCCCTGTTCCCTCCCAGTCCCCTTTCCTCCCCCCGTTGTGTCGGGTCCAGGCCTGTTTCCCCCACTCTCCATCCCCCTCTGCCTCCAAGGAGCAGGGTTGGGGAGGGAGGCGAGGTCAACGCTGCTGTCCTCACTCCCCTGCTCCAGCCCTGCTGGGGGCTGGCAGGGCTGGCACTGTCCTGACAGTAGGGACTGAAGGGCTGGGGCAGGGGGGAGGGCAGCACTGCTGGTCTTGCCCTTGTGCTCCTGTCCCTCATTCCCTGCTGTCATGGTGGCACTTCTGTCTGTGCAGAGCACTCTGGTTATTTCAGTAAGCATTGTGATTGGCTGCCAAGACAACCAGTCAGAGTGCAAATAAAGCATTATGGACAGACAGGCAGACAGAGAAAGGCTTTTATAATATTAGAATATTTAAGTATATTTGTCAACTTGTTTAGGTACATATGAACTTACTTATGTAGCTGGGAGGTGCTAACAGCTTGTTCATGTAGCGTAGTCATCTGTGTTTACTTTTTTTTTTTTTTTTTTTTGCAGGTCTATTGTTAGTATTTTTTTCCTGGGCCCACGATAGACCTTTATGAGATTTACTTTTTAAGCTATACTCATATCAATGTGATATGTGCTTGAAACAGATCCTAGGCCTTAGGTGGAGAGTGTAGTTGGAAACTGTGTGCCAGATTTTCATATGGTAGAACTTTATTGTTCAGTGAAGTGAAAATATGCAAACCTGCATTATCTTGATGAAATATAGCATTGTCTTGCCACTCTAGCAAATGTTCAATAGCAAGTGCTGTAATTTAAGTACTTTAGCAATCTATAGATATATCTTTTGCTATCATATTATGAAATAGATTGTCATCTAAAACCTGACCTCTAATCTGTAGTCCCTGAGTTTGCTGCAGAATTCACTCTGGGCTGCAGATTTTGTTTCCAGAATCTAATGGTTGGGTATTGTTCAAAGATTTGTTAGCATAATCTGTCAGTCAAGAGGAAAGAAAAATCCTGTCTCAAACTGTTCTAGCTGTGTGGGTAAAACAAACAACCCCTCCTCCCTCACTCAGTAAGGTCCTTTTATTAGTTTAGTGTATTTGGGAAAATAGTTTAGTTTAAATTGGACTAGCTAAAAATCTCTTCTTTACTAGTGTATATTGTATCTCAGGTAAGGGGAGCATGTGCAGGTATAGCTATATTGGCAAACCTTTTTATGTGTTTGGGCCCTAAGCTGATTCTTAATAATACATTTACTTTACATATAAGAATTTTGAAGAAAACCTCTCAAATATGAAGTGTCAGTCAGCATGTCTGACTGTATGGATAGAAACCTGAAACAAAAGTTCTGAGGTGTGAAGTCTCATCCATTTTAATATGTTGCCTATGAAATCTAAATGAGACTATTTAAATATCAGCATGAACTATTACATTGCTAATCACTTGAGCAGAGATATCCAATTAATGTTCTTATCCTACGTATGTCTCCCATGTTTCTTGGATTCCAGAGCTGTAATTGCTCCCTTACCTACCTACCAAATCTTTTGTGTGTTTCTTCACACATAGACAACTAATGTTTGCTGGTTGTATCTTAATTTTCTTCTTGCCCCTAAGAAAATCACTTTAAAATAAATAAGTTGAATGCATAAATATGTATATTTATTTTCTGACTTGGTAAGCTCATTTTTGTACACTTTAAAAGAATATGTTTTAGGATTTTGTGCTGCACTAGAGGGCTACAAAAACCCATGTGGCTTGCTGTAGAGCAGGGGTTCTCAATCCCCGGGCCATGATGGGTCCACAGCATAGTCGGCTGCCGGACAGGAAGTGGCTATGGACCGGCAAACTGTGTCCCCTCAGAGGCCGCGACTCCTTCCGCAGGGCCCGCAGTAGTGCAGGGTTTAGCCCACCTCCCCTAGCCCGAAGGATGGGTATTCTTACCAGTCTTTCAGCCAGAAATTCTGGCTGAGGTCAGCTGTGACTGCCGGATTGCAGTTTGCCAGGCTGCGGCATAAAAACTTTGGGAACCCCTGCTGTAGAGCTTAGATCCAGCATAAAGCATGTTGTATTTTGTCTAGACAACAACACCAAAAATACATCTGCTGCACTGCTTTTTTTTTATCACATTCCTTAGCTAATTATAAAATTAGATAATCCTTGGTAGGTCTCCCACTTGCAAGTGCAAGCCATTGAGGTTCTATTTTGCTTTAAAAAAAATAAATGCCTAATGTCCATGTCCTACCAAGAGTAATGTACAAATTAAGCTTGTATTTCTTCCTGTCAACATGTTACATGGAACGGATATTCACTTTTACAATTAAATTATGTGCAAACTACTGGACTTTTTCCAAGATAAAGTAGTATGCTGGAGTGAAGGATTGGAGAAGCAGACAAACTTTTATGTGCATTCTCTTCTAGGATGTACCTCTTTAATTTTCTTTATTTAACTAATTGGTGTCTACCTTGCTTTCAAACATGATACCTAGGGCAGAAATATCAAAACATCTTCTTGAGGGCTGTCATGTCACAACTTGATGTAAGATCATTTTGTTTTTGATTGTCTTTAATACAAGTCGGAGTTTTCTCTAGTACAGAATCCGAGGATTACTTTTACTATTGTAAGTCTGTTAGAGATTTTTTTGGAAAATGATGAAATCATAAGATCGTTATTGGGGCAATTCTGTTCTGATTTTTTTTATAGAAAAGGAGACAGCATTAGCTATTTTGATGCTACATGGATTTTTTTTACTGAAGGTCATGCAACTGACAATGGAGATGTGATCAGCTGAAGATCAGAACTGCCACCATCAATTTTGGCTGGCTTCACATTATATAAAAACCAGAGGGGTGAACATTTTGTCTCCTTAGGATATAAAAATATAAAATTCACCTTGGGTATAACTGATGCAATAGCAATCTGTTGGGTCAGTTTTTACTAGATTATCAGTGTAGGAAGAGCTCTGTCAGAACAGGTCTAGTGCTATTTTAGATTAGAGCATGCCCAAGTTAGTAGGAGGCAGAACTAGAAGCTTGTTTTTAAGAAGTGAGTAAATTTGCTGGAATCTCAGTAAAGAAGTTCCAAGTGATAGCTGAATTTCCATAGATATAAAATGCATATGCTTACATGTCAAACATGTTGTAAAGGTCAGATAGGGTTTTAAAATCTGTCTTCAGGTGTTGAAGTGAAGAACCTCTTCCCTAAACTTACATGGCACATCTAAACTCAAGTTGGTATGCCTTCTGATTTTAATCAGGGCAGTTATAAAGGATTCTGATCCTGATGCTGTACTTAAGCTTTCTTAAAAGCCACTGATGTATATGGGCTGGGCTTTTTGACTTTGGGGATTTCAGCAGGTAGTAGTATGTTTTGACTGCTTATTGGCTGGGAGGGGGTGAAGGAAAAAAATCTTCCCAGACTGATCACAGTGTGGTAACTTTGTGAAGAATAATACTTTTCTTAGGAGCAAGAAGAAAGTGAAGATGCAGCGAGCAAACATCTTACAGTATTCTTCACAAGCACTCTATTGTCAGTGAAGTAGTTTTGAAGGGGGTAAAGGAAGACAAGGACTTCTTTATTGAGAATATTCATGGAGCTTATACTGTCTGACCAGTGTTGCTTTTTTTTGGGGGGGGGGCGTGGCATACAAAAAAGGTTAGTTAAAAAATAAATCTGTTTGTTTTTATCTCAAAGACAAATTGCTGAATTGCTACATATTTAAATCTGTGAGTGTACTGTCAAAGACAAAAGAGTGCCCCTCCCTGCCTCCACCTTTTTATCTTAGTTACTTTGGAAATACTGTATGAGTGACAAGTGAATAAATTGTCCACCTGTCCTATTTCTTGCTTAATTTCTCTTCAGTTTCTATTCCCTGGATGATGAGGTACTCTTATTTATTTGGTACACAGGTCTCTGTGAAGGATAGTAAGGTGAGAGCATCTGTTTGTTATTTACACCAAACCTAATGTGGGTTAGACAGTACTACTAAGATGGTAGTAGTAGGGAGCTCCAGGTCAAGGAGGCATTATTTTAGCAGGAATATGCTGAAATACTAGGATTTTGCTTTTTTTTTAATGTTGTACAGAGTCACTGTTGCTGACTTTTTCAAACAATACACAAGTTTTCAACAGTTCAGTGGCTCCACATTCCCCTCCACCCAAGTCCACAGAACTGCTGTTGTTTCCTGACACAGCTGGTGTGGCAGGAAGGTTTTGGGACAAGTGAGATGAAAAACACAATACGCTGAATTTTGGGTTTTGGCATTTTCAGCGTAGGGCGGGTTTCAATAGGGAGAGCTTTGTAGGAGGCACCAGATACGTTAGATTCGTTCTACTTTTTAACTTGCCTAAAGGAAGGAAGAGAAAAGTAGATGACTGAGATGGACTAAGGGAGGGTCCATGGGAGGCTTAGCTGTGCTTCTTCAGGAGGCAGGTTTGCGTCCTCCTTTTGCTAAATGGCTATATAGACACACCTGGACTGACCCTGGTATCCTTGATATACATGATTTTGCTCTCTAAAGGTAGGAACTCAGGGGTGGCATTCTAATTTTTTTCTGGATTCCTAGACAACCAGACTCAGTCGTGTTTGTCCCAGAAATGCTTCTTGGCATTTTGGTAGATGACCAAATCTGGTTGTGTTAGGTATTCAGAAAAGAATAGAATGCCACCCAGAGTGTCCAAATCACAGACTTTGACAAACAAACAAAAAAAAGCCAGGGGTGGGACCATACTAGGAGAAACATGAAACACAGGGGAAACAAATTTAACTTTTTTTTCATAAATTGTTCTTATAGTAACCTTAGGAAGCGTTTATTACATTAAGTAAAATAAACTTTTCAAGCCACTACACAGTTTCTTCACATTAATGGTGTCCTATTAAAGGTAACTTTTACTGAATGACCTCATAATTCAGTCAACATGTGGTCAACCAAACGCATCAAGTAATACTGAAATATATCAGAAGAAAATTCACATTACCCAGGCTCAGAACTTGCAGCACCCTGGGGCAGCCTTTCCTTCTCATTGTCCTGTCTCAAGAAAGACTGTCAAAGATGCATTCAAATTTAAAGTTATCAGACTTCTGTATATGAAGTCCTTTTAAAATGCTGGTCTCTGTGTGAGGCACTCTTTCTGTCAGCCATATGAAGGACCTTTATAATATCTTGCCATCTCTCAGATCATCCCGGAACGATTTAAGAGCATACTTAAATGGAGCAGTGTATAGAGCTTCTTTTTGCAGGGAAATGACTGAACTGAGAAGAGGTTAAGTTATTGCAGATACAAGTCTTAAGTGGGCAGTATACTCCTTGGATCAAATGAGTGGGCCAATGATGCAGAAGTAGGAGAAATCAGCAGGAAATGAGAGCAGTTGAACTAGTTCTGAAACTTGTCCTGTTCCCTAAAAAAGAAGAACTCATTTGACAAGAGAGAAAAAAATAAAACATGGTTTTGTCTTTTACAGAAAGATGGGCATGAGATCACCACATGCATTTAAGGAAGCAATACGGATTCTGGTATATGCACAGAGCCACAGTAACACATTTAGACATTTATACCTGCCTCACAAAGAGATTTTTTTTAGAAGTTGATACATGATATAATTTAGCAGTGAGAGAGGCTATAAGAGTTTAAAAATGTAATACTTTAGAACCATAAGGAAGCTGTAACACTACACCCGTGAAACTGAAGATGGAAATCTACAGAAATGTTATAAAATATTTGCTAGATTGTTCTAAGCATTTCTCCTTTCTTTTTCACATACTGATGTTTACAAGTAGCACTTAAGTTTAGTATAATTGGAAAAATACAGTGGTTTCTCCCCTTCTCTCCCTTGCTGTATTCTGTTCACTTTGGCATTTAAGAGTGCTTTTGTTCATGGTTTTCCTTTCTTTCCTGTATAGTCAGTTTTCTCTCTTTGTGTGGGTCTGTTTCACAGTAGCAAAGTTATTGAAACAAAATTAAAAAAGGAAAGTGACTTGTGAATTTGTAAAAAAAAATTGACTTGGGACATGGGCATGTATAACTATTTTGCACTTTAAAAAGACTGGTTTTCAAGTGAATGCATATTAATAACAGCTTGTTTTCTTAAATGAGTACAATATCCTGCCATCATCTTGCCCAGTGAAATCAGGAAGAAGGTTTGAGGGAATGATGATGGTAGCAAGATGACCTGGCCTTTCAGACTTCTGTTTGTGAAATAAGTGTGCACAGGAGCCCTCAAATTACTATAGCATTAGCTTCAGAACAGCATAAAGCAGAATAAAACTATGTTTAGTGTTATGAAAACTATGTGGCTCTCTTCTGAGATGTCTGCATTGCTTATTTTTGAAAATTGTGAGAAATTTACTAGCAAAAAACAAATCTGCAGTTACATGACTTGAAAATGGGGTGGGGCAGAGGGTGGAATAACTTTTCAAGATGTCTTATTTCGAAGTTATTTCCCTGAAATTGTAAACAGTGAAATATACAGTAGGAATAGATAGAATAAATGAGGCAACTTGTACCAGTACCTGATTTTGACCTGTAAAAAAGGAGTTTTTAGTCATATAGCCAGGTTCATATTGTTTAGTCAGCTTACATGGAAGCTGGACTGTATAACTGCTGCTTGAAACTCTTGTTTCGTGAATGACTTTGTGAACTGATACTGTATCGGGTCACCCAGGAGAAAACTCACCAACTTGAGCAGGTTCTCTGAGAGTTTTCGTTCACTGACCTGGGTGACCTGTAGTCATGTCAGTGTAGACAGATTATATTGATGCAAGGTGATGTTAATAGCATTGTGGCTTACTTTTGGTATTTTCTTGGGTTATGCACACCAATATTAAATATAATTTTTTTTTGTCTATCCAGTACAGTCTACATCAGGGCTGTCCAACTTCTGATTGGTTGGAAACCAAATGCTGTGTTAACCTGCCAGGTTCCCTTCCTCCCCAGGAGCAGCAGCAGTAACATGAGAACTGAGGAAGAGGGGTTAGGTTGGAGTCTGTAGGCGAGGTGTTAACCTCTCATGGACCACATGCAGCATGTGGGCCACCACTTAGCCTGATCGACATGGATGTTGTTAATGTGAAGACCCCTGGAATTCTAAAAACAAATGGAAGAGTCTAGGTTATTTAAAGAGGAAAGATGGGCAAACATACCCCACTTCCCCCAGAATTAAAAGTCTTCCTAGGGGGTGTACTGATAAAGATTTTCTTGGCTGATACTGACGGCCAATGATTAACCAAACATATTGGCTGATGCCAATCAGATAACCCATATTTAGTAATAGTCCAAGGCATTTTAAACTACTGATGTCAAATGCAAAACAAAAAAAAGGTTTATTTACATGCACACGCGCGTACACACACACACACACACACACACACACACACACACACACTCTATCTCCCTCTTACTATATGCACACACACACCCCTCCTGCCTGCTCTGGTCCTTGATGAGGAAGGTAGTGACCGCCTTATTCCCACGTGTGTTGGCCCCTTGCCTACAGCTCCTAGCTACAGCCCTGCTCCCCGCACAACCTCTGCTGCCATTCCAGGGGAGCTGGGCAGATCTTTGTGTGGACAGCGGCACTGCGTCAGTGCCAGTGCCCTGCACAGCCAAGTTTCCACAACTGCTGGGGAGAAGCTACTTTTTCAAAGGTCCCCGGCGGAGCAGAATGTCCCTTGCGTGGTCCTGTATCCTGCTTGCACACAGCCCAGCATCTCTGTGTCAGCCCTGGGCGCTCAAGCCCCTGCTGCGCGCACAGTGTTGTTATGGCAGCAGTAGGAGCCAGTAATAGTCCCTTTGTTGCTGAGCACAGTGCCCTGTGACCACTCCTTGGTGCCCCCTCCTGCTGTAGTCCGCTCAGGGACTAGTGGGCTCAGGCTGGCAGCAAAGGACTGGATTACGTTCTCTAAGGTGTTCTTGACACGCAGCTCTAATGATCAGCTATAACGACCAATAAAAGCCGATAGCCCTAACATCATTTCTCCTTCTATTGGTGCCACTCCAATAGCCAACCAATATATTGGTGCACCCCTAAGTTTTTCTGATATTCTGTTGAAAAATGGTGCTTGGATTACTTTTAGAGTTGGTAAAATAATGGTCTGTTTTAAGAGGATGACATATTTAAGCTATTAAAGGATTACTTACCTCAGTGACATATTTTGCCTTTGGTAATAGTGGTAAAAATCTTTCTGTGTAAGTCAGCATAATGAAGCATTTACTAAAATTATACTGAAACTGGCATTCTCAATTCCACACTTTAATATCTTTCAAAAGTATGTCAAGTATGCTGGATAGGGAATACAGAGCTTTTTCAGTTACACTGCAATCTGTTTTACATTAATTTATTTCCTATTTGTATCTTTGGCATTAAGTAATTCTGAGCACTACTTTAGTAGCAAAACACACTGAAGGGAAAAACACAAAGAAAAAATATTTTTGAAGCATTAGAATGCAGGAGATGAGACAGTTTCACTGTCTATAGATACGGGATTATGTGGTCAGACATACCAAAGGAAATTTTCATTCTCAGAAGTATGCATTCTAAGGAAGTACAGTGTAGTTATACAAGTTCTTTTTAATAAATGTTACATTGATATTTGCTTTGAAAAGTAAAAATGGACACACATTTAAGGAACACCCAAAAGTAGAACATTTATTTTTAAACTCAAATTCTTTATCCATTTTAGAACATGAATTTGAAAAACACTTTTTAAAGGAAGCTGGTCGTTCTCTTGTATTTAAGGTTACTATTGCCTTTCTGTTGGTTTTATCAGGATTCATTTTTTTTAAATGAATTTTCAGTTTCTAAGGACTGGTAATTAGGTAGTTACTTTTGAATGACATGCTGGAGAGATGGACTCTGACCCCCCTCCCCTACCTTTCCAATTCCTAAATGTCTTACTGAAACACTTTCTAAAGATTTCACCTTCCTTAGAAAATATCATTATTTGATCCTAGTCCAGTAAGCTCTTGCACACATCTTTTTATATTTAGTTCTAGTGAAGTGGATGGAAGTACTGACATGCATGGCTAGGTATGCATATGTATATGCAGGAATGGGAATTTGGTCACCTTTGTCAGCAGCTGCTCTCTGGCTGCAAACATGTGCTTCCTTTTTAGTTCTCTTGACCTACATCACTTCTGGATTTGAGTGACTCATTCATTTTACGAAAAGGATATCTTATACAATTCCTGTTTGTTGCCTTTCTCTTAATTTAGAGTACACAGGGTCATTTAAATTGACAAGAAGCAGTTGAAGTTGATTAATCTCCAGTAAAATATATGGGTGTGGATTTTTTTTTTTTCTTCTCCCCCCCCCAAAAATGTGAGTGCTAAAGTTTGAATGTATTCTTAGTTTGTTTGTGAATGGTTGTTTTGTTTTGGGGGGAGAGGGTATGGTAACGTCATAAGTTTGCAACTCTCCTGATAACTGGTTTGAAATAAATGGTTTTCTTCTCTGTGGGACCAGAGTTACTTTGCTTTCCTGGGTTTTCTCGCCTTGTTTCTTGATTCTTTGTTTGTTATTGACATGAATGTAAAATATTTTTGCTGTGTGAAAAAGAACTTGAGGGGGAGGATAATGAAGGTGTAACAGCGGCCTTATTTTTTGGAGTTTAAGTGTGTTGTGTTGTGTTGGATTATTTTTACTTCTATGATCTAGCTAATCATTTTAAAGTTTATCTAGGCAGCCTCTCTGACAAACAATGGTATTAATGTAGTTGGAAACTGTCCATATGTCCTTTCTCCAGTATGCAGACAGAGGCCGTGTCCAGACAAGCGTGGCTGTTTATTTCTCTGGGGACATGTAGCAGTGATACACCTTGTGCCGCTGCTACTTGTCCCTGGGGAACACCTGTGCCACACACACTCTGGCACATGGCAGGTTACCCTGGGAGGGGTAGGAGAGGCTGGGGCCAGCAGCTGTTCTGACCCCAGCAGCCTTACCTGGGGTTCTGGGGGCCTTGGGAGCTGCAGCCATGGTGGTCCTGCAGCTGGGAGCCTGGGCAGCAGCCAGAGTGCTGATCTGGTTGGCCAGGCTCCATTTTCTTTATAGCAATTGATGTTGCATGCCTTGCGTTGAACATGGAAGTGCTTTAATTTGGGAGTGGCCAGCCCAGAGCATGTGTGCCACTGGCAGCCGCTGTGTGTAGCATGTGAGCCCTGGGTGCTCAGGAAAAGGAGGTGCCAGAATAGATGCAGGGAACTGTGGAGCAGAGCAGGGGCAGAGTGCTGCTGCGAGAGGTGTCATCAGGTGTTATAGCCAAGAGCCAGGCCATCCCTTCTCCAGCCCTGCAGCCCTTGCCAAATTCAGAATCTTGGATCCTCACTTGCATATAAAACTGAAGTGGTTGCAAAGTCAGGGTTAACCTAGATTTAGATCAAGACCCCTCCCCTTCCATATTGCCTTGCTTTACTCTTTGCCAGTGGCCAGAGGTTGGAGCCCCCTCTGCCTGTGTTCCAGTGCTCCAGGGTGCAGACTCAGAGGTATGCCTCTGGGGAGTGGAGATCAGAGCAGCATCTGAAAGGGCAGAAGGAAGAGGGCCCCCCTGTGGCATGTCTGCCAAAAAGGATGGCCACCACTGCTCTAATCAGTCTTGGAGAATTCCTTTTTCTTTTATCCTCAGTAGTAAATGTTTCCTTTTCCGATTGTAAATTAGTATACAAAATCTAACTTGTAGTCATAATCCTCCTAAACCAGGGCTGGGCATTATTTGGCTGGAGAGTCCTGGGTACAAACCCTTCCCCCCTCCCCCTGACCTGGAACAGCTCACGCAAACTCCCTAAGTCGGGGGTTGTCAACCTATCCCTGGGGCTACTCAGGAAGGCCCCAGGGGGTATGCGGCAGTGGTGCAGAGAAGTAGGAGCACTTTTGGTTTCCCCAACGGCAGTCTAGTTTTGCTGTGGAGGAGGCCCCCCCACTCGTTGATCATCTGCCAGGGACCCCCTTCCTCCTGCTAGTCTCCCTGATCCTTGACCTAGTTCTTGACCAGCTGCCGGGGGTACACCAACCAAAAAAGGTTGAAAATCCCTGCCCTAAGTGGTAGACTACTTGACTGGGGGTGACGGTGGGTACTGGACAGATGGGCCAGGGTGCCCAGATAGTGGGTCTGGGTCTGGCAGTGGCAGCAGCACTGACAGCAGCAATTGGAAGGAGTCACTGCTGCCGCCAGTGCTACTGGGAAGTAGAGTCCAGCTGCTGTGGTGCCCCAGCCTCTCTGTGCACCCACGGGTGGCAGGACTGGCTGCATGTGTCAGAGCTCAGGCTGCCCCCCACACCTGGGCTGGGCAGGGTTGAGGGTCCCACCAGAGGCCAGATAAAATGCCTTATTGGGCTGGATCCAGCCCGCAGGCTGAATTTTGTCTACCTTTGTTCTAAATTACAGTGATGTTCTGTCCGGTCCCCCTCTAAAATAGGGTGTCTGTGATGAGCAAACACAAGCAGCCTCAGATAACCAGCCTGCACTATATGTGTTCTTTCAGATGTAAGATGTAGTTTTTAATTAAAATGTAGCGAAGATATTTAAAATTGTGTTTATTACTGTGGCAGTTACGGGAATAAAAATCAGCTTGTTCGAGGTCCAGATACATGTGGGATAGCAGTATTAACAACTTTAAAAAGTGCTAGTGGTAGCATTTTTCTCTAATGTAGGTAATTTTTTGGAACAGTTCAGGGACAATTCAAGTTACCAAGTAGGCTTGCCTCAACCCCATTCTTGAGACTAGCAGTCATTGGGATAGTTTAATCTTTGTTCGAGTAGGGGCCAACTTTTTGGCAGGCTTTGCACAAGGTAAGCCCAGCACCCCTACAAATGCCACTTTGATCCTCGTTGCCTGTATGATCTTTTGTGCTGTTTTCTGTTCTCTGCCCTATCTGTTGCTGTGTACCCTGCTCCTTTATTGATCTGGCATGTGCCACCACAGGCTGTTAGTGCCATTCGTAGCATGTGTGGTATGGGTTGGCCACCCCTGCTCTAGTGTGTATACATACTCCCCTTTCCTTCTGAGGTTGTTAGAAAAGGTGAAATGTTTAATAGTGCACAGATAAAGGGTTGGGTTTTTTTTAGATGTGGATGTCTTGCACAGTAGGAACTGACAAATTTGCTTCTTATATAGGTGGCTGATGTGAAGGGCTGTTGGTGGTAGCACATTCTAGTAACTACTGACGTCAATTAGACTCTTGTTCTTGATTTAGAATATAGTCTCTTTTTTCTGTCTGTCAGCAAGCACTTGACTCATCCAGTTCTTTTTAATTATGGAATCATGAATAGGTAACCCATGATGTTTAAAATAATAATTCCTGTTTCTCATTAATGAGAACAATGTATATATACTCCTGGCATGCTACCCTTTTTTTTCTTTCAGTCTTTTGAGTAAGACTCAGCATAGAGTACTGGTTGATAAATATTTTATCCCATGCACTTATTTTATCAAATGCCAAAGCAAATTTTTTAGCTTACTGTGTATTCTCTCAGCTTCAGTCTGAATTGCTGAAGCTTTTATTAATCTAATCTTTCAAGAGCAACTTTAGAGGAAGATGTCCATTTTCAAAGACTAAGCCAGTTTTAATCTCTTTACCCTTCCCGCATCATAATGATATCGGTACATGCACTGGACTTTATTCATGAAAAATTTCCCCTCCCCCTCATTTATAACTCTCTCCTACCTCCTTTTTAACCACAGTTTAAATGCATGTCAGCTCAGGAGATAAGATAGCATAGATCAGGGGCAGATCCAGAAGGGGGCTGCAGTGTGGTTGCCTCCCTTTGGTTGATGTGCTGCATTTGTAGTGAGCTTTCAGACCTCATGGACATATCTGCACAGACCCTGCTGGGAGCTCCGTGTGCACTGTAAACTCTGAGCTTGCTGGTGCAGGGTCTACCCAGATTCCCTACTTTAAAGTAGCTCTGGAGCCTGCTTCATACCCCCCCCCCCCGACCCCCATTCCTGAATTCAGCAGCAGGGCAAAGGAAGTGACAGGCAGAAGCAGCATTGCTCAACCCTTGCTGTTATAAAGCCCAGAAGCTGGGCACCTCTGCTGCTGTGCCCTCCCTTCCATCACTGCTGAATTTAGGGAGGTGGGGAGAAGGATGGGGAAGTGCAGCAGGCTCCAAAATTGCTTGAAAGTGAAGACTCAAGGCAGACCTCATGCTGGTGAGCTCATACTGCTCACAGTATATGCAGAGCTTCCAGCAGGAGCCATGCTGGCATGCAGTGAGCTTCAAGACTTCACTGGTATCCAGGATCATGGTGAGGGGTTGTGAGCATACCCATCTTGCCTGGGTGGTACATGGGCAATGAGCTGTCCTTACTGTGCATGCATCACACAGATATGAAGGGGGTGTGGCTGTGCCACTGTTCCTGTGATCCTGGATCTGCCCATGTTAGATAGGACTTGAGAAAAGCTACACCCTTTAAACAATCTAAAAATCTAAACCTGCTCTAAAGGACTCATCTTGGCATTATGTACGTGGTTTGAAAATGTGAACACAAACCAAACAAATCATGGCCTTAATGTTTGTAGAACTAATATTGACTGACTGAGAATTTTTGTATGGGAGAGTTTTTCTATGGGCAAATATAAAACTAATAATTTGGGGTATTCATTTTATCTTCTTTAGGTTTTTGTACTTCCCTCATCTCTTTAGTGTCTGTTTTCCTTTTCGTAGTACGAAAGCAACAAATAGGTAACATCTGTCACATGTCTGTTTTATTATTCACTGTCCAGGGCAGATATAAGTGCAATGGATTTACTTTGTTCTGGAACACTACATGGTTTTATATTGGAAAATACAAGGTTAAATAGATGTCTGGATAAGTTGGTGTGGAACCTTAGCTCCTGCAGAAGTTCTTTCCACAATGTTGAGCCAGCCCCCTCAAAATCTGTTTCCTGAGTGTGTGTTCTTTATCCTCATTGTATTGTTGTGTGTGTCTGTGTCCCACCCGTGCTGAAGGAGTGAAATTCTCAAGTATGGTTTTCATCCAGGAGCTCTGGTCAGTCTTATAGATATACTAGGCCCCAGCCATTCAGCACTTTGAGGATAAGGAGGAAGACCTCGAGTTAATTTTCCATAGAATATCAGATCATCCAAAGCAGAGAGCAGGTTTGATGTGTGCGTGAAAGCAAGTGTTACTGTGGAGACAGTGGTGCAGCAGTCTGTATCAGCTGGAGCTTGCTAATCACTAAAGCTTCATGCCTACATGTGTCACATTGCTGTACTCCAGCTGAGAGTTAGCTTGGTCTTTGTTATCATCTTCCCGGAAGGAAAAGGGGAGTGGAGAGCTGCTGTTCTGTTTGTTCTGGTTGTTTTTGTAGTGTTGTGGGCTTTTTTTTTTTTAATCGCATTTAAAAAAAAAATGCAGCCAGAGTGCCTAAAGCTGAGGGGGAACATTCTTTCATATTATTAATTTAAATCCAAATAAATAATTTTTTTTTGATAAGGAATGGGGGAACCTTAACAAAATCAAATTTTTTTCATCCTTTTGAAGGATGGAATCATTCCTCTTTGTGTCATTTTCTGTTTTATCTTAAAGCAACATCTTATTTTAAATAATATTAGCTTTGCCTGACATTTTATTTTCTTCCTTTCTTGTTTTCTTTCTTACTTTTTGGTATAGTGGTTAACACGCATTGATTTGCAACTAAATATATAGCCTTTACACAAATTTGGGTGCTTCTCTTTCTTTTGCTAACCAGAAGCATATGCTATAACTAAATCTGTATAGATAAACAGTTAAATTATACAATATAGCTGTGTTAGATGGGTTCTGTCCTTATTTGGTATGTCTTTTATTGTATTAGGAACTGTTGAATAACACAGTACTTCTTTCAACTTGTGATTTATGTCAACCTGCATTTGGGTTATAAAATACAAATGAAAAGCAACACAGTTTTTTATTATCTAGTAATTAATTTAAATGTGATTTGATCCATAAGAAAGAAACGTAAATTTTGTTAAAACATTTTCTGATTTTGCAATTGAATGATTAATTAAAAACAAAGTATTAACAATACTTAGTGGACTAAAATACACACACACACCCTATGGTGAGCTATCATGGACCAGGTCAGCACCCCCCACCCCCCTCCAGCAGCTCACCAAAACTCCTTAAGTCCAGGATCTTTCTCTCCCCACCCTCCCTTTCCCTCCCCACCTTCCCCTCAAACCTGCCCAGAATTGCAGTAAGCCCCAATCTCTCCTTCCAGAGTGGCAGCAAGCCTTATTTCCCTCACCCAAACCCAGAACACGCCAGCTGGCATCTGTAGCTTAAGCCATGGCTCAGCTGGTGCACAGGAAGCAGTCTCGGGAGGTGGTTGCTGGCATCAGCTGTGGAAGCAGCTGGCAGGTTCCTGATGTGGATCCTGGCATCCACTGGGGTCCACTGCTGACATGATCACATCAGCACTGGGTGGAAACAGCCCCGCCTGCGCAGCACCATGCAGTGGCCAGAGCTGGAGCCACTAGTTGCCCATTGGCCGGATCCCATGAGTTTGTGGCCACCTGCCTGTGGGTCAGATGTAATCAGTTGGCGGGCCAGACCTGGCCCATGGGCTGTATTTTGCCCACGCCTGGTGTAAACCTTTCACAGCCACCCGGTTTGCTGGATAAGAGACAAGTTGGCATCCATATTTTTGCAACAGAGCCACTCTAAAAAATGGCCCTCTCTTGGCCATGACTAGAGAATTTTTTTTTCCCTTCTCTCCCATACTGTGTCTTCCAAAAACAAGATGCTGTTCTTATGGGGAGATGTCATTTGAGTAAATACAGCAATTTGTTTTTTTTTGTTTTTTTTAAGACTTAGTAGATCTTGTCGTCTTCCTTGTTTTCATTCATAGATTGGAAAAAGAAAACAAACTTTTGTGTTTCCCTTCCTGATGAGTTTCTCAGCTTGGAATGAACTAAAATTCTCTCCTTATGGAGAAAAAGTTACCACTGTCGTAACCCGGTTTAATTGTTTGATAAGCTGGTTACCTGGTGACTTCCTCCAGTTTCTTTAAAACTGTAGCAGAAGAATGCTGCTTGAGTGGTTAACCCCCAGCCCTGAAATCTATTATTTTAGGCATTACTGACTATTATTAAATGTGCATGATATAACAGCATCTCCCTCTTACACAGTTTGGCATCTACCTTGGTAGTATGTTTTGGGGGGTGGGAACAGAGAGAGAGAGAAAGACAGATGAGTGGTTGTATTGCATGTTGCAGCAGCTATATGGGTAGCTGGGTTTGCTAGTAAAACTAGCTTGAATATGCCTGTATGAACTACAGCTGCTCTAGTACTGACCTAGTACTAGTTGCTCTAGTAGAGTGTATACAGTATAAATATACCCTTCCTTATATGCATCCTTTAGTCTTCTTTTCAATTTCTTTTCAGATTTTAACAGAAGTAACAGTATAGTTACCTTTATTTAGAGAGAACCTACATTTTTTGCTAGAGGATGTATTAAAAGGTCACTGTACTTATATACTATCAGAGTCAGATTCACTTCATCCTTTTACTAGATTTCTTTTCCTCTTAATGCAGTTTTATTTAATTTAATTGTTTTAAAGAAAAATGTGTTTAGGCCCAACTTACTGTCATAATTTTAACTGTAATTTTAATTTTATCTGTCTTAGATTCATAGATTCCAGGGTCAGAAGGGATCTCAGTGGGCCATCTAGTCCGACCCCCTGACAGGCAAGAAAAGTGTCACCAAACCTAGGATCATGTGATCCCAGCCAGGTGCCTTTCCAGTCTCCTCTTGAAGACCCCCAAGGATGGGGCAAGCACCACCACCCTTGGAAGCCCATTCTAGATCCTGGCAACCTTGACCATGAAGAACTTTTTTCTAATGTCCAGTCTAAACCTACTGTCCAATATCTTATGGCCATTGTTGCTTGTTGTTCCAGGGGGTGCCCTGGTAAACAGATCATCACCTACTTGGTGTTGCTCCCCCCTTATGAATTTGTATGCTGCCACAAGGTCCCCTTTCAACTTTCTCTTGGAGAGGCTGAGAAGGTTATGGTTCCTTAGCCTTTCCTTGTAGGGCCTTCCTTACAGGCCTTCAATCAGACGCGTGGCTCTTCTTTGGACCCTTTCCAGGTTGTCCGCATCCCGCTTGAACTGTGGTGTCCAGTACTGGACACAGTACTCCAGCTGTGGCCTGACCAGTGCCGTGTAGAGAGGGAGAATCACCTCCCTGGACCTGTTTGTGCAGCACCTACGGACGCATGACAAGGTGTGATTGGCTCTGCCAACTACTTCATCACATTGATGACTCATGTTCATCCTGGAGTCAACAGTGACTCCAAGATCTCTTTTTGCCTCAGTGGTGCTGAGAAGGTTGCCTCCCAGCCTATAGGTATGATGGCAGTTTTTCCTCTCTAGATGCAGCACCTTGTACTTGTCCTTATTGAACTGCGTCCTGTTGTTCTCTGCCCACTTCCCCAACCTGTCAAGGTCAGCGTGGATCTGGTTCCTCCTCTCCAGGGTGTTAGCTTCACCCCATATTTCAGTGTCACCTGCAAATTTGGACAGGGTGCTTCCCATCCCCTTTTCAAGATCACTGATGAAAATGTTGAACAGCACTGGCCCCAGAACTGAGCCCTGAAGGACTCCACTGCACATATGTTTCCAGGTTGACACTAACCCATCCACCACCACCCTCTGAGTGCAACCCCTGAGCCAGTTTGCTACCCATTCTACCATATAATCATCCATGGCAGATCTCCTCTGTTTATTAATAAGGATGGTATGGGATACTGTGTCAAAGGCCTTCTTGAAGTCCAGATAGATAACATCCATCTCGACTCCTGCATCTAAACATTTGGTGGCCTTGTTGTAAAAAGAAACTAGGTTAGTCAGGTAGGACCTGCCCGCTATAAACCCATGTTGGTTGCCCCTCCGCATCACATTAGCCAGCGGGCTTCCACAGGTGTGTTCCTTGATAATTTTTTCTAGGGTCTTCCCTGGGATAGAGGTAAGGCTGAATGGTCTGTAGTTCCCCGGATTCTTCTTCCTCCCCTTCTTATAGATCAGGACGACACTGGCCCTTTTCCAATCCTCCGGGACCTGACCCGAGCACCATGAGTGCTCATATATCCTTGCTAGTGGTTCGGCTATGACTCTTGCTAATTCCTTCATTACCCATGGGTGGAGTCCCTCCAGTCCCAGTGATTTGAACATGTCCAGTCCCTCCAAGTGTCCTTTTACCATATTGGCACTGACCGTTGGTTGGCTGATGTTCCCCTCTTTGATGTCTGAGATGCGTATTGAGGGTTTGTCTAGATTCCTATTTAAGAAGAAAGAGGTAAAAAAATCATTGAAGAGCTCTGCCTTGTCCCTGTTATCCATCACTAAGCCCTGCTGCCCGTCCTCTAGGGTCCTATCCTACCCTGCACCCTCTTTTTGCTCCCAACATACCTAAAGAAGGACTTTTTATTGTCCTTTATCCGTGCCCCTAGCTTGAGTACTAGAGCTGCTTTGGCCTTCCTGGACTGACTCCCTGAAGGTGCGGGCCAAGGAAGTGTACTCCTCCTTGCTAGCTACCCCCTGCTTCCACTTCCTGTATGCTACTTTTTTTTGCCCCTAAGGTATCCTGGATGACCTTCGTTAGCCAAAGGGGCTTCCTGGCCCCTTTGCCCTCTTTTCTTTGCCATGGGATTGTCTCACTCTGAGCCCAAAGAATGGTATCCTTAAGGAATGACCACCCTTCCTGGACCCCCAAAGCTTTTGCTTCCTAGTACCCTGCTAACCAATCCCCTGGGCCTATTAAAGTCAGCCTTTTTAAAGTTTAGCACCTGTGTCCTGCTAGGTATAGTGCCCACCCTTCTCTGGATAATGAATTTTATCATTTGGTGATCGCTGTCCTCTAAGTTGCCTTGAATCTGCAGGTCCCCCACCAGGTCATTCTTGTCTCATTGAAATTTGTGTAATATCTTATATAAAATCAGCATGTAGCACCATCCTGTTAATTTTAGTTGCTAAAATTAAATGCACAAAATTATAAGATAAAGCCCCCAATAAAGAGGTATCTTGATTATGGAGTTCACTAAGGTGAAATGGTCATAGATAAAACATGCAAAATATGGAGGTGACTATGCAAAATACTAGTCACCTCTCCTGAAAATCCAAGCAGAAGAATAATATATGCGAGCTCCTGGATGACTGGCAGATTTCATTAAGTGCCCTCAGTAGCATGTATGTCAAATATAGTACATATTAATTTATTGACAGAGGTTTGCAATAATGGCTGTGTCCATTTTTGTCATTCTTTGGTGCTCCTTATTTTTTTTATCTTTTTTTTTTTTTTCTTCAGAGAATAGGAACAAAAAAGGGCTTTAAACAAAAGCTTACTAAAACAGACATGAACTGTTATGCTTGATATTTTTCAAAACAATAATTGTAAGACAGCAGTATCATTCATAAGAGGGCAAGTCTATATGTTCGTTAATATCCTTTAGGTAATGTGCATTAAATCTAATACCTCCATTGTGAGGTGCTAGAAAAATGCACATTAGCCTATATTAATGCACATTAGCTAAAGAGCTCAGTTTTTTTTTGTGATACTTTAATGCACATTAAAATAGGCTAATGCACGTTAAAGTGCATGTGTAGACATGCCCTATGTGGATGTTTAAAATCTGACATGAGAGAATTTACCAACATTTCCTTTATAAGTTGACACACTCTGCTTCTCCAGTTCACCAAGAACATCCTGAAAGATACTGCAGTCCTACTACAAAGGCATTATGTAGAGTTCATCATTACGGAAAAGGTTTCATGTTTGATCACAAAAAGAATATCTTCACAGAGCCATCCAAAATACTTTTTAAGGAATATCTCTCTGCAATGCTCTTCCTCCTCCAGAACTATTTACTAGCTTTTTAACTTTAGAAAGTAATTTTGGGATGTTTATTACTTGAAAAAGAAAAATGCCTAAGATGTTTGCTAAACTCTTGTCCTGATTGACTAAATAAGGCAGTAATGTTCAAAACAGTGGGAAGTGTCACCAAGGAAGTTGTGATGTGGATCAAAAATAACATATGGGTTTACTGTGGTTTCTCTGGCCCCTAGCTGTTGTTTAAAAATGCAATTCATTCCTCTCAGCAGGCTGAGTTTGACATGCCAGCCTGAAATGACAAAGCTAAAATTAATACAAATGGAGTGCTGTGAGGCACATGCTATTTAAATTTTGCATTGCAATAAAATATTTTGTTCAGAGTTGAAGTTGATTTAATGTTAGTATCAGTTAACTTTTTAAGTTTATTGAAATGCTTTACATGATGAGAAAACAAATTTGGGGAATAAGAAATCCAGAGGAAGTTAAAATAAAGAAGCCTTAGTAAAAATTAAAATGTACCTGAAGCAACAAGGAACAGCTAGTAATTGGCAGGGGTACTATGACATCTTTTTGTTTGATGGTGAGAATTTTTCTTTTACCTTAGAGTACAGGTGGTGCATCAGTGTAGGAATGTTACTGCCATGGGTAAAGACAGCTTTTTGTTGAAGTCATTGTCAAATGCAGGAAAAATTGGGGAGATTTTTGGTCAGGAAAATCATATTTTCTTGTTCCTTTAGAAAGTTTCTTTTCCCCATTGAAAGATCAAGGAATGTGAGTAGGAGAAATGAACTCAAGTTCTATTTCAGGAAGATACATGAACAACTACTTGTCTTAAGTATATGGATAGTTCTGTTGAGGACAATGGAACTACTAGTGGATAATGTTAAGCCCATACTGAAGTGCCTTACTGATGATAGAGTTAAATTGGGTCTAGTTATACACAAAGTACTGTGTAAATTCACCAACTAAATAGAAAAAGAAATCACTGTATCTTTATCTCACAACACAAAGTATTTGAAAAGTCAAGTTTCAAGGAGAAAGTTCAACATTTCATAGAACTGTAGAAATGTAGGGATGGAGGGAGCCTCTGGAGGCCATTTAGTCCAACTCCCTGCCAAGGAGACGAATCATCCCTGTGCAAACCATTCCATACAAGTTCTTGTCTAACCTGTTATTGAAACAAAACAATCAGTTGTCACACAACTACAAGGCATAGCACTGTAACCTGTCTCGGGTAAAGCAGGGGAAAAGGGTGGCCAGAGTCCTGCTGCAAGAAGGATTGTCAAAATGCATTCAAGACATCAAAGGAAGAGGGCCATGCCCCCTGCTACAAAGGAAGGCGAAAACCCCCACAGTCCATACCAGTCCAACCATGGTGTAAAATTCCCTCTGATCCCAAATGTGGCAATTTGTCTGCTCCTTTAGGTGGCAACTTCTGGGTTTCAGTTCTACCCTGGGTATTGGCACACCCCAGTCAAAATCCCCAGCCTTGGGTGCAGCCAACACCCAATGCTTCTGAGGAAGGTGAAGAAAGAGCCCTGCCACATGTAGCTACAACAGCAGGTACAGCAATATGTAACAATGTTTTAGTTAAGTTATAGTTACATGTGAGGAGGGAAGCCAGTGTGTGAGCAGGTGAGATGCTCCTTGATTTGCTTACAAGTAGTTAGCAAATTGTGGAGTTTGTTATAGATGTCACCTTCACTGTCAGCTTCAGTCCAACCCTATGACATTAGCACTTGGTCTGCATCACTACCCAATGAAAGACATGTCTGCAGCACATCTACAGAAGTGGCATCATATTTGTCACAAAGCTAATGATGCAGCAATTGTATTATATCTTATGATACAGGTCATTGCTTGAATTGTGCGGGCATATAATGAATCGTATGGAGGGATTGAACTGACTACTAGATTTGACAACTGGTTTAAATACACTTACTTGCAAAATAATATGCAGACAAAGTTGATCACAAGAAGATTTTATCTTGGAGTGGTGCAGTTTAACAGCTATCATGGGACATAAGTTCACTTCCTGGGGTCTTGAGAATGTAAATGTATGTACAGTGACACATCAGGCATCCAAGTGTAATTGAAATGTATTTTAATGTTGGCATTTGTTTATTTGGGGCAAAATTGAGTATTTCAGTTGTATATGTTGTAATCTATTGTGTATATTTGTATAATTTGTATATTATCTGCAGAATAATTGCTCTGCATAAGAGGTTCCTCTTTCTTCGACATTCACTCGGAGAATAACATAGGCAGTTCACTGAAAATAAGACAATGTTTATGCAACTCCTTTCAGTTTTGAATCTTATCAGGAAATGAGATGTACTATGAAAGAATTTGCTTTTTTAACTAGTCATGTTATCACCATTGTAGAATACAGTTAGAGATAGTCCTGAAGGACAGATAGATCTCCTTTTCTCTTGGTGGAAAGGGAAAAAGATTTTTTTAAATTGCATTATGTATACTTTTATTTATCTAATGGTTATAACATCTTAACATGCTTTATTATAGGTACACAGAGTTCATAGAATGGTTACAGCAGCAAGGATGAGTGGATCCCTAGGGAAGGGAGTGGGAGGGTATACATCTAATACATAAGATGTAACTAGTTTTTTTTAATACACTTTAATCAGAGCCGCCCAACTTCTGAGCAGCTGGGGTCACCTGGGGCTGCAATTCGTGTGGGCCTGTGTAGACTATGACTCTGTAGGCCCCACTCTATGCCACTATCCCCCCCCCCCCCCCTGCCCCCCAGCACTGTACCTTGGTGAGCCATAGGCTTGTTAGGCCCAATGGGCTGTGCCACCCTGCCTCAAGGAGTGGAGTGGGGCAGGAAGCTGAAGCTGGAGGAGTGTGGGGGAGCCTGGAGACCTCAACAGCATCAGCCAGAGCAGTGGAGACAGTGGCATCCAGGCAGGAGCCTTTGGGCTGTAATTTTAACTTTTTCCAGGCTGTGAGCTGGGCAGCCTTGTGTTTAAGGATCAAACATTCACAGCAAATAAAAATAGTTTTTTATAATGTAAAAAAAATGAAATTTAAAATGTATGCTCTTTGCTACTTTTACCATTATGGAATTAAACTAGTGGTGCTCAACCTATATATAACCTGCAGACTGGATCAGGCCTACAGAGCCTTGTCATCCAGCCTGTAGCGTTCCCCAAGATTCCAGAAATTTGGCATCAGGGGAGTGGTGGCAGGATTCCTCCTATCAAATTTATGGACCTGTAGGGAGCCCTGCAGGCCAGATGACATGGCTCTGCACGCTGGATCATGCCAGTCACTCTGCAGCCAGATCCAGCACACGGGGTCAGGCTGATGCATGGGGTTGCTCTGCAGTCAGATTCAGCATGCGGAGCACTCCTAGGATCAGGGCTGCAGACCAGCCCTGCGCTTGGAATCGGGGCTGCAGGGCCAGATAGCTTATCATTTAATGCAGTGGCATTCAGCCTAGTTAGAAATTGCTACTAGCAGAATTTTGAATCTAATAGCAGGGTTTTTTTCCTTTTAAGAGTTTTTATACTTACAATGTTCAATTATGCTGAAAAAGAAAAGTCTACGCTTTATTAACATACTTGTTGTGAGAGTGACTCATCAGACATAACATTCATAAACAAATGGTACACGCTGTATTTTGCAACAGCAACAAGTTTTGGTATTCTAAAATTTCACAAGTTAAGAAGGCTGAAATGTTTATAGCTAGGCTTCACTCCTGTCAGGGTTTGCAGCTCAAAATCAGTGTTCTCCAAATTCAGTTTGATGCTTTTGAAGTACCACCCTTAGCTGTACATCTACATGTGCGCTTAACTGCTCAGTAGACTACTTTACTGCGTTGTAAAGCATCACAGTCTACATGTGCAACACGATTAGACCACAGCAAACTAATTTTTGCTGTCGTAAGTTAGTACTATGATGGTGAAAATAACTGTGCCTAAACACGCATGTAAACACTGACCCAGGCATAAATGGCCACAGTCAGCCCAGGAACCAGGGGACCAGACCCCTGCCTGCTGCCTAGACACAATGCTCCAGTCTTTGAACACTCATGAACCCCAGCCAGCCCCTCCGCCATCCAGCGCCATAACTTAGAGTCTGGGGCTGACCCCACCTCCTCCCCAAGCCTGCTGCCAGCCTGGGCCTGCTCTGTTCTGGCTCAGATTGCTGCTGTCCTATGTGCATGTGTGTACTCTGCTGCTCCCAGGAGCTGCTGACTTTGGTGCAAACTGTGCCAGAATTTGTTGCTCCACGCTAATTGCATATGTAGATGCACTCTAAATATAAAACCTCATTTTAGGCTGTTAGTTTTGAAAGTGTTGGCATATATGTTAAAGTCCACAGAAAATTTGTTAATCTTTTAGAAGTCTAGTTTTGATTGTTAACACTGAAATAAATAGAGGTGCACCAATACATAGGTCCATTTTGTATCAGTACCGATAAAAGGAAAATTGACATTATTGGCAATTGGCTTTTTTGGCTGATGTGGCCAATAATGCCGCCAATAAATGCTGCATGCATGTGCGCAGCTGCAGCATGGACATGGCCAGGAATGTAGCCTGGCAGCTTGAAGAGCAGTGTCCGGCTGGTAAGTCTGTGGGGGGTGGAAGGGGCGTGGGGGAGGGCAGATCAAGGCCCACCCAGGGAGGGAGGGAGTTGGGCTGGGACAGGGGCAGGCGCTGTCCAGCTGGGGTGGGGCGCAAGACAGAGCTGCGGAGGGGGGCAGCTCTCGCTGCTGCATGCATCCCTGGGTGGGGGACATATGCCCTCCATGCCTCTCCAGATCGGTATGTGGGGTGAGGGTAGGCTGCCTGATGCAGGCTCGGGGCAAGGATGGCACCAGCCTCTTCCCAGTTCGGGGGCGGGGGGGGCTGCACTTGGGGCAGGCAGGGCAGGTGGCGGCAGTGCTGGGAGAGGGGGACTACAGGGGGGCTCCAGTGAATTTTGGGTTGGCTGTAGGCTTCCTCCCCCCCCCCCCCCGTGCTGCCACCACCTGCCCCATCCTTCCCTCTCTCCCTTCCATCATTATATTAAATAAAAGCATTTAGCACTTTTTAAAAAACAGATTGAATACAGTTGTTAGACAAGGACCATCTTCAGCTAGCCCCGGACCAGAACAACTAAGTAAATTGTCTCCTGGCCGCTGGTTTTAAATAACTAATTCAAAACATGAACTGAGTAAGGAACTGCTTGACTGGACAAGGTGATAAAAAGATATGGGATTGAGGCCGCTCTTATTGCATTGGTTAAGACATTCTGATCAGTGGATTCTTGTCTGCCATTGCTGGTATTAAATCTGCCAGCTACCCTGATCTTGAAGTGTTTTGACTTGACAGCTGGAGGGGAAAGAGGAGATAGTGTCTTGCCTATGACTGAAGGAAGGAATTTGGAGCACGTGAATATTGTGGGAGTGTGTGTTGATTCCTAGTTCCTCAGAGTAAGTAACAGCATTGGCCATGTTGGCTTTCCATATCTTTTCCCCACCTCAAATTCATGTGCAGCCAGTATGTTGCACTAGTTTCTTTTGAGTGTGGCTTTGCAATTTATAATTCATTACTTTGCCAGGTGCAAATTAGCTTGCTGCTATTTGCTTTACCTAGGACTGTGTCTAATTGATCTGGAAATGGACACTGGAAATTAGCAGCTCAATTATTATGGGGTGTGCCTTTGTGGGAGCACATTCTTGTGACTGCTGGGTCTGTGCTGGCTTTCTGTTGGGTACCTGGTAGAACTCAAGGTTTTGACTTTGACCTCTACTATTCTGATTATTGTGGAAGCTACTTACCTGAGACATCACCTGTTTTGTCTGATGTTAGGAGTGGCTGGCAGGAGTGCCTGCACAGTGGGGTTTTGAGAGGGGTTTAAGAGAAAGGGGTTGTTTTCAGGGTACTTGGTTTTAGAACTTGCTTGTCTCAGACTGAACATATTTACTTTATTGACTGTTGTGGCAGTGTGAGAGATATGAATGCTTGTTCCCTTGTCCCGAGGATTCTGATGCAAGGTCAGAAAGACTGAAATAGATTTTTATTTGCTGAGTTATGATTTATATTAATGTTCCATGACTAGTTGCTTGTATAATAGTTTTAAAGTGTGCCAAGGAATGTCTTGAACTGAAGAAAGAATGCGTATTCCTTTTTATTGAATGAACACGTGAACTGAAAAAATAAATCACCTTTTCTGTTGTGTTTTACATTAAAATTAATAACTTGTTAGTAAACTAACAGGTAGGCTCGCTTTCCAATGAAGGAGTCACTCAGATTCTTACCAAAAACCTAGACCAACAATGTCAAACTCACTTGGGACCCTTTGAAGGTTGGATCTGGAACCACCTCTGACAAGAAGGTGAGTACGGTCAGGAGCCATGGGATTTAACACAGCCATCACCTGTCCTGCTGATCCCAAAATATGTCCCCAGTGGAGCGCCATGCACTAGATTTTTTTTCAGTGGGCCTCACCCCCAAAATCCCAACCCTTCCAGGAATCCTTTGGGCTGTGTATTTGACATCTCTGATCTAGACCAACTTCACCAATTATTTGTTATTCTGGAAATGTGAGACCAGTTCCTTTTTCAGAAGTATTAGCAGGTAGGGTTTCTTTGTTTGTTTGTTTGTTTCTTTGTACCCTTTGGTACTGTCTAGCACAAATGTAGGGATCTGAGGTAATCTGAAAACAGGGTATAAATACTTGCTTAGAAATTAGTCTGAATTTCAGAGTCCACTCATGGAATTGTTCAGATTTATGGCTAAATCATGTCTGACAAGATATACTGGGGAGGGGCACAAAATAAAGGGTCAGAGCAATAGTTTCATTTGGATCCTTTGGTCCATATCTTTCTCTAGGCGATGGTAATGTTTAGAGATCTTTCAAGCATCTCCAAATAGTTCTGGCACATTCCCAGTTCCTCTATGTCCCTCCAAGTGCTGTAACAACTTGTCTAGGTTACATCTTCTAACACTGACTTGTCCTTACAATACTAGAGGCAAGGATTTCTTTGGTTGATATCTAGGGATGTACTCAAACCATGGAGCCCAGGGCCAAATTTAGCAGGTTAGCTGTGGCCCTGGGCTCCAATTTAGTGGGCAGATTGCGGCCACCCCCATCCCGCCCTGCAGGCCTCTGATTGATTGGGGCAGCCAGCAGATACATGGGCTGCTGCTACTGCCTTAGCCCTGCAACGTCGTTTTCTCCAGAAGCAACTAGTGTCTGGGGCACGTGTAGATGTGCCCCCCGCCTCTGGGGGGCGTGATTTATGTAACAGCCCCCAACTGCCTAATTTTGTGCCCAAAGTAGTAATTATTCTCAGCCTTCTATTTTTGTATAACCTTTTGTATGGCAGGGCTTTGTTTGTTCATTTACCCACCTCCTTTGTGAAAGAAACAAATATAGCAAAGTCCTCATAAATTCCTTAAATAGCCAATGCAGCAGTTTTTTTATTATTCAAATCAAATGCAGATAATCATACATTCTCCCAAGAAGCAGGTTAAATGACAGAATTTAATAGAACAGTACTGTGGTTTATAAATTAATTTCTATTTGTTAAAACTGATTTTGATTACTTAATGTTTTGTGTCAATCCCTTACTGTCCTTAAACAATTTACAATTTAAAAAAATGTTTTTGATTAAAAAGTCAGATTTTTAAAAAAATTCTATCGTTTGAGCTTGCAATAGTGATTAGTATATACTTTCGAAGAAATTGCAACTGCATTTTCAGGTAGTGAATCAGTTAAAGGATTAATATTTCTAGGAGTTCTATTTTAGTGTCTAATGAAAATATTTCTGTTGAGCACGATAGCTGTCTAAACCTGGAGATGTGGTCATAAATATAGAATTGCATTTGCACGTAGTGCAAGGTGATATCAGTAGTTAAAAAAAGATATTATAAAATAAGCTGTATTGCATACATTACGATATCAGACCTTTTAAATGTAGTGACTACATTATACTTTAATACTTTATTACCTTTAAATGTCTTAACTCTACAATAATATTCCAAATGTAACGTCATGAAAAGCAGAACACTTATCTGTCATCTTCATCTCCAGATTTTTTGTATGAGGTCCGTGTAAGTGATGCTTCCTCCTGCTAAGTCTGCTGCTGCTTATGTAGTTCAGAAATTCAAGAGCAAGAATTTTCTTCAGAAATAAAAAGGAAGTGAAAAAGAGTTAAATGTTACCCCTTCCCAATAAGATACAGTTTGAGGATACTCTTTTTGAAACACCAGGTTTGATCTAGCACTCGTACTAAAATCTCTCTTAATTTTTGCTTGTTTTTTAATGAAAGGATTAAGCATGTTAATGTTATTATGTGGCAGAGATCCGACACCAGCAGTGCTGAGAAATAGCTAGAATGGAAAAGTATTGTGGAAATAGACTATGCAAATCAAATGCCAAGGGTCCTACTTTGTTTTAGAATTACTGCATACATTGGTATCAAAACAGATAGCTTTTTAAACTGGGACAGAGTTTAACCAGCTGTAAAATTGGTGATCAGTCATGATATTTTATAATGTGCAGAATGAGCAGTTTCTGTATTGTCTGTTTATCGATGCAAATTGGTTCTAAGAACATAGAATATACCTGAAATGAATCCTTAAAAAAACTATCCAAGTAGAAATTGGCTGTATTTGGTTCAGGGTTTGGATTGTTAGCAATAAAGGACGTGAGGGGAGGTTGAAAGGAGTAAGGAAGATTCATTTAAAAAAAAAAAAAAAAAAAAAAGTTGTATAGTTACTCTTTCATATACCAGGTACTCTGCACTCTGAATAAATGTGGGCTTTCTCATTAGAAAAAATAGCATATAACAATATAGTGAAAGACTGCCGTTATAAATGTGCACAAGGAGGTCAAAATAAGGGTAAACAGGCAGACTTTATTCTGAGATTTCCAAATTTCTGAATGCTTCACTTTGTATCCTTAATATACTCTTTAAGTTTTTGTGTAAATATTATAAATATTGGAATGGTATTGTCAGGGAGCTAAAAACAGAGAGAACATTTCTTAGCAGCAGAGCTGCACAGGTGATGTTAGAGCGATGGTTCTAGCTATGAGGGTCCAGAAATTGAGAGGCAAGGACTTTTGTGGGTGATATCTTTTATTGTACCATCTCTGTGGTTGGGATCTGATGAACTGCCTTGGTTCACTACTACTAGTACCAGATGTAGTTTATCAAAAAAATGTTATGGCAGCATGAAACAAAAGCAAACATGTGTCCATGCCCTTTGTCACATCACAGATGCCCAAATTTGTGGCCCCCAACAAAAGGTAATATAAATTTGTGCAGCTGTTTTGCAGCAGATGTCTTTTTAAGGCAAGAGAATGCAGGCAGCTCCCAGCACAACTTATATGCTGCATTTGGTAATGTCCGTTTATTGCCTAAGTCCCAATCATGCAGAAGGTCCAATAAAAGATTGCACCCACAAAAGAAAACCACTTCCCTGTTGCAGAGCTGCACAGGAATATTTTGCCACTCTGTGGAACCCCGTGAGATTTCAAAAACTTTTCATTCCATAACAGCTGAAACTAAGAATACTACAACTATGTTTTCATTCAAACCCCCTGTCTTCTCATAGCAAATAGTTTGATGGTTAGGGCACTCATCTGGGATGTTGGAGATGAAGTTCAAATCCATGCTCTCACATCTCAGTTGAGTATTCCCACAATCATACCCAGTCACATATTCCATTCCAGTCCTATTTACTCAAATATAAGATGAGTTTTCTGCCCCCAGTCAGCATGAGGGAAATAGCCCCATACCTTTTATTTGCCTACAAAGTGGAGTGGGGAACAGGCGACTGCTATAACTCTGACTCTGGCCCTGAGCCCAAGTCAGGGCTAGAGTCAGCCTCATAGCAGTCTCCTGCTTTCCCCCTTCAACCATCCCTCCCCCTTCCCTTCAGGTGCAGCTCCCTTCTGGATTCTGTTTCTCCCAGGCACAGAGCACGTGGAAACTCCTTCTCCTGCCCAGTCAGTCAGCAGTGCCGACACTGCTGCGTTGCCTGCCCAGCCACTCAACAGCACTGACATTGCTGCATGGCCAGGCAAGGGCTGAGCTTCCACCTCCTGTGCCCAAGCAGCGTCTGACAGTAGGGTTGGGGGGGCAGAGACTGTGAGGAGTTTGCGGGGAGGGGGGGGAAGAGGCAGAGTCAGAGCAGGGGCAGAGGCTATGGGGTACAGGGGGAAGAGGGCAAGGGGGCCACCTGACCCCCCTCCCACCCATTGGGGGATTCAAGACAACTCTTCATACTTAGATTCTGTACCTTAAAACTTGGAACAAGTGTATGAATTTTCCATATGTAGAATCCAAGTATTGGGGAGGTCATCTTATATTCAAGTAAATATGGCAGCCCCCCTCTTCTGAAGTGGCTGTTTCTTCTGTTAGAGCTTTTCCTCTTTGCATCAATACTCTTCATAGAGTGGGATGGTGAGCTGGGGTTACCAACAGCCACAGTAAGTATGCTGACTGCTGGGCTATAAAGGCATTTTTTTTCTCCTAGTCCTGATCAGCATTTATATGATGTAGAACAGTTCCAAGAAGAGAGAATCAGACCATGTGCCCAGAATAGCTGTTAACCCTCTAGTCAGCCACATAGCAGGGATGTGGGAGACCCAGGTTCAAGTCCCCTGTCTGAATTGGGGTGAGCTTGGCCTACTGTTGTATTTCAGTATACTTCCTCAATTGTTTGTATCCATTTGCTGTCTTGTCTTAGCTGCAAGCTCCTTGGGGCAGGGAATGTACTACAGTTTTATTCTGTTGCGAGGAAGGGTCCTGATGCTTGAGTAGGGTTCCTAGGTACTTCTGTAACATGAATGAGGTGATTAATAATGCCAACGAACTTAGGTCTCCGACACCCTGGGTGAATGCCCTACTCACCAGGAAGTTGGTTGTTCTGAGATGCGTCTCACTAGAAATCCCAGCTTAGAGCTGCGAGACTTTTCTTGACAAATGTTTAATGACAACTGACACGTTCCTGTGTAGAATATTAGTTCTAATACATTGGCGTTTTTCTGATTGAAAAAAAAAATGTTTGGTAATGGAATTCCTGATCAGCTCTATTCCACTATTTGGCCAAATGTTTGTTTACCTGACACCTGGGGGAAAAAAAAGGGGGGGGGGGGGGGACTGTTGTAGAAGGATCCTGGTTAATAACCAGGGATTTTTGTTTTCTGTTTCCTGCAAAAAAAAATGCGGATTTTTCTTCTTTAAAGGAGAAAAATAGGGATCTTCTTTAAAAGAGAAAAACGTGGGAAGCTGCAGATTTCTATGCCCATAGAGAAGCTCAAGTCTGTAGTCTGGCTGGACCAGCTCAGCGGACAGAACCAGGCATGGGAGTGAGCCCTGCGCTGCCATGGCTGCCAAGGTGAGGCGCAGTGGTAGCAACAGCGCAGAGTTTTGCCCCCTGCTGCTGCTGGGCGGGCAGGGGACATCTCACATTTGTAGCCATGGCAGCCCAGCATGGCGCTTCTTCCTATGCTGGGTCCCGCCTGCTGGGCTGCGGAGGCAGCTCCTGCCTGGACTTGGTCTGGCAAGACTGCAGCCCTGTGCCCCGCTATGGGTGCAGAAATCTGGGGGGATACATGCCCCCTGCCATGTTGCCTGTGCCCACCCCTTCCCCTATCCCCACACACCCACCCACTTTCCTTCCTCACACACTGGGAGGTCTGGGGTGGGGGGCAGTGGATCAGAAGTGAGAGACACCAACAGGGCCAGGGAGCTATGTGTTGGGAATAAGAGGAAACCTAGGGGGGTGGGGGGCTGTGCTTTTGGAGTGAAGGGCATTGGCAGGTCCAGGGGGTTGTGGGTCAGGGGTGAAGGGCACTGGCAGAATAGGGGGGGCTGTGAGTTGGGAGTGAGGGGCAACAGTATGGGCAGGGGCAGGGCACCAGCATATCAGGGCTTCTCAGTGCCGCATAGTAGTTGGGGGACAGCAGCAGCTGGACCTGTATTGTGGTGAGCGAAGGGGACGGGGGAGCTCTGATTTTCCATGATAAAAAAAATAACAAAATCAAACGCCAAAATTTATAGGTATTTAGAATTTATTTTGTTATATTGATTGAGGCACTGGTAGGCTTCCAAATTGCTTTAAAATTATAAATATATCAATACTGTGCTTAACTGATACCATATATGTGTGTTTTGCAGAAACACAGAATTTGGGTTTTTTTAAACCAGAGAATTTGGGATTTTTAGCAGAGAATTTGGGATTTTTAATAGAGGTGAACTGATATATCAGTCCATATCGTATTGGCACATATCGCTGGCCTTTCCTCGGCAGCGGCTGGGCCAGGCGTGGGCGACTGGTGTTTCCAGTGGCCAGTCACTCCAGGGCTGATCGGGGTGGGGGTTCCCCCGTGGCTGATCGCACCAACCCAGAAGCACCAGCAGCGTGCTGCTGGTGCTTTTGGGTTGGCGTGATCAGCCACAGGGGGACTGTGGGGATCGCTTCTCCTGGTGCCCCCACTCCCTAGCTGACGCTCTCAGGGGGGGCACCAGTGCTTTTGCCTGCCCCTCCTGTCCATTGCCTAAGCATGGAACGCTGGCTGTGAGGGGGTGCACCAGCACTCTTAGTGGGTGCACGTGCTCCCCGTACATGTCCCCGCTGGGGACAGGGCTGTGTTTGGGGTGGGCAGGGGCCAGCCAGGCAGTAGGGCAGGGGCTACAGTGAATTGTGGGGTTGCTATAGCCCACCCTGTAGTCCCCCTACCAGTGCTGTCACCCCCACCTGCCCCAAGCACAGCCACAGCCCAGCCCCCCTGCTGGGAACAGGCTGGCACAGCATATGACTGCAAGCCCACCATAGGCAGACCTCTCTTGCCCCATGCACAAATACAGGGGGCACATGCCCCCCGTGCCTTCCTCTGGGGGTGCGCACAGTGGTGGGAGCTGACCCACCCCCCACTGTACCTCCTGGACGAGCTGCCTGCAGCTCTGTCCAGCGCCTTGTCCTGGCTGGGTAGCACCTGCCCCAGTCCCAGCTGTACTCCCTCCCTCAACATGGGGGCTTTGATCTGCCCCTCCCCTCCCGACTTACCAGCCAGATGCTGCTGTCCAAGCGGCCGAGCTGCATATCGGTTATTGAATCGGTATCAGTCAATATGGCTGGTTAATAATTAGCCATCAGTTTCAGCCAAAAAAAGTCTTTACTGATGCACCCCTATTTTTTAAACGGAGAAAACCAGGATCCCTGTACTGTTATTTGCTAGACCTGCTTTTCAAAAGAGAACATAAAACTATGCACTGCAGTTCAAAATTTTTCTTTGCATAATGCCAATATATGTCCACTATGCCCTGTATTTTAAGTGAACTATAAAGCATGCATTCAGTAAGACTTATCAGTCTTCAAGTGGTCTTTTATGTCAAGACAGTACATGTATTGTTTAATAGCCACCAAACATGGCATCAGTTGCTAAAGAATGTTTTTCATAGGTTTCTCTATGGCATTCATCACTTTAGTACCTGAGTGTTTCCCAAACTTTTGTGTGTGTCTTCATAGCACCCCTGTGATATTTTTGCCATTTTATAGATGGTTGTTAAGTGTCCATTCATTTGGGGTTCCCAGCCCAAGTTGTTATTTCTTTGGTGTTTTGTTTTTTTGGTTTTACTTTCTTTTTCTTTCTGAATATGTAGCATTGCATAGCATTTCATAAATGCGAAGCACAGCTCCCAGTTACTTCGTCTGAAGCTGGGGGTGCTAAGGACTCCCACACAGGAGCACAGAAGTGGAAATGAACTGGCAAACTTTTTTTATAAATTGATCTTTGGAAATAGCTTTTTGGGATCAAGCCTGGCATGACTGATCAGAACTTTAAATCAAGAGATGAAGGGAAAAAGTTGAGATAAATGCGTGCAATTCCAATATTGGATTTAAATGCACAGGAGAGTGAAACACAGGTAAGCAAGGATATGGCAGTGGATAAGGAAGTTGGTAGGCACAGGAATTACAGAATCATGTGGACGAGTAGTTAGGACTGGAAAAGAGGTATTGGAAGGAGATGCTTTATTCAGAAAAGATTAAGTTCAGGGGTGCAAAACTAGAGGGGAGATGCTCTGGCTGGCAGCCAGAATGTCTCCTGGGAGGATGGAGCGTGTGTGCCTGCTGGCGCATCCTCCTGTGGTGTGTGCCGCACTGCTTTTCTTTCTTTTCTTTTTTTAGCATTTTTTTGCTGCAGCCTGCCAGGAGAATCCCAGTGGCCCACCATAATGTTTTAAACCACTGTATTAAATAAGAAAATATTTGAAAAGCAGAACGGTGAGCTCTGTGTCATTACTGCACAGCAAGTTTAACTTGCACATGCATGCTCATGTGTGGTCCAGGGTCCTATTTGCAGTCATGGGCTAAATCCAGATGTGCAGACATGTATGGTTTGTGGTGCTGCAAACCTTTTTGCAGTGCCACAAACTGCATGCCCAACACATTAAAACATCTCCCATGCTGCAGATTTGTAGTACAGGGGCAAAATTTGCTACTGGATAGAAAAAAAATGCTGCAAAAAAAATGAGACCAAAAAGGGGCATGACACACACTACAGGAGGATGCACCAGCAGCATAGAGGTTCCATCATCCTGGGAGAGACTCTGACTGCCAGCCAGAGCATCTCCCCTCCTTCAGTTGTCCCCTGGCTCCTCCAGCACACTGGGAGCCCGGCAAAGCAGGGAAACCATTTCCCTGAAGCGGGGCATTTTACCTTTTAGCGTCCCCACATGCAGGGGCATGCACAGCAGCAAAGAGCAGTGACACATTTGTGCTGCTGCCATTTGTGCTGTGGTAAATGCATGCCTCTGCATCTGGGGACACACCCAGGCTGAGAGCTTACATCGCACTGGAATGGGCCCAACTTGTAGCAACTCTGCATTGGAAAATATACCCTGCAAACACTTTTTCAATAAGGTTCGAGTCTTGTCCTTTTGGTTAAGGTTGCGGGTTAGCATTACATGTTAATAATGTGATAGATTGCAGAGAAATAAGAAGGGATAACATGGAATTTGGGCAAAATCTATTTTTGAAGAATTGTGAAAAAAAATAGGGAAGGGAAGGGGGTTCTATTCCTGTATTATTCCTATTGTTTCAGGAGCCTGTTATAGGCCCTCCCCCAGTCAGATATGGATAGAAATATCTTAATTTAAACCAAATTAACTCATAATCATTTAAGTGGAAAAAAAAACCAATTTGATCTCATTCTCTTTCAAAATGCTAAGCTTTAGGAGCAGGTTAATGAACTAGCTTCTGACTGGACTGAAGAATGCTAGCACTTAAATGTGGAGGAAGCCTGGGATTTCTTCAAGTAGAAAGGGCAAAAAATTGTCAGTGTTACAAGAAAGGAGGTAAAAACTGATGAGTCAGGATGTCAGAGCTGACTGGATTGAAAACCACCTCAAGAAGAATATTAGGAATAGGCAGAAAGGAATTAGAAAAAGAAATAACCAGCCAAAAATAAAATGCTTTAAAGATCCAGTAAGAATAAAGTGAGAATATCAAAACTCCTGCTGAGTTTGCACTTTGCAAAAGGTTCTTCAGCTATATAAATACAAATAATATAAGGAAGGGCATGGTTGCTGTGCAGAGAGGTGAGTAGAGATGAAACGTAATCCAAGTATGGCCTGTTGATGCATAAAATTTGCTTTTTCTATAGCATGTACAATGTATTCAGGAGGCTTAATTTTAAGTGTATCAATAAGATTTAATAGTATAGCCCACATAACTGAGTATATAATTAAAAGGCCAGGCACAAAAAAAGAGTGCTAATTCACTTTGGAACCATGTTAATGGGAAATGTATTTAGTGTGTTGGACAGAATAAGCATATAGGTCAGTGAGTACCATCCAGGCTGGGGAGCCATAGTTATTGGTGAGCCAGGTGTGTATCAGAAATAAGGAAGACTTCATTTTTAAGAATCAGATTGTTCTCCAGGTATCTTGTCTAACTGATACTTTCTAAAGGCCTCTGAGAAACTGTTTCCAAGAGGTTCAAGAAACTCTTTCTAAGAGGTCCATCCTTGTGCCTGCTAACAATTCCCCAGTAGAAGTCAGACCTTTAGAGACAGACTTGGGGAAGAAAGGAAAGATGTTACTGATGCAATACTATCATGTTTTGTAATCCACAAGGTAAGTAGGAAGAAAATTTGGTAAGAAATATCACGGACTTTAATACTCTTTGCTGTTCACGTGCTGAATTATTAGTGATGTGCTAACAAAACCCATTCGGCTTCTAAATGACTGTTCTTCTAATCATCTTAATAATTCACTTTTAGAGGAATGAATATGGCAGAGTATTGGGTTGGTAGTTGTTATATATCAAGCATTAGGTCTCAAAAGAAATTGAATGACATATCTCTGTGTTTTAATAAGGGTGATGTTGACAGTGGGTAAAAATAAGATGGATAATGGGGGAGGGGATGTAGAGATGAAAAGTTCTGCAACCATGGTTAGAAGCAAAATAAGGATTTAAGAGTGCTCAGGAAGGGGCTGAATAATTTCCATCACAGAATCCTAAAAGAATGGGCACATGAAAATACAGGTCTGGGGGTAAGCATTTCTAATAAATCTATCAGCTAGGATATGGGAGTGTAACAGGGCAGGGTGACCCTTTAAGAGGAAGCAGTCAGCCTCGTTGAAGAAACTCAGTTGTGGGCATTCAGATAATGAGGGAATGTTGCATTAGAAACTTTAAACCTAAAGGAAAGAGCAGAGAGGGGCAAAAAGGCAAGCTGTGAGCTCAACAACCTTGCCACCAAGGGGCCACGCTATGCTGCTGGGGTCAGAGCCTAAGAGCCCCTCCTGGTGCCCAGAATGTGCAGAGATTGATTGCTGCCCCAGCTTTCTCCCTGCACTACTCTGGCTGTTACAGAGCTTAATTCCTTTGATGGTTAGCAACCTTTTCCTAATGTCCAGCCTAAATTTATTCATGGTCTGTTTATACCCATTTGTTCCTTTGCCAACATTGTCCATTTGCTTAAATAGTGCTTTTCCCTCCCTGATGTATTTATAGCGAGCAGTCATATCCTCTTTCAGCCCTCACTTTGCAAGACTAGCAAGCACTTAATTTCATATTTTTAACCAGGCTCTCCATTCCTCTCATGCTAATTGTTCTTCTCTTCACAGGTACCAGTTTTGATGCATGTGTGTTTTTGAACATTAGTGGCCACAGTTGCAGGCCTCAGCTACATCTAATTAGTACCTAGAAGATGAGAGACAAACCAGGGGCCTGCGAAAACTCTGGTTTAAGGGCTAGTTATAAAAAAGACACATAGCTCTGGACTTGGGTTGTTGGCTTGATGCACATTCCGTCCATAAACTGCAATCTAAAGCATTTGCACGCAGTAGCCACCTAACCCTGGAGGCATCTAAACCTGCTAGGCATTTATCTGTTTGACTCTCAAGGTCTTTAAATGCCTGCACTTTTGCTTGTAGTTCTGCTAGAGAATTATGTTAGCTAGAGGTGTAAAATTATCATACCCTGTCACTAGCATAGTTCTCCTGGCAGGAGGGAGGTTCTGCTTGTAGTGCTTCAAGGCAGATAAAAATCAATTTAGTAGGCCTGTATGTTTGTCCATTTCAGGTTTAAACAACATTTAAGCCGTTCTAAGTGTTGTGTGTGTCCATGTCCTAATTATCTGTTTATAGTTATCCTGTTCAAATACCCCTATCATGGTAAGAGACATCAATGAAATATCAGAAATATTTTTCTATCTCTTATTTCTATGAGATACCAAATTAGTAACCATACTAGTTTTGGCTGATGGTGCAAAGTTCTAGTTTGATATTTTAACAGTCTGTTAGAGTTTTTAAGTTCTCATTTCAATATAATTTGATTTGGTTGCTTGGGAAGCCTTCATTTGAGCTGACATGTAGCTGAGTATGGGAGAAGGGTTGTCAGAATGCTTTTGCTTCTTGTTGGGAGGAAAACAGCCTGCTGTATTATTTGTTATTGGAAGCCTTGGAATAACCAAATCAATAGGAAATAAATTACCCATAATACTCTTATACTTAACTACTTAAGTAGCCTTTTTTAAATTTTAGGACTCGATGCATTTTTATGCTTTTCTGAATTCCAGAAAGCAATGCCAGACCAAAGATTAAATCCAACTCAGGAACCTGTAAACATATAGTGACTTTGCCTCAGATCAGATTATACTAGGTGACTGAATGTTTCATGGTGCAGTGCCACGCCAGGCGTAAACACAGCATTTGTTCAACACTGCTGGAGTCTGAGGAGAAAATGCAGTCGCATTGTATGGGAAGAAGCAAATGGTGAATTTTTTGGTGTAAATGTATATAGCATACAAAATACAGTGTAAAAATAAGATGGATTGCTAACTAAGGGATGTACTATCTTCAAGTCTGTAGTTTCAGTTCTTTTAAAACAAGGACTGTTTTAATATCTGAAATTTAAATTAGTTGTATTCAACAGGTAAGTACCTTCAGAACTTATTACTTTTATTTTCATTCCCTGCATTCCCCTTACTTTTCTATCTGTTGAATCCATCTGAAAACTAAGTTCCTTAGAAGTATATGGCTGAAAGAAACCACCAGGGATCATCTCACCCAACCCCCTGTATTGAAGCAGGATCAAATATGCCTGGAACAATTGGTTATCAGCCAGGGTGCTGTGGCATCCCTGGAGTGCCAGGACAGATTATAAGTGTGCCACAGAGAGAGAGAAAATAAGGAAGGTAAACTTGGGCTCCAGTTGGGCTCCAGTTCTATTATGTGCAGGCTCTTTCTTTCCAGCTTCTCCTCTTCCCCCTCTACTCACTGCAGTGTAGGCTGTTGCCTGCTGGCTAATCACCCTCCTTTCCAGTCCCTCTTCAAGCATGTAAGCACTATAATAAAATTATTTTTTTTAATGGAGTGTCACTCAATTTGCAAAAGTTATAGATGGGTGTCCTCAGTCTAACAATACTGGGAACCACTGATCTTACTAGACCAGGGGCAGACAAAATACAGCCCACAGGCCAGATCCAGCTCACCAGGCCATTTTATCTGGCCTGCGGGGCCCCTAAATTAATATTTATTTGTTCCTGGCTGCAAACTAAGGTGATTTCCTGTCCTGCCCCCAGTAGACATGGCCATAATTGACCACCATCCTTTCTGTTCCTATGTTGTACAAATTGGAAGACAGTTATCAAGTGTTCTCTCCTTTTTTTTTTTTTTTTTTTTTTTTTAGACTAAACAAACCCAGTTCCCTCAATTTTTCATGACAGGTCATCCTTTAAAGCTTCTTATACTTGTTGTTCTCTGGATTCTCTTCAGTTTGTTCATAACTTCTTAAAATATGTTGCTCAAAACTAGAGGCAGTACTCCAACTGAGGTCTCACTCATGCCAAGTAGAGAGAAATAATTGCCTCTTGAGTCTTGGATATGACAGTCCTATTAATACACCCAGAATGACACTTTTTTTAATGACATCACATTGTTGACTCATTTAGTTTATGATCCACTATAATCCCCAGATCTTTTTCTGGCTTACTGCTGCCTAGCTAGGTATTCCTCATCGAGCATTTGTGCATTTGATTTCTCCCTTGTAAGGATTTGTCTTTACCGAGTTTACACTTGTTGATCTTGGACCATTTTTCCTGTTTATAAGATCATTTGAATTCTAATTCTGTGATGCAACCCCTCCCAGCTTGGTGTCATCCACAGATTTTGTAAGTGTATTTTCTGTTTCATCACCCAGGTTGTTTCTGAAAATATAATTAGCACCAACTTCAGGATCAGTCACTGTGGAAATGCCCACTCTCAGCTTTGTAGTGACACAATAATTTTCTGGTGTGTTGGTTTGTGTTGGTTGTAGGTTTTTTTTTCCATGTTCCTCTTATTTCTAGAGCCTTTCTTTCCTGCTAATTGCAACTCATTTTGCCTGAGCCTTTTCCTACCATGCTTTGTACTATTATTTAATATTCTTCCTTAGTCAAGTGCCTTTGTTTTTATAGGCAGACAAGGTTCCTTGGGTGAATTTGATATCTTTTATTAGACCAACCCAAATAGTTGGAGAATAGTTATTAAGCAAGCTTTCGGGTTCAAAAACCCTTCGTCAGGCTAAGGAAGTTTCAGCAGTTGGTGTTGTCACAACCCAAGGGTGTGATTTTTGTTTGTGTGCTCTTTGGCACCGCTGAATTATTTTCCCGCCGTTTGAAGCTTTCTTTGCAGGATGCATTTCTTCTTTGCAGCATAGAAATGCACGTTGCAAGGAGTTCCCGCCATTTGTATTTAAATTCGACCCCCCACTATTGGTTGTTTCTAAATTATTCCCACGTGGCGGCTAGTGATTGGCTTGCTGGCCGTATAAGAGGCTTGGGTGGTTTCCACCCAAGTTGGAGAACTTCGAGCACGCTGCAGAGTGCCTCTGCGGAGATTTGACCTGCGGCTGGCTGATCGATAGACTGATCACCTATCGATTCTTCTCCCCGTCGCCGAGCGCAATCCTCGACGCATCCCTCTTCCCTGCACGCAAAAAGTTCCACAGAGCCTTGACAACTTCGTGTGAGTCAGAGTTTTGTCCGAGTCCTTAACATAGGGATTTAAGCGGAGCTTTACCTGGGAAACTGTCCAGCCTACCCCGCGACCATCTACGGTGTAAGTAAACAATCTTGAATCAACCACTAAGCGTCCGTGCCTAATTCTAGCGTGTCGCCTGCTTTCTCCAACCCAGCGTGTCCGGGCTGCTGGCCACAGCCCGCAGCGCGAAAAAAGGGCCCCGGATCGCTCCCGGCCCGCACAGGTGTGTGCTCTTCCTGGATGGAATGAAAAGTTTTTATATACTTTCTTTTTGATTTGTCATGTTTTCATACCTGCACCCTGGTTTAGAATCACCGGTCTAAGCCATGAATTCTCTGTATCACAAGTCTACAACCTGTAGTTCTGGACAACATCTGACCTGCAGTACCCTCTGACTTCAGTTTTTGCTAGTTATCTCAGAAAATTAAAAATGTAAGTTTTGCATGGAAAGCAATGCCATTGCTTAGAGTACATTACATGCTTCTTTAGTGTTACCCATAGACCAGTGAAGACTGGGGGCCCTCAGTGGATGTCAGTTGAAGTCATTGGCCATGTTAATCTCTAGTTAGGCAGAAGGCAGGGCAGTGTCGCACCTTTTGGGGTCTAACTGGTTCAGAAAGACATAAGGTTTCATGGGCAACAGTTTACTTTGGCAAATGCTGTAGCTTATGAAAGGTTATGACTCTCTTAAAACAGCTAGTAAGGTGTTGCCCTGCCTTCTGCCACTAAGTTAATTAATGTATGACTATTAATTTTGTAACAGATATCCAGAATGTTAAAATCTGCCAATAGTCGATGTCAGTTGACCCTTCTTCATATAATTCTTTCTTTAGGAGAAAAGCAAGTGATTATTACTATATCCTGAAAGTCATTCAAATCAGGCTTGGTGAGGCATGGTGGGAGATGCATTCTCGAGCCCAGGGCCCATTGTTGTGATGCTGCCATGTGGATGTTAATCTGATTTTCAGTTGTTACTGAAATTGTATGGAGAGACTAAATAAATTGAGAGGAAAACCATTTAAGGCTCTGTATACTTGATCTTACTTCAAGGAAGGCACTTGGGCTCATGAGGTCTCTTCCAACCCAGTATACAATTCCACAATCCATATGACAGTTTGGACACTAGTGGAAGGCCTAATAGAGTATCAATTTATCTATGTATATATTAAAACGTATCTATTCCCGAAGTGTAAGGTTCCTATTTTTCTAAACATTTTTGAAAATCTGTTCCATGGTTTTCACCACTCATCCAGTTTAGTACTGTAGCTGGGTTTTGTTTTTGTTTTTTTACTCTTCTTTTTAAAAAAAAAAAAGCATTTGTTTAGTACAACTCTTCTAGTAAATTTTGTATGTTTCTAATTTTATCTTGTAGGGGAGCAAATGGTAACCCTTTTCTTTGTTGATTTTAATTTTGTTTCTCTAGGTGCTACTTAGGAAATGAAAACATTAAGAATTTAACTTGAACATGGTAGCAGTAGACATCAGTCTGTAACAAGATTAGTCTGCAACAGTGAAATACTTTTGGTTCCTTTCAGTTTTTTTAACTTCTTTTCATTGAGTAATATATTAAAGCAGGGGCGGGCAATTATTTTGGGCTGAGGGCTGCTTACTGAGTTTTGGTGAGCCATTGAGGACCGCATGACAGGCAGCCAGGGGCAGATAAATATTAATTTTCTAAATTTTTTAGGGGCCCTACGGGCTGGATAGAATGGCTTGGCAGGCCACATCTGGCCCACGGCCCACATTTGGCCCACCCCTGTATTAAAGGAACATTTTTTTTTCCTTTGGGGAAGTTTAATGCCTATTTAGACACCTTCTCTTTTGTTTATGAAAGCAGAAGTAGTATGCTGTAATAAATACAGAGGTCTAATTTTAGGTTTAAAATTGTCTGTCACAATTAAAGGCAAAACATAAAAGATGGCATTTCTCCCTAGGAACTACTTTGCCATTCTAGGTATCCAATACTGTATGGTTCTTTGGCCCTTTCCCCATCTTGTTCCTAATGAGTTAGGAGTATGAAATATGTTCTTAATGATCCCATAGTTTTATTAAAAAGGTTGCTTTTTTCACATGGTTTAAACAAGCTTAGTCTACATTTATCCACTAATACAGTAGTTCACAAACTCTGACAGATTGCACACCACCAATTTAAAATGATACAACCTTAAGTACCACCAGCAAATTTTTGTCATAAATTAATTATAATAAATCTATTAACACGTACCAGTGACAGGTTGTCTTGTGTACCACTGGTGGTACCTGTACCACAGATTTGGAACCGCTGCACTAATACCAATGTAATTTGTCTGAGCTAAATTTGATATACAGCTCTCCAACCTGTCTTTGTCTGTTTTTCCCCTCTCTCATTGTGTTGGGGCTTTTGTCAGTGAACAGTATAAGCATTGCGGACTTGTTTGTTTCCAGGACTTTTGTTGGCTTGTTTTCCTTCACTTGATTCTGATCTGAAAACTCTTTAAGTGGCTTGCTGAGAATGGAAAATCCAGGGAAATGGTTTGGGAAATCCTTGCTTTGGGTTCAGGTGAATATCTGTGTGTGTGTGTGTGTGTGTGTGTGTGTGTGTGTGTGTGTGTGTGTGTATCCTTCTAGCTTAGATCTGTCTGTTGTAGAAATATAATTTTGATAAAAGAATATTTTTAATTAATTTGCATAAGTAGAGCATTTTGTGGGGCAGAGACAAAAGTGTTGCCTTTGCTTTTGGCAACAACCTGTTTGTTTGGATCCTGCTATTTTTATTCCTGTTGGCTTTTGAATCTTCTGTAATAACAGAAAAAGGAAGTGAACAGTGAAATCACTTTAATAACATATTTCCTGGTTGGAATGACATATCTTGAGGCCTAGACAGAGAATGTGTCATTTCCTGGATTACTTATCTTCAGTTTGGATGGTCTGTTTTACTGTAGTATAATTTTTTGTCCCAGGAATGTTCACCAATGTTCAAAATTGTAACACAAAATCTATTGCCTATAGATAGGAATCTACCTAAATTGCAGTGGAAGTTTGTGACAGTGACACCTTAATTTCACTCCTTTCACTGAACCACCCCTCTTCCCCCCCACTCCTTTCATAGAATCAAAGGACTGGAAGGGACCTGGAAGATCATCAAGTCCAGTCCCCTGCCATGGGCAGGAGGTAATTGGGTTCAAACGAACTCCATGAGGTGCTTGTCCAGCCTCCTCTTGACCACCTCCAAGGATGGCAACTGCACCACCTCTGCTGGGAGTGTGTTCCAGATTCTAGTTACCCTTACAGAAAATAAGTTTTTCTTTATGTCCAGCCTAAATATTTCCTCAGTTAGCTCATGCCTGTTGGTCCTCGTTCTCCCAAGGGGTGCCTTTCTGAAGAGTTGCTCCCCTAGATCTTGGTGTTCACTCCTAACGTACTTGTAGGCAGCTATCAGGTCACCTCTGTCTTCTCTTAATTAGACTGAACAGACCCAGTTTCCAGAGTCTCTCCTCATAGGGCCCATCCCTTAAGCCCCTGATCATGCAGGTAGCCCTTCTTTGTACCCTCTCGAGCTTATCCACATCCTTCCTGGAGTGCAGTGCCCAGAACTGGACACAGTACTCCAGCTGTGGCCTCACCAACACTGAATAGAGGGGGAGGAGCACCTCTCTGGATCTATTGGCAACACATTGGCTGATGCATGCCAGAGTCCCGTTTGCCCTGTTGGCAACTTCATCGCATTATTGGCTTGTTAATTTTCTGGTCAATTGTCACCCCCAGGTCCCGTTCAGATGCTGTGCCAGCCAGTGGTCCACTACCCATTGTATAGTTATGGTGAAGGTTCTCCCTACACAGATGAAGGACCCAGCACTTATCCCTGTTGAACCTCATCTGATTCCATTCAGTCCATAGGACCAGTGTGTCCAGGTCATTGTGGATCCTTACCCTATCCTCTGATGTGCCTGCATTTCCCCACAGCTTGGTGTCATCCACAAACCACCCCCTCATCCAGGTCATTGATAAAGATGTTAATGGCACAGACTTGAGCACCAATCCCTGGGGGATACCACTGGAGACCTCTCTCCAGCTGCTGAGTGGCCGAGGCAGTTAATGCCAGGGTTTCTGCCTCTCGGCCCCTTAGTGGCTGGGGGGTGGCATGTGGCAAATAGAGTGAGATTAAAGGTGCCACTATGCTGTAAACTTCTACCACAATTTAGGTAGGTCCCTACCTATAGGTGAATGCAACAAGTTAGAGCTTAAACATATGTTGGTAAAGAGTTAAACTGTAAGGTACTTCAGCCTTTCTTATAGCAAATATAAAGAACATTTTGAAATGGCTCACTTGGCTAACCACATTTTAAGCCTACCTTTTACTTATCACTAGCCCAAACAACGTGAATTATAACATCTGGGGTTTGTTCACTTGCTCTTCTATCAGTATCACCTATCCCATCACCTGCTTACAGTGCCCCTCAGCTGTCTATGTTGGCCAGACAGAACAATCCCTATGGGCATTTTTACACATGTTCCTGATGAGTGAGCCACGCTAATTAAAAGCACTGGTGCTTTCCTCACTAATTAAAAGCACCCCACGCATCAAGCGTATCAGTGGCTCAGTGCACCTCCATGTTGGGAAAATGGTGGCAGTGTGCTTTGATATAAAGCATATTGAACTTTCTCAGCATGAGGTGCGCTGCGCCGCTGATGCCCATGACGCACAAGGCTGCTAGAGCGCGTCAACTTATGTGTTCTAGCAGACTGGATTGATCAAGTCTGCTTTCTGCATGTGTGTAACCATTCAATGTAAAAAAGAATGAAAGGGCATTGATCTGATATCATTTCCAGAAAGATCCCAGCCTTCCTGGATGTTCCATTCCTGACATGAGTAGCTGTCATTAAACAAAACTCAAAAACCAGCCTGAACATGAAATGGCAGAAATCATTCACAGACTGGATTGCATTAATTAGAAAAGACTATGGATTCCTATTCTATTACCTGGACTAGCTCTTAAATCCAGTGGTTAACTCCAGTGTCCCTTAATGTTAACTGCTTTGTTTATCCCTAGTCATCTAGTCCAGGGGTAGCCAATTTGTGGCACAGCAGCTTCTGTGTAGTACACACCAGATCTGGGTAGGGATGGGTAGCACAGTGGCAGATAGGTCCAAGAGCAGAAAGCAGAGCAACAGATTGGGCAGAAGAAGGGGTTTGAAGTGGCTCTCGGGAAGGGGTTGGGGCTAATTTGGGGCATCTACCAAAAAGATTGGTCCCCACTGATTTAATATGCCCACTTTTTGCCTCTCTCATCAGTGTTCCCTCTCCTTGTCCCTTAACCTACTATTTAAATACCTTTCTTTCTGCATTCTGTTGATAGCATCTGAAGTAGGCTGGTTGCCTACAAAAGCTCATGCCTCTGAGCCAGTTAATCTCTAAGGGCATTTGAACACATGAATGCTCTGCAGCGCTGGGTGCTTTGAAACATGTCCGGTGCTGCAGCACATGCATTTGTACAAATGGTGCAGTGCACATCAGAGCTGAGAAAATGGTGACAGCGCAATTTTGAACTAAAACACATCAAAGGTGTTTTAGTTCAAAAGTGCACTGCCATCATTTTCTGCGTGCTGATGCACATTTCGCCATTTATACAAGTGCATGCAATGCAGCACTGGGCATGTCAACTTGTGTGCTCTGTAGACTCAATTTAATCGATTCTGCTCTGATGTGTTGGATTTCCAGTGCATTGGAACAGACAAAGCTACATGCCACCCAGCCCTAGCTTCTGCTTGTCTTTCAAAGAATGATTACAAGTTGTTGTCACAAGTTAGGAAATTTTCAAGTGGTCTAGTGCAGACAAAATAGCATAACTTGATCTTTAATTTCTGTCACTGCCCATTGACAGCTACACATAAAAGCTATTGGTTTCTTATTACCAACACAAATTGCAGCAAGCTAGGAAGGGAGAATGATTCGAATTTAACCAGCATAAATTTTCCACAACCAAGGTGATTCACAATGAAATAATAGATACTTTAAATATGACAATGTCACTTTTAACTAACTAGCATTGAACTGCTTAATTTTTGTCTGACTTTAATATACTACTTTACTGCAATGATGTGGGAGATGATAATTTGATACCTTTTTTCCTGAATATAGAGATAAAAAACATATTGATCCATTCATAACAACCAGAGAGGCGCTCCAGTGCTTTTGTCCCAAGGTAGTCATTCGTGTACTTGTTAGAGCAGACATAAAAATAGTGGTTAAGAGTTAGCAGGAAATTTACAAAGTAAGATATTGGTCTGTCTAGGGAAGAATACAGAGAGAGAGCTAGTGGAGTTTGGGAAAAGAGCAAGTTTTACTGTTAAATCTGTGCAATAAGAGTAAGAACTTTGGTCCACCTACAAAATACACTGAGGCTGGATTATGAATTCAGTTTTGTTGAGGGGTTCTGGGGGATGACAAAAACCCAGATGATGGTATAAGCCATAGTCATCATCATTAACCCACTTTATGACGATTGTAATTGCAGTTCATATTTGGTGATGGTTGATTTGTTTCTATTGTGGGTTACTAATAGGAGACAGGATCCCATTGTGCCAAGTATTATGAAATCGGAGACAATCCCACTATACTCCAGTCATTAGTTCTAACTTCATAACTTCTTTTCTCTCTCTTCCACATCTCACACAATTGCCCTCATCCGAATAACTTGTATGCAGGTTTTAAATCTGATTGTTTGTAACTTAATTCGACTTTCATTGATCGTGTATAGAACTACATTCAACATAGTTCATTAATTTATACAAGTGAGCTGTGGTACCATATTGCTACTAGTAGCTATGAGATATATTGCTATGGCTAAGAAGTAGACGGTGATAAATTTATTATTCTTCTTATTATTATTGATTGTCCCATATCTTGCCAGCGATAGGATTTCTTCCATCTTTCCCTGGAGCACTAGTACAGTACTCCAAAAGCACTCTTTAGAGGTAGGAACTAACGGTGGGTGGGACCCATAGTCCATTTGGTCTAGTGTACTGCATTGGTCCCCTTTCCCCTCTCTATTTTAATGCAGAAATTGAATTGAATTTAAAACCCTGTGTGTGTGTGATCATAGGTTATATTTATATTTAGTTAAGATTGCTTATAGACTTTTTCACAATGGAAGTAAGCCAAAAATGACATTGGATTTGTCTGCAGGTTGTTCCAAAAGTGCTTCCTGAAATTTTAGAATAAGCTTTTTAAGGGCTGAGGTGACAGTATTAAACGATGTCTTGGAGCAAGCAGACATCTTGGAACTTTTCCATTTCTTCTGTGGAAAATGCTCCTTGATGTTTTTGGGGATATTTCTCCCTTCCTTTGAAGTTCCTCAGTTTAGGATTGTTTGATTGGTCTCTCATTAGAAATCAATGACTTAAGTGCTCAGTACCCAGTGGAGAATTTAAGAGCTAGGCTGTGCTTTTCCCAAAAACAAAATGGCCAATGTTGAAATCATTGCTGTTGTTCATTTGTACCACAGTTGCATCTAGCAGCCTTTGTTCATGAGTCAGGATGATACTGGTTTTATTCTTCCAACTAACTCCTTACAGCAAGGCAGTTTAACTTCTAAGTGGCTGAGGGATGAGAGTTGTTTAGAATAAAATCACCTTTCCTATGAATTTTGTTAGTATATCTTTGATCCTGGAAATAGCACATAATTGAGGTCATACAATTGCATTTAACATGTAGCCTAATTTTTATTAAAACTCATTTAGCTGATGAATTGTTGCAAAAGGAATATGCAAGAGGCTAATGTTAAAATTGTTATTTTTTTTACTTGCTTGATGTTGAAGTAGCTCTCTAACAAGAACTGGTAGATCAGTGTTATTTTCTGTTTTGTGCAGCACAAACAATTTTGATGCATAAAAAAATAATGTCTTAAAGCGATTTTATTGTTCTCCTATCCCATTGCCTTTCTAATCAATCAAATATTGCACCACGTAGAAGTAGCAGGCTTTTGTAGTGCAAGGTCTGGGTGCTGTGCAAAGTTCACAAATAGATGAATTTCTAATAATACTTTTATCCCCCAGAGTGTTACAAGAGAGAGAGGTTTGTTATCTAAATGTCACAGACGGAAAAGGACAGAAAAGACCTCCAAGAGATATAGTACGCCTGCAGCTTACTGTACCTCTGCAGATAAGGTCAAAAGCACTGATGCATGGAAATCCTTGAAATGTTTGTTCTCCTCTGTTCCCACCTACGCTGCTCTCCGTGCAAGGGCATTAAACCAGTAAGTTAGATCCAGTGCAAACCAGTATTTGAATGTGGTTAGCACATAGTTCTTCTGCTTGCTTTCCAGGTGTCAGTACAAAAACTTTGCATACACTTGAGATGCAGGTTCTACACAGTGTCATGTGAATCATGTAAGACGGTCTCAAATTCAGCTTTAAAGATGCAAGGCCTCAAAATACAACATTCATTAGGAAAGTCTCCCTTGTCACTATGGCTCCAAGATGGGCTTCTCTCTGGATGTGTATAGATTCCTCTGGTGTTTTCCATGAAGGTTGAAGGATAGTGTGTTTGTGGATCACTGAATTTACCATAACAAGTAGCCCAGTTCTTCAGTTGACTCTTCAAAAGGTCTTTTCAGATGACTGTTTCAAAGGGTTAATGCAGGAATTTTCTCTCTTCCACTGCATTTTAAATCTACTTGAATTTCTGATTAATTTATAATCTGCAATGCTTTCAAGGACTTGGTAAGTAGCTAGCTTTCATTGAAAAGTATGGTAATACATTGGTAATATCTTCATAGCATTTGATATTTTAAGGAGTGGAACGGCCTGCTTTTTCAGTCTGTTTCAGATGTTCCTCTTCAGCTCTCTGAGGCTCAGAGCTTTGCACTAGTAGTATTTGGGTGGTTGAGGGTCCTTAACAAATATGTGCAGCTCATTATTGCAGATTGATATCCCAGCCTACTCTTGAGTTCACAATGCCTCCATCTCAGCATTATGTTTCATTCAATTTGCATTTTTATACTAAGATGCTAGTACATTTTATATACGACCTAAGTTTCCTCCTGTATTTTAATGTAATGTTTATCACCTCACATTTTATGATATTGAGGCTTGACCACAATGTTTACAAAGGCTGGTTTAGGGCATGAACTGTCTTTTAAAAAAAAAAACTCTTGCATTATCTCCTTTTTGCAAGGAGGTGTAGTAGTTGGTTGTTTATGATCTAGTAGGTCAGCTCTGTACAGTTGATCAGTTATTTTAAGTCAGGAGCGGGCAATAATTTTGGGCAGAGGGTCGCTTACCAAGTTTTGGCAAGCTGTCAAAGGCCTCATGGGTACCCCCGCCCCTTGACAGGTACCCCACCCCCTGGTTGCTATCTTGGGACCAGAAGTCCTGCCCCTTAACCCCTGACCTTTGCCACCAGAAGTCCTTCCCTAACAAATTATATGCTAAAAATCAAACAACTACAACATACATTAATTTGATTTCAAAAATCTTTTTGTCCTGATTTACATGCGTTTGTGAAGTGTACATAGGAGTGATTGCACAATAGCTAAAAATGAAGTCTTACTCTTGTAAATTGTGGGGGGAGGGGGGGCTGTAGGTGTGTGGGTATGTGGGGGACAGTGTGGGTGTGAGTGGGGGGTTTGTGGTGGAGTGGGTACGGAGTGAGGGAGCATGTGTGGATATGTGGGGTGTGGGTAGGTATGGGGTTTGTGGGGGGCGGTATGGCTGGGCTGTGGGGGTTTGGCTATGTGGCAGTGCAAAGAGGGGTATGGATGGATGTGTATGGTTGGGGGGCTTACAGGACTCGCCCTATGAACACACCTACACACAGTGCTTGCCTCCCCCCCTCCACACACACACACACACACACACACACACACACACACACACACACACTCACTGTGTGCTTGCCTCATTGCTCTTTCTCTCCCTCTCCCTCATTGCCCCCAGCCCCGGGGGTACCCGTTCCCCTGTTCCCGTGGTCCAGCAGGGCCACGTGGTGCTTGAGCAGTTACTGCAGGGAAATCAGCCTCAGGCAGACACTTCCAGGTTGGGGAGGGGAGGGGGCTGGCCTTTCTCCTGACTCTTGCCGGCTTCCCCTGGGTCCTATTGACTTGGGCTCCTGTCAGATTTGACAGGCAGCCTGGAGTAAATAAATATTAATTTTTGTATGTGCCTCGTGGGCCAGATAGAATGGCCTGGCAGGCCACGTTTGGCCCGTGGGCCATAATTTACCTGCCCCCGTTTTAAGTGTACCCACCTGGTAAAATTCAGGAATTTATCAAGTCTTTTCATGCAGTGAGGAATGCATTGATAACTTTTTTTTTTTTTTTTTTTTATTGCACTCAAGGAATATAAAATTGCTTCTCAACCCAATGGCACCAAAGCCATTTAAATAACTATAATTTTTTACACTTTCTAATGCAGTTAAATCTGTAGATACCCATGTTGTGCTTTGTGTGTGCATGCACATGTGTATTTTAATAGCCTTCAGCATCTGGATTATGTCTTAGTGGTTTGGCTCTATTTTATAATTTTTAGCCAGACAAACACATTTTGTTTTTCTCAGGACCTGAGATTACATATTAAAGCCCAATTTGTAAAAGAAAAAAAAGTTACAAGAGTGGGGAAAAAAGTTTTTTCCTGAATGCCAAATGATCTATGGTTCAGGCAGAATAGTGAATGTATTTGTGTGTTCTGTAATGGCAGTAATTCATGTATGCATACTAGCTATGAGATGTGGCCAGTGCTAAGAAGAACTTAAATGACTGATACAAGTTTTTTATCATTATTATATATAATAAATCTCTCTCTCTCTCACACACACACACACACACACACACACACAGAGCAATTTAGTCATATTTTCTTATTTGGTTACGAAAATTGTATAATTGGGAGCAATATTATGTAGCAAGAGTTGCTAGCTTGTTCCATACTTTGGGGCTGTGTGCGGTCATATGGTCTGTACCTGTCACTCCTGATGCCTGAGTGATGACCTGCGTACCAATTCATTAATGTCAAGGTATTTTCTCAAAATACCCGAATTCCCTACCCTCAACACATAGGCCTTCCTAGACCCACTCAACAACCCTTAGCTGAGTCCTGACTGGCTTCTTTGTTCCTCTTCAGCCAGTGTCTCTCCTTTTATTGAATATTCATGAAGTGATAGGTAATAGCTTTTTGCTTGTTTTCCCCCCCCCCCCCCCCAAGTAGTTCCTGTTTTCTTTTCTGTCTCTTTTAGCTGCATTAGATACATGCTCTCTCCTTTTTTGATGGTGTGTAGGGGAGTGGTTTGGTTATGCTTTCCCCACTCTTAGAACAAAATTGTAAAAATAGGGGAGGATCTTCTACTCCCAAATCAGTTTTTTCAGAGGACTTCTTGCAGGCCTTATATAGCTGACGTTTTCCTGATGGTTCTCTTGGTGTCTGGTATGGCCAAATTTTGGATCATTTTCCTAAAAGTCTAGTCTGACACTCCAATTTATGCTGAGGACTGTGGTTCTTCTGTACCTCTTTATCACAGTACAAAAGTTACTTTTCCCTATCCTTTGGTTGTTTGTCACCTCATCTGTACTTCAATTCTTCCAGCTCCTGTTATGGATGGAGATTTGGGTGATCTGATTCTCTAGGTCAGGGGTCGGGGGTTTATTTTGGCTGGAGGGCTGCTTAATGAGTTTTTTGGTGAGCTGTCAAGGGCCACAAGGGTAGCCCTGCCCTTTAGTCACCATATTGGGACCAGAAGTCCCGCCTCCTAGCCCCTGACCTTTGCCACTGGAAGTTCTTCCCCTTGTCCACAGTAGTACTCCTTTTGGGAGGGTGGGCTGCCAGCTTGGAGCTGGAAAAAACACAATCATGTATTAAAATTCAAGTATCCACTATAACATATTTTGATTTTATTTAAAAGAATATTTTTGTTCTGATTTATGTGTGCTTGCCTAGTGTGTTTGCATAATGGCTCAAAAATAAATTCTTACTCTTGTAATTTTGTGTGGAGGGGAGTATGTGGGGTGTGGGTTGTGTGTATGGTGTATTGTCAGGGGCGCGTGTGGGATGTGAGGTTGTATGGCTGTGTGGGGATGTAGGGTATGTTGGGGGATGTAGCTGTGTGTATATCTTGGGGGGGGGTGTGGGCAGGATGGGGGTGTGGGGTGTGAAGGAGGGTAGGGGAGTAGGGATCCCCCCACATACCCTCCCATGGCGCACAGCCCTCACATCTGGCAGCAGTCCTTCAGGGTATTTGTGGTCCACACAGGTGCAGCTGCCTGGTGGCGCACAGCTCCAGCCAATTCCAGTATCTGTGCATGGTGGCAAGAAAACTGAGCCAGGCCAGCTTGCCTGTATCACACAGGGCTCACATGCAACTTCCAATACTCGCACACCACCAGTACTCTGTCAGAAATGCAGGGCTGCTTCCTGGTGAAGTCCTGGGACTTAGGTGTGGTGGCAGGGAGCAGGGCCAGGCAGCCAGCTCCATCGCTTGGTGGTGCGCAAGAGCCGGAAGCTGCATGTGAGCCCCACACAATAGAAGCAGCTGGCCTGGCTCTGCTCCTTGCCACCATGTGCAGCTCCTGGAACTGACTGGAGCCACATGCCACCAGTCAGCTGCACCTACGCGGGCCATGAGCACCCTGGGGGCCAGCTGCCTGCTACTGCTGGCAGTGGGGGCTGTCCCCTATGGGAGGGTGTGTGTGTGTGTGTGCGTGTGTGTGTATATGGGGGAGTTCCCACATCCCCCCTCCCTCCCTCACGCACCCGCACCCTGCTCACCTGAGCTGTATGCTCCTGCCACTCCTGCCAGCACCAGCCCCAGCCCCACACTCTGCATTCCTGCCCAGCTGCAGCTTCCCTGCCTGCTACCTGGAGTCAATGAGGAGCTGCTGGGGGCTGGACAAGCTGAACAAGTACCTCAGCAACTGCGGCAGTGGCCCTGCCCGGTGTGTGCTGGCCAGGGCCAGGGCCCTCCCGCGCATGAGTGTGGGAGCAAAGCATGCGGGCTGGGTGCAGAACTCAAAATTATGCAAAATTAATTACTTTTTAAAATTTTGTTTTACAAATTAAACTAAATATAACACTATTTAAGCCTACTTTAGAAATAAATGCAAGTACCTTTGTATTGTTGGGGGGTGGGGTATATGTATGGGGGGGGATTGTAAAGGTGGGGGCCCCCCAACTACTCTCCTATGGTGCACTTCCCCCGCTGCTGGTGGCTCAGCAGCAGCGGGTCCTTAGGTTGCTCATGGCTGGAGCAGGCAGAGCCCTTGGTGGTGCATGTCTCTGGCTGATTCCCAGGGCCTGCACATCCTGGCATGGAACTGGACCAGTTTGCTGGCACACACCTTCAGACCAGACCAGGCTGGCTTCATGCCTGCCTGTGGGGCTTGTGGCACTGCAGGTCAGACCTGCATGGCATTGGGCCAGGTAGGCTTCGTGCCTCCATGTACGGTTTCCTGCTGGAGTACTAGAATCCCCATGTGGAGGCACAGAGCCAGCTGGCTCAGCCCTATGGCTTGTGGACCAGAAGCCATGCGTCATCAAGCCAGGTGGGCTTCATGCTTCCACATGGGGCTTCTAGCACTCTAGTGGGAAGCTGCATGTGGAGGCAAGCAGAAGCCTGCCTGGCCTGATGGCACACAACTATATGCCTCCATGTGTGGCTTCCCACCTGGCCCAATGTTGCGCAGCTCCCAGATGCACGTAGGGCTTCCAGCACTCCAGTGAGAAGCTGCACATGGAGGCATGGTGTTGCATGCCATAGGGCTGGGCAGGCTTCTGCTGGCCTCCACATGTGGCTTCTTGGTAAAGTGCTGGCAGCCCCAGGTGGAGGCGCACTGAGCTGGTTGGCTGGCCTGGCCTGATGGCGCACAGCCCGTACCTACTGACTAGGGTTGCACTGATGGAGCTTTTTAGGGCTGATATTGATTAGCCTATTATTTAAGGAGGCATATTGGCCAATACCAATCCAATTTCTGACACAGCTGCCTCCAGCTGGTAAGTCTGGTGTGGTGGAAGGGGAGGGGGGAGGGAAGAGGTGTGGGGGCTGGGCAGATCAATGCCACCTGCAGTTATGGAGGGGGCAGGGGCTGCCTAGGCAGGGCAGGGGGGCGCGGAGCCACAGCTCATGGGGGAAGCAGCTCCTGCTGCTGTTTGCACCCCAGGAGGGCATGGGGGGGGGGCATGTGCACCCCAGATCTGTATGGGGTGGGTTGCAGCTAGGGCTGCTTAGGTCTCTTCTTGGTGGGGGGTGGGCTCAGAGCAGGCACTGGGGGCTCTGGGAGGATGCTGCAGGCAGGAGCTCCCCTCCCCACTTACCTAGCTGTCTAGTCGCGCAGCTCCACATCATGGAGGTAGAGGCACAGAACTTGCTGTAGTTAAATTATGCTGAATTATGCAATTATGTGCATTCATGCCTTTTATGCACAAAATTGTGCGGGCACATAATTGCATAATTCCCCAGGGTGTAATTTAAGAAATGACATACTGGGTGAGACCAAGGATCCATCCAGCCCTGTATCCAATCTGTGACCTTGGCAAGTTGCATATTCTTTAGAGTAATGGTTTTCAACCTTTTTTTGTTTGTGCACCCCTAAAAATTTTCTAATGGAGGTGTAGACCACTCTGAATTGTAACTGTGGTATATTCACATACGTCTTATTGATCAGAGTCATCTTTCATGAACACCCTAGACCTAGGGGGTCCATGGACCACAGGCTTATACTGTAAAGCAGTGGATTTTAGAAATAGGGTAGGAGTAGACTGCTCAAGTTTCTGTATCTTGCCATACCTTTTCAGTTACCAGTAGTCATAAGTTTAGGGAACTACTGAGCTGGGAGTTCATACTGACTGTTAGGTTTGGTCCTTGATGAGCGTATCCTCTAGAAGTATGCCTAATTACTTTTTTAATCTAGTTATATTCTCTTCTATAGCATCCTGTGGCAATAAGTCCCTCCAGGTAATTTGATTTGCATGATAGGTTTGTAGTCTGTGCTTGAGTTGTATAGAACTTCAGCTATTACAATAATTTGGATAGCTTTTAATTTTGGAAGTTCCAGATGCGTGATTATAATGAATTTTTATTTATTTATTTATTTATTTATTTATTTATTTTACAGGATGGCCTGAATTCATTGGTTCTTGATCTGGATTATCCAGCACTGAGGAAAAACAAGAACATAGATAATTTCTTAAATAGATGTAAGTTGCTTTTAAACATCTCTGATGCTGATATGACTTTAGTAAAACAGCCTTTGAAGCTAAATGACCAGAAATACAATATATTACTCATTTACACTTTGCCATCACCCTGAGCTGTATACTGTACATATAAAAAATCTTCTCAGTACAGGCTTAATATCCGATTGCTCTTATGCTGTTTTGTTGCTAAAACTTTAGTATACAGCTTTCCCTCACCAACCGCTGGGGTTAGGTTCCTGAAAGTTCCTGTGGTTAGCAAAACCGTGGTTGGCAAGACAAAAGGCTTATGGGAAAAATAGCAGGTGTCAGGTGGTGCACAGCCACAGAAAACCATGGTTACTCAGAACTGTATACCGTGGTAGCCAAAATTCTATAAGGACTATTAAGTGTAAATTCTCAAAACCATGGTTGGCAAAGCCGTGGTTGGCAAGGGAAACCTGTATTAACAAAATATTTGTAAGTACCATCTAACACTTTTTTTCCCCTACGTATCTCTCAGTTGTTATTACTGAGGTTTTATTGTATTCTGTAGTAAATAGAATGCCAGTATATGAAGTGACATATTATTATGAAATCTTACTATATTTATCTTTTTGGTTATGCCAAGAGTCCTCCTACCATATTCAAAAAGTTTTCAAAGCCCCGTAGTTTGGCTACAAGCTCTGTTCAATATGCATCTTTGAGGTCTTGTCCACATTAAAGAATTTTTCCCAAAAATTCATTGTGAACACAATTCTGGAGTTTACTGAACACTTCTGTGCCTATGTCCATTGAATTGGATTAACTGTAACTTGCATCCACACACTCTTTTTTTAAAGTGACTTATTTGGCTTCTTTAAGTTGCGGTAAGTAATTCTCCTTGGAACAGGAGTGACTAATTTTTGCAATGCATTTATTGCTTTAGGGTTGATATGGATGTGTTCATAATTACTATACAGCGGTCTTTGAGCTGCTGTACTACACTGCATTGATTCATACCCATCTCAGGCTGTCTGGTGTGCCTTCCATTGCTTGTTCCTCATTCATCCTTGCCTAGATGTTGACTGTCTGGTTAAATGCTAGCTCTTTTTTGATACCAGCTAGTAATGTGTTCGTACACCTTCAGTTGCATGTTATGGCAGCCCTGTCTGTCATCGTGTGCAAGGCCTCTTTCATAGCTCTCTGTAGAGCTCCTGGATTGACTTATAGCTTTCTAGACAAGAAAACCAATCTCCCTCTGGAGAAGTCACTAATGCAGTAATCTACGAGAACTTGCTAAAGCTAATGAAGAAGAGGGGACACACTTGAACTTTACTAGTACTAAGTCAGAATAAAGGAGATCCAGCAGATGTACATGAAGACAAGTGTGAACTCTGTAATTCTGACTACTTGGGACTGTATTTTTGTAAGTGATGAAGTACCTGGGATGATAAAGTGGGTGTCCTAGGCCTTAGGGTAAGTTTTATGATCCCACATGTATTGTAGTGGTCAAGAAGAACTAGCTTGTTTTTGGTAGCCAAGATCTAATATAATTTGGCAGATTCAGACATTCCAATATGGCTGTTTGCTTTGATGGCTCCTTGTGTAATTGCCTTGAAGGGAAGCTCCATCAACAGCCAACATGAAAATGCTATGGATAAGAGCTGTACCAGAAAGCATTATGAGAAATTTAATTAAATCCCCCATGCATTATGTATTATGATACATTATTCCAGGCACTGTCTGTCCTCTGCCAAGTTGAGCTGAGCTAGGAGACTCTCTCCATCTGCTCAGTATTTAATCTTCTATCTCACCAGGATGCTCAAAATAGCATCTGTGGCAAAGACTTAAAGCTTTAAAGTTTTATTTCTCATGACCATTGGCCACACTTACTGCCTCTGTCCCCCTTCCAAGCACCGGGAAAGGAGGGAGTCGGGAAAAGGTGAAATGCCAAAACACTTGTTGTATGTAACGTGCCAGTGCTGGAGATTTACTTTCATTACTTCCCACTGTCTTTTTTTTAGATGTCAGGAACCATTTTTTCTTAACTATTTAGCTAGAGATACAATCATTAATAAGTCTATAATGATACATGTAGTATTTGTACAGGGAACACAGTAGTCTTCAAATATTCCACGATTCCATCATTTCTTGCATCTCCCTCTTTCAAGGAGGACATAGGAAAGACTGTCTACTATTTATTTATTTATTTATAGATTTATATTCCCAACAAGGCAGTTTACAGTAAGAGAAAAAAAAACAAACTTACAAATCATGTAGAGTATTAAAATGAGTTATGAGTCCAGTATTCTGGGAAAGTCTATACTACTTTTTTTTTTACTATCATAATTTTAAATGTCATCTAATTCGTGTATTAATCAGTAAAACTGAATAGTGCTGACTTGTTTGAAAACTATCCCATGTATGAATATGTGGACATTAACCCCCTTTACTTCTGTGATCTCAAAACCATTGTGTACAAAACTGAGACTTAGTCCTTCCACTCCCATCTCTCATCTGTCTGATACAAAACACAGATGATGACTTTTTTTCCCGTCAAACTTTGAGCTGCCATGACTAGCTTAGGTGTTTCCTCCTTGGTCATCTGGAGAAACTGGAATATGCCAGGTTCCTCTGAAGGTACTTTTTAATATTTGAATGACTCCAAACCACTGACAAAGGAGTATCTTTTATCCTTCTGGAAGGTCAAAACTCCTTCTTTACCCTGTAGGTCAGGGTATAGGAAATCCCAGTGGCATCATTAAGAGTTTCCTTGGGGAGAGGAGGCAGTGAGTGAGCCATCTCCCACCCCTCCTAACTGTTTTTATTTCTTGTGTGTGTGAGGGTTATGGAGTTGTCTTCCTCCCCAGCTGAGATGAGATGAGAAGTTTCTGGGGGGGGGGGGGGTTTCTCTCATCCTGCTTAAAGTCATCCACATTTTCACAGACCTCAGGCTGTCATGGACCATCCCCTTCCTCCTTGATTGTTGGTCCTTCTACAAACTCCTAAGCAATTATTTAAATTTTTTTTAGGGTTTTCTCATTCTTGTACATGTTGGTGGCAGTATTTCTAACTACCTTAGTTTCCTCAGTCTGGGGTAGTTAAGCAGCTGTGGCAGGAACAGTTGTCTTAAGTTTTCCTACACCTGATAGGAATCTCAGCTACGACAGTGCTCTCCATTGCGTATAGATAAACATAACAATTGCATTGACTAAGCAGAGGATACTGCTACAAGCTATTCTGATACAATTGTAACATCTGTGTAATTATCTAGTACAGAGTTATCAAAGATGCATGGTACACACAGTCTGAATCTAGCCCATGGAGGCCTGCCCTAACATCTGGCCTGCAGTGCCATGTGTGGGTTTCAGACTGGATCTGCATGCTGCATGTGCTGGACTGGCCCAACTCACTGCACGCAGAGCACAAGGCCCACATTGGACCAGTCCTGTGTGCTGGATGCCACTCATCTATCCTGTGGACCAGCCCTGTGCCAGTCATTTAACCTGCTGAGCCTGATGAGTTTGATGCCCCTGCTCTAGTGATATAAGTGTAGTAAAACCACTCCAGCTTTGACCCTGAACAAAGCAAGGTGAGAGTTAGGACAACTTAGCTAGCTTGTATTGCTACAGACTCACAAGAGTGCAACTGTTAGAACAGTAGTTCCAACCTTTTTAGATTCAAGGTACTTCTCCATAACTCTTCTGAATTTAGTGGCATCCCAGTTGAGAATCACAATTGTACTACCTCACCTTCCGCATTGCTTCTCATCTGGAGTGCTGCTGCCGTGGAGGCCAGGAGGAACTGCCCCACATGCCTCAAAGCGATTTACCTAATGCAAGTACAAGTGCCTGTTTTTGCTGCACCCGCTGATCTGGCTCCACATAGGGTGTGTGGGGCATCTTAATCTGGCTGTGCCTGCACTGCAGCACCCCTTAAAGGGTCTTGCAGGATCCTGGTTGAGAACCACTGAGTTAGAAACAACTGCTGCATGCTCCCAAGCAGCACCCTCTCTTGCCCTTTTGAAAATGGCTGAGATGTATATTTGTCCATAGCTGTTGTCTTTTATAAAGGCAGGGAGGTAGTTAGCCATTTTAGTCTGAAGTCACGCAGAAGACAAGGGGAGATTTTCACTTTATAAGCTGCTGCTTATGAAAGCCTACACATCTCTCATTTATTTGGCCTGTAAGGTACAAATATAAAGGCAGGCAGTGACCTAATTTACATAGCCACACCAGGAGTAAAAGTATCTCCCTGCCCTCCCTACTTCTGATTTCTTTTTTTGCGAAGACTCCTAAGGAGGTAACTTGAGTGTAACAGTTCTTCCCCCTACCTGTGGCAAAAAGGAGAGGATGACTTCTGTCAGGTACTCCATGCACTATAACCTTCATGTGTATTTTTGTAGTCTGCTGTCAGAGTCCAATTCAAACATGCATCTCTTTCATAAGAAAAAGCTAGATTTTTCCAGATTTTAATGCAATTTCCAAGCAATAAATAGTTCATAGGTATATGTTCTAACACTCCCACTAGCCAGCATTCCTGATCTCTCCTGTGTCAGTACAGAAACCTGAGCTGTAGGTAGTGCAGATGTTTTCACATTTGTAACCTTTACTCTCTGGTGTTACACCCTTTCAGTATTTGATATGATTTTGTTACATGTTGTTTGACTGCAGCAGTATTTCTCAACCAGAGTGCCATGGCACCCAGAGGTGCCTTGAAATCCTTTCAAGGGAGTTGTGGGATTCCAGGCAAGGTTAGCACTGGTAGATGTGCAAATGTGATTCACCTGATTAAACCCAGAGGTTTCAAATAGCCGTAGTGTTAAAAACGTTCTGGCCCGTTGCGTGTTTCTTAGCTCTTTGACTACAGAACATTCTGTTGCAAAGAACAAATGAACACTGACATTTTCTGAGGGGTGCTTTGAGTCTAAAAATGTTGAGAACCACTGGACTACAGTTTGAACAATTAGTGTAATTTTGTCCTTTTAATGGTCTCCCACTAACTTAACCTCTCTCCCCTGCAGGGGAGAGTTGTTCTGAATTTATACGCTGTAAAATATATACATGCATCTGGGGTGCAAGCATCAGCTGCATGTATGTTTTGTATCTCAGATAAGATAGCCGCATGGATTAAAGTGTTTTAAAGCTTCTCCTGTTGGTAATGGAAACCAATAAGGTACCAGACCGCTGTAACATCACCCTTTATTACACCACAGGGAACTATGCACAGAAAAAATCAAAATTTTACACGCACAAAATAAAAAATTTGCAAAATTAATTACTTTAATTTTTTTACAAATTAAACTAAAAATAATACTATTTGAACCTTCTTTAGAAATGTATGCATGTACTTTATATGGTTGGGGGTGGGTGTGGGGTGTGCAAGTGGAAGGGGGCATATGAGGGGTATGGAGGGCTTTGTGAAGGTGTGGGGTTTTTGAGGGTGTGTGGGAGAGTATGGGAATGTGTGGGGTGTGTGTGGGTTGGTGTGGGGTTTGTGTGTGGATGTGAGCACCCCACCACACATTTCTTCTCCCCCACTCCCCCCCCAGTGGTGCACAGGCTCTGCTGCTGGTGGCTCAGCAACAGTAGGTGGTGCATCCTTGTGGTGCTCATGGCTAAGGCAAGCAGAGCCCACATTGGCGTGTAGTTTTGGCTGAGTCCTGGGGGCTGCGCGTGGTGGCACGGAGCTGGCCTGACCTGCTGGCACATGCCCTTGGACCAGACCAGGCTGGCTCCATACCATCATGTGGGGCTTGCGACACTGCAGGCAGGAGCTGCACGCCATTGGGCTGGGCCGTCTCCTTGCCTTCATGTGGGGCTTCCAGCACTCCAGTGGGAAGCTACACATGAAGGCATTGGGCCAGATGGGCTCCTGCTTGCCTCCACATGTGGCTTCCCACTGGAGTGCTTGGAAGCCCCACATGGAGGCACAGAGCTGGCCGACCCAGTCCAATGGCCTACACCCATCCACAAATCCCCGGCCCCCTTCCCCACTTCAGGCAGGAGCTCCCTCCCACTTACCAACTTTCCAATCATGTGCCACTGCACTCGGTACCTCCACATGGGGCTTCCAGCTGGAGTGCTGGGAGCCCTGCAGAGGTGGAGGCACAGAGCCTGCCTGGGTTAAATTATGTAAAATTATGCATGATCATGCATGTTATGTGCAAATTTGCATGGGCCCATAATTGCATGATTCCCCAGGGTGTACTTAATTCACAGTGCATATCACTTGCAAATGTATCAGTCAACCCTAGCCCTAAAGAGAGGCTACAATAAGGAGTCTTTGCCACCTGAGGAAGCAGATAATAAAGGGTCTTTACCCATTACTGAAGACAGGAGATGCTGGTGCATTCTCTCTAGGTGCTGGTACCCCCCTCTTTTTTTTTCTCTCTCGCTTTCATCCCCCTTCTGCTTCTGCTTTATTCTCTCTTCTTGCTTGTATTGATGCAGTTTGTCTTGGGTATAGGTGGTTGCTGAGCCTCCAAGCTCAGTCTTTCTCTGTCTGTAGTTTTCTTCCTTAAAATGGCAGCCTTTTCCACTGTGGAGTAGTAGTATAGATACTGCTGGATGCTGGCCTAATTCCTGTTGTTCTCCAGGAAGTAAGATCACTCTCGCTTTTACCATCTCTTCTGCAGATCTGAATGCTCTTTACAGCTTTGGAGTATCATTTCTTTTGCAGTCCTCAGAAGATAATGGGTTCGTCACCTCTGCTTTCGTCTGCTTGAGAGGTTAACTGTAGCTATATCTGCAATACTCAACCAGACAGCTTTTTTTCATTTGCTCATGACTCATCTTTCATGATTTTTCTTTGTGCTTTATTTTCATTTCTGCACTACTAGCTTTCACTTCTATTACTGCTTACTAGCAATTCTGTATATTGTAATGGGGTTGGAGTGGTCTTATATCTGTGATGGTCCAGGAAATATATGAGAGTTGAGGGGTTTTTGCTGGGCCAGGAAAAGAGAACACTATTTTTTTTTCTTTAAAACAAGACATTATTTATTCAGGACAAAAACACTTAATAGAAAACATATACCTTAAAGCCAAAGGAAATTCTGTTTGTGTTTACTATAATGGGTGGTCACACACAGATTCCCTGGAAAGTCTAAGTTACTTCAGCTCTTCCCATCTGACCTGGTTCTGTTGTTCAATCTTGCCCCTATCTGTTCCCAGATGCATCTCCCTCTCTTGATCAGGAAACCATTATTTTATGCAGTTTAATATGTTTTGTTTGTCAAGAGTGTTTTGAATTGGGTCAAACTAGGCTCTGTTCTTGTTCTTAGAGGCGAGTGGGAGGCTGGAACAGGTAAAACTTCAAAACTGACATATTGCATGTAACAGATGCTTTGAGGATTTGCCTTAATAGCTCCCTTTTTTTTTTTTTCATTTCTTGCAAGAAGTAGTTTTTAAGGTTTAATGAGAAATCCAATCTCTAAAATGCCCATGACTTAAAATTTAAACCAATAATACAATACAGTCAATAAGTTATGACTGTTCCCTAATGCCTTATCACATGTCATAGTCCAGATTCTCTTGGCTTTGAACACTCATCCCATAATTCACTTCAAGAAAAATTAGTGTGTAGAGCAGAGCAATGAAATATTGCATTATGGACTACATGCAAAGAATGCTGTGCTCTTTATTCAAACGTATAGAGTTGTGTGGACACAATCATCAAGGAAAGTATCCTGAGTTAGCAAAACAAAGTGGTGTGTACACCACTTGCATACACATTAATTCAGTGTAATTTGATTGCAACCTTGAGAATTAACTAATTTTTTTATCCAAGGTAACATCCCTGTATAAATGAGCCTTGAGTTGTAATTTAAAAAAAAGGTTTACTGAGTTTTTTATTTAACCACTTAAGTACTATTGAATTGTGCAGGTTTATGCTAGTAGGTTGCACTTGCTTAGCTGCTGAATGAATGTACCAGGTCCTCCTCACCATTCCTCTGTTATCAGGTTAGTGGATGGTGGCAGTACATTAAAAGTCTGACATCACAGATTTGGCCCATTGACTCTCTGGCTGGAGTTTTTTGAAAGCTTGTCAATTTTATATTACTGTGAAAGCATTATGTGAAATACAACTGAAAACAAAACAGTATTCACTTTGGAAAATAGGGAAAACTACTCTTCACTGAGATGGACAAGTGGCTTTTAGTTCCAAGCAAACAGTATCAAGATAATACAGAAGCTTTTTGAATGTTTTAATGCTTGTGTTCAAATGTCTGGTTGTAACTATGTGACCACATCTTTTCCCCAAAACATGTGCACTCCGTTGTATGTGTATTTTATGACACCATTCTTTTAATTCGTTTTAGATGAGAAAATTGTGAAAAAAATTCGAGCTTTACAAATGAAAGCTGAAGACTATGATGTTGTTAAAGTGATTGGAAGAGGTGCTTTTGGAGAAGTGCAGCTGGTAAGGATGTCTTTGAGTCGTCTGATTTATTAAATCAGTGAGATTTATGGTTCAAACAAGAAATTCCTCCACTGTCACACATTGTAATGGGAAATATGTAAGGTTTGAAAAACGGATTTAGTTATCTCTGCTTTATAGCAATTAGTATCACATTCCTTGTTTTAAATAGTACATTTGTGATATAAATGTAACCAAAGTGATTTATTGTTGAAGTTGAAATAGTGTGTTCAAGCAGTGGCTTTAACTGTTTCCTGTGCTGAAGTATAACATAAATATATTTAAGTATTTAAGATAATAAAATATTATAGCTCCTAAAATACTTGGACATGATGGTTAAGGAAAGGAAAGATATGGAAGAAAAGGAAAGAATTGAAAGATTGCCTTGATCAAAATCAGGGTGTTTAGATTTTGTTCATGATGATTTTTTTTGGCCATAGAAGGTTGTTAGTGTCAGGAAAACCCCCTTTTTGGTAGAAGACCAGCAATGTTTTTCTTGCAGTTCTCTCTTGCTCTTGACAATTTGTCCAGTGGTTATTGCATATTTAATTCATATTATTTAAGTACACAAGTTTTTTAATTAAGAATTAATTTTCTTAACTCTTGCTTTTAATTTAAAATAGTGTGTGGTCAAGGTATAAAACTGCATTTGGATGATTATTTAAGAATGGGTTACTTTTTTAAATTTAAAATATATTTTTTTTCTAGGTTAACCCCCTCCCCCCAAACTCTCCATCTACTGGCCTGATCTTAGTCATCCATAGTTTCCTTTGCTATTTTGTTTTGGATAAGATTCCCGAGTGCTGTTCCAAGATAAGACAACAATTATACATTTTTATTTTTTTTTTTAAATTGCGGGGTGTGTGTGGAGAGAGAGAGATTTTTACCAACTTTTCATTTAAAAAATGTGCTGCGCATGTAGTACATGTAAAACCAATTGAACTAATGTTGAAAACTGTCTATGCATTTAACAGCCTTATGATATTTGTTTCTAAGGTGAAGGGAAAATAAGAAAATATTCTCCTTCTCAGTGTTTCCACTTCTCAGTTTTTGAAATCTATTTTAGCTTTTATTGAACAAGGGGGAGGAAGAGGGCTCTTTCAGGTAATTTGTCTCTTAATCTAGATATTTCAGTATATCTGAGGTTATTTCCTTCGTTGCAAGTATACATGTATATTTAATAAGTATTACAGGTGTTTTTTTCCCCCAAAGTTTCATTTTGCTCCAGTAGTTTTCTGCCTTTTCAGTCTGCTTTGAATTGGTGGTCTAACTGGTTCATGCATTGCAGAAGGATCTGAGAATGTGAGTATGGTAGGTAACCGCATAAAGTGTTGTCATTGTGGTCTATAGGGCACGTCAGACAGTGATGTTAAAGCAATTGAAATTCAAACCCCACCTAGTTTCAGAGGAAAATGAAGGAAACATTCCCAGACATCTTGTGGTAATTCACTTCAGGAATCTGCTTTTAAGGATTGGCTAGTCAAGAAATGAGCTATAGCCTAGCTTTGCAAAGCATGTCCTAAGTTTCTGAAAATAGATAAAGCTGGAAAATCTGCACTCCAAGCCCTGACAACCAGGTTTCGTGTACAAAATATGAAGGCTGTTTCAGACCACATAAGGCCCATCAGTGATTACTTTGTTGATGAGAACTCTTGATGTTAAAACAAGGAATTCTGAAGCTCAGGTTTGTTTTTTTCATGATTGAGAGAGACTTGCCAACTTCTAAATTATAGACTTTTATGGAATGTATTTAAAAATCTACATGTTACAGACAAAGGCAACATGAGCAAAGGGCACCTAATATAAGAAATATCGGCTAATTATTACAATAAAAAGTTGACTAATATTTTAAAGGTCTGTCCTTTGTTGTGCAATCATTAATGAAATTATAGATGTTGCAAATAGAAAGCATCTAGCTGTTGGTGTTCTGTTTGGTAATGAAGATCTTACCATAGAAGTTTACTGTACTGAATTTGAGTGCCCAGATTCAACTCTACAATCCATGTGTACTAGTTTAACAAAGACCTCAATGGTGGAGCAGGCAGATGAAGAAGGCATACTTTTCAATGGCTTTGAAGGCTGCAGTGGAAGAGTAACCACTGTCCTCTTGGTTGCTGATGCTCAATGGTCTCCTCACATCAAACAAGTCATGCATGGCCTTCTTCCGCTGGATCCAGTATCTACCATAATAACCAATTACCAATACCCATAACTTCTACAAAGTCTTGTGGTGATGGATGAGCGGCAGTGGGGACAAAGTGATCGCTGGGAGTCCTTAATCATGGATCCACACTCAGGCGGCGGTCATGTGTTGGTTGCTTCACCCTTGGAATGGGACAGAAGGGTGATTCAGCAGCTGCGATTGTGACTGAGCAGTCCTTTTTAGGATCCCCACTCCTCACCCAACATAGGAAAGATGCTAGAAAAGGTGCCACAAGCAGGCTGTTCCACCTTATCTTGTCCGACTGGATAGTGGCTTCTAGGGGGATCACTCAAATTATGGTCAAAACACAAAAATGTCCTTTGCATCCTGAAATGTATGAACCCTACTAGATGACTGAATAGCGACAGACCTGAACATAGAACAGCTATTGTCCCCCAAGAACTCTCATGATGCAGCATTGATATCACTGCTCTCAGTAAGACCAGATGTGCAGGTGAAGGCCATTTGAGGGAGGAAAGGGGTGGCTATGTGTTCTTCTAGAAAGGGAAATCTGCAAATGACAGGCAAATATGCAACAGTGGTTTTGCCATTAAGACCCAGATTATCAGCTGAATGGCCAAATTCCCTGTTGGCATTAACGAGCGATCATGAATCTGTACCTCCAACTGACCAACAGTTTGTTTGCTGCTGTCATCCAGTGCATACGCCTCAGTATTCAATGATGAGGAAGCACAGAAAGAATGGTTTTATGCTGACCTTGATGAAATCCTGACTATAATCCCAAAACAGGATAAGATCATCCTCCTTGGAGATTTCAATTTGAGAGTTGGCTGGGACTTTAACATGTGGAGGGGCACCATTGGGAAGGAAGGTGTGGGCAAGGCCAATTCCAATGGCATCCTCTTACTGAGTAAATGTGCAGAGCATGACCTTGTCATTACTAACACTATTTTCAGTCAACGTGATAGGTACAAAACAACATGGCAACACCCTTGCTTGAAACAATGGTATCTCAACTACACCATTGTAAGAGCACGTAATCTAAAAGACACTCGTATCACACATGTTATGAGAGGAGCTGATGGCTACTTTACCAATCACCACTTAGATTAATCATGGCTATTAGGGTTATGAATTAAAAGCGACCCAAATCAGTCCGAAGACCGTACAACATCAAATGCCTTCAGACTCTAGACACTGTGAAGCCCTCCGAACATATCTCAGCAAGAAACTCACGAATTTTAGGACTGACAATGATAATACTTGTGTTGAGGAAGATTGGCAAGCTCTAAAGGAGACCATCCATGAGGTTTGCACAGAATCAATTGGCTTTATCACCCATTAAGACTGGCTTGATGAAAACAGTACCGAGGTCAAAGCCTTTCTCGATCAGAAGAGAAAAGTTTTTTTGTGACTGGTAAAACCATCCTATGTCAAGTCACAAGCAGGGATCTTTTTGACGGCTTAAAGCTGAAGCCCAGAGGAAGATTAAAGAAATCAAAAACAAATGGCAGGAAGAGAAGGGGAAAGAAATCCAACACTTAGTGAACGATCATGACATGTGAGCTGCTTCAGTGTAATGAAGGCTGTCTACAGATCAAGCTCGTGTGGACTCACCCTGCTTAGTTTTGAAGATGGCAGCACACTCCTCAAAGATGACGAGTCCATCAAAAACCACTGGAAGGAGCACTACCAATAGCCCCTGAACTGAGAATCCATGGTGGCTGATGAAACCATAAAATCTGTCCTTCAGCATCCAGTGAGGGAAGCACTTGCCAGTCTACCAACCTGTGAAGAAGTCCATGAAGCAATCAAACAGATGAAGAATAACAAAGTGTCTGGCCTTGATGGTATACCAGTTGAGGTCTTCAAAGTTGATTGGGACACTATGACCAACAAGCTCTGTACACTGTTTCTCAAAATCAACTGAGGGAATTCCCACTGACCTAAGGAATGGCAGTATTGTCACCACTGTTAAAAGGGGAGAGAAGTCTGACTGGAAACTATGAAAAGTATCACCCTCTTCTCCATCACTGGGAAGGTGCTCACTTGAATTCTGCTGAACTGACTGCTCCGTCTTGCTGTGGAAATCCTTCCTGAGTCTCATTGTGGCTTCAGACCATTGAGAGGCTTCATGGACATGATTTTTGTGGACTGGCAGATCCTGGAAAAATGCCAAGAACAGCAGCAGATACTGTATATGGCCTTTATTGTTTGGACCAAAGCATTCAAATCTGTTAACCATGAGGCCCTATGAAAGATATTATCGGCTGCCCAGAGAAATTTATCACCATCCTAAAACTCCTTCATGACCAGGTGACTGCCTCCATTCTATGCAGTGGCTCCACTACAGAGCCCTTTGCCATTCAAACTGGCATCAAGCAGGGCTGCGTGATTGTATTGATTCTGTTTTTCCATCTTTCTTGTGGCCCAGATGCTCATCCATGACTGTCTGCTACATCTAATTGGCATTTAGTACAGGATGGACGGGAACCTTTTCAATCTCTCCTACCTCCATAACAAAACCAAAGTTACTTTGGCCTTGATTGTGGAACTTCAGCATACCAATGATTGTGCTGTCGTTGTACATGTGTGGGGGGGACCTAAAAATTGCCCTTCATTGCTTCTCTCAAGCATGCCAGTGCCTGGGACTAATCCTTGCATCGAAAAAACAAAGGTGCTTCACCAGCCTGTTCTGGGCCAGTCTACTTCCCTGGCAAATATCCTCATTGATGAACAGGAGCTGGAGAATTGTTGAACACTTTCCATACCTCAGCAGCCATATCTCAAAGAAGGCCAGCATCGACAAGGAGATCCAGTATAGGATCCTGTGTGCCAGCTCTGCCTTTGAAAGACTGTATCATCATGTGTTCAATGATCACGATATCAGGACTCGAACAAAGTTCCTACTATATAAGTAGGTAATCCCATTTATTTTCTATGGCTGTGAAGCTTGGGTGACCTACAGTGACCACCTGAAAAGCTGGAACACCATCACCAGTGCTACCTCTGGAAGATCTTTGGTCAGAGTATCATTGCACAAATGCCAGTGTCCTCACCGACGTTAACGCTGTCAGTTGGAAGCATTGATTATTCAACATCTGTTGCCATGGACAGGGCATTGTGTGCCCATATCTGGTGTATGTTTACCAAAACAACTACCAACTCAACCAAGGACAGAGGACACACAGGGGACAGAGGAAATGTTTCAAGAACATCCTCAAGGCAAACATTAAGCAGCCTGGCATTGACACCACAAATTGGGAAAAACCAGCCTGGGGCAGGGCTTACATGGTGACACCTTCGTACACCTTACTTTGAGGAAAGCCATCTCGTCCTGAAGGCAGAAAAAAAAAGACAGAAATGGAAGTAAAGGAAACAAAATTGAGAAATCTGTGGTCCAACCTTCCTTTTAACCACTACCTATGGCATTTGCTAGAGAGTCTGCAGTTCTAGCCATCGACAGACTCAGTTACAATCCTTCACCTGACCCACGGGAGTGATCGTCCTAGATCATGAGGGATCAATAATGACAACAATTAACTTAAAACATTACATTTTTTGAGTTCCAGAGATTTGCCTTCCAGGAACCTCATGAAATTTTGCACAAATACAATGAATTCAGTTGTGGGAGCAAATAAAGATGTATCACAGTGTCTATAAAAGGATTTGGCTTGGAAGGTTGTCATCTAGCAGCTCAAATTCTTGCAAAGTACTGTCCATATCTCTAGAGCTAAGACTGACAACCTTCTTCCACCATAGCCTATTGCTTGCAACCCCACCATGGGCTGTAAGGCTCCACATCCCATGGTTATCAGCAGAATCTGTGGAGGGAATAAATGTTAAAAGTGAGGCAGCTGAACCTGGGTGACACTACCTCTGATGCCGCACAGGGTCTAAACTGAACACAGGCAGTAGGACAATGGGGACATCCTCTCTGTCACTCTGTTTGGAGTGTGGTGCTGATTCCTCAAGCTGCTGCAGGTCAGATCCATTCTCATAATGGGCCAAATCTGCCCTGTAGGCATAGGTTGCCAACCCTATCAAGCACTCTGTGGTGGAATTGCTGAGTAAGAAGCATAAGAGAAGACATCTGAAGGCATGAGGCAGAGGGAGTAGCCTAGAGATCAGGAAGTGCAAGGGCCCAAGGTTGGGGGCTCCAGGAGCATTGAACCAACAAGGGAGAGAAGAGTGGTTGTGGTTGGTGACTCCCTTCTGTGGGGAACAGAGGTGCCAATTTGTCATCCAGATTTGGGAGTTCAGAAAGTGTGCTTCCTGCCTGGAGCCTGAACTCAGGATGTCACAGAGAGTCTGCAAAAGCTCATCCATCCTTCAGGCCACTATCTCTTCCTGCTTGTCTTCATAGGCACCCACAGTACCACCAGTAACGAAACTGACCAGATTAGAGGTGACTTTGAGGCTCTTGGCAGGATTTTTAAGGAGCTTAGAGTACAAGTGGTATTCTCATCAATTCTTCCCATGGAAGACAGGGGTCCAGGCAGAGACTGTCATATCGTAGAAGTGAACGCATAGCTGAGATGCTGGTGTTGACATGAAGGCTACATCTTCTTTGACAAGGGGCAGATTTTCTTGGGAGGAACGTTGCTATCGAGATGGGATCCATCTGACAAGAATGAAGAAAAGTGTCTTTGGGCATTGTCTGGTGAACCTAATAAAGGAGGGCTTTAAATTAGGTTCCGTGGGATATGGTGATCAAAACCCTTCAGCAACAGAGCATTCAGTCTAGAGGGGAAAGGACTTGAAGAAGCAACTCAACCCTGAGAGAGGGCCAGAGAGCTACAGGACTGTGACAAGTGGCACAAAAGGAAAGTAAGGAGGTCAATATGCAAAATACATCCATTGCACGTATACAAATGTGAGAAGTATGGGGAATAACATGAGCTGGAAACTGCAGCCTGTGAAAAGTAGGCATCACTGAGACCTGGTGGGACAGCTCTTATGACTAGAATGGGAACATTGAGGTTTACACTGTTTTGGAAGGACAGAGTTGGGAGAAAAGGTGGTGTTGCCTTGTATATCAAAAATGCATACATTTGTTCCCTGGTTCAGGAGTAAGAAGAATGTATTTGGGTAAAGATGAAAGGTGAAAGATGTGGCACCGATATAATGGTTGGGATTTATTATGGGCCACCTAAACAGGAAGAGGAGGTGGATGAGTACTCTTCAAGCAGGTGGCAAATCTGTCCAAAAGCTATGGGATGGTACTATACTGATGGAGACTTAAATTTTCCATATATCTGCTGGATGAATACTGCAGCCAAACATAAAATGTCAAGCTGGTTCCTAACTTGTGTGGAGGACAGCTTTCTGTTCCCGAAACTGGAGGACACACTTAGGGGATATTGGATCTTGTCCTGGCCAACAGAGAAGAGCTGGTAGAGGATGCGAAGTTGATAAGTAATTTGGGATTATACAATAGAATTCCAGATCCCAAGATGGGGAAAGCATGAGGTCAGCAAAATCGGGATGCTAGATTTCAAAAAGGCAGATTTCACCCAACTCAAGGAGCTAATGGGCATAGTGTCATGGGAGGATAGACTGAAGGATAAAGGCACCCAGGAGGGCTGGGAGTTTGAAGGGTGCAGTATTGGAAGCCCAACAAGAAACTGTCATAACACAATGGAAGCACAAGAAGAATTGCAAAGAGATCAATGTGGCTCTACAAGGAGCTTCTAAAATGCCTCAAATGCAAAAGGAAAGCATGGAGACAATGGAAATATGTGCAGGTGACCAAGGACACATACCAGGAAATAGCAAGAACATGAAGGGTCAAAATCAGGAAAGCAAAGATGAAGAACAAGCTGTACCTTGCAAAGGAGGTTAAGGACAACAATATGAAGCTTTATAAGTATGTTGGCCAGAAAAGAAGGACTGAGAAGCTGTTGAGTAGCTTTGCCTTTGCATCTTCAGTTAGGTCCTCTGTTAACAAGCCAGGGGGAACTCCTAACTGGAGATGCAAAGAAGACAAAGCTGCTCAACAGCTACTTTTGCCTCAGACTTCACAAAAACAATTAAGTTGTCAGACGTCCAGATAATCCTATTAGGTAAGGAAGAGGGCTAGCTGAGGGAGGGATTAACAAAAGAAATGGTTATAGAGCTTTTGCTGAGCCTAAATGAATTCAAAGTCAGCAGGGCCAGATGAGCTTGGATTTATGAAAAGCAAATCATGCCAAACTAACCTGATCTCCTTCTTTGACAAAGTAGCTGTTTGGATGGATGAAGGGAATGCTGTGGATATAGTGTATCTGGACTTCAGCAAGGTTTTTGAGAAAGGTTTGCACGACTTTCTTGTAAACAAATTGGAGAAATGTGGGCTGGAAAAGACTACTCCAAGGTGGATAGATAACTGGCTCAATAGCTGCTGGCAAAGGGTTGTTGTTATTAATAGGCCTGTGTCAGAATTGTGGGAGGTTTTCTGTGGAGTCCCACAAGGGTCTGTCCTAGGCCAGGTGCTGTTCAATATGTTTATTAACGATTTGGGTGCTATCATAGAAAGCTTCTTGAGCAAGTTTGTGGATGACACAAAACTGGAAAGGACTGCAAAGAAGTTGAAGATGTGAGCACAATTCAGAAGGATTTCAACAGATTGGAAAGTTGATCTAGAGCAGGAGTTTCCAATCTGTGGTACAGGTACCACCAGTGGTACGATGGCAGCCTGTCAGTGGTACACATTAACAGACTTATTATAATGACTTTATCTGAAAAAAATTTGCTGGTGGTACTTAAGGTTGAACTGAAAAATGTGTTGGTGGTACTTAAGGTTGTATCATTTTTAAATTGGTGGTGCACAGTCAGAGTTTCGGAACCACTGGCCTAGAGCTAATAGGATGAAGTTCGGTGTGGACAGATACAAGGTGCTAAACCTCAAGAGGAATAGTCTAAAACACAAATGCAAAATGGGGGACACCTAGCTGAATGGCAGCTCTATGGAAAAAAACTGGTTAGGCCTCATCTGGAGTTCTGGGCTCCACATTTTAAAAAGGACATGGGAAAGTTAGAAAGGGTCCTGAGGTGGGCAACAAAGGGCTTGGAAGGCAAGTCATGTGAGGTGAGACTGAAGGAGCTAGACACATTCAACTTGCGGAAAAGGCTCTCAAGAGGGGACATGATAGCAGTTTTCAAATACTTAAAGAGCTGCCATGAAGAACAGGGAAAGTACCTTTTCTCTTGCTGCAGAGAGAAGGATGCAGACCAATGGCTTGAAGTTGCAGCAAAGTTAATTCAGATCGGATATCCAGGAAAACTTATTTGCTGTGCAAATTGTGAGGCAGTGGAATAGGCTACCTAGGGTAGTTGTGGACTATTCATCACTGGAGGTGTTCAAGAAGAGGCTGGGCAGCTACTGGTCAGGGATGACCTAGGTGTAGCTCTGCATATTTTCTACCAAATACCATGTATTTCCCATGCTTCTGGGTTTTGCTTGTTGCTCTGGCCCCCTTCCCCCTACCCCTCCCCTCACACACACACACACTTATTTTTTCCCCCTGCTACTTGTCAAGGTGTTTTTAAGCCGTCCCAGAGGTATTGGGTGTTGGCTACAGCTAAGGCTGGGGTTTTGACTGAGGTGTGCCAATTCTCCTACTTGGAGCAAGGCCAGATGTTCCTGGCTAGAGGGTCTTGACCCTCTGCTCAGAGTCAAATCAGTCACTATATTTGGGGCAGGGAGGAATTCTACACCATGGTCAGATAGGTATGGACTGTGGTGGTTTTTGTCTTCCTCTGTAGCGGGTGGCATGGCCCTCTACCTGGGAGCCCTTGAGCTTATATTGTCCACATTTTATAGAAGAAGGACATTGGCTGCTCTGATTCCCCTTCTTTACCAGTAGCAGGTTATGGTGTTTGGTCTATGTTATGTTAGGGATAAGAGTAGTCTTATGTTTAGATTATGGTTGTTTGGGATGGTTTGGATAGGGATGATGCTACCTCAGGCAAGGGGCTGGAATAGATGTCTTCTGGAGGTCCCTTCCAGTCCTACTTCTTTAGGACTCTATAACTAAGACCCCTGCTCCAGGGCAGGCACAGGCAGTTTCTAATATGTGGTACATGGCAGACTGGGGAGATGGAAGGCAGCACAGTTGGCAGATTGGGCAGGACTCAGAAAGAAGAGCAGCAGACCAGGTAGGGAGCACAGGTCAGGAAGTAGAAAGCTGAGTAGCAGTTTGGGTAGGGAGCACAGGGCAGAAAGCAGAATAGCAGATAGGGCAGGGGAAGGAGATTGTAGTTGGCACTCAGGTACAGTGCTTTAATTTGTGGCACACCTGCCAAAAAGGTTAGCCTCCATTGTGTTAGAAGGTATAGTTTTAATAATTTATATTCATTTCAGCTGAAGCTTCAGACACTGGGGGTGCAGCCATACATGCAAGCATGTGCACTTGCACCAGCTAAAATAGAAGTGGTGCAAATTTGAACCGGGGCTTTTTGTCTCAGCGCATGTGCTCGGACATGCACTTTGTTGTGGAGCAAATTGTGCCACTTGGGGCAAAATAACCTTGCCTGGCTCCTCTCAGATCTGCAGCCAGGGGGAGCTAGAGCCTGGGGCCAGCACCTGTGCTGTCCCCAGCAGTACAAAAAGCTGCCCTGTCCTGGCCCCATCCATACAAAAAGCTGCCCTGGCAAGCAGCTCAGGGCTACTCGCTCTCCAGAGCTTCTGGGGCCCAGCCACTTGGTACCTGGGGACACTACCCCTTGTGCCAGCTGGACTGCTGCAGCAGCATCCCAAATCCATTTTTAAAAATATCCCCAAATCCACGTTTTTCCACAATTAGCCGACAAGACAGCTCCGCACACACGTACGCACAACAACAGAGAGAGAGAGAGAGCAATCAGTTGGGCAATGCTTTATTGGTATATTTACAATGTTAAAGCAATGTGGAAGCTTACCAGTGACTCTATTATCATGAAAAAATAAATTCTAAATACCTGTATTTGTTGATGTGTACTTTTGGTTTTCTTTGCCCATGGTGGGTGTGTGATGGGGGGATGTGGTGTTTGCAGGAAGGGGGTGGGAAGGTGTGTGTGTGTGTGTGTGTGTGTGTGTGTGTGTGTGAAGGGATGTGGGTAGGTGTGGGGTGACTGCTGGGGGGACTGTGGGTGTGGGGGACCTTGTCGGGGGCTGCTCAGGAGGGGTGGGTCCCCTGGCCTCTACAGGGTGCAGCCCCCGCACACAGCACATGGAATGCCCCTTGCCACAGGGCCCCAGCCCTGCTGCCTGTGGTCCCAGGCACCCTGGAGGGCCACATCCCACCTGCCCAGGGTCTCAGCCCAGCTGCCCAGGGTCCCAGGCACCCTGGAGGGCCCCATCCTCCCCACCCAGGGCCCATATTTACCTTTAGTAGCAGCAGCGGAGTGGGGCGCTCTGAGCCATGGCAGCAAGACCTGGTGTGGCATGCAGGGACTGCGCGCCGGGTCCTGCCGGCCCTGGGGACAGTCTGCTGCCCAACCGGGCCAGGCCCTTGCTGCCAGGACCTGGCGTGGCACATGGGTCCTGGGACCTCTCTGTTGCCGGGCCAGGCCGGGCCCTTGGTTGCAGGACCTGCCATCCTCAGGGCCCCTTTGCCAACTGGATGGGCTGGGCCCTTGGTGGCAGGACCTGGCACGGTGCATGGGGACTGCGTGATGGGCCCACCTGGGTCCTGCTGGCCCTGGGGTCCCTCTGTTTCCTGGCCAGGCCAGGTCCTTGGTGGCAGGACCTGGCGCGACGCACGGTCCCCGCGTGCCAGGCCCTGCCACCCTTAGGGCCCCTGTGCCATCTGGCTGGGCCAGGCCCAGGACAGCAGGACCTGGTGCAGGTGGCACAGGGGCCCCACGGGCAGCAGGACCCAGCTGGGCAGGGATTGGGTGGGGTCTTGGGGGCTATCAGGGGGAGGGGCTGGGCAGGGTTCAGAGGTCTGGGGGGCTGGCAGGGGGAGGGGCCAGGCAGGAATTGGGGGTCTGGGCAGGGCAGGGAGCGGGGGGGCTGGGGGAGTGGGTGGGGCCAGCAGGGGTCCCTCCCATGGTCCCCTCCTCCCTCCTCCAGCCCCTGCCCCCTCCCCCGACCCCTTACTTACCATCACTGGAGCCCTGGTGCTGAACATGCAGCCTGGTTGGCTGTGTGTGTTTCAGCACCAGGGTGAGGGGCCAACCATGGAGACTCTCTGACAGCCAGAGTGCCTCCCTGGAGGACCCAGCCTCCACCGTGCCCTGCCCTGTTCTTTTTTGTTCCATTTATTTTAGACCCCTGGATATCAAGGGGTCTACTTTTCTCTTGGTGCTGCAAATTTGCAGCACAGGGAACATTTTTTCATTCCCGCACGTGCCTCTTGCCCCGCCTCAAAGGGGTTTGAGGCAGGGCAAGAGGCATGTGCGAGCTCATCTGGAGGTGCCCTGGGAGATCCTCCTTAAATTTCAAGATGTTCCAGAAGTTAAAATTCACCAGATTGTGAGCCCTGGCTAAACTGGGTAGTTTGTTGGGGATTTTTTGCATAGATTGCATTTGAGAGCTGAACCAGTAGCTGGAATATTTTACCAAGCTTGCTGGTACGCACATAAATGTCACAGTATGAAGATGTTTAAAAAGAAGCTTATGTTTGAGGGTTCTTTCCCGTATGCCCCAGGGTTTATCAATGATTTATCATTCTCTTTCATTCTAAAAGGCAAAAGCTATTGACTTCAGGAGGAATCCAACGCCTTAATCTGCATTTTAGTGCACTTTTCAATGCATAAGGAATATGTTAAAAGGACTAGCATAAAGTGTACTAACAACTGGAAAAACAAATACTCTTTAGAAAGCTTTTCTGGGTTTTATGATCATGAATCTTTAGGAATATTGAAATTAGACCAGAAGTAAATCAATGCAAGATTCTTTTTTGGATCAACAAGCTGCTTTCTTTGTGAAAATTATTGTGCAATTCCAGTGTCTCTTGGTTTTTGACAGTGACATTCATGTGAATGCTAAAATATTGAATCCTGTGAGTGCTCAGAACTAGTAGCTTGGGACATTTTTGCAAAGATTTATCAGGAAATTTGTAATTGTAAAGGATTGGCAGAAGCAACTGATGCTGAAAGTACCCTGCTTTGAACAAGTGGAGCCACTTGAGTGATGATGGCAAAAGGAATCGTTATAGTCATTTTCAGTTTTTTTATTTTAAGCCAGTATATAGTTCTTTTTCTCCCTTCTGTTTTTAAACATGATGAATGAGTGAATGTTTAATATGCTACAGCCTCCCCTGCCCCCCCTTCAAACAGATATAACAGGCTGAGAGAACCCATTTTGCCAGGGATGACATGAAATATTCTACTAAAGGCGAGTTGTAGTATTAGATTATCTGAATCTATTTATCCACAGCAGCAACAATAAGTTAAAGCTTCTGCCACAAGTGCATTTGATAATATACACCTGAATTTGAATGAGCACAGCTGCTGCCACTGAAGATACCTATATTAAACCTGGTCTAATAATTTACCGAGTTTTATTCTGTAAGCCTTACTTGTCAGAATTTGCTTTGTCCCAGCTATGAATATGTGCATTACGGATTATTTTGTGTACTTTTTTTAATGTTAATTTAGTATTTCTAAGTATTTTTGGGGCCACCTATTGGCAAATTCCAGAAACATTGCTCATACGCTACAGCTTTTGCAGAATACATATGAATATTTTTGCCTTTTGCTGAGAACAGTTTCCAAATAATAACCCTGTTCAGTAAAGTATTAGGAATGCTTACAGAAGTTACAGTGAAATAAGACAACCTTACAATCCATTTTTAAAATTGCTAGCAGTTCCCTTGTCAAGGTTGGTGAAATTATACTAACAAAGCCAAGAAAATGAACAGAATATTTCAATAAGTAGCATGTTGAAGAAAAACAGCATTGCCTATGAGGCTTATGACAACGTTTGTTGTTTTTATTACTGACTTTTCCCTGCAATAATGATTTGCACCTAAGCTGGGTAACTTAACTAAAAAAAAAAAAAAGCGTTGTCTTACAAGATTTAACACACCTTGACCAATAAACATGTTCATACTGAATGAATGAAATTAGAAGTTTGCATTCCCTATTTTTTTACTTAGTCTGATAGTATTTAATTAAGACAGTAAATCTAAGTTATTTACCAAAATGTATGTAGCCAAAATTACTAAAAAAAAAAGATGGAAACTTTTTGTATAGTATCTCGCTTGCAAAATGTCTTAAGTGCTTTCCAAAATGAAATAGTAGCTTGAAAGATAAATAAGAAAGAGAAGAATGCTAACCCTGATGCCATTTGCATGACTCGTAAGTCTTGCAAGTTTTGAATGTGATTCATGTAAGCTGCGCTTAGAATTTTTTTTTTGTATGGCAGTGTGAGGGTTCAAGTCTTATGTGTTTGCTCTCTCCTGGTTTTGGCTCAGCAGAGTTAGTAGGGAATAGCATACAGTAGTCCATTCTAGGCATGTGTTGGCAGAGAGCTTAAGGCATCTTGAGAGAGAGTGCAAGTTTTGTCCTTGATCCAGACTTACTGAAGGCTTTCTCCCCAGCACATCCAACTATAAATACTGTTTGTAATTCATACAGCATGCCTCCTTCCCCCTCCTCTGTGTGTGTGTGTGTGTGTGTGTGTGTGTGTGTATACATATACATAGCCTAATTTTTAAGAGGCAGGGTGAATTAAAAACATCTTTCAAGGAACAGAGTAGTAGCAGCTATTTGAGCCTGCTCCTGAGCCTACTGCCAGCCCTGTGTGTCTAGCAGGGACCTAGGGTAAAGATCCATCCCTAATTGGGTGGGACAGTCCCAAAATAGGAACCTCAAGTCCTGGTCCCAGGACAGCATTTGTCCCGGATTCACAGTATCCTACAGGGGTCCAGGTTTAGGAAGTGGCGGATTTCCCCTTGCAGGCTGGCAGTATTCCAGCCTGCAAGGGGCTGTTTGGGGCTGCCAGGAGTGGGATGCAAGGGATGCCACATGCACGTGTACGCTTGCACACGTGCATGTGGTCATCAAAGCAGCCAGGCAGCATGGAGAGCAGCTCCCTGCAGGTAAGTCTGTATTGGGGGGAGGGGGCACAGAAAGAGAAGGGAGGATTGAGGCCCCCACAGTGAGCAAGGGAGTGGGGCAGGGGCTGGGGCTCATGGCACTGCCTAGCTAGGGCAGTACATGCAGCCCTGGGCAGGAAGCGGGACAGAGCTATGGGCAGCTTGTCCAGGGGATGGGGGGGGAGGAGAAGGGGTGGCTCCCCGCCTCTGCATGCACTCCCTAAGAGGAGTGGGGGGGGATATGTGTCCCCAGATTTGTGTATAGGACAGGGGCAGATGCTGGCTGTGGGCTTGGGGCTCCCTGCCCTGCTGCCCTCCCCTGGGGGCCGCACTGGCTGCGCTGCCCTGGCAAGGCACCCTCTGCCTGCCAGCGGCAGTGATATGGAGTTGTGCCTCCTGCTGCTGCTGGACAGGCATGGGGTGTGTGGCCGGTGTGGGATGCCCAGGATAAAGGCAGCAGGGCAGGGAGCCTGCTGCGTGCAGCCCACATATGCACCTGCTCCACTCAGTTCTGCTCCGGCCATGCGGCTGGGGAGGAGGGAAGGTGGGCATGTGTCCTGCCTTTCCATTTTGCACTGAGCTTTGTCCAATGTGCAGGACAATGTTATCCATTTGAGAGCGTCCCTCTGGAGTCTGGAAATTTGGCAGCAGGGGAGTGGTAGTGACATTAATTGTTATGGCTCCCAGAGTCAAGGCAATTAATGCTGCTGCTGTTTCCCTGCTACAGAATTTCTAGTCTTGTTGGGCTCTGATTTCCTTGTATATAATGCACACTCTAAGTTTCAGTAGCTGATTTTGGTGAAAAAGATCCAGGTTATAGGTGAGAAAATACAGAAATCATTTACGATTGAGAATCAAAGGTGGCCAGGATTCATGTTTACCACATGTTTGCTAACCCTGGTTCTGATGGCTACAGAAACCAGCATGCCTTAACCATGCCAGTTTGATAGGACATCTAGGCTCAAGTGAGCCTTTTATCTTGACTTTATTTTGACCATAAAATACAAGTATTTAAAGATGATTCTTTGCTATCAGGATTTATTATTTGTTGTTAGTGATGGGGCAGAGGAAGCTGAAGTAACAGAACTGTGAAAGAGAACTCCCAAGTGTAGTCTTTGCCATTCTCCCCCCCTGCGGCATGCTCCCCCCCCCCAAATGGGTAGGTAATCCAAGAGACAAGTGTAAGAAAATGAAAAGTAGGAAAGGATACAAGATTCTGGAAGGAAAAATACAGTAATTTGGGACAGCACAGTAGTTGAAAGGAGAGTGCTCAGGACTGGGGCTCTCCTTTGCTGTTATTGGTAGGCATTTGGATCACAAAAGTATTAATCAGGGTGTATAATTTTTATGGCCAGTTCAACAAAACAATCACCACTATGCAGGGGGAATGCATTGAGTTCCAAACCCAACTTGTTGGCAATGCCCGAGTCAAGGGTGCAAGAAACTGCATAGATATCTTCCAAGTCCAGATGGGAAACTAGGCCCCAGATAGCTCCATCTTTTCTGCACTTCCTCTCGGCAAGTCTGCACCCTGCTCTGCATAGTGTGGTAGCTGCTGTGAATCCTGGCCGAAACGATTGGTGAGGATTTGCTCCATGGTGTCTCCATTTCAAGGTTTCCAGACCCCAGGAATATCAGCTGTGCTTTTGTTTCATTTTGCCTGTGGGCACATGTTCCTAAATTTTTAGGCAGGACATTGCATAGCATGTATCACTTTGGTTGTTTTTAATCTGGCCCATGGAGAACAGATAGTAACCTTCCTTTTTGCAATAGTTTCTTCCATAGTTGACAACTGTTTTCATGCCTTCAAATATATTACTTGGCGTTTTTCTCTTCTCTCCACAAAACGTGAGCCTTCTCTCAATTTTTCCTCTTGGTTTATGCTTTCTAGCCCTCTGATCATTTTTGTTTCTTTTGTCTGGAGTCTCCATTTTGTTAACATCTTTCTTCAGGTTCAGTGCCCGTAACTGGGCATGATATTCCAACTGTGTCCTAGTGAGTGCCGAGTAGAGTGGAAGAATTACTTCACATCTTGCATGCAGTACTCCTGTTTGTATATCCCAGTGTAGCGTTGACCGTTTTGCAGCAGTATGACGTGTTGAATCACGATCCATTTGTGACCACTATAACCCACAGATCCTTTTTTTTCACAGTTGTTCCCAGTTTCCCTTACTGTATTTGTGCAGTACTTATTTCTACATCACTGTACTTCTTTGCACTTGTCCTGGTTATTTCAGACCATTTTTTCAATTTGTCCAGATCATTCTGAACTCTAATCCTGTTTTCCAAAGGGTGTGCAACCCTTTCTAGTTTGACATTGTCTTGATTCCATTATCCAGGTAGTTAATTTAAATCTTGAATAGTATTGGGACTAAGGCAGACTCCTGTGGAATTCCGTTTGATACATCTGGCCATACTTTTGAAAACATTTCTCTCGGTTGTGTACCTGCCTTATAGTACCTTTCTCTAGACTATATTGTTTGAATTTGTTTCTATATCTCCCCTATCGACAAGGCCTGCAGCCCTGTCATAAAAGAATGGTAGGTTGGTTTGACACGACTTGTTTTAGAAAAATTCATTGTGGCATTTATTGTTCACGTAACCTTTTACGTACTTACAGATAGACTGTTAGATTATTGGTTCCAGTATCTTTTCAGGAATTGAAGTTAGGCTGGCCGGTGTATAATTCCCTGGTCATCCTTTTTTCTCATATCTCATTTGAAAAAAGAAGCATTATATTAACCGTTTTCAAGTCTCCTGGAACTGCACCTGTTTTCCACAGTTTCTCAGAGATTCTGAGATTTGCTTCATCCTGTATCAGGAGGATGAAGTTCATAGGGCTTGTCTGATTTGAAGACTTCTAACTTGTCTAAATAGTCTCTAACATGTTTATCCTGTAGTCTAGCCTGAGTTTTTACCTTATCATTGGTGTTAATTATCTATTTGGTTAAAGTTAAGTTTTCATAGTAAAGATTAAGCAAAAAAAACCCAAAAAACATTAAAATGTTTGGCCGTTTCAGTATAATTTCTCATTAATTTTTTGTCCCTGTTGAGTAGTGGACTTTTTACTTGGACTTCATCTTACTACTGTTTGATTTACAAAAATATTTTTGTTACTTTTTATGTTCTGTGCCAGTTGAACTTTATTTTGTACTATAATCTTTTTTATTTTTGTCTCTGCATGTTCTTGTTTTTTGTTTTTTTTTTATACTCAGGCTTGGTAATTAGACCTAATTTTCGCTTTTTGTGTATTTCCTTCTTGAGATTTTTCTGATTTTTGAATAGCTCATGATTTATCCAGATTGGTGTCTTTATTACACTTTTTGGCCAGGTACAGACATTACGCTTTTACTGGTGTAAGTGATCGGAAACCAGTCTGTAGCTGTAATAGAACAGAACAGACGTTGGGCACACGAAACCAGTCTATACCTATAAGAGAGCAGAAGTTTAGGGGAACCCAGTTTAAGATTTCCCAGCCCCTTGCAGCACCCCCCCTCCCCCCCAGGTGAATACGTGTTCTGTTTGCTACCCATCTAAACTACACCACTTACAGAAAACCGTATAACTTACATTAGTCCTGCCTCGGGGGGTTTTGAATGTCTGTACCTAGCCTCCGTCTTTTGTTCATACTGGGATAGTTTTGTGTTTTTACCCTTGATGTTGTTTCTTTAAGAAACTGCAAACTCCTCTGAACTCCTTTCTCCCTTAGGCTTGCTGCTTTTGGAATCATAAAACCTTTCTAAGAATGATAAAATTTATCATTTAAGAATTACTGTCATCCAAGTTGTCTTCTGTTTTCATACTCTGAACCAGTCCCTTACTGTTGGCCTGCATCAAGTCTAGAAGGGCCTCTCTTCTAGTTTTCTCCAAAATAAAAAAAATGACCCTGGCACGCTCCAGATCAATTGTGCAAAGTGTTAGTCCTGTTGTATCCTTTCCTGTCAGTATCTGGCTAGTTATAAAGATGCCATGCACCAAGTCCTGTACTTGGGCTGATTTTGTTAGTTTTCCTTCTCCCCTTTTATCTTTACCCAGAGACTCTCAAACAGAGCTACTTCCCACTGAATTTTGAATCTGAGCGCTGGTACATACATCCCTTCTTTACAAAGGAATGCCTCTTTCTTCCTTTCCCCCAACTGTCCTTCCTGAATAGACTATCTCCTTCTCCATCAACAGACAGTTGACAGTGACAGAATAATGATATATAAAATAATGACAACTATTGAGAAGGTTGAAACATTGAACCAGTTTATTGTTACTGTTTCTGGTGCTAGAAAAGCAACATGACCCTGTTGACCGTAAAAACCATCACATTTTAAAAGATGAAAGGCAGTATCTTTTTCATAATTTATTTTTAAGCTTTGAACTGTTTGCTCCAAAGTATTATTCCCAAAGAATTTGGTAGTATTGAAACTTTTCTTTAATAAATATTAAACTATGGAGTTACACAAATTAGAGTAAAAATGCATAGTAATTGTAAACCTCATCTAAAACCCCCAAACAGTTGGTTTTCTGCCATGCTTTTGTTCCACAGGTCCCCAGATAACTTTCACCTCTTGGTTTTTTCGTTTCAGCAGAGCACATGTGTGTGTTCTAAATGCATATCTGACAATGACGTTTCAGTGATTTTTTTTTTTCTAGGTTCCAGCGTTGCCATTGATATTGTAAATTTGCAGTGACAATATTTCATTGTGGATACATTTTACTTTTAGTCTGTTCTAGATCTGGGCACTTTTGAAAAGCTTTGCTTGTCGGTACAGTGTGCATTTGGCTGCCACTGGTTTAGATAGTTGGTATGTGTTCAGTCTTCCTACTGCCTTTTTCATACAAGCCAGCATTCTCTCTGTTCCAGTAATCAGTTGAAACCATCACTCTTGGGGACTGTGGAACATGCAGTATTCAGAAATCTCTCTTATTATAGTAAATGATTTCAGCAAGTCAACATAACAGTCATTCTGACTAGAAGCCAGCTTCCTGGGATTCTCCGACTTAGAACAATGAGCCTTTTGGGGAGGGGCGGGGGGTATTTTGGCTAAACTCCATCTCGTCTCCCTTCTTTTGAAGAGCTTCATCTTGTTTTGATGTTCTGTACTAGGAGAGGTCTTGCAAAAGAAATCTCTCCACTCCAGCTTTCTAAATGAACAAATATAAATTCTCAACATCAGTCTCTCTTCATCAGCCTCACATTCCTACAAAGAAATTTCCAGGGAGGCAAGGCTTTTTTGTGATATCTTTTATTTGGACTAACTGTGTTGTTGGAGAGCTATTGGACAAGCTTTCTGGTATCAAGTGTCCTTCGTCAGGTCTGAAGAAGAAGCAGAGACAGGTTGATCTAACTATCAGAGAAAAGACCGTGCAAAGCAAGCAGTCTGCTTAGAGGGATAGAGGAGGGCTGTAAACTAGGAATGAAGAAGTATGAATGTACCCAAATAGTATAGCAGAGGAGGCAATCTAGTTTATGGCAGAACCAAGCCATTCAAGATGGGGTTAGTTATTACCTGTGAAGTGCATGACGATCACTGGCAGTTTTTGTCAGGAAATGATGAAGCCACTGTCTATATTCAGACCAGATTTTTTTACTGTACAGTATAGTTGTGAACTTCTGCTCCCAGTCCCATCTTTTGGAGGTGTTTAGTAAAATTCTGTTTGAGCACAAGGATTATGAGGTCAGAGAAGGAGTGGTTGTTCTGTGGAAAATGTGCAGATATGATATGTCCAGTGACATGAGCCCAAGTAATGCAGATTACAGTAGAACTTTTCATAAGTCCAAAACGGAAGTCTTTGCAGGGCAAAAAAAAAAGGCTGAAAGAAACTTATTCCCCCTCAGCTGGACTTTTGAAAAGGGGATCAGAATTTTCTTGTTGACTCGATACATTATTTAGAACCCAAGTATCAGAGGCGGTTCTTGATAGTGGTTCTGAGTGGGTTTTATTTTGTAGAATTCCTCTTTCCATCTTTCCTTTATCTCTTACTTCCAGACAGAAATTAGAGAGAGCACCAATGTTCCCTAGACTGGGAGAATACAAGATTTTGTTATGTCATGTCCCATCCCCCATCTCTCCCCCCTTCCCTCCTTTTTTTTTTTTCTCCAGGTACTTCTTACATATCAAGAAACTGCTCAATCCTAGATATGATTCCTAATTAATAAAATATTTGACCCAGATCAGGGAGACTACCGTTTACCTTAACCAGCTTAAATGATGCATGTCCTCAAGTTCCTGTTCATCTAACATATCAAAGTCTTCTCAAATTCTTACTATTCTGAAAAATGAACAGTTTTAAATTTTATCCTCATTTATTCAGGTACTGTCAGAAACTACCCATTTAGGTCTGTAAACATGGTCTCAAGGACTTTTTTGTTCTGTGGAAGGGGATATAGCTTATATCAGTGTTTCTCAACTTTTTTAGGTGTGAGGCAGCCCTTGGAAAATGCCAGCTCTTAGTTTTCACTTGTTTTTTGACTACAGAAAAATAATTCAACAATTCTTCTGTTGTAGAGAGCTCAGAAAGACCACAATAGGGCTGAATATTTTTTATCACCATGGGTTCCTATTTGAAACCTCTGTGTTTATTTTGTGAATCATGTTTTTACACTTAGCACTACTAACCTTGTGTGGTACCCCATGGCACCCTTGAAATGATCTCAAGTTACCCAGGGTCCCATGGCACCCTGGTTGAGAATCACTGGTTTATACCATCACCTTCCCTTTGATCATGAAGGTCCTAGGGGCCATTGTCTCTAGAATGGCTTGGTGAGGGTCCAGTTCAGACCTTCTCTGCTTTGCCCTTTTTTTAGGAAAAAGGGCTTCATTCAAAAGGGACCTCTTCCACCTCAGTCTTGCAGTTCAGTTGTGTGGACTGGCTGGTGAAAAGGGTAGATTGGATAGGTGGTGAATACTCTTATTTCCTCAAGACCAACACCACCAGTGCATACTCTAAGGCAGTGGTTCTCAACCTTTTTAGATTTGAGGTTCTCCTCACAAAATGCTAGCTCTCAGTTTTCACTCATGTGACTATATAAAAATAATAGTGCAATTTTTCTGTTGCAAAATACTTGGAAAGACCACAATCAACAGGGAAGAATGTTTTTAATGTTATAGATTCCTATTTGAAACCTCAGGGTTTATCCTGTAAATTATGGTCGCACACCGAACAGTGCTAGCATTGCGTGGCACACCTCAGCACCACTGAAAGGAACTCGAGGCACTCCAAGACACTGTGGTTGAGAATCACTGCTCTAAAGTCTGATCTGTCTGCACCACAGAAGCTATCTATAGACTGTTCACCAAAAGAAAATCCTCTGGATATGATAGCCTTGAAGCTCAATGAAGCTTGTTAATGAAAGAGCTCTTAAGTAGCTTCCTCAACCCGTTAACTTCTTACTTCCACCTGCTTTGGAGTTGAATAGAAGAGTTTAAGTGGATAGGGTCAAGGTATCCAATGATGACTGCCAGTCAAATCCCTGGAGTCTCAACCTAGCCTTGAAAATGCTGTGTTCAGATGCCCTTGAACTATTGATTATAACCGCTCCTCCTGCTCCCCAAAAGAAACCTCTTTATTGGCTGTTGCCTTTGCTCAGAGATGGAAAAATCTGGTATGCATGCATGTGATCGCCATTCTCCTCCACAAAGAGAGAAACTTTGTAACTCTTTACCTAGAAGAATGTATTTATCTGCTGTTTAGCTGTAATATGGCCATTTGATTTAGCAGGGAGAGAAGTATTCCAAAGTTTTGTCAAGACACGGAAAGAAAACTTTCATTGTTCCTTTAATCATTGCATGCAAATTAAGATTAGAATGTTAACATTATTTGGGGGGGGGGGGGTGAAAGAGATGTAATTGGTATTGGTTTTTATGGTGGTTGGGGTAAGAGCTTTTAAAGTTTGGGAAATTTACATGATCTGCATATCCTGAAATGTTTGTATCTGTAATAATGGACACAGAGACATTCTCATTCCTTGGAAAGAGGAATGTACTGTGTTTCTCTTGGAATAATCATATTTATGCACTGATTCTTCTTTTGTTACTTGGAAGGTATTTTGCAAGAGGGAGCCTCTGGATCAAATGAGTCCCTCGGAAGTGGAGCATACACAATATACAGTTTGCTTATTGCATGGTAGAGACCCCCCACAACTCTCTCTCCCCCTTATCCTTCCAGATATCTCCAGGCATCTCCGTAACAGTAACTCCTGTTACTTTGCCCACTTCCATTTTAGCACTCTCTCACTTTGTATGAGCTCATGGCTGTACAGATCTATTATTTTAAGGGAGTTAGTCGTATCAATGGAAAACAAACTAAGCTTACTTGCTACTTTCCTTGATGTTGTCTGTTTTGGAATTTTTAATTCTCCCCCTCATCTTTTTGTTTTAATCAATAGGTTCGCCATAAATTGACACAGAAAGTTTATGCAATGAAACTTCTTAGTAAATTTGAAATGATCAAAAGATCAGATTCAGCCTTTTTCTGGGAAGAAAGAGATATCATGGCCTTTGCCAACAGTCCATGGGTTGTTCAGGTAAGGATCGTTTTTATAATTTTGTTTTGTAACTGTTTGTTTTATTTTTAAAAAATTGTTTCAGTTTGGGGTCTAACTTATAGAGTGATTGCAGATATATGTTGGAATGGACATGCCTTTTTTACCTATCTTTTCTAGTTCTGCCAGATTCACTGTTAAGGCAGTAGGAACAATTACAATATTACAAATGTTAAGTGTGTTACGGAATATATTAGGTAAGGGAAGAGTAGATTTAACTTGTGTTTATATAAATACTTTTTATAATCTTCAGTGACAAAAAACATGAACGCATGAAAAATTCTTTGTACTTTAATATAAGAATTAAAAAGTTACAATTTTAAAATCTTCATCTTGTGGCTTTGATTTTAAATATTAAAATGTGAGCACAAAGCTGTTTGCTTTATGTGATATATGAGCAACTGACTTGCTAATTAAGTAGTCTGTTTGATGAGCAAACTCAGAAAACGTTGATAGAGTCCTTCAAAGAAGACATTAAATACATATGATGCACCTAACTTATCAGAATAATTCTATAGTGAGAAATTCTTCAATCCCCTTTTGATAACCAGTTTCTTTCCTACAACATGAGAATTGCTAGTTTTAGCATGTTTATCACAACTAACATAATTGCATACATGGTTCCCTCTAAGCTGTGCGAGTGCACAGCTGCACACAATAAAAAATGTTGCCACGCAGCAACTGCACCGTGGAAGTTGTTCACACAGCTGGAGGAGCCGGGCTCCAGCCGGGGCCGTAGAGGAGCTCCACTGTTGGCTGTGGCTCGGGGACAGCGGCCCCTGGCACCAAGGACCTTCCCAGAGAGGAGCAGGGCTGTGGCTTCCCAGAAACTTTGGGCTCTGCCCCTGGACCGCGGTACACTTACTGCTCGGCTGAGCGGGGGCCGCTCCGCTCCTCGCCACACTGGCATCCCCGCGGGGAGGGACAGTGCAGCTCCAGCCGGAGCAGCCCCCAAGGCGAGGCAGGGACGGGGGCTGGGGCTGGGCATGGCACAGGATCCACTGGATCTGAGGAACTGCTCCGCTCCCCAGCCCCTTCGGGCAAGCTTTGCCACGAGCACTGCCAGCTTCACCCTCGGGCAAAGGGGATTTGGCTGTTCTTTCCATTAACAAACAGCTGAGAAGTACTGTGTAGGCCAAGGTCTCAGAGGGCATAGGCTTTCAGGGCAGGGCTGAGGCTCAGGATTTAAAGGAGAGATTGAGTTTTAAGATTATGAAGAGGAATCTCATCCTCAGGGGAAGAACTGAAGCCACTGAGCAGAAAAGTCTCGGTTCAGGGCAAGTGAAAGGTTCTCAGTTTTGGTGCAGAAACCAGAGGGAGGGAGGACTGGTGGGTTTGAGGTGCTCACCAGCTATGTTCCCGCTAAGGTGTAGCCCTCAAGGTTCCCCCTAAGAGGCAGGATTGAAGCGGCGCGCTCACGGATTGCTATAGCTCAGAGCAGGGGTAGGCAATGCTTTTTGGCCGGAGTGCCGAAAAACACCATAATGCCTACCTCTGAAGGTGCCGAAGTGCTGGCATGGCAGAAAAACAAAATGAGGGCAAGGGGTACATGGCAGGATGCCCTGCTTGTGCCCCTTGCCCCCCACCCAAAGCCCCTGCCCCCCAGTCTGGGCTCTGTGGCTGCCAGCAGCTACCTGGATAATCACCTAGACGGGGTCATTTGACCCCAGCATTCTTTCCTGCCATGGCAGGGGGTCAGACTTGATGACCTGCTTGGTTCCCTTCCGACCCTACCAACTATGAAACTATGTAATAGTAGGTCACTGAGCAAGCCTAAAATATGACTATCATCATGTTTAAACCTGTTCTCTGAGAAATGGGCTGAGCAGCCATTTCTGAGACTTGTTGCATGCCAGTCGCTGAGGAAGCAGATGGTAATGCCCTTGACCTTAAAGCAGAGGTTACTTAAAAATGAAAATGCCTGGAGTATATTACTCAGAAAAAAAGTTTGAAATACTTTTGTAAAGAAATAATTTTACTTTAATGCTGCTAGTAACTAAAATAGTAAATGTAACTAGATCCAAAATGGTATTAAAATTAAACATTTAAGTTAGATTCTTCAGCTTCCTCACTTCAGGGTTATATCACTTAACCTATTTTTGTCATGTCAGACTGGTGAAGTGAGATGTAATAAATACTGTTGAATTTTAAATAGCAGTTATGCCATAGCTTCTAAATATCTGAATAATATATACATGAATCTTTAAAACTGTTTGAGATACAAGTCATCATTTAGCTATTTCAAGAACTTTGAATTATGCTGGCATCTCAAGAAAACTAATTTATAATGTATTTTTATGCTGGATTTAGGCTGAGAAACAGGGCTAGATGGTTAGTCATTGGAATGAATGAGTAATCTTTTAAGTTTTCTGAGACTGAGATGCTATGTGAAATGCCTAAAACTCGAAAATCTAAATGTTGCCTTACCATAACCTTAAAAATCTCAGATCTGGAGTTTGTTAAAACACAAATGCAAAATACCATCCATCCATGTCTCCCTTTCCCTTGCTTAAGATACCTTTCTGAAATAATCTGCTCTCCATTTTGTTTCAGCTGTTTTGTGCCTTTCAAGATGACAAATACCTGTACATGGTAATGGAATACATGCCAGGTGGAGATCTTGTAAACCTTATGAGCAATTATGATGTGCCTGAAAAATGGGCTAAATTCTACACAGCTGAAGTTGTTCTTGCTCTGGATGCAATCCACTCCATGGGCTTGATCCACAGAGATGTGAAGCCTGACAACATGCTTTTGGATAAACATGGGCACCTGAAGCTGGCAGATTTTGGCACTTGTATGAAAATGGATGAAGTAGGTTTGCTGCTATGTGTTTTTTATCCATTAGGAAAATATACAGCGTTGACATTTTGTTTTATGACACCTGAATGAAAGCTCAGCTAACTGACTCACTTAGCTGCTGGGGTGTTTCTTGCCATCTTATTTTTAAACAGAAGGGGACTTAATGTAGTAGAACAGCATCCATAATAAACTGCTCTGGGATGGCAAAGAAGGAAACTTATTTTTTGTTATTTCTGAGAGAATATATTTATGAATCTTTGAGGGTCATTATTTAGTCACATGTCTGAACAGCTCATGAGACACCACCTCATTTCAACATTAGTAACCCTGGAGTAATTTATGAACTGACATTTTTCTGTAAATGAAATTGTAACTGAGAAGGCAGCAAACTCATGTGGTCTTTGCTATATATCATTACTCCTATAGCACCCCCTAGTGGCATTTAGTAACACTGAAAAGTTAGAGCAAGGTAGAGAACCCAGTGAAATGTGGTATGGGACTGCTGCTGCTTCTTGTTCAGAACAATGCATTTTAATTGTCCATGTGTTAAAATGTCCTGCCTGATGAGCCACATTCTTTCAGGGGATGTTGTTGCAATAAAGCTTGTATAGTTAAAATGATTTAGATAACTAAAGCAGGCTTTTAAAAATTATTTTTACTTTTAATTTTGTACTTTGTTTATAGTTTTCCCTTCACTTAATAAGGACAGTGAAATTAGTTCATAATTAAACCTATAATTCCCCATATACTTGGTTTTATAGTTGACAAAAGTGTAGGAAGTTGCCATGCACTACCTATGACTGTAAAGGTAGTTAAGCTCTTGACCCTAACTTTTTTCTTTGTTTTGTCATTTCTGTGTTAGGAGTAGGATATCTTGGCTTGAGGGATCCTCTTTGGCTGTATTGAGCTAGTAATATTTTATACTTTTTTCCCTCCTTTCCTTGTCATCTTTCATTTATTCTTTGCACTATTTTTTCTATAGTGCTATTTTGAGTTATCGCCTTTTTATAACAAGGGTAAATGTAGCCTGCAATACAGGTTTTTTTCCTGCTCACGATAAATCATCAAGTTTTTGAGAAACTAATAGCATTTACTTGGAGCATCAACAAACTTCTGTTTTGTTAATGCTACCTTGATTTTTATTCTGTTAGTAGGCAAATTGTTGACCCTTACGTTGATTCTGGGCTGCTGAATGGAAGAGTTAATTTATTGGCTTGTCAGTGACTTAAGCAGCTGAGTTGTTATGCTGTAAGTGTATAGCCAGGCTGCTCAGCTTTTGAGTAAACAATATTTTTATTGGTAAATCTAAATAAATGATTTGGGCCTTATAGATGTTAAAGTCCTACTGCACATTTATGTCTATCTGAATATTAACTAAGCTGCTACATAATGGTTTATGTCTTCAGGTTCTATTGCTACTTTCACTGCACAAACTATATAATATCAAACATATGGCCCATAGGCTGAATCCAGTCCACGGAGCTGTATTATCCAGCTTGCAGGTTGGTGGTGCTGGCCCTGGCCTTGGCCCTGTGCACTGCATGCAGTACATGTGCTGCAGGAAGTATAGGGGTTTGGACCCCCTGTGCCACAAGCAGTGCCGGGTCCAGCCTGTGCCCTGTGTGCTAGCCTGCAGGCCTGGCACAGGGCACACGCTGCCCATGGCTTGCAGGTTAGAAGGGGGTCTTTCCAGGGCGGTGCATGCAGACCATGCCTCAGGCCCCCATGCTATGTGCAGTGCCAAGTCCAGCCCACATACTGTGGGCTGTGCGCATCCCATACCGGCCCAGGGGCCATGTGCACAGTGAGCCCCAGGGCTAGTGTGTGTTTCATGCGGTGCATAGGGCTGGACTAGCCACCTATGCTGTAGGCAGCACAGGGGACAGCATGGTGTACACACAGCATGCAGTGCCCTGCCAGATCTGGAGCCAGTGCCTAGTGCTGGTCCTGTGCTGTGTGCAGCACATGCGGATGATCCAACCTTGCATGCAGTGTGCAACATGTACTGGCCCTGGGGTACACCCTACATGTGGCCCCTGAGGCAAGCACAGGACACATGCTGCCCATAGTGCACCGGCTGGATCTGGCATGGCAGCAGCAGCAAAGGGGATCCAGGGTGTGGGCTGCATGCAGCACCCTGGATCAACGCCCCATGCTGCTTGCAGTGCTGTATCTAGCCTGCACACCATGGGCTACATGTATCCCGTGCTGGTCCTGGGGCCGGGCACATGCAGCATGCAGACTGGACCTAGCGTTGCAGGTGCTCCACGGTGGATCAGTCCTGGTCTGGCCCCAGGCAGGCTCAGAGATTCTCATGGTGCATGGGGCCAGATGAGTTCAACAGCTCTGGTTTAATGCACTCCATCTTCCCTTCTCTGATGCTTTCCTACTAGACTGGTGACTTTTAGAGCCCTGAGTGACAGGTGGCAAGCACACTGTGATTAGTTAATTTCGTTTAGTCATTTGAGTTTGAATTCAGCCTTGTAACAAGCCTCATTTTCCTTTCATTAAAATAAATAGAAATAGTGTTTGATCCATGTACTGTGGTCTTTTATGGCTAAGGATCGAATAAAACCACCCAGATGGTACATACTTTATGCAATTTTATTTCCCAAAGAAAAGTAGCACAGAAACAGAAGTCTCGCCAATTACCTCATTAGTGAGACATGTCTGAGTTGCTGAGCAGATCTTGCAACACCAGATGCCTCTCCAGTTACAATGTAGCGCTGAACTGAACATTTTAAGCACTGATTGTCTTATTAGCAAGGCGCGTTCCCCACACCTCTAGCTTATATTGAGTGCTGGGAGCAGTCTAGGTTATCCTCTGGCTCTCCGCACCACTACACATGGCAAAGCTGTGGATCTGGGGTCAGGGTTTAGTCCAGCCTGGGTCCCCCTTGCCCATCCCTTGTCCCAGGGTTTTTATCACTACTTGGGATTCCCCCGCCAAGCCACTATGCTGTGTCTCAGCTTTTCTCACACTCACCAGGATAGTCTGAGGAGTACGGTAAGCAGCCTGCCTCATGTCTTTCGTCTCAGGTCCCGTAGTCCCGACATCTTTTTCCAGGTTGTCAGACAGGTTCCTTGTCTCTCCCACCTTTTCTTGTGCCTGAAGGCACTCAGTCTGTCTCCTGCTGCCAGTTTTATGCCGTTTTTTCGCAGGCTAATCACCCACTCTTGTCTTGGGTGTGTGATTTCTCCCACCTGGTAGGGGTCAGTCTGACCCGACCTTGTCTAAGTAACAGGGCTCCTGCTTGAATCCCTATTACAATGATCCTCCAATAATTAGATTTTATACGTGGAAAATGATGACAAATGTATACATTTTCCATATATACAGTCAAATTATTGGGTTGTTATCTTAAATTCAGAGTCATCTTAAATTCATGTAAATATGGTAATAAAACTGCTGCGATCACTACAAAACTCATAACTAGAGGCAATAATAAAATGTCGTTGTGCTTCCTGGTATAAGATTATACTGTCCTCTAGACTTTGGAAAGTCATTAGTGATTTCTTTGGGAACCACAAAAGCTAAGAATACTAAACCCCTCCATTTTTTCCTTTTTAATCAACTTGAACTAAACATAAGACTTTATTAGTTTTACTTATATGCAGTGTTCTTGTGAGGAATAACAGTATATGAAACTATGGAAGATTGGAAATCAATATTTTTTTTTAAACTGAGGGGTTTTATTAATATTATTTTTTAGCAGCTTAGGTTATGAGGTTTCATAAACCTAGAATATCAGACTAAATGAAATGGAGGAAATATTTTATATGGGAAACTGTAGAAATGGACACACTGATATTGAAAGAGTTCTGGATTGTCTCCAGTTCCTGCTCTATTTCCTATACAAGATGGAGAAATCCCTGCTGTGTAAATACTATATTGGTGTTAAAAAAATGACCTCTAGAGAAAATATGCCACCTTAACTTCTGGGTTTTTTTTCTTTTCTGACTTTGAGTTCTTTTTGCAGCTGTACACATAAGCATTTAGCTGCTTCTGTACAAAACAAAACAAAAAAGAAAAATAGCAGCACAAAGGGGTGAACAGTTGAGAGGAAACTTCCTTGTTTGAGAAATTGTTGAGGAATTCAAAGCAGTGTTCTCTAAACCAGCCTAGATGCTTGGACCCAGATTCTGTACTGCCTTTTAGAAGTCTACGTAGCACTTATTTCAGTTACTAACTGTGATCCTGTTTCACTCTGCCTGAATACCTGGAAAATGGTTAGCATCTCTGCTTCTGTAACACAAGCTTGTTTTAGTCTTATGCTCCTCCATTACAGGGAGTTTCTGCCCACATATTGTATAGTGATTAGGACACTCATTCAGGAACTGAGATATCTAGGTTACAGGCCCTGTATCAGACTGAACCCACATCTTCTGTTTTCACAAAAGTGCCCTACGCACCAGGCTATGTGATAGGTGGGTCTTCCCCTCTTTGAAGCTGGGCACTGGATGGGAAAGAATACAATTCTTGAGGCAGGAGTGAGAGGAAGCAAGTGAGAGTTTGACTCTGAGACAATGAGGAAGACATTGCTTTGGAAAGGAGTCAGTCCTGAGTTTTGCTTCTGCTTTTGAGTGTTGTTTATGCACATTATCCAGTCACTATTTTAACAGCATTGGAAGCTGCGTGAGACTTCAAACCTAAGTTTCCGAACTCCTAAGTCATTGCCCTAGCAACCAGGTTGTTGGGCAGAAAGTATATGGGTCATTTTCCTTGTTGCTGTCATCTGTGGGAGGTAGAATAGGATCAATAGATAAAGATGCCTAAAGTATAACCCCAAGTGGTAGGAATTCATGTTTCCTATAGGCTGTCTGTAGGTGACTCGCAGATGTGCATAAGGCTTCCCATTTTCCCATATTGTGCTGTTGGAAGCACAATATCCTGTCTATTGAGAGAATGAGAAAAATGCATTTCCCTAGAATAAAATCTCTCTTCTGATTTCCTTTCATTCTCTCCATCTTTACATGTTGAGCTTTACGTAACTTCTTTGAATCAGGGCACTAGCAAACCTGACATTGCAATCTGTTTTTATTGGTCTGTCAGCTGGAAACAGGCCCTGCCTGCTGCTGTATTAATTGAGCAAGCATTTTAAAACTTTGCTTAACTCAAACACTGTACTTTTTATAGCCTTCCTGTTCTTCTAATATGGATTTTATTTGATTTTTAAATGCAGTTTTTAAAAATAAAAACATGCTATTGATCCACAACTGGACTTCATAACTTAACCTGTGTGGTCAGGAAAAGCTTAATAGCCTTAACCCACCAGAATCTCTGGAAGGACTGCTGTTGACTTCAGCAGGCTTTGGCTCAATCCCATAGTGCATGTGCTTGGCTTCCTATGTATTGGAACTTAAATTAAATCACATTTTTCTTTTTCTTTTTACGGATCTGAGAAGTTCCTCCTTTTTAAAAGAATTAATGAGCAATGTCATGAATTTTCCTTCTATCCTAAGGCAGACAAGGTTCTTTGGGTAGATGTGCCCAAAAGCTTGCAAAGAACAATTTTTCCAACTATTTAGTTGATCTAATAAAAGAAATCACATCTACCCAAAGAACCTTGTCTGCCTATGTCCTTAGACCAACGTGGCTACAACCAAACAACCCTCCTATCCTAAAACACTTCTGTAATAGAAACAGTTTGAGATGGTGTAAATATTTTCTGAGCTAATCATCTTGAATCATTTATTTTCCTCAAAATTACATACATGTACTAAATGTTGTTTTGTTGAAACAATGAATCTATTAATTTTATCTTTAAGTGCATTTTGATAGTTTTTGTCATTATTATTACCATTTTGTTAGACAGGCATGGTGCATTGTGATACAGCTGTTGGAACACCTGACTACATATCACCCGAAGTACTGAAGTCACAAGGAGGTGATGGCTACTATGGGCGGGAATGCGACTGGTGGTCTGTAGGAGTTTTTCTTTTTGAGATGCTAGTTGGTGAGTAAAACTACATTAATGTAATTTCTTCTTCCAACATTGTTTTAGAAAGCTCATTTGAGTTGTCATAATAGTGCTATAGTTACAAGAAAGATATATGGGTAGATGAAGACAGCCTTCTGTTTCTGGTTCTACTGTTGACTCTGCTTTTTATTCTCGAGTAAGGCTTTTCTATTGTAATACACTGGACCATTAAGTTATCTAGTGTTTGAATATTGCATTCATTACAGAAGACTTTTTGCATTCAGGCTAGGGACAAACATTCGAAAAGCCCAAGCCTGAATTGATTCAGTCTTTGCAGGTTAGTCTAACATGAAAAGGGAATGGCTGTCACTTGCAAACCAGTTCAATCTTTACATTTTGGAAATACAGGCACATGCCTTACTGGTTCAGGCCAGAAGCCTGGGGGCGCTAGAGCAGGCCTTCCTTCCCTTTCACAGAGAAGCTGAGCTGGGGGGAGTGGGGGGGATGTGGTGTGGCCAGGCCTTGGCAGGCCTGAGTAAGACTGAGGAGGGGTTTAAACCTCCACCTTAGCCTGTGGGGTTTGGAGGGTGGGGGAAGAGGGAGCATGGTCAGATCCCTGGGGGAGGCGGGGGGGCCAGAGGAGGAGGAGGGGAGAGCTCTGCCCACCCCAGCAGCTCCTTTACTGACAGGAACAATCCAGGCACAGAGTGCTGCCCGGATGCAGAGGACGACTTTCCCCCTCCTCCCTCCCCCCACAGCCATGGATGGGGAGAGGGAACCCTTCCCCCTCCTTCTCCACCACCACCTTCCCCCCCGCTGGCGAGGGGTAGGGAGAGGGACTCTGTACAGGGCTGCTTGGCCCTAGAAGGGGACTCTTTCCCCTCCCTGCAGGGTGGGGTGTTTTGTTCAGTGCTGGGGGGTGGGGCTCTTCCCCCTCCTCCTGCCCCCTTCCGCCACGGGGGGGGGGGGGGGGGGGGATGACTCAGTGCAAGGCTGCCCAGCCCCAGAGGGGGACTGTTCCCCCTGCTCCTCCCCCCTCGCCACCCCAGGAGGGGGGCTCTGTTTGGTGCTGGAGGGGGACTTTTCCCCTTCCTCCTCCTCTTTGTTGACCCCCGCTGCCACAAGGTGAGGAGGGCAGCTCTGTGCAGTGGCCCTGCTGAGCCCTGGCCAAGACAGCCGCATGGCTGGGCTGGGCTGGGCATGACCCTGTTAAGGTGAATGGGGCAGGGAGGGGGTTAATTCCCTGCTGCTTCAGGGAACTGCAGTTGAGGTCTGCCAGCCCCGGCCCCTTCCATCTCTGCTGCTTCCCAGCAGACAGGCAGATCCCAGCTGCTGTGGTAGGGAGGGGAGAGTGGAGCGGCAGGACCAGCCCTGCTCTGCTAGAGCAGAGAGCCCAGAGAGCAAGGCAGAATGCTGGGGGGACTCTGGTTTAACTTAAACCAGGAAGAGATCTGGGACAGACATTGCATAAACCGGTTTGAGCTCAGTCAGTTAACTGGGCCATTTTGAAACAGGTTTATGTGCACAGCATATCTCTTCTTTTACAGGTTTAAACCAGTTTCTGATCACTTAAACTGGTTTATGTGTTATGTCTGCCCATAGCCTCAGTTTTTAAAACTGCATGTGAAGTCAGCATCATAGTCCAGTAGCAGAGTGTTGATTTAGAAACCTGGTTCTGGATTACTTTGTCTAGAGCATTGTGTTCTGGGAACACTGAAGAATCTGACGTATTTTTCTGGGTTCCTGGAGCGAGAAAGATACTTGCATGCATGCAGTTACTGAAATGTTAGTACCTTTTGAGCTTGAAGAGAATTTGACTTACAAAGATTATTTTTTCTAATTATAAAGTTGTTTGATGTACTTCGGTTCTTTAAATTCTAGGAATATTTTTTTTCCTCATTTGTCCCTCTTCATTCTTCATGATCTTAGTGAAGGATTTTAGAATATTTTTTTTTGGATCCCTCTCCATACAGTAATTAAGCAAGCCTCTCTATTTTCTGTTCTGTTGTAGATTTGCCCTTCTCTGTCATAGAAACAGAATCATAGAAAATGAGGGTTTGAAGGGACCTCAGGAGGTCATCTAGTCCAACCCCCTGCTGAACCATCCCCAACAGCCAAGGCTTTGTCTAGTCAGGTCTTAAAAACCTCCAAGGATGGAGAGTTCACAACCTCTCTGGGTAACCTGTTCCAGTATTTTACTACCTTCCTAGTGAGAAAATTCTTCCTAGTAGCTAACCTAAACCTAATATTTAACCTTGCTGCAACTTGAGACTGTTGCTCCTTGTTCTCACATCTGCCACCACTAAGAACAGACCAGCTCCATCCTCTTTAGAACCCCTGTCAGGTAGTTGAAGGCTGCCATTAAATCCCCTCTCAGGCTTTTCTCCTCCAAACTAAGTAAGCCCAGTTATCTCAGCCTGTCCTTGTAAGTCATGTCCCCCAGCCCCTTCACCATTTTTGTTGTCCTCCACTGGACTCTGCCTAATTTGTCCACATCCTTTCTTTAGTGGGGGGCCCAAAACTGGACACAGTACTGCAGATGTAGCCTTACCAGTGTGGAATAGAGGGGAATAATCATTTCCCTTGCCCTGCTGGCATCATGCCTACCAATACAGTCCAGTATAACATTAGCCTTCTGGGCAACAAGGGCACACTGTTGTCTCATATTCAGATTGTTGTCCGTTGTAACATCCAGGTCCTTTTCTGCGGAGCTGCTACCCAGCTGGTCAGCCCCCAGCCTGTACCAGTGCATGGGATTGTTCCATCTTAAGTGCAGGACTTTGCACTTGTCTTTGTTGAACCTCATGAGATTCCTTTTGGCCCAATCCTCCTAGCCCTATCCTTCAGCGCATCTGCTACTCCCCCCAGCTTGATGTCATCTGCAGACTCACTGAGGGTGCACTCTATGCTGTCTTCCAGGTTGTTGATGAAGATACTGAAAAAAACTGGCCCTGGGACCAACTCCTGGGGCACTCCACTTGATACCGGCTGCCAACTAGACCTTTGCACCCAGTGCACCAGCCAGTTTTCTATCCGGCTTACAGTCTATCCAGATTTTAGCTTGCTTGCAAGAATGTTGTGGGAGACGGTATCAAAAGCCTTTCTAAAGTCCAGGTATACCACATCCACTGATCTCCCCACATCCACAGAGCCAGTCATCTCATTGTAGACAGCAGTCAGGTTGGTCAGGCTCGACTTGCTCTTGGTGAGTCCATGCTGACTGTTCCTAATCACCTTCTTCTTATCCAAGTGTTTAGAAATGGATTCCCTTTTTCCCTTTCTTAAATATGGGTACTGTGTTTGCCCTTTTCCAATTATCCGGGACCTCTCCTGATTGCCATGAGTTTTTAAAGATGATGGCCAGCAGCTTTGCAATCACATCAGCCAACTCGCTCAGCACCCTTGGGTGCATCGTGTCTGGCCCCATGAACTGTGTGTCCAGCTTTTCTAAATAGTCCCTAAGCTGTTCTTTTGCCAAAGTTGGCTGCTCACCTCCTCTCTCAACTGTGCTGCCCAGTAGTCTGGGAGCTGCCCTTGCCTGTGAAGACAGGCAAAAAAGGCATTGTGCACGTTAGCCTCTTCTGCATCATCTGTCACTGGGTTGCCTCCCCCATTCAGTCAGGGATGTACACTTTCCCTGATCCTCCTCTTGTTACCGACATACTTGTAGAAACCCTTCTTGTTACCCTTCATGTCCCTTGCTAGCTGCAACTCCAGTTGCGCTTTGGCCTTCCTGACTTCATCCCTGGGTGCTTGAGCAATGCTCTTATACTCCCTTCCAGTTGTTTGTCCAAGTTTCCACTTATAAGCTTCCTTTTTGTGATTTAGTTTACTAAAGAGTTCCCTGCTAAGCCAAGGTGGTCTTCTGCCATACTTGCTAGTCTTCCTGCACATCAGGATGGTTTGTTCCTGAACTCACAGTAATCCAGTATCCAGACAGTGTTTTTCAGATGCTTAACTCTGCTGCATCTCAGTACCATGATCACCACTCACTTGGATCCCATAATTTTCCAGTCATGTTTTTTTTATCTTCTCATTGGTCATTTTAATTCAGTGTGCGCGTGTGTGTGTCTTCTCATGGGTTGTCTTACTTCAGTCTTTCATAGATTCATAGATGTTAGGGTCGGAAGGGACCTCAATAGATCATCAAGTCCGACCCCCTGCATAAGCAGGAAAGAGTGCTGGGTCTAAATGACCCCAGCTAGATACTCATCTAACCTCCTCTTGAAGACCCCCAGGGTAGGGGAGAGCACCACCTCCCTTGGGAGCCCGTTCCAGACCTTGGCCACTCGAACTGTGAAGAAGTTCTTCCTAATGTCCAGTCTAAATCTGCTCTCTGCTAGCTTGTGGCCATTGTTTCTTGTAACCCCCGGGGGCGCCTTGGTGAATAAATCCTCACCAATTCCCTTCTGTGCCCCCGTGATGAACTTATAGGCAGCCACAAGGTCGCCTCTCAACCTTCTCTTGCGGAGGCTGAAAAGGTCCAGTTTCTCTAGTCTCTCCTCGTAGGGCTTGGTCTGCAGGCCCTTGACCATACGAGTTGCCCTTCGCTGTACCCTCTCCAGGTTATCCGCATCCTTCTTGAAGTGTGGCGCCCAGAATTGCACGCAGTACTCCAACTGCGGTCTGACCAACGCCCTATAGAGGGGAAGTATCACCTCCCTGGACCTATTTGTCATGCATCTGCTGATGCACGATAAAGTGCCATTGGCTTTTCTGATGGCTTCGTCACACTGCCGGCTCACGTTCCACTTGGAGTCCACTAGGACTCCAAGATCCCTTTCCACCTCCGTGCCACCCAGCAGGTCATTCCCTAGGCTGTAGGTGTGCTGGACATTTTTCCTCCCTAGGTGCAGCACTTTGCATTTCTCCTTGTTGAACTGCATCCTGTTGTTTTCTGCCCACTTGTCCAGCCTATCCAGGTCTGCCTGCAGCTGTTCCCTGCCCTCCGGCGTGTCCACTTCTCCCCATAGCTTTGTGTCATCTGCAAACTTGGACAGAGTACATTTCACTCCCACGTCCAAGTCGCTGATGAAGACATTAAAGAGTATCGGTCCAAGGACCGAACCCTGCGGGACCCCACTGCCCACACCCTTCCAGGTCGAGACCGACCCATCTACCACGACTCTTTGGGTGCGACCCTCTAGCCAATTCGCCACCCACCGGACTGTGCAGTCATCCACATCACAGCCTCTTAATTTGTTCACCAGTATGGGGTGGGATACCGTATCGAAGGCCTTCCTGAAGTCCAGGTATACGACATCCACCCCTCCTCCTGTGTCCAGGCGTTTCGTAACCTGGTCATAGAAAGAGACTAGGTTGGTCAGGCACGATCTGCCCGCCACAAACCCATGCTGGTTTCCCCTCAGCATAATTTGTCCTGCCGGGCTCTCACAAATGTGAGCCTTGATAATTTTTTCAAATACTTTACCAAGGATGGAGGTGAGACTGACCGGCCTATAGTTGCCCGGGTCCTCCTTCCTCCCCTTTTTGAAAATGGGGACCACGTTAGCCCTTTTCCAGTCCTCCGGGACTTGGCCCGTGCGCCACGAGCATTTGAATATTCCCGCCAGTGGCTCTGCAATGACGTCGGCCAGTGCCTTCAGCACCCTCGGATGGAGCCCATCCGGGCCTGCCGATTTAAAGGCATCCAGTTCTTCCAAATGACTCTGCACCACCTCAGGATCTACGCATGGAAGTCTGGCGCCTTGCTGCTGCCTCTCTACAACCCCAGTGAGAGACTTGTCGTGCCCCTCGCTTAGGAACACTGAGGCAAAGAACTCGTTGAGGAGTTCAGCCTTGTCCCCTCTATCTGTCACCAATTGCTTCTGCCCGTTTAGCAGGGGTCCTATTCCTCCCTGGGCCTTCCTTTTACTCCCTATGTATCTAAAAAACAATTTCTTGTTGTCCTTTACTTGGGTTGCCATCCTCAGCTCCATGGTAGCTTTGGCCCGCCTAACTGCCTCCCTACAAGCACGAGCAGAGGAGGTATATTCATCTTTAGTGATCTCACCCTGTTTCCACTTTTTATGTGCTCCCCTTTTGGCCCTTAGGCTGCCCTGGATTTCTCTGGTCAGCCATGGAAGCCTCCTGGCCCCTTTCCCTCTTTTGCCTCGCTCGGGGATCGTCTTGCTTTGTGCCCAAAGGATCGTTTCCTTTAGGCACAGCCACCCTTCTTGGGCACCCATCCCATCAAAACTCCTACTCTGCAGTGCTTCCTTGACTAATCGCCTGAGTGCAATGAGATCAGCTTTCCTAAAGTCTAGCACTTTCACCCTACTAGTTACCTTACCCACTCGCCGTCTTATGTTGAATTCTATCATAAGGTGATCACTGTCTCCCAGATAGCTACCGATTTGGAGGTCCCCTATCATGTCATCTCCCGTTGCCAATACCAGATCCAGTATGACATTCCCCCTAGTGGGACCATACACCTCCTGTGTCAGGTGGAGGTCCTGTACACAAGTTAGAAACCTGCGTGAGCGATGGGACCTTGCTGTCTGCGTCTCCCAGCAGATGTCCGGGTAGTTTGTGTGTTTTTACTATAATTATACTAAACTATGCCCAGCTTTGTCACCTTTAATGTGTCTTGTGCACCATCTCCCCTTATATTGAGCTGCAGTTTAACTTCAGTAAATTAAATGTTTAAAAAAGTGATTTCCACCAAGTAAGATCATTAGCAGTGTCTTTGGCACCCAACAAAATACACAATTGATGTCGTACTTGGTTCTGAACTATTCTTCTCATGTTTGCATTGTATGCAAGTGTGCCTTCAGTGTCTGTAATATGGGCTGAATGCCATTTTGCTGAAATCTTCATTCATGTTTTCATCTTGCCTTGCTTTGACTGGGGCAGATTCCTTCTTCCAATTAAAAAACTCAAGTCCCAACTTCAGTGCAGTGTTCAGACTTCAGTGCATGCAGAGGGTGCCTATACTATGTGAGAGAAGCAGCTATGTCATTCCCATCCTAAAAAAAACTCCAGAGCCACCTCATTGATTCCAGAATCCAACTCAAAATTACTCATTTTGCTTTTGAAACTCCAGCGGACTTGCAGAAGCCTCTCAGTTTTTTACTATGTTGCCTTCCATTCCTTCTCTTAATTGAAATCTGCTTGATTCTAGTTTGCACAAATTGGTTTAAAGTTTTCTCTTTAACAACTCCTATTAACTATCTATTCTCTTACCTCTACTTCTCAACTGCTTTCTCTCTATTTTTTTCAATTTGTTATTGTCTGTGCTAAATAATGCAAGAAATCTTTTGGGGATGCAACTCACAACAAAGGTGCTTCAGTAAATGAAATTTTAATGATGAGATTTGAAGTACAAATTGTTAGCTGGAGGAGTGGATGCTTCTGGATGCTTTAGTTTACCAGTTCCAGGTAAAGTTAATGAAGAATGTTCTTAATACTAGTCTCTTTTCAGGGTGCTAGAAAAATAGAAGGAAGGAGGATAAGAGGGGAAGAGTGGTTGACCATGAAATCTGCGCAGAACCAAAATAGTATTCATTAGGAATTTATAGTAGATTTAAATGTTAATATATATACTAATTTGTAGGAAGAGTTCTTGGGGTTTTTAACCTTTCCAGGTCAGAACTGATTGTATTCATTTAATCAGAATGCGTGTTCTCTCTTTGGTGAAATCAGTTATACCTGTGCAAGCCTCTTGAAGTTGGTGGATTTAGAGGTATCACTGAGGGTATAATCAGCAGACATAAAGGAACTATGTAATTGTGACAAAAGACAATATAGTGTGCAGCAACTTCAGGACTAGCAGTGATGTGCAATGTGGAAAAATCTTGGTTGATTCTGGGCCAACACTTTGCTCTCCATTGTAGACTTGACTGGCTTTAGTTTTGTTTTGTTTTTAACTGAGATGCAGTGAATGTGGGATCAGTCTCATTTTTAAAGAACTGCTTTACAGAATAAAAGTGCATTCACACTTCCACTTGCATATTGGTCTGTTTAAGATTTCTGTTAAAATAAATCTTGCCAATTAATTTTTTTAAATTTTAGGTGATACTCCATTTTATGCAGACTCATTAGTAGGAACATACAGTAAAATCATGGATCACAAAAACTCACTAGTTTTCTCAGAAGAAGTGGAAATCTCTAAGCACGCAAAGAATCTCATCTGTGCCTTTTTAACTGACAGGTATGTGTGTGTACTATTTTGGTACAATATCTATTTTAGACATAATGGCTACTTCTCTTAATTGTACTCCCCAAATCACCTTCATTTTCTGAGAAGTTAAGCCTACCTCTGCTTCATAGTTGCTGGCTTTTTTTGCAAGCTTTGCACATTGTGTAGGTAAAATCAGTGATTCTCTGAGCAGTTCTGGCACCTCCTTCTATGGAACAGTTTTGCAATTAAAAACCTCAAGTCCCAACTTCAGTGCAGTGTTCAGACTTAATAAAAATCCCTGCTACAAAAAGGTCTTAAATATGGTAACTTACAATCTGACTTTCATTCATTAAATACTGTACACTGCATAACTATGAAAAACACACTAGAACCAGACACTTCAGAGGGTTAGATTCTTCAGCCTTCTGTGAAGACAGGGCCACAATAAACAGCTACTGATCAGTATTCACTGATGTGCCCTGGCTGAGTGGAGAAGCAGTGTCCTTTGAAGTAAAAAAACTGCAGAAAACATCTTTGCCGCTCATCCTCTATTTAATAATTTGCTTCAGACTAAGTGACATGTAATAATTGAACCATTTCCAAATGTCATTGATTGGGAATTGGTTCACGGTTGTCATGGGTCAGAGGTATTCACACAGAGTGACCATGCATACCAGGTAGAAGTATCACTTTTTCAGTGCTGTGGCTCCAACACCAGGGAGTAGGAGTGAGGACCCAGTCTAGCATGCCTCACAGGGGGGGTGGAGGAGGAGTGCTTGCACCCATGCTTTGGGCATTTGAGGGGATGAATGACTTGCGGCTGGGGGTACTTTCACTTTCTTCTTGCCCTTCTCTCCTAAACTCGAGTTCGGTATATTTCAGTAGTGCAGTTGACTGAAGTCTGCGGCGTGATTTGGGGTGGCTGGCAGGGTGGGGTTGCCAAAGCCAAGGGGTGATAACAAGGGAACACAGTTAAGTAGAAAATGAGTTCACAGCTGGTTGTCAAATAACTGTTTATTGAACAAGCAGTGCAAAGTACCTCATTTTTTTTAAATGCCAACAAATGAGAGGGCACAGTAGAATTCTGGTCATATATTAGAGCAGCTAGTTGTAGCACTTAAAGGGGGTAAGGAGTGTGGGGTGCCTTGGGGTCTGACCAGCCCAATGTCACAGAAGCCTTGGTGTCCACACAAAGCATGTACCCAGTTCACAGTATGTTGGTTTGAAAGAGCACCTGATTTTCCAGGTAAACTTTTGAAGAGTTCCTAGCTGCTTTAAACTGGTTTTGGGTTTGTATATCTGTCCACTTCATGTCGACGACATCTAGCAGGCTCAGTGGTACTTGTGTCCAAAAGTGAAGAGTTTTATACAGTTGGGTTTTCTTTCTTGAGTTATACAGCTTTTTTTAAAAAAAAATCATTATTTTAACCTCTTTGACGTATGAATTTGCAAATATAGATAATGAACCAGAAAGGGGCAATTGTTCTGGATATAAACTGCCAAGAGAGATTTCCCATTGAACAAGGGGAGCTTGTTGTTGACATTAAGCTGGCAGATACTAAATTGTTTCCACTCCCTCCTTCCACCCCACCAAATGTACATACATACACACTCATGTGCTTTGCTAGCTGATTCCTTATTGGCATATGCTAGAGAACCCCCAGACTGTTTAAAGAGACTGGACTAGACCATGCAGAGTCAACTGGGAGCTTCCAGATGTCATACTGTCCTTCACTGACCAGAATTTCAGTAGAGAACCTTGCCCAATAACCTTGTGAAATGATTGATTTTTAAAAATATATATGTTTTTAAAGTACATGCCAGTTAAACTTAGTTTTGCATTTCAAAGGGCATTTGTGTAGCCTGTTGAGTAAGTGTGCTGCTAAAGAAGTACCATTCATGAGAAAACTGTTTTAGTAGGATTTTTTTCCTTCTTTGCATCCAAGGAATGGTTGAAGGGTAGAGAGGGGATATATGAGAAGAGTTTAATACTGTAAATGTGGCCAGGAGTACTTCCCCCACGTGTGTATGTCTTCCTGTTTATATTAAAATGTGGTGTTCAAGGGATTTATTTAAAACAGATGCCCTCTTTCTGTAGTGGATGATCACTACTGAAGCACTTAAAGTGACAAGAAGGAATGCTCATCTCTTGTGTGGCATATTAGTTCTAGAATACAAGTTGTTTTTCTGTTCTTATAGACCGCTCTAGAAGACGGTCTTTATGTAAAGACCTAGAATTGTTGTTGTTGCTCTTAAAACTTTACCATTTGTTGACTTCATAGCGAGTGTAATCAAAAGATGTGTAAGGGTTGTTTTTTTAGTAGAAGACGAGAAAATTTTTTAAATATTTATTTTAGTGGGGCTTGAATAACTGTTCTGTATACTAAGCCAAACCTCCTTTCATTTGCGTCCTAAGGTTTATTGTGTGGTTTGGCAGATTCTGTAAGTTTTCAGTTGATATTTTTTTTCGTTTAAAACTTTGTGCCTGTGTGCTCCCTTTCTACACAGACTCTCAGTGGAAAAATGCTTTACTCCCCACGTGGCAGACTGCAAACTGAGTACTAGCAGGGAGAGTGCCTCCTAAGAAACTGGGGACACTTTGTATGAGAAATCAATTGGTTATTAATGTAATTCAGGTTAGCATTCACCAACTGCTCTCACTTTAACATTTGCTTTAAAATTTCTGTGCCATTTTACATGAAGACAACTGTTAATTAAACAAAAAGAAGTGATGTTTTTCCTAACCTGAAATTTGGGTTAATTGCTATGTTTAGGGAGGTGCGACTTGGGAGGAATGGGGTAGAAGAAATTAAACAGCACCCTTTCTTTGAGAGTGATCAGTGGAACTGGGAGAATATTCGAGAGAGTAAGTAGTTTAACTAAAACTTTATTTTTTTTTATCATGTTCTATATTTGCATAAACCAATTCCTAATACATTAAATGTGTAATTAAAAATGAAAAAGACAACATTTTTGTAAAGTTAGTGTTTTATTTGTAAAGTATTTTTTTCTGTTTACCAGAGTTTTGCATAAGCAACTTTTTGTTTTGTTTTTTAAACTGGTCATTCCTGTTTATACTAAAAGCATAATTATTATAAATACACATTTCCATGCTGCAATGTACTGTGTTTATTTCTTTGAGCTTTTAGTATTTTTACAAATATGCATATATTCAGTTCTACTTATCTTAACTTGCCTACCTCCTAAAGGTAAAAGTCCCATTATCTTATAAATTAACATTCTCTAAGTATACTACTTTATGTATATAGTTTAAGGCAGTTTGAATTCAGTTGCCATAGATAAAATCAACTGCTTATTTACCAGTTTGATCATAACTACTTTAATCCAACATTTGCTGAAACTTATTAAAATACTTAAACAATGACTGGGATTTAGTCCCTGACCAAAAATGTAGATGTTTTAAAAATGTATGCTTTTTCATTAAAACCTGCATGCCTTAGCAAGCTGATACATTTTTGTTGAGCTTTTGTTTCTAGAGCCTTTAAAAATATTTGGTCATATGTGGCATTGCAAAGAAATGAATCTTTAATAATACATAATATTTGGTCTACTACATGGAATAGTATAGCAAGCTACTATAAACCACAGTTTATATTGCATTATAAAATGTTTTGGGTTTGGGGGGGGATTTACAACTAGGGATGTGGAATTTTTATTATGAAACTGACTTTTTCTCCCTCTTTGTAGCTGCTGCTCCTGTGGTACCTGAACTTAGCAGTGACATAGACAGCAGTAATTTTGATGACATTGAGGATGACAAAGGAGATGTGGAAACCTTTCCAATTCCCAAAGCCTTTGTGGGAAACCAGCTGCCTTTTATAGGATTTACCTACTACAGAGACAATTTGTATGTGACATTAAAATATGCATCCTTAGAAACATATTTGAAGATTCTTATTACATCCTCCTCTTTTTGCTGTAAATATACAATTGATTTATGTATAGTGTACCATAATTAGTACGTGCCTCGTGTTGAAATGCAGAGTTTAAGTAGTATTTATCAAAACATTCTGATTTGGTGGGGAGGGAATACTTGATACTTATGTGATTAGACATTGGTGTCTACATGCTGCAAATTTATAGTATTTTAACTGCTTTTGTGTTTTAACATCTAGACTGGTTATAGCTCACTTTTCTTGGAGTAGTAATTTTGGAAAGAGTATTCACCTAAGGCATATTGTGTAAAAGCTGTCTCTCTTTAATTTGTAATTGTATATATCATCATGTTTGTCATTATGCAACTGTTGTAAATATTCATTGTAACCTTGCATTGAACTGAAAAAGTCTGAACATTCCCTTTAGTCAAGAGAGCATTCAAATGAAAAGGAAGAGAACTTGTACTGAAAAAACTGGCCTTATTCTAAGACTAGCCCAGGAGAGATTAAGGCCTGAGTGAATTGATTAAAATGAGTTGATTGGTTTGGTTGCCAGAGTTGTTGAAAACATGAATAACAGTTAGTTTTTGGTTTTTTTTAACAGGTTGTTAAGTGACTATCCTCAGTCTTGTAGAGAAAATGAATCCATGCAACTTAGCAAAAATGAGGCAAGTGCTTTAATATCTGTTTGAATTATTCTGCTGTCTGTTAAGAAAAGGCTTGCATTCAGGAGTGAATATTGTATGAATATTGTATGTAGATTGTTTTGCTTAATTTTAGTCTATTTGTCTGTATTTACAAGTAGTTATTCAATAGTGTATATTTTAGACAGAAGGATAATAGTTTCAGTTAGAAATTAAAATATAGTGGAATTAATAACATTTGTAGAAATGACTGCAAGGGTTGTATATGTCTAGGTCCGTCTTGAAAATGTGTTTTCCTATGGAAGTTATCACAATAGATTTACAAATATTTGTTTGCCTTATAATTACAGCATAAGGCTCCCATTAAATTTCTTCAAAGTATAAAATAAGTATGTTAAAATGTGAAATTTTATTAAGAGTAATGACACTCGAGTTAGGTGTGCAGGAAATGTTTTTTGTTTTTTGTCATTTTAATTCTTGCCAATAAAAATATGTCTATTTTTCCTTTTACAGGACAGCAAAGAGGTAGGTCCAGTATCTTGAATTATGGAAGAAATGAAGGTAGCTACGTTATTTGTGTTAGCATGAAATTATATTGTAACAACTTAACTAGGTTAAGTGTTTAATGGTAAAAAGAGCAGTCTGTGAATAAACAATTTTTAAAATTGCATTTATGAAGAAGTATAAAATACTACTCTATAAAACTGAATATGTGAGTGAACACTTTTTTCAGTTCTTATTTGGCAGCTAGTTTATTTTTTCTTTTGCAAATTAATGTGTAACACTCTTCATCACAAAATATATTTTTAAGGGAAGTTTGTGATTTTTATCTCCAAATTTTATACAAGTGATTCATTACTAATTTGTCAAGAACATGAAAGTTCATTTTCATTCACATGTGTGAAAGAACACTTGTAAGCATAAAACTGTTAGTACAGGAGAGTTTATCCAAGTTCGAAATTTTATGCATCAAAATAAGTAAGCTATACACTAGTAATCTTAATACCTGTGACTAAATAATAAAGGACTTTCATAGTTTCATAGTGCTTAGGGTCGGAAGGGACCTAAACAGATCATCAGGTCTGACCCGCTGCCCCAGGCAGGAATGGGTGCCCGGGTCATATCACCCCAGCCAAATATCTGTCCAGCCTCCTCTTGAAGACCCCCAAGGTAGGAGAGAGTACCACCTCATTTGGGAGCCCATTCCAGAGCCTGGCAGCCCTAACTGTAAAGTAATGTCTCCTGATGTCCAGCCTGAACCTTATTTCTAACAATTTGTGGACGTTATTCCTAGTAACCCCGGGTGGTACCCAGGGGAACAGAGCCTCCCACAATTCTCGCTGGCTCCCCGGTGAGTTTGTAAACAGCCACTAGATCTCCTCTCAGCCTTCTCTTGTGGAGGCTGAATAGGTTAGGCCCTTTAGCCTCTCCTTGCAGGGCCTGCCCCACTGCCCCTTCACCATGTGAGTGGCCCTCCTCTGGACCCTCTCAAGCTTAGCCACATCCCTCTTGAAGTGATGATGTTGGGACTTAGCCAGGAGTCAGCAATGACTCCAAGATCCCTTTCTGCCACCGTGTTGACAAGAAGGGTGTTTCCCAGACTTTGTTCATTAACTAAACATTTTGTCAATCTGCTGATTTTTTTTTTAATTATTTATTTATTTTTTTTAATATATATTTTTTTAAACTTAAAAGCTACAAAGAATCTCAGGATACATGCAGGCAAGTCCAAAAAATTTATGTGAAGGTTATCTAGGCCATTAATGCACACATTAGGAGGTTTTGTGTTTCCTTTTTAAAATAAGTTATAGATATTGAAGATAGCATGCTGTCTCAGCTGAATTCTTCAGTGGTGTTTATAGTGCAACATCCACACCATCTGTTCAGTTCTAGATTGAAAAACAGCAAATATATTTCTGACTTGAAGATTTCAGTTTAGTAAAAAACTATATTCAGTTCTGTCAACTCTTTCTTACAAATCTCCCAATATTTCATAGCTGTTGTAAAGCCTCCATTTCTAGAGTCTTGTAACCATGACCATGACACACCTCATTAAAAAAAAAAAATTCTAGCCCTCATGGTTCCCGAGAAGTTGGAAAGAATGAACCTTCAGTGTCCAAAAGCACAACAGACAATGATTCTCTGAAGTCGTTTGAAATCAATTTAACATGTTTTGCAGGACTGACTAATGATGATGATTATTTTATTTCTATTTTATTTTTTATTTGTATTTGTTTTATTTTTTTAATGTTTGATGCTGGCTATACTGTGTTTTCCCAAATGTTATAGGGACATTAGGCAAATGTTGTCCTAAATATTTTCACCTTTTTTCATAAGGTAAACCCTCTGAGCATGCTCAGTGGTATTCTTAAAATGTCATCCATTTTGATCATATGCCTTATTTAGCTTACTTGGAGAATCCAAAGAATCTGATCCAGAGGGCTGAGGTTAGAAAGAATAAAGGCAGCGGCCAGAAACAACATTCTTTTTCTGTAGAACTTTTTGTGGCTTACCATCTGCGGCATATAATTCTGTGGTGGTTAGATTTATTTTAATACTACATGCAACAAGTTTTGTTACTATGGATATCTTCATGAAGGATCAAGTTAATATTTTGCAGAAATGTATTTTTATTTCTCAGTCTAGAGGTTGTGACTGCTTGAGAATTTTTATTTATCTGCATGGTGGTACTCAGTTTTCATTGCTTATCCATCCTGTTTCTTTAACTGATCTAGACTCATTTTTATGGTCCAGTATTTTACATGTTGGCCATGCTTTTTCTGACAATTTGCAGTTTCAAAAAAAGCTAAACAAGTTAGAAGAGCAGCTCAACAATGAAGCACAGGCCAAAGATGAATTAGAACTGAAGTACAGGTAAGAATGTTTCAGTGTCTTACTTGCTCCACTAATAAACACTTCAATAGTTTTCCTATTTGAAAACTTCAAATTCAATAAAGTGTATTTTAAGGGTCCCAGCTTCAAAAAACAGACTTCATTTGAAAAAAATTAAGTAATCTGACTTCTGCCACCCTTTTTTCATCTTTTTAGATGAGGTTACCTCTTTTATTCAAATGATGATTTTTTCCCCTGTATCCTTCTGTTGCTTATCTAAAACAGTATCAACTATACAAAATACACAAGAACATCCATATTATTCTGTTTTTTATTATAACTGATGCTTTTTTTCCTATATTTATTTTCAAATTCTTTAGGTCTACTAATGCTCGTTTAGAGAAGATTGTGAAAGAACTAGATGAAGAGGTAAATTGATGTATTTTTTTTGATTTAAGTGCATGTGTGAAGTATTTACTTTTCTTTTTCTTTTCCTGGGGATACAGTTTTGCAATTAAGTAACAGTGGAACTATAACAGTACCATTAGCATAAGAAGTTGCCCATATTGTAATATCTTGGTGAAAGGAGAGTATGATGACTTCTATGCTACCCCACTACTTTGGAGGACAAAGTAGCATTTAAATTCTTATGAAGTTAATAGCAGTTTAAGATGCAGGAGTAATAACAGTGTAGGCAGAAATTCTCTTTCCATAGAACAGATCCTTGTACAGGTTGCAGCAATTCAAGCATTCCTCTGGTTCAGTACAAATATGTTGGGACCACCTCTGGAGGGGCCATTACAGCTAAGCTGTACATGCCCATTTAATAATTTCTCCTGAAATTTCACATTTATTTTTGCTGATGTTCTTTGTTCAGTACATGCTTGTTCCCTAGAAACTAGATAGAGACCACCAAATTAATTGACTCTAAACTACTGAAAGCCTTCAGATAGAGGTCAGCAGCCAAATGCTGTTACTAAGACATGCTCAGGTTGGACCTCCTCCATTACTGATCTTTTGAAGGATCCAGACCCATCAGAAATAACATTTTATTACTATAGTTATTTCTCTGTTGCCTGTTGTGTTTGTATGCAACTGCCAGAACAGCTGTGAAATATTATGCCACATGTTTATAGGAAACAGATGCAATACACATTTGTTTGTTTGTAAGTTAATTGGAATCCATGAGCTGTTCTTTAAAGCAATTTTCTGTGTAGCTATGGCTCTTTTGTTTTTAACTTAATTATATAAATATTTCCAGGTAACCTCAAGGAAGAATGTAGAATCTTCATTAAGACTCCTAGAAAGAGAGAAGGCACTTCTTCAGCACAAGAATGCAGAGTATCAGAGGAAAGCGGAATATGAAGCAGATAAAAAACGCAATTTGGAAAATGAAGGTATATGGAGCAGAATCTAAAAAAGGATATAAGGGAATTCTTTTAACATAAAATATCTAAGTTGTTTGTAAGGATCAGTTTTTTTTAAAGGCATTTTAATCAATATGGTAGAGGTCACTGCTCGCTCTCTCTCTCTCTCTCTCTCTCTCTCTCTCTCTCTCTCTCTCTCTCTCTATATATATATATATATATATCTATATAAAATTTTATTGTGTTTATTTATTTATTTATTTTACAGTGAACAGTTTGAAAGACCAGCTTGAAGATTTGAAAAAGAGAAATCAGAACTCTCAAATATCAAATGAGAAAATCAATCAGTTACAAAGACAGGCAAGTTATATTTGAGTATGTGAGTTACTTTATAATCACAAGAATAAGTTATTGAAGTTCAGGATTGAAGTCCTTAGCATATGAACTCTACATGAGATTTATGTTTAATTCTTTAAGAATTTAAATTACTCCTTACACTTTGGTTTAGTAATGTCATATTAAAATCACTTCATTCTTTGTCTTGTTTCTTTGATATATAACATGTTGATTAACAGATACTTGTCATAGTTTTAAATTTTAATTGCCTGGAATTTGTTTTTGTGAACCCTTAGCTGGATGAAGCAAATGCTTTGCTACGTACAGAGTCTGATACTGCAGCCAGGTTAAGGAAGAATCAGACAGAAAGTACAAAACAGATCCAGCAGTTGGAAGCTAATAATCGTGAACTGCAAGATAAACACTGCATGCTAGAGAATGCTAAACTCAAACTTGAGAAGGACTTCCTCAATCTTCAGTCAGCTTTAGAATCAGAAAGACGAGATCGAAGCCATGGATCTGAGATTATTAGCGATCTGCAAGGTACTTCAACAGATACGCCTGAAATTATGCATTGATTCAAGTTTCAGAAGTGCAACAGGTTTTAGTGGCATTATTTGAAATGGGTTTTGTAACTAATTTAGTAAGATGTACAAGCTGAAATTTTGAGAGGGGGAAACATCATGTCAATACAAAGTGTTGCTAAGAACTTCCAATCAACTAGAAAATGGACATTTTTTAATAGCTACAATTTCTTAACTGATAAATTGTAATAGGTTAGTTGTGAAGCAGTTTTACTCTTTATTTCTGGCTAGTTGATGTTTTGAACATTTTTAGGTCGAATATCTGGCCTGGAAGAAGAAGTAAAAACTGGAAAGAGCACACTAGCCAAAATGGAAATGGAGAAGAGGCAATTGGAGGAGAAGCTTACAGATTTGGAAAAGGTAACTACTTGCTTAAAACATCACGTATAACTGGATTGCATTATGGAAGGTAAAATGGCATCTTCAGGTGCCAAATTTGATCAGCCTGCATTGCTACTTATATGTTAATTGGTTTCTCTTTTCCTTCATTTGCTGCTCTTTAAAGAATTTTCACCAGGTGCCATTAATCAATATATTTCACCTTAAGATAGAGAAATACATTCAATTTATTCTCATAAAGAGGCATAGCAGGGCGGTTCTGCAATCAGGGCAGCCATTAATCACTGGGCAGCACCAGCTGCTGCTGTGGCAGTATGGTCAGCCGACACAGTGGTGGATGCTACTTTTGAACTCTCCTCCCTACCACCAACAAGTTACATTACTTTTCTCCTAGTACACAGATAAACTACATTAAAAAGTCCCAGTGTATGGCAATTAAAATGTCCTTATTAGTCAAATGCATATTGTGGGAATTTATTTTCAGCAGGGAAAGAAATATATAAGTATGCATATAGTACACTTCATCACCTTTTCCCCTTTTGTTAATCCACCAAAGGAAAACCTATTTCAAATTACAGATATTTTCTTGTTTCTTTCTTTGGCCCTTTTTTCCTGTTTGAATGAATGAATCCGTCTAGTAAAATCTGAACTTCTGTGTCCCACTTGGAAGTTTACCTTTCTTTGTCAATATTATTGGCAACACCTTGAGAAATTAAAATTAAATCTGGTGTAAAAATTGACTAACTTTTTCATTATTCAGGCCAGCAATCTATTGCTGCATTTTTCACAGAATATTGTAATGACAATATAATTTTTATTTTCTTTTTATCAGTTAAATTTTTATAGTTTTATGGATTAACTTAGTGTTCTGTCATGCAGACTGAAAACACACCAAAGTTAACATTGTAGTCCCTATTTAAAATTCTCAACATTTTTTCACTTGCTGTAGCATAGGCATTATTGCTTTTTTCCTCACTCTTCCTTTTCTCTGGGATTCTTACTGGCAACCATCTTATTTTCAACCTTTGTAAAGAACCATGGGAAACTATAGTGCTGTACAATCTTGTGTTATATTATATTTTGCTTTATTTTAAAGACAACTAAACTGTTCCCAGTGTATTAACACAACTGTATGGAAATGGGAATTGTGCAGAGCCTCATTGTATCCACGTAAAAAAACACAACTGTGGGATTCAGACATTAACATGTCAGCTCCTTTAGTGTAGGTTGGGTTCTACTGTTAATAAACCATCCAGCATTTCAATTGAGCTCTACATTGTTATTATCCATACATTGTTTTTACCTTAGCGTGATATACAGTTGTTTTGTCAAATAAGTCAGTTCCTTTTTCCTGTACTTTTAACAGGAGAAGAACAACATGGAAATAGACATGACATACAAATTCAAAGTTTTGCAACAGAACTTGGAACAGGAAGAAGCTGAACATAAAGCTACAAAAGCACGATTAGCAGACAAAAATAAGATTTATGAATCTATTGAAGAAGCAAAATCAGAAGCCATGAAAGGTGTGTGTATTATGTTAAATGGGGCCTAGGAGTTACTGATCAACAGCAATATACTACATTATGATAAGAAAGGGTAAATGACAAAAATGAACATTTCTAAGTCTCCAAACACTGAGTGGCCATACCCTGCACTTCTGCCATTTTTCCACTTGTTTGTTTCCACTGGTGATTTTAAATATCCATCATACAGCCTGTGGATGTACACCAGCAGTTACCAACCAGTGGATCTCAATGCACCAGTAAATCTTGGAGCCTCTTGCAGTAGATCTCAGAGCCTCTTGGAGTTGATCCGAGGCTGGGGTGGAGGGCTGAGTGCCTGTGTGCGTTCATGCGCGTGCCCCAGTCCAGCAGGTCAATCTGTTGGGGAGGGGAGGGGTGGGAGTTAGATTGAGGGCCCCACGGTGAGGGACAGTGCCGCAGAGGCAGGAGCAGGGGTAAGTTGAGTGGGGCCCAGCCGAGTGGGACTTACCTGCTGGGGAGGCGTGCCCTCAAATAAGTTTTTTCTTGCTCTGCCTTGATCTGCATCCCCTTCCTTCCCCACAGACTAACCTGCTGGGGGGTGGGTGGGGGGGTACAGTGGTGCACAGAAGATCTTGGGTTGCTTTTAATTGCCAAAGATTATCTCCTACTTAAAGGTTGGAGACCACTGATGTATACCATCTGCTCATTTCAAAGCAACTGCACTCATTGAAAAGGAACAGCAACTGTAACTGACTTTTTATTTTTCACATATCATGTACAATCTTGTCCCACTTTTCATGTTGCCAGCACCACCCTGTTGTTTGCTATTGGTCTTGAAGTCCTTCTTATGGATGCTCCACCAAGGTTGTGTGGGAACTTCTGGAGAACAAACAGTACATTATATGCAGAAATTGATGACCAGATAAAATATATCCGCTTAATACCAGAAAACTGAAAACTCTTCATCCACTTTCTCTTCACAAGCACCTCCAATACATTCTTTGAAGTTATCCTGATTGACCACAGCTGTTGTGGGGCTGTTTTCCTGGCTTTAATGTTACAGCTTCCTGAAGGAGGAACTGCTTATATGAACTGCATTTTTCAGGATAGGAGGGAAGGTGGGGGGATTTTTTTTTTGTGTATGACAAGACGTGTCTCTCAAAAAGGCAAGCTCCTTGTCAAATTTCAGGTTCAAGCTCCAAAACTTAGGGCTGCAAAGCTAAAAAACCCCCCAAAACCAGTTTGTTAGGTTTTTTTAATATGGACAAAAGATGTCTTTTTTCTCTTGCCCTGTTCCTGGAAATGGTTCTGATTTATTTTGGCTGGGGGGAAAATGCAGCATGAAGCAGAAATGCAGCATGAAAAAATTAAGCCCAGTTAACTTGGCAAAGTGAAAAAGAACTCCAAACAGTATTTTTAATTGAAAGTTTGAAGATGATGCAGCTAGCTCTGTTTTAATATTTTCTTTCTTAAACTATGCTCATCATCAGGGTGTCTAAAAACCTTTTAACTTACACATTTTACATCTTTAGTGAAATCAAATGTATACATAATGTTAAGCTATGAGGACAATGTGTGCAAATATCAGTGATCATTCAGTCAATTTGTGATAAGAACAGCTTTCTTACCCCTTTTAGTTGTAAGCCAGTGCATTAGTTTGAAAAACCAAGAATGTGAATAAAAAAAATTTGAGCCTAGGCTTGCAGGTATTCAGAAAGCAAGAATAATGATGATTCAGTAGTAACATGCAGTTCAGATAATACAACAGATTGCTGGACAGTTGAAATTATAGTCTACAGTTGATTCCAAACTAGGATAGCAAAAGACAGCATATGAAAAAGTTTGGGCAGTGTGTATGTAGCAAAGAGAACACTTTTAAAAAAAAAATCAGGTTCTAAGACCGAGGTTGGGTTGCAGATGAGCTGGAACTTGTCCTGGAGCAGAAAAGTAGAAAATAGCTGACAATCAGGTGGAGGTTTATGAGACATTCTGAAAAAGCTTTTCAATTCATCCTTTCAGCTGTGAGCTAACCGACCAGTATTTTGTGCCAGTTTTATAAAAACCCCTCTTTCGTTTTAAAGGCATATACATCCTTAATTATCAATTTAATTAATACTTCATTTCACCTTTAATGCCAAAACACCCCACAATATTTTAAACTGAAGAGACACGAGGTTTTTACATTTGGCCACAGTTAGGAACCTAACCAAGGGTCCCGATTTTTTAGAAATGTTGAATGCTCACAACTTGCATTGACTTAACCGTAATGATCTTATTTCACAGAAATGGAAAAGAAACTCTTGGAAGAAAGAGTTTCAAAGCAAAAAGTAGAAAACTGCATGTTAGAAGTTGAGAAGCGATGTTCAATGTTGGACTGTGATCTCAAACAATCACAGCAGAAAATAAATGAACTCCTGAAGCAAAAGGATAAATTAAATGAAGAAGTAAGTTATATTTGTATCAGTAGTCTGATATGGAACCTTTTTGATGATTGAAAAGCTTGTATTAGTGCTCAGTTTAGTTATGGCTCTTAATTTCGGGCAGTATCTATAAATATTTGCTACTTAAAATAACAGTAAAAATATCTGCACTGGTGGGAAAACTTCCTCCTAGTTTAAGCGTTATTTTTCTGAGCACTCAAATTTTGGAAGAGTTTTTCATATAGAATCTAAAATTGTGTAATGCTGGGGCAAAGAGCTTGTTTTTTTTCTTTGCATTTAGAATTGATCGATCCTTTGCTTTCAAAAAGGACATCTGCATTATGTGCAATAATGTATTTTTAAAAAGTTGACCATCATACAAATATAAATACTGTTTTAAGTCTCACTTTGCTACATGGGTTGTAAATTCCTCTAGGTACAAATAAGAATTGATTTGTTTTGCAGATCAAAAACTTAACATTAAAAATAGAACAGGAAACACAGAAACGCTGCCTCACACAGAATGACTTAAAGATGCAAACGCAACAAGTCAACTCATTAAAAATGTCAGAAAAGCAGCTAAAACAAGAGAATAACCATCTCCTGGAAATCAAACTGAGCTTGGAAAAGCAAAATAATGAACTCCGCAAGTAAGCAGAATTGCACCAAAATATCTTTTTGGGTTTTTTGTAGAGACACTAATGTACTTTCATTTTCTGCAAAAATTTAGAACCATATTTATTTTAAATATTTGCCATATAGAATTGACTCTATTAATATACTTTCCTGCGGTGTTGAATCTAATAATTACAAATAATTGCTGTTTGCTATTTGTTGTATTACAGAGGTACTTAATAGCCTGATGACATCAGTCCCCAGTGAGTTGGGCACAGTATAGCTGCATAATAAGCGAGAAGCTCAGCTCCTATTCCATCTTTTAGATATTGAAATGTGCATCTCGCCTCAGGAGAGTGATCCTTTTCTGCCCAGGGAGACGCAGAGTGTTCTCATTCTTTGTGACAGCCTAGTTTGCCTCCAGATGCTGATCCTTTTTTGCCTGCAGAGGTGCATAGCTTTCCTATTCTGGCAGCAGGCAGCATTATGTGCCTCTGGAGCTTGTTGTGTAGTGGACTACCTATGGGATATGCTATTCCCATTCTACCACTTGTCAGGAAAATGGCTTAACTACCAAGTTACGACTCATCTACCATGGACCACACCTGGGCTGCTAAGAGATCATATCTGGCCTGTGGCAAGGTCTGAGCAATAGAAAAGGCTTCTCCAGGGTCCTATTGCTTACTACTTTTGGTCTATTCCCTCTGCCTGCAGCATCCTGAGCAGCAAAGAGGATGTCCCCAGTGTCCTTCCACCTGCAGAGGAATAGACTAAAATCAGCAACATCTGCTGACTGCCCAGCCCTCTCTCTTGTTTTTGTCTGACACCCCCAATTTAACCCTTTATATATTACCAGCAGAGAGGGAACAAACATTTGCAACCCATGACAGGGTTGAGTTGCAATCAGTGGCCCTTGGTAGCAAAATATTGCTAACACCTGAGATACAGGAGAGGTCTGAGGGCTTCCTCTATTCTTTTTGTTAAATGGATAGGCCCCAAGTGTAAAGGAATGCAAGATTTGTACAAAGAACAAACAAGATGGAGTTACAATAGACTATAGACTGTATATAAGGCAACAGAGTGGCCTTATTGCAAAAAAAAGCCAACAGCATACTGGGTTGTATTAGCAGATACGTCATTGCAAATCAGGGGATGTGATTCTTGCACTTTATTCAAGTGCTAACATGGTCTTACCTGGAGTACTGTGTCCAGTGTTGTGACCCACACTTCAAGAAGGTTGCGTACAGATTGGAAAGAATTCAGTGCAGAGCAGTAAAAATGATTAGGGACTTGGAAGGCAAGACTTATGAGGGCAGGCTAAAACAGAGGCAGGCAGTTGTTTTGGGTGGAGGGCCTCTTACTGAGTTTTGGCAACCAGCGAGGGCTGCATGACAGGCAGCCGGGGACAGATAGATATTAATTTTCTAAATTTTTTAGGGGCCCCGTGGGCCAGACCAAATGGCCTGGCGGGCTGCATGCAGCCTGCAGGCTACATTTTGCCCACCTCTGGGCTAAAAGAACTAGGGTTATTCAGTCTGAAGAAGAGAAGACTGAGAGGGGATTTGATAAGTCTTTAAATACCTGAAGGGCAGTTTTATAGAGGATAGAGAATGGCTTTTCTCTGTGGCCATAGGGTCTAGGGTTAAGAGCAATGTCCTCAAGTTTCAGCATGGGAAATTTAGGTTGGAGATTAGGAGAAACTTTCCGAACATGAGAGTGATCAAGCATTAGAATAGGCTACCTAGAGAAATTGTGGAATCTCCATCCTTGGAAGTTTTCAAGAGCAGTTTGTATTTGGCTGGGTTTTCCAGGGACTCTGAATGGGTGGAGTAGGATTGCATTTGGAGATTTCAACACTTACAAACCGTTTAAGGGCCAGCCCTTAGAGGCTGAATAGGATTGAGGTCATAATTTCTACCACAAGTAGCTAGGAAATAGAAAATAATTTCATAACCACATGTAGGGAGGGATTCAAGGATAAACCTTTATATTAAGTAGTAAGCTAATCTAAATGCTGTTTTCCAAAAATAGACATGAGTGCATAAGGGAACACTGCAAGTTGAATGAAATGGAAAGCTGGTTGACATTAACTGTCCCTGAAAGGTTACACTGGAATAAGACTTTAAAAATGGTAACACAAGTCTGCTGAATTTTCAGCTAAATAGTTCAGAGATCATATGTATAGATTGTGTGTAAAAGAGTATTTAAATAGACTGAGTCTTAGTATATGAGTTATGTTAGCTCTTTAAAGTACTTAGAATGTCTTGCATCTTTAAAGTAAATATTTTACTAATATTAATTAGGTACCCCTAATCTGAAAGGAATCCTTAAAATGATGCTAAAATAAGAAGACCAACATCTTTGGTGATGTTTTGTATATTAATTGATACCTTTTGTAGTTACTATAGTTATCAATTTGTAGTAGATCAAGAACAGCCTTGTGACTGAAAAAGCAAAGTTAGCAAGGTGCCAGAGAAGGCTCATTTCTATTCCTGGCTCTGGCATGACTTCAAACGAATCATCTTTGGCCATGGTTAAATGTTATATTTGTAATGTTACAAACTCCCTTGTTAGTGCTATAAGTTGAGTGACCAGATGAGCATTTTGCTGAGCTAAAAATTTGGTAGATGTATCACAAAACTGTTCCTGGCAGAAACAGGAACTTCACCGTAGCACAAAAGGGTGTTGACTTATTGGGCCTCTGGCACATGTTACAATTATGGTGCAATTAAAGTATTAATCACACTGTAAACAGTCAGTGTTACACATTCATCTGATTTATGTAGCCATAAAATATCAAAGCAGCCACAAAGTTATTCCCCAAAAATGTGGAATATCTTTGTGGCTTGTTTGTATGGCACCACAAATTGGACATGTAGCACTTTCGTGCCTTGCCCTTCAGTTCGCATGGGGAAACCCCTCAAACATCAGTGTAAACATGAGAATGAGAGATGTTAATTGTTTGCTTTAGTTCTCTTTCTGGCAAAACCATGGAATAGTTTGACTGATCACTAACTAATCCCTAAAGAGAGGAGAAAGCTGTATCCACAGCTGTATATGTTGAAAAGAAAAAAAACCTTGCTAATGACCAGTAAAATCCTCAGGATTTGATGTGGACCATACCTTAGTAAGGGAATAGTAAGACAGGGATACAGTTTATCTATATGTGTATGTACACACTCATAAAAGCGCAAACACTGTTCTTAAAAGAATTGTTTTTGACTTTACAGGGAACGTCAAGATGCAGATGGACAAATGAAAGAGCTTCAAGACCAGCTTGAAGCTGAACAATATTTCTCAGTATGTATTATTGATTACCCCTTTCCATTCTTTAAGGACCATATCATCTTTCACATTTCCCCCAGAGCATTAGGCTTTAGCTCTTTTTTTATAAATGTAGAGTTGAAAAGGGCTGCTTGTTATCTTTCTTTAGTCACCTGTGTCCAGATCAGTGCCCCCAACCCTGGCTTCTCTTCTGGGAGACTTGATTTGATTGCAAGTGATGAGTAGCCTAAAGAAGAAAGGGGAAGAGCTTGTACTGGGGAACACAAGAAATGTCCCTGCTCTTGCAAAGGGTCCATTCCTCCCATTGGATGTTCAGAGGAAAATACTAACTAATTTTTCCTTTGATCTTACTAATCAATAGTTTAAACATTTGCTCAGGTTTTTCAAGTCTCATAATCCGGGATCCTGGTTTTCCCTGATAAGAAAAATTGCAAATTCTCTGATAACCCCAAATCCATGATTAAAATAAAAGCTCCCCTACATTCTACACCCCCTCCCTCGGTGCCCCTTGCCCCTCATCAGACTTGCTGGAGGGGGCCCCAACTGGCAGGGCTACAGGACCAGGGATCTGGGTCTGTAGTTGTCTGCCCCTGGCAGGAGGCTGCAGCTGCTGCAGTGGAGCAGAGCACGGAGCCCGGCTCCCCCTAACCCCACGCTGCCTGCTGCCTGCCTGCTGCAGGCGCAGGTTGGGGGAGCCAGCTGCCCACTGCTGCGTGCACTTCTGGAGGGCAACAAGGACCCGCACTCCCCAGATATGCCCCCGGGGTAGGTGCGGGCTCGGGTTCCTTCCTTGCTGCTCTCCTGTGGGGCCTCTGCAGCCCAGCATGTGTGACCTGGCACTGCAGGGAACAGCAGAGCTGCATGGGGATCTCCTTGCCACGGTGAGCTCTGTGCTGTCCTGGCAATGCATCCTCTGTGTGTGAGGGGAAGCATCACGGGGTTGTGCTGATCACTGCAGCCTTGCATGTGGAGGACACATTGCCAGGGCAGGGGAGACTTGCACCCCCCAGGTCTGTGTATGGGGTGGGCATGGCTGTGGGCTTGGGCTCCTGCCCTGCTGACCTCCCCCAGGGCCTCCACAACCTGGTGGGTGCGACATGGCCCTGCAGGGCAGCTTGCGGCTGCACAGGAAAGCTGCTTGCCGCTGCAAGCTCCATGCTGCCCTGGCGACACATCCTCTGCATGCGAGGCTGCAGTGAGTGGCACAACCCTGCACTGCTTCCCCTGCTGCCCCCATGCCTGGAGGATGCATTGCCAGTGCAGTGTGGGAGCTTGCAGCGGCAAGGAGATCCCTGCGTGGCTCTGTTGTTCCCTGCAGTGCCGGGTCTCGCATGCGGGGCTGCAGAGGCCCTAGGGGAGGGCAGCAGGGTGGGAACCCAAACCCACAGCGGGCAGCCCACCCATGCCCCACACACAGATCTAGGGAGCACGAGTCCTCCCTGCCCCCTGGGAGTGCACACAGCAGTGGGGAGCCCACCCAATCCACCCCTGAACAAGCTGCCTGTGGCCCTGTCCCGCTCCCCTCCAGGGTCCTGTGACCCTGCATTGCAGCCCCTGGCCCCAAGCCCCATCCACTGCCTGGCTGGGCAGCAGCCCCAGCCTCTCCCCAGCATGGGGGACCTCAAGGTCTGGTCTCTTTCAGCTACAATATGCAAGTCATTTCCTTTCTCTTTCTCTCTCTTTTTTTTTTTTTTTTTTAAATCTAGACCTTGTATAAGACACAGGTTCGAGAGCTAAAAGAAGAATGTGAAGAAAAAACTAAACTCTGTAAAGAAATACAGCAAAAGATACAAGAGTTACAAGATGAGAGGTGAGGGTTTATGGGCTGTACTATTAAACGTACAGAAAACCAGAATGCTTAACTTGTTTTAAAAAATGGTTTCTGAATAACTACTTATCATTTGCAGAGACTCCTTGGCTGCTCAGCTTGAGATCACTTTGACAAAAGCTGATTCAGAGCAACTTGCTCGTTCCATTGCTGAAGAGCAATATTCTGATTTGGAAAAAGAGAAGATCATGAAAGAGCTGGAGATTAAAGAAATGATGGCTAGGCATAAACAGGAGCTTACTGAAAAAGATGCTACCATAGCTTCTGTAAGTAATTTGCACAATAACTTCTGTAGTTGTTTTTTTGTGTGTGCTAGAAATTCTTTATTTTTAACAAATTCAAATATGTATTTCAAGTATGTTTACAGAAACACACAGCTTGAATTGTTTCTGGTGCTTAGAAGAGTTAGAAGTAAACTCTATATGAACACGGTGGCAGGAGAAGGGGTAAAACCATTACATGCCTTCCTATGTTTGAATGAAGTTTTAAAATCATAGCAAATATTCCTTAGTATGTGTGGTTTGCATACTTCCTGTATTTGGCTGAAAAAATACAGTTTTCTATTCTGTGGACTTGTGGAGACCAAACCAAATATATAAAACAAAATCTACATATAATTGGTCCAGTCCATGTTCATTTAATCAAAGTTTTGTTAGGCTTTCCATTCTAGGTGTATAAAAACCTAAATAAAAAGGATCTCTTTGGAGAGGAAGGTTTTTAAGGGCATTCTACTCTATATAGACTCTACGCTGCACTCATCACTATAGGATCCCACCACCTTCCAGCAAGATGTTAAGTAATGTGCCTAACTTCTGTCACAGGTTGTTTCCTCTCTCAGCCTCCTTCCTGAGAAGTTTGTGCAGGGGAGAAGTGCATGCAATGGTATATCCTGTTTTGTTAAGGCTTTTATCATGGCTTAATATACTCCTGTTTTGTATAGGTTTTCAAGGATTAAATTGGAAATCATGTTTATAAACCTAATTTAGAAGAATCCCTCGAAAATAATGTTAGACAAATTTGGTGCTTTATTGTAAAGTACCAAAGGGTAATACATTTATTTCCATAAAACTATATTTTGAGATGCACATTTCCACACAAATAGTGCTGTTGTCACAGAGGGAGCCAGCAATACTCATAGCTGCTGCTGTGCAGTCGGCCAGGGGGAGGCAGCTGCTGGCATGAAGGGGAGCCTGAGATGGCTGCTGCCCCTACCCTTTGCTGCTGATTGGTTGTAAGGGCTGCCTGTCATGTGGCCCCACCCCCTCCACCAATTGGCAGTGAGGGGTGGGGCCACATGATGGCCTGCCCTCCTGGCCAGTCAGCCTCGAGGGGCAGAGCCTTATGATAGACAGCCCTTGCAATGAATCAGTGGCGAGGGGTGGGGGCAACAGCCATCTTGGGCTCGCTTTAAATTCTGCAGCCCCCTACCCCTCTGGCAGGCTGCACAGCTAGGCCTCAGCAGCGACCATGAGTACTGCTGGCTCCCTCCTCATCCCTCTCGGCCAATTGGGGGAGGGGGGGGGCAGGGGGCTTGCTGTGATAAACTCATGAAAATGGCAGCCAGCCACCCCATGATCTGCCCGCAAAATCGGCCGGCTTCCTCCTGGATTTGGGTAGATCCCTGTGTACAAGTTCAGTGTTCTCTCTCTGTCTCTAAGACAACTGTTCAAAATCTGCCTCTTCCCTCCTTCCTACCTATGAAGTGTGAATTACCTCTGATTAGTCAGACTCTTTCAATCTGGACTTCTGTCCCTGTTGGTCTTAAATGCAGTCCTCTCCTGTTTAACTCTATGGAATAAGGCCTTGTTTTGCAAAAAAATACACTTCCATACATGGTTATCCTTGGCTCTCTTCACCTGTTTGTGCTCTGATCCATCCTCTGCCTTTATGTGGGTTTCAGTAATTGTTCTGTTTTCAGTTCCCTTCCATTGCTATGGTTTGCAGTAGCTGTGATGAATTCCCTTCTGCTCTTCTTGGTTCTAAGCTCTCAGTTTTTCTTAACATTTCAGCCTTCACCTTCTCATTGTTTTGAACTCCATCAAGTCTCTCTGGGCAGCTGTCATTATACATGCCCTCTGTTTGCTTCTGGACTTTGCCTAGCTCTTCCATTATTCCTTTTCCATATCACTTAGTCTGACAAGAAGTTTCTTATGCTTCCCTTTCTTTCCTCCCTCCCCTCGACTCTCCACCACCTTCTTCTGCTCACCTCCACTTGGTAATCTGTTCTTCTCTGCTCTTTTTCCTTGTCTTGCTCCAGGACCTCTCTTCCTCTTATTCCTGGCCTTTGCTATAAGTCACTTCATGGAACCCATTGATCTGCTGCTGGGAGTGGTGGTAGTTGTGTGGTAACGTGTGGTAACTATATTCTTTGTTTTCCTTTTAGTTGGAAGAAGCCAATAGGACACTAACTAGTGATGTGGCTAATCTTGCTAATGAGAAGGAAGAGCTGAATAATAAACTGAAAGAAGCTCAAGAAGGTGAGTGCTTATTAAACAACTTGAATTCAATTTGAAGTAATTTGTACTTTTACAAGTGTTGTTGTTTACTGCTGTTATCAGCCTTTATATATTTGCATTTTTACTTTATTACAGAAATTATGATGCTAAAAGAAGAAGCAGCAGCTACAGCAACTATTAAAGCACAACTTGAGAAACAGCTGTTGAATGAGAGAACACTGAAAACCCAGGTAAATATAAATGGAAGTGGAGGAGATGATAATCCCAATAACTTCATCAGCGCACTTTTCATGAATTATGTAGCGTTTTTACATGGAAAGGCTGCTTTCTGATATTAACTGACTGTATACACTCAGTGGATGCAATCTTTATACTATGCCTTTTTACAGAAATAGGTCAGAAAAATTTGCATCAGTGTAGATACATCAGTATGTTATATACGTCATTAGACATTTCAGCAATGTCATTTACCTCTGTGTAAAACCTAATACACTTGAAGCCACGTATCTTCATTCAAAACATCTAGTTTTGACATAGTTCTTAATTATGAGATAATTTGATTTAAATCTGTTATGAGCAACTCTTAGTTACCTTCGTCTTTGTCTAAATGATTTATATATACACACACTTGTTCATCTTTCTTGAAGGCTGTGGTCATGAATGCTGCTGTCATTAGGAAACTAGACCTTATGAATCAGATTTTGAATTCTTATAATTTCTAGACAACCTAGTGCCCTGTTTAGACATTCCCACTCAAAGATAGTTTTGGCTTCTGACTAAATGGATTATGTGAAGGAAGTATGCAGAAAAAATATTCTATCCAAAGTGAAATATCATCTTTATTTTCTTTTTTTTGGAAGTATACTTAATTACTGCACTGGTTTGCATTGGCATTTTAGTTAGCAATGCACAATGATTTGAGATTTTGAGAAAAGTATTTTAAAAGTGACTGGATATTTACACTCAGTCTGATTCTGGGGGTTTCCTTTGCTCTGTGTTCTGAAGGCTGTGAACAAGTTGGCTGAGATCATGAATCGGAAGAATCCTGTCAAACGTGGAGCTGACACTGATGTGCGGAGGAAAGAAAAGGAAAACAGGAAGCTGCATATGGAGCTGAAATCTGAACGTGAAAATTTAACTCAAATGATGATCAAATATCAAAAGGAGATCAATGAGATGCAGGCGGTAAGAATACCTGTGCAGAAATAATAAAAATAAGAATATTACGGTAGCTATTGAAGAAATTGGATAAGAGGTTATAAATATCCTAGGATAGAATATTTATTTATAATTTTGCATATTTGAAGGATGACTCACCTAAAAATGAAGTAGTTGTGTACTTCAAGATTTGTTGCAAAGTACTTATTTGATTAAGAAAATATTTTTAGTAAATTATGGAGTAGAGTGTTAATACTAAACGGTAAATCTTTTAAAATCATTTTCACAGCAAATAGCAGAAGAGAGCCAGATACGAATTGAACTGCAGATGACACTTGACAGCAAAGATAGTGACATTGAACAACTTCGCTCACAGCTGCAGTCATTACATATTGGTCTAGATAATAGTAGCATAGGTAGTGGCCCTGGGGATGCTGAGGCAGACGATGGATTCCCTGGTATGTATTTTTTAGTAATATTACTATTTTCATCAGTTTCATGTAATTCCTTAGGAGCTGAAGTATTAAACTACCCTGCTGAGGTTTATATGCTTTACTTGGTATTTCTGTATTCCTTTGTACATTTTCAAAATCTTGATAGCACTTTAATATTCAGGTACTAAGTGAAACAGTCTTTACCTTAACCCTGCCCTTTCAATTGTTTTTTAAAAAATGAGGTTTTTTTCCTAAACTTTTAAGAATTAAGAAAATACATTCTGTATCTCATGCAAACTAATAACTATTTCTTCTCTTGTTTATGGTGTCTGTTTTGTAAATACTGTGTTACATGATAAAATGTAAAAAACTAATATTCTCTTTCTAGTTTTTTCTGTGTTAACATCTTTCCTGACCTTTTTTCCCTTCTTTGTACTGTTTAGTCCACATCACTCAGTCCCACACAATGGAGTCAATGTCTTTTACCTACCAACATTCTTCTACCTCTCTCAGTATTGCCACTAAGCCTTCCAGTTCTCAAATGCTTCTCAACTCTGATTCTGACTCAGAGGAGGAACCTCTTTCTTGTGTACCTGCCCCTTCAGAGCCTGCCCCTTCAGAGCTCACCCCTTCAGAAACTGATAGCACAGGTGACATCCCGGAAAAACATTTGATGCACTTACGTTTTGTTGTGTCTTTTGACCTTTCCTTTCCCAAAGCTAACATTATTAATACTCTTTTAAAAAAATGCTGTTGGTAAATATAATCCAAAACATTAATCAAATGTTGCATGAACTAAGAGTTGAACCATGTGTTCCCTAAATCTTTACTTTTGATTGCAACCAAAATAGCTATATTTTAAAAACATCACTTTACAGAAGCCTTTTAAAAGGTGATTTTTAGGATCATAGCTTCAGAGTAGTTTCCATGCAGTATGCCTGTCTAAATACATATGCTTAAGCTTTGGAATGTCCAAGAACTCTGATCTTCGTATTCCTCTTGAACACTTAACTATCTAGATGCTCACCTTCTGAGCACAAATGTAATCTTTCAATGCAATCTCTGGATAATTGTATTTTTCTCTAATGTTAAATTCATATCAGTAGGGCCTAAAATTGGTTTTAATGTTAGGTGTACATAGAGTTGCACCAATACATTGGTCAGATATCGGATCAGTACTGATTATGTAGAAAATTGTCTATACAGGTTTCCCTTGATTTATGTGGTACATGCGTTCCTGGAGAACAGCGCATAAAACAAATTCACATAAAGCGAACCTACTTTACAATGTAACATATAGGGATAGGTTCCCATGGCGGTGAGGGAGGGAGGGAGTGAAGCTGGGACTAGGAGAGGGGTGGGGGGAGGGGTGCTGCTCCTGGGGCTGCACAAGGAAGCAAAGCAGTGGGAACAGAGCAGCATTCACCCCAGCCCCAGCTGCAGCAACCCCAGGAGCAGCTGGTGCCAGCTGCCTGCAGCTACTGGGCTACGCCGTGCTGTGGTGCAGGCAGCTGGTGTCGGCTGCTCACAGAGCCGCTCCAGCATGGGCTGGGGTGAGTGCAGACAAGTGGAGCCATGGGCGGCACAGGGCGCAGCACTCTCCCCAGCCTGTGCTGGAGTGGCCCTGGGAGCAGCTGACATTGGGTGTCTGCACCAGGGCATGGTGCAGCCCAGCTGCTACAGGCAGCTGGCATCCGCCACTCCTGGGGCTGCTGCAGCAGGAGCTGGGGTGAGTGCCATGCCCTGTACCACCCGGGGTTCCACTTGTCTGCACTCACCCCAGCCCATGCTGGAGTGGCCCCGGGCACAGCACAGCCCAGGAGCAGAGATGAGTGCAGACAAGCAGAGCCCAGGCGCAGGGGGACAGGTGGAGCACGGTACAGCCAGCAGCTGCAGGCAGCTGGTGCCGGCCACTCCTGGGCCCCTGCAGCCGGGGCTGGGGTGAGTGGGGCCAGGGGCGTTTCTCCTCCCCCCACAGAGTTACCTGCTTGGGCAGGGGTGGGGCATATATGCTGATCACTTCAGAGTGAATTTACCTTGGATATAACAAATTATGGGTCTAAATATACTCATTGCATAAAAGCGAATTCACATATAAACAACCTGCGTAAATCGAGGGAAACCTGTATCAGATATGGGCCCTATGGGGCCGATAATTTGGCTGATAAATACCCATGCTGCACACAGCTGCAGTGCAGCACAGAGCAGAGCTGGCAGCATGGAGAGCTGCCTCCAGCTGGTAAGTCGGAGGGGGAGGGAAGAGGGGGGTAGGGAGCAGATCAACACCACCCGCCCACCCCGGTGAGGGAGGTCGTGGGGGTCATAGGAATGAGGCATGGCTCATGATGGAGCCGGCTCCTTCTGGTGCTTGCACCCAGATGGGAGGCAGGAGGGCAGCGTGTGTGCCTCTGGATCTGTGCAGCGTGGGCTGCAGCTGTGGGCAGAAGTCAGAGTCAGTGCTGCGCGGGGCTTTTCTTGCCAGGGGTGGGCTTAGAGCAGGCTCTGGTGATGCTCCGGAGCTGCAGCCACCCCAAATTTCACCACAGCTCTGCTCCCATTCCTGTGCCACCGCCCAGCACAGCTGTGGCTTTTCGTGGCGCTTGGGTGGAGGTGAGGTGTTCAGCCAGGGCTGTGCCAGGCACTGCTCCTACGGGCCTGGGAGCGGAGCTGCGGTGAAATGTGGGTTGGCTGCAGCCTTCTCCCAGTACCGCCGGAGCCCACTCCAAGCCCAGTCCCCCGACAAGAAAAGCCCCATGCAGCTTCAGCTCCACCACGCAGCTGCAGCCCGCACCATACAGATCTGGGGGCACATGCCGTCCCCGCCCTCCCGGTGTGCAAGCCGTGGCGGGAGCTGCCCCCACCCCATGAGCTGCGCCTCCGTCCCCTGCCCCGCTCTGGCTGGGCAGTACCTGCCCCTACCCCTTCCCTCACAGTGGGGGCACTGATCTGCTGCCCCCCCCTCCCCCCCACACACACACACATCACTTCCCTCCTCTTCCACAACAGGGGGCTTACCAGCGAATGTCAGCTGTATCGGGTATCGGATCGGTATTGGCCAATATGCCTCTTTAAATATTGGCTATCGGTATCAGCCCCCAAAATCTCTATTGGTGCACCCCTAGGTGTACACATAAATTATAGCTCCTTGGTAGTGTAGAGGGCAGTATCAAGTTTTTAGAATTTTACTTTTCCAGCAGCATGAAGAAAATTCTATATATGTGTCGTGCATTTTTGCAAACTTTAAACTCTGTATGAATACATACATACTGCAGTGAACAAAACTCATGTTTAGGACTAATGTAAAGTTTTAATTTTTTATTGCCATTTTCACATTTTAGCATTTGACTAAAAGCTTCTTAGAATATGGATCTGTTTGGTCAGTTAATTTTCCACAAAAGGTTAAAATTTAGTTAGTATTATTGTCATAATACTGAAAAATAGCATCTTTATTTCTCTACAGCATGCACTTTGTATATACTGATGCCCATTTTACAGGAAACAGTGTAGATTTGGGGCTTTTTTCTAGCTTCTGTTTATAATAGCTGTACTATTCTATTCTAGGGCATTTTATTACTTTTCTTGTTTTCACCAAATTAGTGTGTCTTTAAAAATTACATATAGTTTGTAGACCGATTTTAGTATGTAACATTTCTTGCAGGGCGGACAAGACCATGTTTATGTCTACTGAGCATATAGGCGGTTGCCATGACTGCATTTTCTTAGCAAACATGTTTTCTTCCTTTCCTGATACTCTCCCAGCTCCCTCCCTCTCTTTTTTCACACTCGTGATTGACATGGCTGTTCTGGAAAGCTATGATGTAGTCCTTGGCCTTTTTCTGCTCCTAGTTAAAAATGAATCCCAGAAGTAATCTGATGGGCAGCTTCCCATCAGATTTCTCTCTTCTGTCAAAATGAATTTTTGGAGTTTAGAAAGATGAAGCAAGGGAGATGGAGTAAGTAGGATGGGACTAGTTCTTTGTAATGAAAACATCCTTTGTGACATTATTAACAAGTAGTTTGTGTTCCTTGCATGTCTGGCATTGTGGGATTCAGTCTTTTGATTAACGTTCTGTGTGTTCTGTCTGATGCTGGGCAAGTGAGAACAGTAATGTAATGTGACAAGTAGGTGGGACAGACATGAATTCTTGCCCCATGTTCTTGGAAAGTGTATGTAAATGTCTTGGATTTTTTAACTTAGTTTCTGTGCAGTGGCAGGGATCTAAGATTGTGATCTGTTGATGAGAAAGCAGTTACTCCAGGTAAACAATGCTGCCCAATACTTGCATTACTGCAAAGACAAATTCTTGCCTTAAACTAGATTTTAACAAGAGGCAGGTGAGATTTTAATGCACCAGTACCAAGCACAGAGAAGGTCTGATCCCAATTTGGCTTTTATGTTCTAACTACTGTTGATATTCTGATATTTATAAATCCAATATGAGATCTCATTTATTAAGTTCTCAAAAGCATTATTAATGTGGAATAAATATTCCTATTATGTGAAACTAGCAACAAGAAACTACTGTATTTACCTGAATCCAAAACATCTTCAGATGTAAGGTGGCCCCTCAGTAATTTGATTTTATACATGGAAAATTATACATTTGTTATAAATGTCCATGTATATGATCTAATTATTGGAGGGTTGTCTTAAATTTGTACCCCCAGAGCACTGCCTGTGCCTACCCCTATGGCATCTTTCCCCTCTGTCTCCCCCCCCACTCCTTGCCCATGTCTCCTGTCTGTGGACTCTCCCCCTTCTGCATACTGCCCCCCGCAGGCTCCTGCGGCTTACCTTCTGGACGATAGCTCTGGCTCCAGGCCAGTCAGCAGTGGCTCCAGCCCCAACCTGGCCTGACTCAGCCAGGTGGAAGCAATGGCTGCAGCTCCAGCCAGGCTGGGGCCAGGGCTGGCTCCACCATGCTCCCCCCAAGCTGCATAATCTTCCCCCGTACTCCCTCCCCACCGCACTGTTTCCCTTGAATTCTCGCCCTGTGCCCCCCCATTCCTCCTGCAAACCTTCTCTTCCACCACCACACAAGCCACCCCAGGCTGGGGCAGACAGCAGGTCAGCTCTGGCCGGAGCTGAGCCACCACCTATCCTGGCTTAGGACTCAAATTTAAGACAAGGTTTCCAGCCATAGCTGAGGGGGGGAGGGAGGAACCGTACCTTGAATTCAAGCAAATATGGTATTTCTTATGAAATAATTCAGTGAGACAGTATACTGTATGCATGAAAAGGCCAGAGAATTAGCCAGAGGTGGTTTTTAACAGATTAGAAAGCTATGGTGATATATGTTGGTTCTAGGGAAAAGGTAGTAGAGCAAGGGATTCAGATTATACTGGCAGAACTTGACATTTTGCTTTTCCCTTTACAGAGAACAGTTAGTTTTATTTGTAAATCCTCTACTCCCATATCTGCTGGGATTTTGATTGTAGCCGTGTTGATCTAAGGACATAGGCAAGGTTCTTTGAGTAGATGTGATATTTTTATTAGACCAACTGAGTAGTTGGAAATAAGTTCTTAGGAAGCTTTCGGGCACAGTCACCCTACTTCAGGCATAGGGAGTGACCAGTAGAGACTCCCTATATCACATCTACTCAAAGAACCTTGCCTGCCTACTCCCATAGCAAAATGTAAGTAATATGCAAGTTACGTAATAAGTGTCTGTATATAGACACATATGTACGATAGCCATTAAATATAATCCTTTATGTGCAGCCTTTTACATTTCATGTACTTTTATGTATGTTCATATTCTGAAACTTTTCCCTAGAACTGGCTGTTGTATATTCTATATTAATGCTTTTATATAAGCAGTTTTCATTGCTGGAGGTTGATGACTATAAGTGTTTTAATCTCTAAACGTCTTTGTTTTATTTTTACTAAAAAGGAATGTGAATGTACGTGTGTGTGCGTGTAATAGTATAATTTTATTATTAGATATTTGGTCCTTTACTTAATTTGAGTTGCGTTATGTGCTGTTAGTTGCTACATGTAAGATGTGGTTTCCTAAAAACTTGCTGTTTTTTAGGAAGACTTCTTTCCCCATCCCCTCAGCTGGCCATGGCATTTGTGTGTCTGCTTTATGACTTCAAATTAAAGACTGTTTCAAATACATTCTTTTTGAGCCTCCATGCATGTTCAGATACTGATTTGCTTTAATATTTGTTTACAGAGTCAAGATTAGAGGGCTGGTTATCACTCCCAGTCCGGAACAACACTAAGAAATTTGGATGGGTTAAAAAGGTGAGAAAGCTGACTTCAGTACTAGGGCTATTGGGTTTTTATATTATACATCTATGTCAAAGTGTGTAATTTTGTTTCTTAAATAAGAGTTCTTTAATCAGAATTCAAAAAAAATTGCCAGATCAAAATCTGTTAGGTTGCTGTTCAGCTGCAAAGGGGAGGGGGCAGTGCATGCAGCTGTGGCTATTTAGGAATCTAGCAGTAAGCAATCTCAACAGGATCCCAAGGCTATAAATTTGATTTAATCTAGGTGCAAAAGCACTTGGTAAGTGGAAATTAGTGTGCAGGATGCAAGTAAAAGGAATCATCCAACTGTTGATCTTGGTAAGGCATTATGATACCCAGGAGTGAGACATGGATGTCTCTTTGTATGGCTGGTGCTTAAGTCCATGAGAGAGATGGTACTCTACAGAAAAGATAGAGCATAGATACTGGTGATACCAAGTTTTTTTTTCATTACCTCACCTACCTGCCTTTTCTGAATATTTTCTAAGTACGAGATTTTCTTTTTCATCTACTAATTCATTGGCTCCTTTCTTGAGACTCATAACACAAGTGCTAATTATGGTGGGGACATCGGTATCCTATGAACTAGGCATCTGAAACAGGCATCATTAGATACTTGTCACTAGGTCTGTGTAAATAGGGAAGTATTCGATTTGGATTTGGATGCAGCCGATTTGGAGGACAGATTTGGATCACCATCCTGAATCTATTCAGCCAAAATGGTTTCGAAAGATTTGGTGGTGATTCAGATTGGCTGGGGAGAGGCAGACACAGCCGGGCAGCTGCAGGTTCTCCCGTGGCTCCTCCGGCTGTGCGTGCCTCTCCCTGGACAGGGGGTGCTGCAGGAGAAGCCCCCATGGCTGTCCTGCCCGGCCCCTTTCCCCGCCTGGCCAGTCTAGTCTCGGCACAAAACAAACAAACAAAAAAAGCCTCACACTCACCAGCTGCAGGAGTGGCGATTGGGGCCTCTCGGCACTCATGGCAGAGCCCCCCCCCACGCAGCACAGGACCGTGGGGATTGCCCCATCCCTGCTTGGCACCCACACAGCAGCTGTCACATCACACGGGTGCAGCACGGCTTGGCTGGAAACTGGGGCCACTGGGGCTGAGCGGTGTTGGGCTCTGGCTGACACGTGAAGCCGCCCCAGGTCACAGACAACGTGCAGCACCCTGCTGAGCCACGCTGCACCTGCACCATGGGGAAGCTGCCGTGCAGGTGCCAACAGGCGGGATGATCTCCACTGCCCCGCATTGCATGTGGGGGGGCTCTGCCCTCAGAGGCCCTGATCACTGCTGCCAGAGCCAGTGAGTTACAGGGCTTTTTAATTTTAAGTGCTGGGAGGCTGACCCAAGCAGGGGAATGGGGCCGGGCAGGGCAGCCATGTGGGCTTCTCTTGTGTTTCCTCTGGCTGTGCCTACCTGTGCCCTGGCAGGGGGTGCCATGGGGGCTATGCCTTGTTGCTGCTTGCCCAGGTTGCATGGGGGGAGGGGGGGAGATGCAATGCAGGTACAGCTTTCTCCAGGCAGCAGCAGGGCATAGCCCCCACTCCCAGCATTACCGTGCCCGCAGCAGCACTGGGAGCACAGGCTCTGCCCTGTCACTGCTTGCTGGCAGGCATAAGATGTGGGCACAGCAGTGCTGGGAGCCAGAGCTATGCCCTGCTGCCGCTTGCCTCCTTCCGCTTGGAGTGAGCCGTGCCCGCATCCCACCCCAGCTGGGAAAGTGGCAGGAAAGCAGAGCCCCAGCTCCCAGGTCTGCTGCGCCCGCAACCAGCGTGCCCCACCACCCTACCTGGGCAGCTTGTCCCAGCCCCAATCCGCCCCCCAACCCCAACAGACTTACCAGCTGGAGACAGCTGTGTCAGTTGCCTTTTTAGTTTATAGCCAAATCTCTGCAGTGGCCGAATCTTTTCTGAATCTTTTCCAAATCGATTCAGATCCTTCGAATCGATTCAGAGCTTTTAATTGGTCTCCCGATTTGATTTGGATTCAGAGATTTGGTCCCTGAATTGGGCTGAATCTCCTCCAAATCGAATCAGCTACCAAAGCTTTGCATAGCTGTACTTGTCACTACTAATATGAGTCAACTATAAAAGAATGTCAGGCCTTTGTATCCTGTTAGCATTGCCCCTGGGTTCAATTGTTTACCTCTTTTTTAATTATTATTTAAAATTACAGATTTCATTCATTACCAAATTAACACAATTTTATGTTAACTGTGATATAAATGACAACTTTTTTTAGCAAAATTGGACTCAAACCACCATTCTGTTGTTTTTCATTTAACTATTGAAGAGAAACATGAAAAAATACTGTTATGGAACTATTTGACTGTTGTACAAGGAAAGTAAAATATTTAAAAGATTTAAGGAGATTTTAAAGACTTATAATCTTTTTTTTTAACAGTATGTCATTGTAAGCAGTAAGAAGATTCTATTCTATGATAGTGAACAAGATAAAGAACAATCTAACCCTTACATGGTGTTAGATATAGAGTAAGTATTTTGCCATGAGATTGTTCATTGTATTGTTTTTGTAAACTTTCAAATGAACGTTAGCAGAGAATCTTGCACAGAAAACAGCATAGAAAATATTTTTCATGATAGCTGTTCTTTTGTATTTAAACTACAGTTTGAGGTCAGTCAATATGTGATGACTGCTCCCATAGACAACACACCTACTCCCATATACAGCAACTTCTACAGCTAAAAGCATGAGGTGCTACAGTTTGAGCAAAAGAACTGGGGGGTTGTAGAGAACAGCTGCAACTTAGATAATGTCTCGAAAGGCAGGGTAAAGATGCAGCACCTTATAGACTGACTGAATCAGAGGTGGTATAAGTTTTCATGAGTTAGAGCTCACTTCCTCAGATGCTAAGAAAGGACATGTGCAGTCCAGGATACTAAATTAAGTGATTTGAATTCAAAAGACAGGAGAGGGATAAGTGCTGAGAGAGGCAAGCAAATAATAAAAATCCCCTCATTCTTTCATGTAGGGCTTGCCCCTTCTGTCCAATATGGACAGCAGTGGGGTACTGTAAGCAGGTTATGGCATATATGACATTGGTAGAGGTGCAGATGAATGAATCTCAGCTGTTCTAATCTATTTTAATTGGTCCATTGATGACAGTGTGTGCATTGATGAGGAGGCACAGCTTGCATCTGGGTCTGTTGCAAAGCCTGGTACCTCTGTGAGAATAGGAGTTAGGTGCCTGAAAGAGACTATTTGAGGTCAGAGGTCATTATGTGTCCAAGTGTTCAAGCTGAGAGCTGCAGGTGAAAGCTAGAGGAATTCTGTTGTCTTTGTCTTGTGGTTGGTATTGTAGCAGGTCAGACTGGGGACTGAGTTTGTCTTTGTTGATTTGAGTGGCTGTAGTTTTGGGCTTTTAGGAAATCCTGCTCCAGATTGTGCGGGCCAGGAGCGGTCCGAGGCTTTCGGGGGTGCACGGCGGGCTGTGGCCAGCAGCCCTGGCACGTGGGTTGGGGAATTCTGCATGGCGGACTAGAATTAGGCACCGACGCGTAGCGGTTGATTAAAGATTATTTTACTTACACCGTAGATGGTCGCGGTGCAGGCAGGAAAAACTTCGCTTAAGTTGCAGTTACAAACGAAAAGAAAACTTGCACGAACAAGACCTGTAGAAAACTCGAGCCTCTTGAAATAACCCGGAAAGAGCTCTGGATACACACACGCAAAGTTTGCTAGGCTCTGTGGACCGAGCGGGCAGGGAAGGGTACATCGAGGGATCAGGCAGCGACGGGGAGAGGCTAGAGGTTGATCAGGCCCCTGTATCCTCCTTAAGGCACACGCTAGGTTTGTTAAGCTCCACAGCGCATAGAGTTCTTCACGAGATGGATGTGAAGTTCTCTTCCTTCACGAGATGGTTGTGGAGTCCTCCAACGTGGGCGGAAACCGCTCAAGCCTCTTATACGGCTAGCAAGCCAATTGCTAGCCACCACGTGGGAATAATTTAGAAACAGCCAATAGTGGGAAACAAATTTGCATGCGAGTGGCGGGAACTCCTTTGCACCGGGATTTTCTCTATGCAACTGAGAATTGCACCGTGCAAAGAAAGCTCCTCGTGGCGGGAAATAATTCTGCAGTGCCGAAGCGCACACAAAATCATACCCTTGGGTCATGACACAGATCCTTACACTTGAGTCAGTGCAGAGCAGCTACAGTTTAATGTAGTTTGACTGTAGATGATAGATAAACTGGTGTGCTTAGAATGAAAGCTAATAGTGTGAAGGTGGCTGTGGCAGTTGATGGGTTTTCAGTACAACGTGGTGATGATATGGCCATTGCAAACCTTCACTGTGGTGTCCAGGTAATGAATGTGCTTGCAGAATATTCCAGAGTCAGTTTGACGGAGGGGTGGAAGTTGTTTAAGTCCTTGTGGAATTTCTCAAGAGATTCATTCCCATGTGTCCATATGATGAAATTGTTATCTTGTACTGTAGGTATACCTGGGGGATGAGGCGGGCAGTATTGGAGGAAGTGGACATCAAGGTCTGACACGTGTATATATATTGGCATATTAGAGAGTCATACAGGTGATCATGGTGGTGTCATTTGCTTATAAGTATACGGAGTCCACAAATCTGAAGTGGCTCTGTGTGAGGATAAAGCCGGAGAGAATGAATGAAACGGAAGCAGTGTCGTCATTGGGAATAATGTTCTTTATAGTTTATAATCTGTCTTCATGAAGGATACTGTTGTTGTATAAAGATGTGACATCCATGGTCAGTAATGTAGTGTTCTCTGGAATCTTGTCAGTGGACCCCAAATCTGGGATCTTTCAAATAGCTGGCAGTTCCAGTGGCATATGGAAATAGGATAAAGTGATTGTTGCCAGAAACCCCCTCCATGATGGTGCATGTAATAGTGGGGCTTCCTTAGTTGTCAGGTTTGTGGAGCTTTGGTAATAAGTAAAAGTTGCCTGCTCTATGTTCCTGGGAGGTGGAAGCAGTAATCCTTTCCAATGTTTTCAGAGGCAGCAGCATCATTAAGAGGTTGTTTCATTCCTTCTGGTATTGTGCTGTGTGGACCTCAGTTAAGAGTTTATTAAAATTTGTGTTGGAAAGTTGTCTCTTGAGGTCCTGTATGTATGCTGTTTTCTCTATGACAATAGTGGCTCCTTATCAGCTCTCCTTATCAGCCCATTGTATGAAAATACCAGGGTTGTTCTTAAGGCTGCATATAGCTCTCCATTCTGCAGGACTAAGGTTGTAATGTTAGTGTTGTTTCTCTGGCAATGTTAGGGTGGCTACAGAGGCAGAAACAGCTTATATACACGTTTAGAGTAGGGCTGTGACCCTCAGGTGCGGAGTCCAGGAGCTGTCCTTTTTGGAATGCATAGGTGGGTTGATTGCTATGTGGCTTCCTGCCACCAAGACATTTCCTTTGTCTTAGGCAGCAGAAAAAGGCTTTGAGGTTTCCATATAGCCATCATGGGACAGAAAGTAAGACCATGGGGTAGTACCTCAGCTGGGCTGAGAGTGTGGTTGGATAGGTTGATGACATTACAGTTGATTTGTAGGGTTGTTGTTGGAGCATGTAAGTTTGCAGAGTTCTGTTTCCTTCATTGTCTTTAAGGAGCAAAGGTGTTTGTGATAGATTTGTGCCAGGATGCAGAAATCTCTTCTTGGTAAATGGCTGTTATGTCTGAGCATACTGTATGTTGTTTGTTAGTTTTGCAAGTCTTCTTGTTGAGCTGCTCCTGTTTGCTGTAATGCTGATAATGAGGTGGTTCCTCAGTTTCTCGGAGAGAGTGAAGCACAACCTGTCAGGAAAGGCTGTGTGGCAGGTAGAACACAGTGGATTAGTCACTTGGAGTCCCTTGGGTATGATCTACATCTGCTTGCATCTGGTCAGAAAGAAGATATCTGAGCATTCTTGAGCAAGTTTCTTGTGTAGATGGATTGCAGTCCATTTTATTTGGGTGAGCATGATGCTATGCCTGAGAAGAGAGAATTAGCTATATTCGAAGTCAGGCAGGGTAGAGATGCACCTTATAGACTAACTAAATTCAAGATGCCTAAGCTTTCAGAACTGACTTCATCAGATGCCATGAAAGGACCTGCACAGAGTTGGTTATCAAATAAAGAGGGTGGTTTGAACACAAAAGACACGGATGGGGAGGAATGGGGAGATTTGTCATATAATTGAATTGGTACGGAGGGAGGACCTGTAACACACCAGTGGGATTCAAGTGCAATGTAGGTCCTTGCTTAACAAATACCTAATTTGGCTAATGAGAAGTCTAGCTTTTATGTATATGAAGATTTTTCTGGTAAACTTTTGAGATAAAGCAGTTGCAGTTGTTAAAACTGTTGCACTTTTAGAAACTTAATTTGGCTGCTTTACCTCTTTGGTTAAATGTATTTCAAATTAGTATACAGGGCAAGGAGGATAGGAATTCAATAAAGTTGACTAGGGATTTTGATTATTGTTGCTAAATTTACAGATTGAATCCTGTTGGCTAAGTTTCAGTATAAATTGACAGTTAATGTGTATGCTAAATCAGTACACTTTGTTAACAAGATAACACTCTTGGATGTCATTTTTTGTCTTTACTAAAATAATTTCCTTCTTCAGCAAATTGTTCCATGTTCGGCCAGTCACACAGACCGATGTGTACAGAGCAGATTCTAAGGAGATTCCCAGGATATTCCAGGTATGGACTTATATGTCAGTGTTTGCAGAGTAACCAAAGGGTAAGATTTCTTAATCAAATAGCACAAGATGCTTCAAAAACGCTTTAACATATTTTTATTAAATAAGACTCTATTACCAAATGAGAAAAAGTAGATTGCAGAAATAGACATCAAAGTATTCTGGTATACTATTTGTATCATCTTTATTCCTCAACCTTTTTGATTAAATAGTTGGTCTGAATGAGTCTGCCTTGTTTAAAAATGTTGTGGTTCTTTTGCTTTGACTCTAGATTTTGTATGCTAATGAAGGGGAAAGCAAAAAGGAACAAGAATTTCCTGTGGAGCCCATGGGGGAGAAATCAAATTACATTTGCCACAAAGGACACGAGTTCATACCTACTCTGTATCATTTTCCAACCAACTGTGAGGCTTGTATGAAGCCACTGTGGCACATGTTTAAACCTCCTCCTGCCCTAGAGTGCCGTCGTTGCCATATCAAATGTCACAAAGATCACATGGATAAAAAGGAAGATATTATAGCACCTTGCAAAGGTAAATAGTGAATAATAAAATGAATGGTTACCTGTTAACAACATGAAGCAAAAAAATCTAAAATTTATAACAATATTTAAAGTAAAGATAGTAACAGCCTAAAGTAGTAGGTGGTTTGGGTGCATTTTTCACAGCTCTTTGCCATTATGCATAAACCAAACGTTGTTGCTAAGAGCGCCCCTGGGAAGGATCAGCTCATTAGTGCTGTGGCATACATCCAGCGTTAGGAACATATATACCACATATTTTTAGTGCTGTGAGCATAATGGGGAAGGGCTTGTGGTTACCCAAAGGGTTGCTGTGCAGTGGGTTGGGTTGCATAGCAGTGTGGGATAGATGTGTGAATGCCTATGGGAAGAAATTTGCTGTTTCTGGGATGTCTTTCATAATCCTCTGTACTCAAGTATCACAGACTCAGGGGCAAGTGAAAAGACTGTAACAGCACATGTTTGTTCCACACTGACTTTTTCCTTAGTAGCATGAGAAACATGCAGCATCTTAGAAAGACTTCCAAGCTGGGAAGATAGGAAGCACTGTGTTTAGCTGACTGTTTAGTCGGGAACAGGTATGGTCTGTAGGCATACGGAAACACTCCTTGGTTGTTGCAAGCATGTTGAAGATGCATTATCATAAGTTGTCATGCCATGAGGCATGCTGAAAGTACACTGTCATAAACTCTGCTCAGGGCATCACTGTGATCAAGGTGGTTCAGCTGACTACTATATCCCAGTTTCTTGTTCTACCACTTGATAGCAATTATTTGCTGCTTGTGGGAATGCAAGGCTCTGGCCATTAGTTTTTAACATTAGTCCCCATAAAAATGTTTAATATGTAGATTTTGTTTTAAAATTCTCATTACAGTTTACTATGATATTTCAACGGCAAAGAATCTACTACTGTTAGCCAATTCTACGGAGGAACAGCAGAAATGGGTCAGCCGATTGGTGAAAAAGATTCCAAAAAAGCCTCCAGCCCCGGACTCTTTTGCTCGATCTTCTCCTAGAACTTCCATGAAGGTACAGCCAAACCAGTCTGTCAGACGGCCAAGCCGACAGCTTCCTCCAAACAAACCAAGGTGATGCAACAAGTGCTATTAAATATAATGATTTTAAACACAGTCAATTTGGTATTTTGGATTGTATAATTCAGAATATGGTCAGTTCATAGATATGTTTTGCTGCATTTTTTATCTCTACTATGATCATTAAAATGTGAACTTCCACCATCACATTAAGTAAGCTATGTGAAGAAATGGATTTCATTTCCCATATTTAATCTGTTTGCTAAACCTAGTAGGCAGGTAGCACCATCTATACTTAAGGCTGTTTAATGCTTCCTGTTGTAACACCAGGGAATGATTGCTGGTGGTATGGGGGAAGACTGGAATTGATTGGAGAATGGGGGGGTGGGGATGGAGAGACCTGAGAATCTCATAAGCATCCTGTGAATTGAGGGTGACTAGAATTAGACGAGCTAAGAGACTTGAATGAGGAATCTGTAACAGGGAATTCTTACCCTGTTACAGGGAAATGAAATGGGCCCTTTTAAGGGAAGAGTTTTTGTGAACCACACAATGGCAGCCAGCAAGGTTGGGGTTAATAAACAGCCCTGTGGTCAGGCCAGATAATAGGTCACCTTACCAGAAGGGGGCAGAGCTTGGAGGGCATATAAACTCAGAGTCTGAGCCAAGAGGGCAGTCTGCCCTGGGAGGCTGAAGGGTGAAGAGCTTTCCAGCCAAAGGGCTGTGCTGCTATGGGGACCTACAGACAAGGAGGAGAAGGCTCACTGGGAGCCAGGACACAGGATAAGTAGAGTTCGGTATAGCTGGTGAGTGCAGAGTCTTGTTACAGCCAGAAAGATTAATTTTTGGTTCGTGGTTTAAACTAGTGGACTGGGTGGGATGAAAAAGGCAAGATGTGGAGGTCCCAAGGGGCACGTGGTTGCTTTTGAGCCCTGCCAGGAGTTGGGCTCAAAGTGCTGCCAGGACCAGAAGTCCTGGGGTGCCAGGGAGGCACAAGGCTTGAGCCTACCAGGATAGGGTGCAAGCTATTGTATTGCTGGAGGACAAGAAAAGGGCCAGGGGCCCAGCAGCTCAAGAGAGGTGGAGAAAAGGGTGAGGGACCTAGTGCCCAAGGAGCATGATCAGGTCTGGGACACAGAAGCCAGGTTCAACGTAGTGGACCTAGACTGGGTGGCATCCAGATAAATAAGAGGGACCAAACCTGGAAAGCAAACACCCCAACAAGGGTGTGTTGGCCTTGAAGTGGCCTAATGAGGTTATAATGGGTAACATTTGTGAGGTATGGGTATAGCTAAAGGGATGGATGGAGGCCACAAATTTAGCCTTTGAGGTAACAGAAACCATAAGGTCTGGATGGGCCCAAAAGGCTCACTTAGATCTCAAAAAGTGAGATTGGGAACTGTGATATCCAAGAGGGGTGGACTGTTTGAAAGAAGGGCCAGGGCATAACCTGGGGCATGGGGGCAGCTCCTTTTTCATACATTAGTTGATGACATTGAGGCGTGGCAGGAGAGAGAAAAGGGAGGGTATCCAGAAAAGCCCAAGTAGGTCTGGAGCCACATGGACACCAAGGGGTGACACAGCAACCCCTGAAGGCAGGATCCTATTACAAGTCTAAGAAGGGACACATGAGACTAGGAGCCAGAGCATGCTGGAGATCAATAGAGAGTGCTACCTTACCTTCCAGAGCCTGGGATAGAAGAAGAAGTCTGTGCTGTAGAGCTAAATGTTCCCGGCCTGCTGCCAATAATGTTACTAAGATTCTGCAAAAGAGAATTTCCATATTTGCAGCCTGCCTTCAAAAAAAGAGAGAGAGCGCGAAATTCTCCACAAATTCAGTTGAAAAGAATATTATGATTGTAAAAGTAGCGCTTCTTCAAATGAGATATGAGGATGAAATAATTGGTCTTACAGACAACAGCTTCACAAACTACACAGCCTTGATTCCCAGAGCATTGTCTGGCCTCCGAGAGCAGTTCATTGGGAAAAAATAATACTGAATATGAATGTATCCACAAAGAAAAGGACTGAATGTTGTATAGGCAACCTTACTGATTTGCATTTTGTGACTTCGAGTAATAGACTTTCCAACTGTAATCATATTTTTAATATAACTTTTTGTATGTACTATATATGTGTGTGTGTTTGTGTGGTTTAGAGTCCTTTTGAATATATAAAGTACCCTGTTAGTGCTATCTATCCCTGCTAAAGAACAACTGTAAATAATAGATTGTCCTGCCTTATCTTCTGTCTGTCTACATGCAAGTAAAATTTGCGTCAGGTCATTTCCTCATCTTAGACGCCCCCCTCAGGTCTGTCCTACTTAACTTCACATAAGAGATGGAAGATAATTTTTAGCTTAATTAAGGAATGTTTCCATTGCACTATATTTTAATGCAATAGAGACATTAGCTAACTTCAGCTAGCTTACTTGGGTATTAGTAGCAAGTCAACTGTAACACCAAGGACTTTAGGGCAACCTTCAAAATCTACCCCAAAACAGGGTAAATACTCCATGTTTGCCTGCTAGTAGATGCTGCACTGAGGCAAGCCTTGCTCAGATGTATGTATGTCTTATCTATCGATAAAACAGAGAAAGGTAGTTTGGCCATGTTCATCTGAAGTCAGGCAGAAGGCAGGGTAGAAATGCACCTTATATAACATATCATGAGCAAGAACTGACAGCATCTGATAAAGTAGCTGTTGCACATGAAGGCTTATGCATCTCTGATTTAGTTTGTCTATACAAGGTGCACTTCTACCCTGCCTTCTGCCTAGCTGTAAGATTACCTGTTGTGCAGGGATACATAGCTGCAAGAATCAGTCTTAAGATATGTGACAATATATATTTACACTGTAGCCAATTTTAGATATGTATTTTGGTGTGAAATGAGACAAAATAGTAGCAATTATTTCTTTTTCAGTACTGAAGTACTGAAATGATAGATTTTAATGAGTATTGCAAATCCACTCAGAAGGATATCTCCATATTACAGAGCAGTTTTAAGTTATGTCAAATTTCGGTACCAAAGAAATAAGTTAATTTGTAACACACTTTAAATGCTATTTTTCACTATCAGTTGAATTGTAACAAGATGTTTTTGCAGTACCAATGAATGTTTATTTCTCTCCCTGCCCCCCCCCCAAAAAACCCTCATTTTCACAAACTGTCCTCTCTCTTTGATTGATTCCAGTTGCATAGAAATTGTTCCAACTAGCTGTATACTCCTTCAGTTCAGGTTTTATTACTGATGCAAATTATATTCTGATAAAAGGCCGTATCTTGGAGGTAATACCTAATGCCTCTGTTAATAGCACATTTAGGTCAAATAGAACATTGAAGGTTGAAAGTAGAACACTAAGGACTCAAGTCAGGAAACATAAGTTTTTAGCTGAATGTATACTGTTAATCTTCCCCCTGTGTATATACAATATGCTGATCCTTAACTTTGCCATCACATTACCATATTTACTTGAATGCAAGACACGATTTTTTCCTCCTATTGGCATGGTAAAAAAAGCTCCTCGTCTTATAATCACATACAAGGAAATATTACTAAATATGTGGTCTGTTGTTAAGCTGCTGCCAAAAGCAGCATTTGCTCAGCAATGGAAACCAACTGTGAAGTTGTTTAAATGCAGCCAACACTAAGCATGATTATAAAACACATGGCCAACATTGGGTGAACATGCTGATGGGAACCTACCACAAGACTAGGTTAGTGTAGTTCTGAATAAGGCATATGGTAGTGCCCGTTACGCGTAGTCCCCCTCACCACTAACTCTTTCAAGTCATGGTGAGCCACGACATTGCTTACAGTTCACCTAGAATCCTTTTGTTGGCCCTTCTCTCAGTCTGGTGCATATGATTAATGTGGCCCCACCCTCCATGAAGTAAAGGCAGACCAAGTTGCCCTGCGCCTTATCTACATATAATTTAAAGGATCCCTGATCTCATGACAAGAAAACCTGGTTCCACTCGTGAGTGGGGGGCTAATTAGCACATGGATACTTTGTGAGGGGTATCCGGAGTACACACACATACATATTGAGCAGTGCTGAACTGTAGGGTTGCGATGGCTTGAAATGCTGTTGACTCTGCTGGAGCCCAGCCCAATGAACTATGTGGTAAAAAATTGGGAAGAAGCAGAGAGCGAAGGGCTATCTATCCCCCCAGATTCATTTTCCCTGATGTAGCAGTAGGAAGGGAACAAATTCAAGGCAAACTTCCAATAATTAGACTGTCTGGAAAGCGATAAATTTATACATTTTCCATATATAGAACCTAATTATTGGGGGCGGGTCATTTTATAATCAGGGTCACCCTTTATTCAACTAAATATAGTATTTCTCAAATACAGTGCTGCTTGAGAGCCCTCGACAAATCTATCATTTTTAGCACTGTATATAGTTCTGTGTAGCAGAGTTAAGCCTGTCCCCTGGGGCACTCCACTTGATAGTGGCTGCTAATAGACATTGAGCCATTGATTTACTGCACTTTGAGCTCTGCAATCCAGCCAGTTTTCTATCCACCATACTTCCTTAGCTCATCCAACCTGTACTTCCTTAGCTTGCTTACAAGAATGCTGTGGGAGACTGCTAAAGTATTATCACATCCACTGCTCTCCCCGCATCTGCAGAGCCAGTCATCTCATCATAGAAGGCAGTCAGGTTGGCCAGGCGTGACTTGCCATGAGTGAATCCATGCTTGGTGAAACAATAATGCCATCATTGTTCCCAGTTTCTGTGTAGTTTCCCACTTTGTCACAGACTATATCATGGACAGTGGTTTTGCCATTAGTTTCTGAAACAGCCTTGTACAACATGAGTAGTCATCATGATAAATGTCTAGATACAGCCTATGGATTTCTTACACAGACATTGAGGGAGAGATGGCAAATGTATTGCCTTGAGGCAGCTGATTTCTGAAGAATTATCCTAATTTTAAAAAGAGAGAAAACAGAGAGAACTGTTACTGCTGATGCTCTAGTTTTTAAAGTTAATGTTAGCAGAATGTTCATCCATCATTTAGCACCTGAATAGATCTGGTAAATTATCTTTGAAATCAAACTTCCCTTCTAAATCCTTAAAGCTAAGGTTGCTTCTAGAGAAACTGTGCCAAAAAGGACCTTTTAGTAACTTCCTGACAGTCATGTCTAGGAGTGTCTATTTACCAAATTTAGTTAACTGCTAATGGCTAGCTACCTAAGTAAACACTGATATTTTTATTTGAGAATAAATATTGATTGAGAGGAATCTTAAAATAATATTTAATGGGGTAATAAGTTGAGGTCTTTAAGCTTTTATGTACATTCCAAGAGCTTGATTAGATAGATAGATATATTTAGAGGGATTTTATTTTTAATAATGCTTTAAAATTCATGCGTTTAAAATTAACATTTTAATGGATAGACAAAGAAGAAAAGGCAAAAGAAGAAAAAAAAAAGATAAATGTTTTCCTGAACCAATCAGGAAACAACGTTTTGCCTATATAATTGGAGTGAAGCCTAGAGCAGGTAATACTATTATTGGAGCGCACAAACTAAGTAAGGTGTGCTCATTTTGCATATCATTTGTAATCTAATGAACAACTATCATTCCATAACTTACTATTGTTGAACTTTGAAGCGGTATAGACTGTGACTTCACACAATAGTTTTCAGACATTAGATTTTAGATTCCTCCCCTTTTGTATAACAATCTACTTCCATCTTCATTGTGATATTTTTACATGTTTTTGTATAATACAGGACATGTAGAAATTTTTCTCTTACATTTTTGTTACTAATTTTTTTAGTTCTGGTCCTCCACTTCGAATCGTTCTTCACTGATTTTTTTTCTATACTGTATATTTTGCGATAGCAACAGTAAGTAATAGGGACCTGGGTCTCATCCAGCTATGCATGTGGTTACTACTAACCATGTAAACTAACTAAAAATCTGTAAATGACAATATACAAAAGTGAATTGGGTAACTATTTTTGAAAAGCTGGAAATAATTCATCTAAAATATTTTTTGACTGACAGTAGGCACATATTAATTTGTCATTTTTGGATTTTCTATATGCTTGTGTATTGCCATTATAAACGTTTTTCATACATAACCCACGTATAATGTTTGCTCTAATATGGCTGTATTTTTTTTAAAACCTGAATCTAGTATTTTTGCCAGCTAAAGTAACTACATAATTGCTCAGATTAACTGCCTTCAAGAGAGATGCACCAGGAATGAATTTGGCTAGGATGTTGTAATTAAATATATTCTGAGAAATATGTCAGAATGACAACAAAAATCATATAGTATTCTTTATTTTCCTGTGCTTTTAAACATTTTATTCATGCCTAAATAATTGTGCAGAACAGTATTGTAGTATCATAGGTATTAAAGATGAAAAAGCCTGATCCCATCCATCATCTTATTAGTGTAAGCTTGTCAAATTAGTTTGATTAAGTTTTTAAATATTTATCAAAGGCAAAGCGTGGATTTCTGGTGAATAATTGTGAGTACTGTGATGAATTAATGCATCTCATGGCTGTTTTATGTAGAGGTTCACAATCAGGAATTTGTATTTTTCCACTGTATATTTGGATAAGAAAAAGAGTTCAGTTGTTGTCCAGTAAAGCCATTAAGTATTTTGCTCTATAACAATTGAATGTCCTGATATTTCCCTAAGTTTTTCATTGCTGCTGTTGCTTTTAATAATTTAAAAGTAAGCAGACCAGCTTCCACACACAGCCCATCAAGTTTCTGACTACCAGTTTAATTGGGGCATTGAATTGTGACAAGGAAGAAGTGGTGAACCTTAGCCTCACCAGATGAGTGGCAACTTTATTTTCTTCAGATTATAATAATAACTTGCTGTAGAATAGCTCATAGAATAAATGATTATCACAAGTTAAGTGACAGCTTTTCTATGGTTGAGAATCACTGATGTTTGCAAAGTATTTTTTTCATGATGACAGCATTGCACTTTGGAATATTTTTATAAAGTGTGGCCCATATTAAATATCAAACCTCCTGTTGCAGATTGCTTGATTTGGCATTTAAAGACTGGGATTGGTCATTTGATGATGTTGATGATATTGATGATGATGATGACAATATTTTTGATTTCTGAAGAAGTAAAAGGGGTAAATTGAAATAGTGAGGAGTGAATTGTTTGCTTTTTTTAAAAAAGCATGCTGTTTGGATTCTGATTCCTAAAGCTGAGAAAACAGGAGATCTCATTTTAATATTTTCATACATTAAAAAATGAGATTCTGGTCAGTTTGAAAAATATGTATTTTCAAAGGAGCCACTTTTAAGCCTAAATGAGTCTTTGCCATTAATTATAACTCTTTCTTCAAAATTCATGTCTGCCAGCCCTACTTGTATGGGAGAAAACTGAAGCAGTGGTAGCACTGTTAATCTTTACAAATAAAAATTGACAAGCTCATGAGATCACTTTTACTCCTCAAAATTGTTTTATTTGTAGTGTTGAAGATGTATCAGTTTTCAGTAAAAATACCCTTTTAAAATGAAATGATTTGTTTATGGCTAGCAGACATGAAATCCGCAAATCTCTATATTTTGTTTTTCCTACCAGTACTGTGAAAATACATATTTATGACTTGGCTTTCCTTTGCAGTGCTGTGTTTTTGGAGTTTCTAACAATGCACCTGAAGAAAGCATAATAAATTGCCTTTGCAATGTAGTGATTTGAATCCCTTGAATGCTATAGTAAATATACAGCAATTTCATTTGTAATTCAGTGAAATGAGTTAGTTGTTAATGAACTGTAATGTTTGTATTTGAATTGCTTCTTGGAATATTCAACCTAAGAATAAACTATTAACTGGAATAGTTATATCATCTTATTGAAGTATAAATGTTGTCTTGGGAAATGCATTTAATAATCTCATAAAATCAGTATCTTGTTTTACATTGCAAGACCAAATTTTAACCAAGTGAATATAGTAGATTGGCATCAGAAAATAATAAATTAAAATATTGATTAATTATTAGGTGTAATTTACTTTTATAAAAAGGACTATGACAGCTATAGTCAGCTTTTCTGCAGCTGTGTGCTTCATTTACTGAGTAATTCTGTTAGTGATATAATGTGGCTGTCCTTAAATTAGACTACATTTGACATTGTAATGCATAGGGAAGCAATAGTTTTAATAGAGTGCTGCCTACTGCAGACGAGTAGCATATTTTTCAAGTGTGCAAAAGCAGTAAATAAAAGTTTAAATAAAAATTCTAAGCAAGTTTCAGCAGATTGAAATGTGTTGCATTTCCTGAACAAAACTCTCTTTTCTTCTTTTTCAGCTAACTGCCTTCTGTGAATGCAGTCACAATTCAAGGTGATAATTTTCTTCCCATTAAAATAAGACTGAAACATATCCCAAAATTTATTAAAATATATATTTTCCTGAGAGACTGTACTCTATATATCAGAGGTTTACAATTTTTGCTGCAATATAAATTACTAATGTCTGAGGGTTTTCCTGTAATCCCTTGGGGTGACTGATCAAATGAGGAACGGTTGGTAATAGTATAAGGATACTTTTAGGTAACCCATTAGACTTTGTTTCCACAAAAGCTTTCTTGTCAAGACACATACATGCACACTACATTTCATACAGGATTGAAAAGAATGAAAATTTAAACTGAGAAGATTCACCTTTTGTAGACAGATGTCATTGGCATGTTTGCAAGAATGGGAGAAAGATCCACCAAGTGGTATGGACTTTCATCTTCAAGAAGTGACCATTATACTGTGTATATATATTGTACTGTAATACTGCAAGAGGGTTTTAAAAAAACTTTCCACTTTATTTTTTTATGCATATTAATCAGATACCATTACTTACTGCAGTTGCAACTATGCACTTGTACAAAGCCATAATGTTGAAGTTTATATCATCCATACATGTTTATCAAAAGCTGCATGCTGGTGTTAAGCAGCTAGTATAATGAAAAGTTTGAAGTATATACTGGTTTCAGTTATTTCATAATGGGCAGTTCTGTTTTACCTATCTGAATGCCTTAATTTAATTTTTAAGTTCTTTGCCCATTCTCTATATTTAAAAAAATGAAAAACGTTTACCAGCTCTTAGGACACAAATTTGCTGTGTGGCAGAAAAAATAGTGCACTATTTTTACACATAATTATATCAATGTCAGCCAATTTGAATGTATATTGAATGGTTCTGAGGGAGGGGGGATGTATTGGTTACAGAAACATTAACTGATAGTACTGGAACTAATATATCTTTCATGTGTACATGTAACTGGCCACCCAGCCCTTTTTACAAACCCCAATATTAGTCACTGACTTTATATTACCCTTAATTAAGTGCTATGAAACTTCATTTTGCCTTGTTTTACATACTCCTAGATATGTTTTTATTTCTGGAAAAAAATCTGTGACTATTTTTACATTTCACAATACAATACCCAAGGACTGTCACAAACTTTAAAGGAGGCTGGAACATACTGTAGATGTATTTTAAATTTAAGAATCCAGTTCTCTAGCACATAGCTGTAGGGATAGAAAGTATTTCAGTAGTGTGTTTTGAGAACTTATAGCTGGGAAAGAGGGCCTCAGAGACATTTCATCTGATTTTGTTTTTTACTTGGACTTGTACAAAAATATAATTTATGTGGGCTCATTCATGGTGTGTTCATAACTATCCCAGAAAATGCATGTTTTATACAACTACAGTATGCTATGTTAAACATATTGACAGTAAAAGAACTATGTAGCTTCCTCCTTGGTCTCTCTTTTATATATATATTATATATATATAGTGGGGGGTGGTAATTTAAAATAGGATCTACTTTTTCAATGAAGGAAGACATTTCACTTCAGCTTTTTTTAGAAACAGTGTTGAGATGTTTGGAAGGGTAGAACTATAACTTGTATAACACTATCATGACAAGTGGACTTTGAACCCCATAGGTAATGGAAATATATATAGTTATTTTTTTATTTCTAATATGGGGAAATGTACCTGATATGTCCTCAGCTTTGTTTATGCACCCTTAATTTAGTGTTGTTTGTGCGTTCTTACATTCAATACTAAAATGGGTAGATCATTGCTGTTAAAGAATTAGACCTATACACAGCAAGAGTTGTTTATCCTTTCCATGCTTGTTTTGATTTACATAAGTACAGCATGTTTTTAGGTAATGCATATTTGCATATAAAACAGTTTAAAAATGTATATAGTAAAACTGTTTCCATTCACTGAATGAGTAAATATTTTATATAAGAGATTTTGTTATATTGTGGGAAGTTCTATCCTATTCTGGAGAAATATATATATATATATATATATATAAAAATATATATCTATTTTTAAATAAACTACTTGAGTAAGGTAAAACAGTTCCTCAACTTGGGAAGCTGGTAATTAATTGGGAAAAAAATATATATATACATATACACGGAAGACAAGAAGTTCGACAGTAATGGGAAAGCTCACAGGAATCTGCATCGAGTGGATGGTGCCTGTACATTACTACATTAGCAGGGATCCAAGAGCTGCGTAGGGCCAGAGCCACTCCTGTGTCTCCATTGAAATGACTACTGGTTTTCCTATTAAAGGGAATCTCCAGAAGTACATTTTCTAGGAAAACGCTTAATTTTAAAAAATTACTTTTCCTTTGGCTTTGTATGATTGGGTCTCTAATTTGGGGTTTAGTGTTTTTATAATGAAACTTAATCTTTGATGCTGGCAGCAGCTTTGATGCTTATGTTCACCTCTACCTATGAAGGTATATATATTATATATAGTTATATATACTTTAAATTGCATTTAGTTTTGTCTTTGCAAGTAACCAGTATTACTATGACATTCCCCAGTTCTTCTTTGAGTTGCCGTATGTATGTTCCACTATTGATGCAGACATTCTTTGGGCTTGTAAGCTCAGAGACAGTTTTAGTCAGCAAGACTTGTATGATCAAAGAGCCCTGCCACTCTACCTTGCACTGAGGACCTAGCAGAGCATGCCTGCTATACCCCCTGTTCCTCTTAACTGCCCTTCAGCTTGAGATGGAGCTTTTTGCTGTTAGCCAGCAGACTACAGTAAACTCTTACTTCCTTAAATGTTAGTTGATTAGACCATTAGAGTTCTTTTTCTTTTCTCTTGCTTGTAAAAGAAAAAGAGAAGATTCCTTGGACCAAAAATGCAAGAATGGATGTTGAATTTGCCTGGATTTAAGTATTGCCTTGAAATGATGGGGAACCAGATAGCTGTTAAGGGCCTTTACTGCTTGGGAGAATCTCTCAGCTTGGCAAAAGCCTTTCACTTGCAAAGCCTGCAAAAGCAAAGGAGATAAATCTACTGATTTACCACCTAGACAAATTAATGGGGAAGCCTTGGTCAAGGAGAGTCTTTTTTCCAGGGGACCTCCGGAGAGCTCTAGTTAGCAATCTTCAGCATCAAAATTAGACCATAAACCCTAGAATCTGAGGTAAAGGATAGGAGGAGTTCTAGGGGTAGGTTACCCATAAGAGACTCTTTTAAAAAGAAATCTTCAGCCCTGTGCTCATTTGCTAATGAAATTTCATGGTCTGGAGTAGTTTTTAACAAGGCTGCAGACGCACAATATGGAAAACATACCACCAAAAGCATCAGGCTAAGGAGCTTGCAAATATGGCACCAGAAAAAGTCCTCTAGCCCTCTGGCAAAATCAGTCTTTGTACTTAGACAGCTAGCCACCAGCTTAGGACACCAACACAAATGAAAGGGGAGATGATGACCCCACCACACTGTCTAGCTTTAGAACAATCAATAGCACTTGCCAGATGGCTTCACCAGACATGCTGTAGAAGTCTGAAACTGCTATTGTCTGCCTTCTTTGATAACATTGAACTCCTGAAGATTTTCTCTTGGCAATGATGCCATTAGCAATGTCCATAAAAATAAACCACTCATTTTCACTACCTCCTTGTCGATGATAAGACAGCCAGGGTTCAGAGTGCTCTGTCCACCCTTCCTGATTTCCACAGGGAACCTGTCATCCCAGGATACACATTGGTATGTGAGATGCTCATCCCATGGGCCATGTTTTATGGTATCTTGACTTCAGAAGCCTTGTGCATCCATGCCTGTGTGGCCTTATTGACCAGGGCTCCTTGCAACTGAAAGATAAACTACTGAGTTGGGTCTCAAGGGCTCTAGTTTAATGGCCTGGGCTGTCCCATATCTCTTCCGAGCTACACTTGTCTCCAGGGAAGGAGGACACAACCAGGTTCACAAACCAGATCACAGACATGGGAAGCCCTATTCCAATCTCTTCCCCTTTCTTGTTTGAAGTAGTAATTCCCCAAGCCCATTGTTTGAGCCAATGGCAAGCTGTTCCCTGCTTTGTTTATCTTCTTGGTTACCTTCTTGATTGTTATTACCATCTTGAGGTATGCCCCCTGATGCTGTCCCTCCAATTCAGGTTTCCATGTGGACAAGGTCTGTCTAAGGACTCCCCCGAATTCTTGACAAAGTCTAAACAGTTACCTAAACCAGTGGTTCCCAACTTTTTTTTATACTGTGGCCTTGTGGGAGCAGGGTGGGGTGCACCGAGCTGGCTCTTTCCCTCCCCAGGGCTGCCCGACCTCGAGGCTTTAACCCCAGAAGCTCCACTTTAACCCTGGAAGCCACTTGCCTGGGTGGACAGACGAGGATCTGAGCAGGAGGCTTGTGCCATGACCCAGCAGCCAACCCACTGTGGCCCAGTACCGGGCCATGGCCTGGTGCTTGGGAACCTTTGACCTAAACCACTCCTTATTTTACCCAAACCTTGTTGCTCTATACCCTGGATACAAGACCTGCCTTGGTCTACTTAAAAGGGACAAAAACATGTACTTAATTTCCTAGACTCTTTGTTTCTGATAGTAGAAAGGATGAACGGCAGGGTAGTCTCTGCCCAAAGACTTTCTAAAAAGTTTGTGAGCAGTATAAAGATGTGCTATTAAATAGTAAAGGTGCAAGCCCTACAACTAATAAAGTGCATTCCCATGGGCTGCTAGTTGGACAGTTCCGCTTCAGTCAGTTTCATGAATGCTTACAAAACCCCACTGAGTTTGTGCAATACTAATTCTTACCTTTGTTGCAAACTTGATCTTTCTGCACAGCCACTTTCCTGTGAACAAGTGGTAAGATGTAACATGTAACAATTGTTTATTAATTCAGAAGAAGATAGCTCTGAAGGGCTTTGTTAACACCATGTTACATTGAAAAAATTTTCACAGTTGTTTTAAAGTGTTTTGAGGTTTTCCCCCAACCTTGATCCAGGAAGAGTATTGTGGATGATAGCCGTGTGCTAACCATGGCACCTAAAACACTGTCCCATGTGGATCAGGGAATGAATATTCTTCTTCCTCATCCAGGCAAAAAACAAGCAGACTTGTGAAAACCGTTTCTTTTGGCTCTCAGGTAAGGATTAGAAACAAAATCCCTAAGGACTTAAGTAGTAGAAATCTCAGGGCACTTTTACACATGCTCTGGGGTAGGGGTAGTGGTGTTTTAATTAAAGTGGCTCCAAGAGCTGCTCTAATTAAAGCATCACCACATCTCCTGTATCAGCGTCCCTGCACTTAAAAACGGCAGTGGGGGCACTTGAACTATAGCTCATTCAACTACTTTTAGTTAAAGTGCTCCCACCACCATTTTTAAGTGCAGGGACATTGATACATGAAACAGAGGAGGTTGCTGGAGCACAGCAATTGCCACACTCCCGCAGACTTCATTAATCAAGTCTGCTCTGATGCACTGGAATTCCAGGGTGTCAGAGCAGCCTTCATGTTCATGTATAGGCACCCTAAGTTTCTTGGTGGCTATATCCCAGTAGTGTCTAAGCATGAAACAGGCACTAGTAAGCTGCTCAGTCCTCATGAGACTTGAAGCACTTCTTGACATGTGCAGAGGAAAAACTCCAGGCATCTGGTGAAATGTTTAAGTCAAAAAGTAAGGTGCATATGGAGCTTTGGCAGACAAGGTTCTTTGGGTAGATGTGATATCTTTTATTAGACCAACTAAATAGCTGGAAAAATTGTTCTTTGCAAATTTTTGGGCACAAACACCCTTCTTCAGGCATAGGGAGAGTCTGTTGTTTTGTGTACTCTCCTGAATAGAAGCCAATATGCAAAATGCAGGTCTGTGAAAATGCAAATACGTGGCAGTGAGGATCAGAGGGAATGGGAAACAATAGGTGTGAGCCAGGTGGTGATGGGGGAGTGCTGAACTGGTGATAGAATGTAGCTAGTAAAATGCAGACAGGTTACTTGGGGTTATCAGCGGCAGGAAGGTTAGAATGTACCATGAGGATAATCCAGTGTCTATATTTAATCTATGATGTTTTGTCTCCAGTAGATTTATGAAGTGAAGTTTGTAGGTTTGTCTACAAAAGGTGTTTTGTAAATTCCTTTTGAGGATTAGAACTGAGAGATTGGAGTGAGAGTGGTTGTCTTGAGAAGTGTGCACCCACAGGTAATTGGGTATTTTTATCTTTGATAGATGTTTGGTGCGTTCATTCTGCTGTGCAGTTGTTGTTTGGCTTCTACATATTTTCCATCAGGGAATTTAGTGCACTGGATGCAGATGTGTTACATTTTGGAGGTGCAGGTGTAAGACCCAGGAATGGTGATGGTTCTATTGTGGGGTGTAGTTATTGTAGGAGTGGTGGACATGTGTTGGCAGGTTTTACACTTTTTGTCTTAGCATGGTCACAGAATCAGCAATCACCCTAAACACACCAATAAAGCTGTAATATACTACCAAGCCCTCCGATACCACCGAATTTGCACTGAGGAAAGCACCCAGAATCATCACCTTGCAAATCTCAAAAGGGCTTTTACCTAACAAGGACACTTCTCCAGACAGATGGATCATACTTCTGAAAGAGCGACCCGGATACTACGTTCAGATTTGCTGCAGTACCCATGAATCGCACACCATTAGTTATGGCATATTTAGGACATTCTTCCCTGGAACCTACACAGAAAATCCTGAAACAATTGCAGCCCATACTAAAAGATGACCCAATATTTAAAGAGATCTTCCCAGAACCATCCACCCTAGCCTTTAAACAAGCACCAAACCTCACTAACCTCATCACCAGAAGCAAACTCCCTATGACCCAAACCACACCAAATAGATCCATACCATACCAGGACAAAAAAAATTTAAAACTTGCCAACACATCTCCACCACCCCCACAATAACTGCACTCTGCAACAGAACCATCACTATTCCAGGGTCTTACACCTGCACCTCCAGAAATGTAATATATCTCATCCAGTGCACTAAATTCCCTGATGTAAAATATGTAGGAGAAACCAAACAACAACTGCATACCAGAATGAATACACACCAAAAACCTTGCTTGCCTATGTCCTTAGACCAACACAGCTACAACCAAGAACCCTGTGGAGCTTTGGCAACTTCTGGGCTAGGTAACAGCTGAGCAGAGGCTTTCAGGATTGCTGTTTTTCAGCTTACGTGTCAAAATTCTGCACAAGGTTCAGGTTGGTACTTGTGTTCTTTTTACTAAATCAGTACATAGGTGTCAAATGCCTCATCTGGTTCAACAGTATCCCAGCACATACTTTGAGAAATAAGTCATCCTGACCTCACAGTGGTGTGAGGAATGCCATCTTACTTCCTGTGAGGGGTTAGCTCATTTGGAACATACATAGGGCCAGGAAAATACATCTGGAAAACGACTTCACCCTCAAGGCAAACTTCCTGAAAAGAAAGGAATGCAGTGGGGGTTGGCTACCTTCGGTATTCCTAGGGGCAATGCCAAGCAAAAACAGCTTTGTGATACAATGGTAAGTGTTAGCAGCACTTACACAACTTGGGTAAAGAAAGTGCTTCAGATGAAATGCCACCATCGAAACAGCATTCACTGGGCAGCTCGATTGCATGCAATGTTCCTGTTTGTTGAAAACATCAGAAATATAGACTTATTTTATATATAGATGATATTCAGATTCCCCACTATCTAACCAGTTTGTCACAAAATAGCTGTGCCCCTTCTTCCACCTTTTAACAGTAAAGCACAAAATAAAATGCTTTTTGATTTCTTTGAACTCCTCTCATCAGCTTGACACTAAAGACCTGACTGAAATGGCAGGTTTTCTTTCATATAAGTAGATGTTTGGCACATACACGGACAGGGGTGTGTGAAATGGGCCATATTTGATTCGGATTCAGCCCAAATTGGGGACAGTGATTCAATTCGTTGATTCGGATCACTGGCCCCGATTCGATTCAGCTGAATCTGAAGATTCAATGCTGATTCAGAGAATCAGCAATTCAGACATCGACACAGCTTTAAATGTTTTTTCTACATACCTCGAGGTACCAGGTGTGGCTTGTAAATGTTGTGATGGTTGGGCGGATGGAGCGTCCCACAGGAGCGTGGGAGGGCCCCCACATGCTCAGCGGTGAACCTGGAAGTACTTCCGGTCCACTTCCGGGTCTGCCAGGGAGCATGCTGGGGGCCCTCCCCACCCGCCCTGCTCAGCGATCGGCAGCAGGGGGACCCCAGATGCGCCCCCAGGCCCAGGAGGCACCAGTTGCTGAGCTGGGCAGGGGTGCTTCTGGTCCACTTCTGGGTCTGCTGTCAAGCGCACTGGGGAGCCCCCCATGCTCCTGTGGGACGCTCCATCCGCCCCAGCATCGCAGCATTCATGAGCCGTCTGCTACCTAGAGGCATGTAGAAAAAACGTTTAAAGCTGTGTCTATGTCCAAATCACTGAATCTCTGCAAATTGATTCGGAGGGTTCCAATTCGATTCAGAGAGATTAAAAGGTCCTCTCATTTGATTCAGAAGTGGAGATTTGGCCACTGAATTGGGCCGAATCTCCACCAAATCGAATCTGGGACTGAAGCTTTGCTCGGCCCTGATGGACGAGTATTTTGTAACATGCCCATATTTAAATAGGTTGGCCTGGAATTCAGACTGTTAACAGCACTTTTAGTTTAGAAAATGAAATGCTAATACTTCAAGAAGACTCAGTTGAACCCCAATGCACAGCCTACCAATAGAACAGACAGGCCAAAAAAGGTGAATTGGATAACGAATGTGAATCCAGCTTTCACATTTCCATCAGATGAGTGTATTGTTTCATACCCAATACATAAAGTGGCTTGCTGTCCTCCAAATATTGGAGTGATTTTGAACCACCGCCTCTGTTTTGTTATCTGGCCTGTTGCTTAGTAAATACTGGGGCTGTCTCTATAGTGATAGTTCTGAATGAAAGCATGAACAAGAGTTCTTCACCACTCATTTGTCTATAAATGTTCTTAACCACACTGGAGAAGAAAATGAAATTTTACATATCGGAGAATAGGTTGGTTGTTGTTTTTTAAATTGATAATATCAGATATACCAAGTTTGGTCTTTCCTGACTGTATCAAAGACACTTGTAAGCATGGAAGATGTGTAGAAGAGATGGGAGTATGGAATCTGTAAAGTTATCCTTTCCTCACAATGTTAATTTGTCATTGAAGGTAAGCATAAGTTTAAAAATAAGCAACAACAAGAATTGCATATGTTTTCTTTAAGATATCTGATTGTAGTCCTCTAACTGCTTCAGTGAAGATACTATATGGCACTTCAGATGCCAGGGATAAAGGTAACTGCAATTTGGAATTAATGTTTAATTTTCACTCGGCATGTAAGTTACAGTATCAAGAGCTTCATCCTTAAAAAAAAAAAAAAAAAAAAAAAAAAAGCAACTTGTTTATTTTGCATTACATGAATAAGACTCTTTTATTATCAATATTGATATAAATGTCTAAAAAAGACCACTCATGCCACCAAATTTAGATATTTACAGTGTTTTACACAGCTTGAACCTAGCAGTATAAAATTAAATACTTTTTTCAGTTACTTTTGACATAGCCAACATTTAGACATCTTGAATGTCTGTATAGACTATTAAAACTAAACAAATCTGTATTGTGCTCCATTAAGTCAATATCAAGTAATGTTTACTTCAAAATACATGGAGGTGTATTGGAATGCCACTTTTGTAAGGTTGGTGGAGGCTACTTAAACTCATCTATGCTTTCTGGTATTAAGGCCCTGATCCTGCAGTCTGGCATGAACAAGCAAAATCCTCAGCTCTGCACAGAACTAAGTCAATGGGATTATACTTAAAAGGGTCCACATCTGCAGATCCAGTTGCTGTATGGTACTGTGATTTGACATACTGGGACACAATCATGGCCCTACTGAAATAAAGCAGGGGAGAGAGGCCTCTTTAGTGGGGCCAAGATTTCACTACTGGCAGTTTAATAAGATAGGTTTACAGTGAAAACTTTTTAGGGAAGGCGCTGTTTTCCACAAGAAGAACATGGTGGAAAAATAAAGTAAGTTTTATATATGAGTAATATATAACAATTGCCAGTTAAAAAAAGCATACATAGTATTTCCAACAGTCATAAGCCAATGCCATTATTTAAAATACATTTTTTGTTTTTAATAAACCTGCTGTTTTGTTTCACCACAAACCCAAGTTATAATTGGAATGTCTGAAGTAAAATTCAAGTGCAGTTTTCACATCCCACAATACAGTGAGGCTTATAGAATAATTCAGTACAGCAGAGCTGACATACGCAAGTCATGTTACACTCTGAATGAGGTGAGTCCATCAGCAGCAAAGATCAAATTTAGAACTTGTGGATCTTAAAACATGAGTCTCTACTATTGATCTCAGCCAAGTCAAAGCTGTAGCATGCTTGTCAGCCTCTACAAATGTTTTAACCAGCATTAGAGGGGGAAAAGCACCAGTCAGCAAGTGGGGGGTTACAGTTATAGGCTTGGAAAGCCAATAAAAGAATGAAATGTAGTCATTTTTATTTAGACAAAGAGTAACTTGAAATGAGTGATATCTGCAGGTGTTGTGTGGGTTGATCTAGACTTCTTAATTGGATAAAGTGTGCATTTGAAATACTCATAGGTGCTTCAATCCTGAATGCTGAACCATAGTGCTGTATGCTTTGTAAATGCAGCTATACTGCTTCTGCTTCAGGTGTCAGCTATACAAACCAATGCAGTGTAAGGACACTGCCGTCTGTCTCTATTTGTTTACCTTGTGCACATGGCTAACCTCTAATTACTACTGATCGTAGAGAGAGGGGTAAGATCATGAGAGAGGTCTACCAATGTAAAGAGAAAAGTCTGCTGTCAGGGCCACTACTCATGAGATGCAGAAAGAGGATGAACTGTGTGGAGACAATTCCACTCTGCACATAGAAAGGAAACTGAAAAGTGTTATTTTTAATCAGTAAAAAGTATTGTGGAGTTACAAAAATAGATATATGAATGTATAAAATATCAATTAAAAAATCCCAAATACGGTAAGTAAAACTTGCTGCAAGTGACCAATAAAAACATACTGCTCAACTGAAGTGTATTTTACTATTAGTATTACTGGTAATAAAAACCTAGCCAAGTTGGGTTCAATATCTTTAGGGATATACGAGACAAACTTGGAGGAAGAAGACTGCCTGGAACTGTGGTCCGCTGTTCAGATTTCACTGTGGGGTTTGTTAGCACACGTGCCATATGCTGTGGAGAACTGGTCTTCTAATCTGTCTTTTCAGTCTTCCTGTAGCGGAGTATTGTAGTTGTGACCCATATGTTGAGAACTAGCATAATCACAAAACGGACAAGAACTAAAAAGGAAAATATTAATAAGATACTGAGATGCAGTAAGCATAAATGCTTTAAAAATCACTGCTGTCATTTTCCTAGAACACATTAGCTTGTAAACTTTTACTAGAGTACAGTTTAGAGAATTTACATTCTAAGAATTCATTTAATAAACTTTCTTAAATTACCAAGTACAGGAACCCAAGCATCACAAAACAAGAGTTCTGAATGGAGTTCAATGTTCATATTTCCCTGGAGAAGGGAAAAGTTAAGTGGTATCTCAAGACTTAAAAAAAAAAATCAAAAAAAAAAAAATCTAGTATATAGAAAAGACTTAAAAATTCCATAGTGATACAAATGTAGTAAAATAGTGGGAGCTTTGACAACAGTTTATTTAACTTGGATCATGCAGATGTCACAGTTAAATTGTAACAGCTGATATGCACACCCAAGCCCCTGCTCTCCTTTTCAAATGGTGAAAGGGTATGTTTGTCGACACCTCTAGGGTCTCTAACGCAAAGCTGCTGCTTTGAGTAATTTTGTGATATGGAAAATAACATACAGTTTCTTGCAAATTAAATCTGATTGATAGTTACACAATTACATCTAGTTTTTTCTCATATTGATAGGAAAACATTTGTCACGATGCTCAAAAGTAAAGTGAAAGTTCATTTCAATAGCCACACTTGCCTGCTATGTTCAGGTTTGTGAGAGAATATTTTGGTTGGAAATTTGTTGTAAAATTTTAACAAGCCAAAATCTGAAAACTTGGAAGAAATAGTATTTGCACAGTGTGTCTATTTCACCTCTTAAGATTTTTAAATAAAGCAGAATCTATTTATTTGGAAACCAAACCTGCAATCTGTTCCTCTGTTTTCCTGACACTGAACACTTGAATTATATCCCATTTGACCTATTTTAGGAAGCATGTGGAATACACAAGAATTCTTTTCCCAGAGCAGGTGATCGTTGTGAGTTTCAGTATACTGCACACTGTTCTTCCCAAGCCATCTCAAATAATAAGAAAATACTACATGCCAGTGTGAACCCTCAGTCCACAAGACCGTTAACAGGCCACATTTTGTTTAATGCCAGAGTTCATTTTCATCTATGTAATATTGCAACATCTTATGCTATATTATGAGTGGGTGGAGGTTTACCCTGCATCAGTATTTAAAAAGACACCATCTAACTGTGGATAATCATCTAACTCATTCTGTTAAGAAATCAAAAAGTTACAATTTGCCCATTTTCATACTTGAATAATTTCATATTTAATGCAAGTTTAGTAACTTTTCTATTAAAAAAATGCTTGATTCTGTATTTGCCAGACAGCTTTTTCTGGTAGAAAGTTGATATATTTCAGCTATCAGATTGTTATACACCCATTTAAAATAAAAATAAGATTTGAATCAGGCGTTACAACACTGTAGCCAAAATAGGCTTTGCCAGGTTTTTTCAACTTTTTAAGGAGTGTATCCCTTCTGGGTATGCTTCTGGCAGGGGATGTGACGGTGGCCAGACTCAGGGGTGAGGGGCGGCACAGGGTGGTAGATGGCAGTGACAGCTGCCGCATGCGAGCTCTGCTCCCCACCTTCCCCAGCCAGCACCTGTGTGGCCTGCAGAGGGGAGTCACTGCGCCTCCCCGGGCTCTTGGGAGGCGGCAGTGCAGGGTGGTGGGTGGCAGCATTATGTCCCTGCCCACCTGCACGTACCCCCTAGCCCCTTTCCAAGAAGTCCTGGGGGTATGCATACCCCCAGTGACAACCCCTAGGCTATTCAGTTTATCAGGGCTCTAGGATAAAAATATTAACTTCCAGCTTTATAGTAATATTCTGTGGATGCTGTCAGTTATTACAAAGTTTAGATTGCACAACTATCTATTGGTAACAGTACTGCACCAATCTCCCCACATAACTATCAAGTTAAGTTTCTTTGTGAATGTACTATTTAAAAAAATAGAATATAGCATGAGAGGTTTTACAGCTAATGAACAAGGTTTGTTTTGTTTTTTAAGCAACGTTCAATAAAAAGAAATATGTTTGATGTGTCACGGAATTTGGAAAAGTCACTACTCAGCTATGTTAAGAAAGAATGAATTTTTTTGGCCATAATTAGCTTTCCCAATTAAACAAATAAAATATTTTCTCTCAACAATAAAAATTGCCCATTAAGTTACTAACGTTCCATGTAATGAAGACCACATATTTTTTCCTTCTTACCATTGCATTCCAAGGTATTATGAAATTGTTGTCATAACAGTAGTTCTATACTGTTTTCTTAGCAGTAATCTAATTCGCTTGCTGGGATAAAGTACTCATTTTTGTCGTTTATTCTATTGGATGAATGCCAACAGGATAAAACAGTACAGGTTGCTGTTATCTTTGCCTTTTTATCTTTTGCCTTTTTGCTGTTATCTTTGTCTCTTACTATCTTATTTTCAATTTCAGTTTACTCACCCATAAGATCATTTGTGGTCATTACAGTTGTAAATATTCTTGCTGTAAATTTAAAGGAATTGTTATTAGTATAGTAGAGATGGTACTGATGCTTTCAAACAAACAAAGCCTTTGCTTTACAGCTAAGAATCGAGCTTAAGAACCTTATAAATACCATGTCTTAAACTGATGCTCCTTTTCAGCCCTATTTATTCTGTTCTCAAGGATAAATCCCCAACACTCAGCTTAGGTTATTTATTTGAAAGAAGAACAACATAACTGAAGAACTCACTACAAGGTGAGCTGAGGCAAAAGGTTGTTTGTTGTTTTTATGTCTCCCACTTTTCAAGTGCAACTCTTTCTTTAATTTCTTCGTGCTGATCCGAGTCTGTCATCTGGTTTGTTTCCATATCAAACTGCCAGTGAGATCAGCTCATATTTTGAGAACTTAAATATTCTCTATCCCTCCCTTATTCTTTTCCTTGCAAAAGGAGGACAGCAATGGGGACAGGGAAGCCTGCAAGCCTTCCTGATAGCTGCCTTCCCTCCCCTTGGATTGCTAAAACTTTTACTAAATCCTAAAGGTGTTGAGACCTTATCCTTATAAAAGGACATGCAAATAGGGTTACTTTGACTACACTGAAGTCAACAGCAAAATCTGTGGTGCTCACTTGGACTAGGACTTCATCCTTACTCTTATGAAAATAATACAGAAAGCTACACTAGGCAAGACTCATCTTTGCTATGGGTTAGAGAAGACTACTGCTGTAGGTACAGATACTGTGGGAATGGGAATCTTTGGAGCAGGAGCTTTTACAAGTCAATGTGTTTGCATGCTGCTTACTTGCACAGGTGAATGCAGACATACTCCAGGTTAGGGCACTCACTTGTCCAGAATCTCTTGTCTGCCACAGGCAACGCAGCTGAGCAAGTTTACTGGCTGCACTGATTAATGTGCACAAATTCTGCAGAGGAGGACACCAAGAGAGGACAGCTGTCTTCATAGTAACACCAAACAAAAGAATGCTTAGTTCAGCCCTAAAATTGAGGCATCACTTAAGAAAGAAAAAGTCTTTATTTTAAAGTTTAAAAATCTTCCCCTTCACTGTTTGTAGCCCAGTTGTTACAGCAACTTGCTAAGTAACTGTGTAACAGAAATGAAACAGGCTGTTCTAGTTTTGTGGCAAAACAGTTATTGCAATCAGTTGGAAGTGGTACAGAAGCCTAGAAACATAGGACCAAGTCGTATTCAGCCTTCCACACAAGTGTTTCTCCAAGTGCACAAAAGGAAGACTGAGTTACTCCAAACAAAATAGTCTCCCACCCACAAGCTGTATTAAAATCACATTAGGGAAACCAAAAGGAAAATGGAATCAGAATGTAAGATGAAATTGGTATAAGCTATTGTCCAATTTGATGCGCAAAATAATGAGAAGCCTTTCCACTCTTTCACTTCTTTCTTTTTTAAGGCATCATGAGGCTGAATCATAACATGGGGAGTATAATGGAACCAAAAGAAACTATCATCATGTCATGGCTGCTTCCCTGGCCGAGGGTCTACTGGGACCCTGGAGGGCCCCACTGGTCCTTCATTACCCTGATCATGAGAGATGGGTTGTGGTTGCTGAATCAGTGCAGAGATCTGGTGACATCACTAATCTCAGCTAAGCACATTTCTACTCAAGCAAGCCTCTGCCACTAGAGTTGAGATACAGCAAGTGCTGGCAGGAGTGTTTCCATACTGGCACAGCTATACAGCTTCTCTGAACAAAATAAGCTAGTCAGCAAAAGCCCTGTACAACTGCATCTATCCTGGGGCTTTTGTGGACGTTGACATGTATCCCAGGAAAACCTGACTGCTATGTAGTCTTATTCCAGGTGATAGTCTGGATTTAGAGAGGTTCCTGCTCTTGCTCCTTCCCTCTGCTTTCCCACCTTTTCTTTTTATTCTGTTTAGTGTGAGTTTGACTTAGCTTTCTAAATCTCTCTCCTAACACTGCTGCAAGGTCAAAACCACTTGAGATAGCTAAAAGTAATGTCTATACACAGCTGACAGTGGAAGATATTCACTAGGTCTCAGAGTAGATAATAAAACTGCCGTGCCTATGTTTACCCAGCAGCAAGGTTACAAGAGTCACCAGAGACAGAAACTTAATCCCTTACATAATTCATTTATTTATTTCCCCTTTCTTCCTGTACAACTTTTAAAAACCTTATAAAAGGTTTTAAAAAAAATAATGGTGGTTAGTATAATAGAAGTATGCAGGCCAACATCTTAAAATATATCCTGAAACTTGTCTGATTGTACAACAATGGGGTACTACTGGCACCTGGCTCAGTGGGTCCACTTGCTCCATCAAATTTAAATACTGCATACATATACCTTAAACATCGTTAAAACTGAAAGTGTATCATGTTGTAGTGCCTTTTTCTCTCAAAGTACTCACTGTGATGAGATAAAAAAAACCTGACAGTATTTGGAAAATGATCAGTAACAGCTGGTTTTCAATACAAAGAATTATTTTTTTTAATTGAATGTGGATCTGCAAAGGGAGGGTTTCATAGACATGAGAATTTTCAGTTAACATGTTAATACTTACCATTGCCAAGTCTATTATCCACTTCTGCAGCGTTAGAAGGTACCAACCCCCTACAAATCTTACTTTGGGTTAAGTTTCATAATGCTAAAAGTACCTGAGTCAAGGAATTAACTACATTCCCCTACTGTAAACCAAGAACAGCCACAGCAATGCTGTAATTTAAGCTTCCTATAAAATCTGCATAAAACAGAACAATTCTAAGTAAAAAAATTAATGAGATCAACATTGTGTGCAGGAAAGCTTTAGAAGGAGCAGAAGGAAAAACTAATGTTATAGTCATACCTATCAATATTTTAATCACAACCACTATAAGAAGCCTTTGGGCAGTACAGAAGTTGGTGTGTGGTAGCAGAGAGTATACACTACTGGAGAGTATACACTTTTTCAGTAGCAGTCTTGGATGGGAGCACTAAGCTTATTAAGATGGGTGTCTATAATGACACAAAAATCTATAAGTTTACCAGAAAGCTGTCACACAATAAGATCCTGGAATAGCTCCCTGAATAGACATTATCCCACAATGACTTTATAGGGCTCCAAGATGTCCATGATTCTAGAATAATGACTCTGCTCACAGAACCTGAAACTTCACAAATACAGTTACCTAGGCACACTTCATTTTACACATTTTGGTAATCCCATTGATTTTGATGGGTCTACTTGTGTGAGCAAAGTTACAAACATGTTTCAGAAATAAGACCTTTGTTTTCTCTCATTTGATTTTTTTTTTTACAAAACTATAAGCAAAAGATGACTAACAGCTCTGATGTTTGAAAATTCACTGCATTACAATTTATTACAGCTTTTAATCTAAAATTGCATTTACACAAACCGGCAGGAAGTCTTGGCAAACAGCAGTAGCTGCAACAAGAGATTACAAACATTATGGTCGGTGTTGCAGCTACCATTTAAAAAACCTGAATGGATAGCAGTAAAATTCAAGAAAAATCTTCTTATGTAAAGGAGAGGCCAGCATTAACAATGGAGTAATCCAAGGAGAGGGGAAGGTATAAGGTAGAAGAAAGTCACCATTCTTCTGTAGTCATGAAATCTGGAGAGGAGGAGGATCAGCTACTTTCCAAATACAAGAATTGGGAGAAATTAAAAAAGATTCTTCCCTAAAACAGGCAGAGGGGCTGGAATACCACCTTTATCAAACACCTGCAAGCTGAGGTTAAGAAACATGGATCCCCAAAACAGGATCCAAAGGTGGAGCCTGGTGGACAGAGCGGCACTGATCCCGTCTTTGCAAATGCCCTTCTCCCCTCTTTTTTCATGTTATATCCAGGCAATCAGTGTCTGAAGGTTTTCAAGCACAGCTTTAAGGTCTCCAGTGCCCAGTTTGAACCCAAAGCTGTATTTCTTCTATCATGCATTACCCCATTATCTGTTGATGTTAATTCCTGTGTGTAAAATCTACATATAAAAGTAACTGTAACAAGGAGCTTCATATTTTCCACTATGCATCTCTAACGCAAATGTAAATTAGGAATTAATCTCATTCCTCTTCAGTTGTGGGCCCTGTAAAATCAGTTAAAGATGCAAGTTTTTACTGTGATCCAAAAAATCTGAAAGGAACAAGAAATTCATGTTATACGGTGGCTGACTGTTGTTTACAAGGGTGCTGGGAGATGATATTCAGAGTCTTCTGAATAGAAGTGCCAGAAGTGTTTGCATAAAGAGAATTAACTAGACATCAAAGGATACATGGCAATGTAAGGCAAAACATGCTCCATCTTTCCACTGTAATGCAGAACACACAACAAGAGAATGACATCTGGAGGGGAAAATAAGAAGCAGTGGTTTATGGAAAGGAAACTATAGCCTGTTAAAAATCTAAAGGGGGAGAGAGAAACCTCACCTTGTGCAACGAGGATGGGGTACTCCAGGTAAGTCAGCAGGGGGTAGCCATAGTAAATCTGGTATCTCAGAAAGACAAGGAAGCTGAGGAAAGCAACACAGAAAGGAAAACTTCATTGACAATTTCATTTTGAAAACCATGCAGTGGGAACAGCCAACAGCCCTGGTCAGGACCATCTCTCCCCATTGTGCAAATTGTAGAAACATTCACTAAGATAAAGTGCTGAAGATCTTACAGGCTATTTCTTATCCTTAAACTGGAAAGCTGTAGATTTGTCAGTGCTAATGATACAACTTGCCAGTAACTGTTTAAACAATTACTATTTACAAGTAAAGGAAAAAAGAATCCTAGCCATAATTTGTTAACAGTTTTTCCTGACTCATGTTGGGACAAGTTCCCATTTCTCAAGTTCTAGCAGGTTACACTGTTCCAGGCTGTAAATTGTTTTATGAAGCAGAACAAACATGGACTCCTATAACTAGTAGTGGGAAGGCATCTAGACCAGCTCTTGCCACTGCAGGACTGTGCTTTTTTACTGCATCTTTCTTGGCCTGCTGTCAAGTCCAGCTTTAAATGTGCTGAGTGATAGCACTTCTTATAAGAGATGATCTTCAACTTTTATTCTACATCTTTTTGTCACAGCTTTCCCTGATAAGAGTTTTCTAAATAAGTCCGAGGTGGAAAGAGGCAGCTAGCTCCATTGATAACTGGCTTCTAAACCATTTCAGACTTAAATACCTAAACTCCACCTAGAAATGTATTTAATACCATTCTTCCTGTACAAATGTCACAGGCCCTGCATAATACCCAACTCGGTGGGCAAGCTGTTGAATATGTCCTACTTTGGTTTATGGAGCAGACTAAGCTCCATGTTCCAGCCTTGACTTGAGAGAGGTAAACTGCCCTCAGATGACTTCTCAGTCAGCCTAGGCTGAGAAAATGGGATCGACATGCTTCCCCTGCTTTGCTTGTGGCGGGTGAGGGTGTCAGGTCTGTGCCGTCAGGGTGGTGGTACTCTGAGGTAGAGTCTAGATGATGCATCATGGTGGAAGCATAACAGTCCAAATGGACTTTTTTTAAAAAAAAGAAGGCTCTTTAAAATGTTCCCCAAATAACGTACATCTCAGAGGTACAACAGGTGAAACCCCTGATAACGGTGAGCAGTATCATGGTTGCAGCTTGGTTTTATAGCTCCTCTTCCTATTCCCAAATATTACCCATAAAATATGACCCATACCACACGCTATTATGAATTCCCTATATAGATAAGCAGATCATTTTAAAGTCATAAACACTCTCTCGCAGGTGCTGGAAAAGCAGTGCTGCAAGCTGGTGGGGGAGGTCTCTGTGCCTCAGTTGGTGGCACCTGCTCCCTTCACAAGCAACAAGTGCTGTTACAGCCAAAGGGTCCTCCGCATGTTCAGATCAAAGCTGGCTAGAAACCAGCGATAGAGCTGTTGCACATTTTCAAGCACTAACTTTATAGCTGGTTGGTGTTTTTATAGCTGAACAGTCATTTTTATCATGTGATGATTTGCACATGTGCCCATCCAAATGTAGTGTCAGATTCACCAGTTAATTGTGGGATAATTACTTCCCCGCTTGTGGCCAGCCTTACTCTGCACATGTGGCCGGTCTAAATTTATTGCAGGATTCAGTAATTAATTGGGGGATAATTACATTACAGGTCTGGCCAGTGTAAATGTATGAGCAGTTTACTGCTAAACTGTGCCAATATACATAACCTAGCAGAGAGTCAGAGAAGTTTGAATGTTTATTTCAAGAGAAATTTGGATGTTTCATTTGCTGGGACCCTTTGACCCCAGCTGACTTCCTGCCCCTGGGGCAGGGGCTGGACTCAGTGATCTTCCAAGGTCCCTTCCAGCCCGAATGTCCATGAAAGCCATGAAGTGGGGCAGGGAGGGACCCCCGGAGGTCACCTAGTCCCGTGGCTCTCAACCTTTTTTGTGCCAGAACCCAGTTGTAAACACCCATGGGCAGCGCCGACCCAGCGCCCCTCACCCCAGCCTGCAGGGATAGCCGCACTTCCCCACGTGTCCTCCTGTAAAGGAGAGCCTATTTTCAGGTCGTGGCAAGGAAGCGTGGTGCCCGGGGCGGAGATGACTGTAGCAGGGCGCGGGCCTGGACGCAGCGGCGGTGGGGGAGGGGCGGCAGCCATTCAGAGACAAAGCCAGCCCGACTCCGTGGGGCTCCCCACAGCGCGGGGCCTGGGGCAGCTGCCCTGATTTGTGCCCCCCTAAGGACGAGACTGCCTGGGGCAAAGGCTGCAGCGGCAGCCCGGCCAGCCCCCCAGCACAGGGTAGGGATTACCCTGCGGACTACCAGGCGGACCCGCCGCCTCGCCTGCCACAGGTAAAACCCGTGGCCCCGCCACGCGCGCAGGCGAGCCAGGAGCTCCGCTGCAGCGCTCCGGCGGTGCGCACACACGTTCCAGCGCCCCGCCCCGCCCCGCCCGGCTGCTCACCCGGCCAGCTCGAGCGCCAGGCTGTGCAGGCTGAGGCCGCGGGCAGAGCGGGCGGCCAGCACGGCGCGCAGCTGCGGCAGCTTGAGCAGAGCGCACAGCACCAGCGTGGAGCCGTGGGCCAGGCCCAGCAGCGCCCGCTCCATCGCCGCCCGGAACTGCCGCCGCCCTGCCCTGCCCCGCCCCGGACTTCCTCCGCTCCCTGCCAGGCTCTGCCCTCGCGGGGGCTAGCGCTTCTCGTCTGTGCACGGGCCTCCGTGCAGACTCCGACCAGTATATAGCAATGGCTTATTTTCCTATGTCGCTTCATCTGGACTTCCTGCTTTTCTGGCCCCAGTAATCCACGGGCCAGCCGTGCTCCCCTGTCTTCTGCCCTGCTGCCATTAGCTGCTCCTGGGGGGTTTGCTGCTTTTTTTTTAATGGAACAGTTTTCACATCTCAGGTCAAGTCAGGTCAGCCAAATCCATTCCAAATCCGTGAGTCATTCAAGAACTGTATGTGGCCCCACTACCGGCAAGCATCAATACGGCAAAACGCAGGGTACTCCACCTCAGTGAGGGGTAACCCGCATCACACTTCTAGGCTCGGCAGTGCTACGCTCCCTAGCACCACGGCTGAAACGGACTTGGGGGTCATGATGGACCGCGAGATGAATGTGAGCCACCAACACGATGTCGCAGCTGGTAAAGCGAACAAAACTCTCAAGCAAATCCCAGGACGTCATCCTCCCGCTGTACTCATACGTGGTGAGGCTGCAGCTGGAGTACTGCATCCAACACTGGGCTCCACGATTTAAAAAGGATGTGGAGAAGCTTGAGAGAGTCCAGAGGAGAGCCACGCACATGATCAGAGGGCAGGAGAACAGGTCTTATGAAGAGAGGCCAAGAGCCATGGGACTCTTCAGCCTGGAAAAGCGCAGGCTCAGGGGGCACCTGGTGGCTGCCTATAAGTATATAGGGGGTGTACATCAGGATCGGGGAGAACGCCTGTTCACCAGAGCACCCCAAGGGTAGACAAGGTCCAGCAGTCACAGACTCTTCCAAGACAGTTTTAGGCTGGACGTAAGGAAAAACTTCTTTACTGTCCTAGCCCCCAAGGCCTGGAATAGACTTCCTCCATAGGTGGTGCAAGCACCTACTCTGGACTCTTTTAAGAAACATTTGGACATTTATCTTGCTGGGATCCTTTGACCCCAGCTGACTTCCTGCTCCTGGGGCAGTGGGCTGGAGTCGATGATCTTCAGAGGCCCTAATGTCTGTGAAATCTAGGACATCTTCCACCGTAGCCCGGGGCTTCAGATGCTTGCAAACCCTTTGGCAGGCATCCTACGTGCAGGCCCAAGCCTCAAGGCTTGGGGTTCAGGTGCTCCCGAGTTTCACTTGCCCTCGACCATATGGCTGCAGGAGCAAGCTAAGGAGAAGTCTCCCATTTCTGTAAAGTTGGTGTACGGCCAAGATCTTCCCACTGGAAGTGAAAGAGCGAAACTGTGCCTTACTAGGTACTACCCCCTGCCAAGACAGTGGTTTTCCTCTGCCAGTAAGCAAACCACCTTAGTGGTCATGAGACTTCCCCTGCCAGGTGATGATGAAGCTCCTGTTAGAGCCCTGGGCAGTGTTTACTGCTGGTTCCCAGGAAGTTCTGTTTATCTTTTAGCTGCTTCAGTCTTTACATGGAGTAATGCAGCTCTAGGTCAGTGGTGTATTAGTAAAGCTAGTTCATTTTTAACTGGAAAAAAAGAGCCATGGGATGTATGTGATGATGCAGTATCATTGGGAGGAGCTGGCTGCTGACTGATGCCAGTGGTGCAGCCACCCTCAACCAAGCAGCAGCCAGTTTCGAGGTCAAGCATCTTGCTCTCAAAGCAGAGAAGAGAGAGCAGAGGAAGGAAAAGGAGAGGAATCCCAGCCTGCAACCTACTCTCCCCTGTGGAAACTCTTTGCAACTTTTGCAGACGGGTTTCTGGCTCAAGGGCTGTGAACTCTTCAGTCACCTCCAGACCCATCAGTGACCCATGATAAAGATCTCCCTTGAGTCAAGGGATTGCCAAGGACCTCACCATTTGCACCCTCTGTTTCAAAACTCTAGATCCACCCGTGACAACATGTGCCATGTTTCCAGTGTGTCCAGTACTCCCCTTCCAAGGCTTGGGCACAGTCACCATTGAAAGCCATAACGATGGCAGGTTTTGCTCTTTTTGAAGTTCTTAACAGTCTTTATTCAAAGAATAATCCCTGCGCAGCTAGCTCAGTAGGAACTCTTGGCTGAGCCTGCCATGGAGTGAGGACATCAAGGTGAGCACTACAGCACTTGGCTCCCACTGGGATTTTCCCACACAAAAACTGATTGAATGTAACACTGGGACTGTTTTGTGGCATCAGCGTGACGAATGTCAACCTGGATGGTGTCGCTTCTGGTTCTGAAGAAAAGAATTTTTTTAAAAGGTGTTAGAAGTAGTGCACTGTTAGATACAATCTTTTTCAACTTGTCATGTGGCTAGGTGGACTCTTCAAACAATGGGAGTGTCAGAGTGATGTCACTGTGACACCAGGGTTCATAAACTTGGGTCCAGCTCTATTGTAACTGTGCCGTTAGTCCAATACAGGTTATCAACCTTGCCTTTCCAGGGAATTGGCACCAACACTAATTACACCATAACGTATGGGGCTCTGGTTCTTTCATTCATGTGGCCTTGCCGACCGATCTAACCAAATCAGCTGTTACCTGGAGTAGGTTCACTTTGTAGTTAGGGAACATCTGCATGAATTTTCTCTCACTCTCTTTTTCTCTCGTTGCTAAAAACATATTTGTTTAGCACTATAATCATTTTCCAATTTACATGTGCATTTTGTGTATTACACACATTTTCCTGTTGCCCCTGGAATTAGTTTGGCAAATAGGTTTCTTGCATTCATTCCAGTTACTTCGAGTTGGCTATTGCTGATGATTTAAAGCAATAACATTCCAGGACTTAATTAACACATAAATCAGTGGTAAAAAAGAGAAGCAGAGAAGGCACAGCTCTGAGCTTGAGTAGAATAGTTCTTTTAACTGAAAAAGTATAAATGTGGATATACCATATCAAGTATTTAGGGTCTTTAAAAAAAACTTCAAAAGAAACAAAACCAATTTTAATTACAGAGTATTATGAGCAATTCATGAGACTGAAACTTTTTGCCTGTATGAAGATATGTTACTTTATTTTGGGGCAAAAATGGAACAGAAGAAATTAAACATAAAGATAAATGAAAATAAGTTATTGCAGAGAGGTCTTGTTAAATAGAGTTTTTAGTCTGAAGCACATATTGTTATATAAGATAGTGACTGATTTTCAAAGTGCTTTATAGCCTCTGCTATGTTTGAAGTCAACTTAGCACCTTGGAAAACTAGACTCACAGGCCACATCCAGACAAGTGCAAATGTTTGGTTCCCTGGGGACAACTACCAGAGGGATACCTTGTGCCACTTTCAGTTGTCTCCAGGGAACACCAGTGCCACACACCCTCTGATGCATGGCAGGTTATCCCAGGTGGGATAGGGGACGCGGGGGCCAGCACAGTTACCGGCCCCAGCAACCTTACCTGGAGGCTGGGGAAGCTGCAGCCGCGTCACTCCTGCAGCTTGGAGCCTGGCCAGCAGCTGGAGCATGGCTCTGGCCTGCCAGGCTCTGGTTTTGGCTGAAACGTGCTGTTGCACATCACAGCTTTGCTTTTTCTGCACGGGATTTTTTGATCCCTGGATCTCCAGGGTTAAAAAAAAAACCCATGCTGCAAGGTAGCAGCTTGGGAAATGCTTGAATGTGCGGTATGTGGCACCACAGGCGTGTCTGCAGTGCCACATACTGTGCACAGCCACACTCGTCTGGACGCAGACATAGTGACATAGATGAGCATGGCATTTCAGAGATTCTGAGGATTTTTTGAGTCTGATAAAAAGTTGCTTTTGGTAGACTTAGTATCATCTGCATGACTATGACAATGCAGATGGGAGTCTCAAAAATAGATCGTGAGCATTTCAAAAGAACAGTGTGCATGATAACATCTAATGCTGCTGGAAAATTACAAAATTTAAAGTGATCAAGGATCTTAATTAAGCTCAAATGTATACACCTTTACCGGCATATTTTTATTTAACTCTCTTAGATAAAATGAGTACACATAGCCGTTTACCTTTAAAATACAGCAGATTTTTTTAAATGTCTCGCCTTCCAAGAGTGGTCTATTTGTTAAACAAGCAGTCAGTAGGTTAGGTCTAATCACAAACCATAAACCCCTCCACAGTTATTGAGGTTTCTCCAGCTAGAGCCCCTTCCTGGTCAGATAGATGGCCAACTTTCCTACCAAGACAGGAAATGAATAATCAAAATGATTTACTTTCAGCCCTTGTGTTATGTGGCATTGCTTTACATCTGTTAACTAGTCACTTTTATTGAAGCTCTCATTACAAGTTAAAAGAATATGCATCACAAAGCTAGACTGCTCTAATGCAGAATTTAAAAAAATTCAGGTAACTATATAGCAATGACGTTTTTTTCTTATTTCAGTCACTTAACCTGGACTTCCTGCTTTTCTGGTCAAAGTATTCCATTTTGTACCAAACAGGATTCTTGAATCAATACATTGCAGCAAAATGTAGGATCTCTTTAAATAGCAATTCACGCTTGAATTCATTACTTATTTAATCTTCAGCTGCAGATTGCCTGGTTTGTAGCAGATGGCCATTGATTAAACAACATCACACTTGAAATAGGAATGCAAATGTTGATTGCTGTGTTTAAAAAAAATGGAAAAAATATGTTTCTTTAGTGGAACAACATTCATTTTTCTGATAATGACTTAGGATTGTTTTCATTGTTTCTCTGGACCAAAATGATGTTTTGGAAATAACATTTTTTTTCAACAGGAATTAAATCTACCTTTTATTTCAGTGAAAGTCCCTTGGCCTAGCATGACAGGGGCTCTTAAAAAAAAAAAAGTCTAATTTTGCACCCGGGTTAAATAAAGAAAATGGCCACAAATGTGGAATACGTGTTATTACCTTGTTGAAGCCACAAATTTAGAGCCCTGTTTTGTTCTGGTATCTTCTAATGTTCAAGAGAAGTTAAGCATGCACCAGAGAATAGTAGCTGGCTCTTATATGTCCCTGGGCAGTAGATTACCTGAGATCAGGGATGTCAAACAGTCTGCCCCCACGATTCCCAGAGGGGCTGGGATTTTGGGAGTGGGATCTGTCTTTGAATTCTGCAGTACAGAGCCCTGTTGGGGACTCATTTCAGTGCACAAACAACAGCTGTGTTAACTCCTGCAAGTCCCTGAGCCAACACAGCAGCTCAGGCATCTGCAGCGGATAACATAGCCAGCACTTGCCCTGCTGCCACCAGGAGCCACCCCAGTCAAGTTCTGGCCCGGAGGGCTAAATGAGTTTGACACCCCTGCTTTAAATAGTCCCTGTTTCCAGGTTTGCTTTAATGTGTCACTAGTTTCTGACAAAGGCCTTGCCTTTGACTCTAGCATTTCCTCACAAGTAGCATAGCATAGCATTGCTGGACGGTGGAGGGTCCTGATTGTACTTCCACAGGAATCAAATGGGTATGTTTCTATCAATATCTCTGGGAGCAGACCCAGCTCAGAGCAGTAAACAGAAGCCTGGCAGAGAGAAGGATGAGCACACTTAGGCTGCACGCTGCAAATGTAATTACTGCAGAATGGAGTTTGTTGCTAATGAGAAGAATCATTACTGTAGAGACCTGATCCTGTGAAGTGCTGAGTGCCCCTTTTGAAGACCCAGTTTCTATTGCTTTCAGCACGAGCTGAACATAGTATGTATATGGGTTTCACCAATCCTGTCAAAGAAGCGGGGTGCTTACTGGGTAAGAAAGCCTCTTGCCCTATTACACGTGGTGGGGAGAGGCTGGCAGTCAGCCAACCCCTCTTGGCTTCTGTGGTGGCAGACAGCAATTGTGCACTAGTCTTCCAGTTAGTGGGCCCCCTTCTTTCCAAACCACCTCTTAAATCAGAGCTTGGTAGCCCACAGGCCAGATATGGCTCACAAAAAGGTTGGGCCTAGCCCAAGAAGTCTGACCTGACCCAGGGCAGCAGGGGGAAGTGGGTGGCACACACAGCTGTCCCCTCCACAACACCCTCATCCGCACCTCCCCTGCTGCTTTCTTGTGCCTGCACGTACCCTCGTTGCAGAGGACCCAGGTATCTGCAGTGAGGGTAAGCCCTGGCCACTTGCACGCTCTTGTGGGAGTTATGAACTGGCATCATCAGAGACTGCGAGGAAGAAGCCTCTGCCCGTGGCAACAGGAGACACCGGAGACTCCCATCTTACTGTGCAAACACAAAGGTCTGCACCCAAACCTGAAGAGAAGCAGCAGCCAGGCAGATTCGGCTGTGCACCCACCATCCTAGAGGAAGCACAGGTGACTGGGGCTCCTGTGCTCTGAAGGGCAGAAGCACAATTGGTAGGAGGCTCCTGTTCTAGCCTCACCGGGCTGTGCAGGTTTGGCCACCCTGTTTTCCCAGGGTAATTTAATCCCATCAGGGCAGGGCTTTGGTGTTACACGTTGAAGTCGCGTTAAGACATTTGCTCTGAGTTTGCCAGGTTTCTTTTTCCTCCCCAGGATGAAGTTGTAGCTTCTGCTTCTCTCTGCCTGTGAAACAGATGATCTGAAGTGGGCTCTCCATTCCTCATCCCTCACACAAGTGTCTGCAACTCCTTTGGTAGTTGGTGTTTTTCTTCAAGTCTGTGGACAAATTTTCTTTTAAAATCGGAGTAAAATTTTGGCCCTTGTGCTTCTGGAGAGCAGGTTTGAGAATATAGATTCTAAGGCAGGGGTGGGCAAAATGGCAGATACTGCTGGCAGTCGAACTCCATTTCCCAGCAGCCCCTGCCCACCTTGTTGTGGCCAGTTTCCAGGGAGAGCCAGGAGTGGTGCAGCCCTGACAGTGTGAGCATGGGGTTTCCATGGAGATCAGCCCCAGCAGCACTGGCAGAGCACAAGACTGGGCAGGGAGCTGCTCCAGGGTTGGGACTGGGACCTTGCAGTGGTGACAGTGTGGTCTGGAGCCAGGGAAGAGCTGTGATCCACTGCCTGCGCACCCCTGCTCGGGGCTTGTGGGCAGTGGGTTGCAGCTGTGCCCCAGCTCTGGACCATGCTGTTGCTGCTGCAAGATCCTGATGCTGGAGCAGCTCCCCACCCAGCTACGCGTCCTGCTGGTCTCCCTGGAAACCCTGGCCCCACACCGTGCCCCTGTTCTAAGGGCTCAAAACCAGAAGGCAAGAAAAGGCCCTAAGTTAATTTGTGGGGAGTTTGACTTGTGTTTTTTAAATGCATGGGCTAGGCAATACAGTCTCTAAACGTGTGACTGATGACCTTTCATAGATGCTAGCTGCAAGGGTTGGAAGGGACCTCAACAGAGCATCGAGTCTGACTCCCTGCCTAGGCAGGAAAGAGTGCTGGGGTCAGATGACCCCAGCCAGATGCCTATCCAGCCTTCTCTTAAAGACCCCGAAGGTAGGGGAGAGCACCACCTCTCTTGGAAGCCCATTACAAATTTTGGCCACCCTTACCATGAAGAAGTTTTTCCTGATGTCTAGCCTAAATCTGCTTTCTGTCAGTTTGTGACCATTGTTCCTTGTTACCCCAAGAGGCGCCCTGATGAACAGAGCATCTCCGATCCCTTGCTGCATCCCCCTAATGAATTTGTAGGCAGCCACAAGATCACCTCTCAGCCTTCTCTTCCGGAGGTTGAAGAGGTCCAGGTTCCTCAGTCTCTCCTCATAGGGCTTGTCCTGTAAGCCCCTAACCATACGAGTGGCCCTCCTCTGGACCCTCTCAAGTCTATCAACATCCTTCTTGAAGTACGGCACCCAAAACTGGATGCAGTACTCCAACTGCGGTCTGACCAATGCTACATAGAGCGGAAGTATCACCTTGGATCTATTTGCCTTGCATCTGCTGATGCATGATAAAGTGTGGTTGACTTTGCTGATGATTTCATCACGCTGACGACTCATGTTCATCTTGGAGTCCACTATGACTCCAAGATCCCTTTCTGCTTCTGTGCTGCTGAGAGGGTCACTTCCAAGACAGTAGGTGTGCTGGATATTTTTGCGCCCTACATGAGGCACTCTACACTTGACCTTATGCCAGGGGCAGGCAAATTATGGCCTGTGGTCTGGATTCAGCCCACCAAGCAATTCCATCCAGCCCACGGGGACCCTCCAAAAGCCAAAAGATAATTATCACTGGTCCTGGCCCTCTGCAACCCGATATCCCCATACAGGAGGTGGAGGCACCTGCACCTGCTGCAGTGGCAGCTCTGGCTTCACCCTAGCCTGGCCTGACCCTCACCGCCCCCAGCTCCAAGGTAGGGGGTGCTGGAGACAAGAAGCTTCTTCCTGGCAGAGGCTTTTGCCTGGTGACCCCAGTGCTGTTTCCCAGCCCTCTCTCCTTCCCTGTGAGAGTAGTAATTCAGGTAAGGGCTCCACTGGGCCAGGGCCAGGGACTCCCACCGGGGGAAAAGGAGCTGTCCCCTACACATGGCTGCCACATGTGGCTCCAGGGACCCACCCCGCCACCCACACACCCACACCTTCCCACACACCCCACCCCCACCATACCCCCCATACACACCCGTACCCTCACACACCCCCACAAGCTTGCAAACACTCACACCCTCCCACACACCCCACAGCCCACCATACTCTCCACACACACACACACACACACACACACACACTCCCACACCCATATCCTCCCCCACAGCCTACACACACCGCCCTCAGACCTCCCACCCTATCACATACCCATGCACACACCCTATCCCCACCATACCCACACCCCGCATATCTCACCACACACACACACTCCCCAAACACATACTCCAACCACACCCCCCACACCCCCACACAATATACAAGAGTAAGATTTGATTTTGAGCTATTATGCAATCGCTTCCAAATCTATCTATCTATCTATCTATCTATCTATCTATCTATCTATCTACACACATGCACATACACATTCTATGCAAACACATGTAAATTGGCAAAATTATTTATTAATTTAAACTATTTTATAGTAGATGTTTGATTTTTAGTATATGATTTTTTTCCCAGTTCTAAGATGGCAACCCCCCCCCCCCCTGCAGCAGAAGGACTACTTCTGGAGCAAGGGGAGAGACTTCTAGTAGCAAAGGTCAGGGGTTAGGGGGTGGGACTTCTGATCCCAAAATGGCAACCAGGGGGAGGGGCACCTGTCAAGACGTGGGGTTATCCTTGCGGCGCTTGATGCTTCCCCAAAACTCATTATAGTGGCCCTTCTGCCAAAATAATTGCCCACCCCTGCCTTATGCTGATGGTATCATAAGGTCTTTGAGCTCTGGGACCTTAAACACATGCCTTTGTCCCTTTGTTGGCCCTGGGTTCTGAGGGAGGCAGATATGGCAGAGCAGCCACTGTTTGCTCTAGGCCAGGTGACAAACTTTTGGAAGAGGAAGAATCATAGAATCATAAATAATTGAGTTGGAAGGGACCTCAGGAGATCATCTAGTCCAAACCCTGCTCAAAGCTCCCCAACTAGATCATTCTAGCCAGGGCTTTGTCAGGCCAGGCCTTAAAAACCTCCAAGGATGGAGATTCCACCATCTCTCTAGGTCACCTGTTCCAGTGCTTCACCACCCTCCTAGTGAGAGTTTTTCCAAATGTCCAACTTAAACGTCCCTTGCTGCAGCTTGAGACCATTTCTCCTTGCTCTGTTTATCTGACACCACTGAGAACAGTCCAGCTCCATCCTCTTTGGAACCCCCTTCAGGTAGTTGAAGGCTGCCATTAAATTCCCCCTCAGTTTTCTCTTCTGCAAACTAAATAAACCCAGTTCCCTCAGCCTCTCCTCATAAGTCATGTACCTCTGTGCCCAAATTATTTTCGTGCTCTCCCCTGGACTATCTCCAACTTGTCCACATCCTTTCTGTAGGGGGTGCTCCAAAACTGGACACAGTACTCCAGCTGTGGCTTCACCTGTGCAGAATAGAGTGGAATAATCACTTCCCTTGATATGCTGGCAACACACCTACCAATTCAGCCTCGTATGCTGTTAGCTTCCTTGGAAACAAGGGCACACTGCTGACTAATATCCATCTTATTGTTCACTGTAACCCCCAGATCATTTTCTGTAGAGCTGTTGCCCAGCCAGTCAGCCCCCAGCCTGTAGTTGTGCATGGGATTGTTCTGTCCTAATTGCAGGACTTTGCACCTGTCCTTTGTTGAACCTCATGAGATTTCTTTTGGCCCAGTCCTCCAATTTGTCTAGGTCATTCTGAATCCTAGCCCTACCCTCCAGTGTATCTACTACATCTCCCCTTCCCTCCTCCCCCAACCCCTCCAGCTTGGTGTCATCTGTGAACTTGCTGAAGGTGCAGTCCATCCCGTCTTCCAGATCATTAATGAAAGGTAAGGAGTAGGAACTGCATTGCAGGTAGTTACTGGAAATTTGTCTGTACAAGAACAACAGAGGAGGCAAAGGGAGAGAAAAGGCTGGTAACCAAATATCCCAGGCCAGCTAAGGCCCAGCCAAAACTGGGGAAAAAGGGTTTGTTTTGCTGTTTGTACTTGGAAGCTAGCACAAACGCTTAAACCGGGGAAATTCCTGGAAAGCCAGGAAACATCCTTCATCTTAGGTGACCTATCACCTGCACAAGGGAGAAGAGATTGATGTCATATATCTTGACTTCAAAAAAGCCTTTGACCTGGTTTCCCATAATCACCTCTTAGAGAAACTGGCCAATTGTCGCCTTGGGTCCTCCACGATCTACTGGCTGGAAAACTGGCTCCGGGGTCGGACCCAGAGGGTAGTAATTGATGGAAGTCACTCATCGTGGTGTCCTGTGATGAGTGGGGTCCCCCAAGGCTCTGTCCTTGGACCGATACTGTTCAACATCTTCATTAATGATGTGGACACTGGAGTCAGAAGCGGACTGGCCAAGTTCGCTGATGACACCAAACTTTGGGGAAAAGCATCCACACCAGAAGACAGGCAGGTGATCCAGGCTGACCTGGACAGGCTCAGCAAGTGGGCAACGTTCTCCACCTTGGGAAGAAAAACCCGCAGCATCCTTATAGGCTCGGCAGTGCTATGTTGGCTAGCACTATGCAAGAAAGAGACTTGGGGGTCATCATTGACCACAAGATGAACATGAGCCTGCAGTGCGATGCTGTGGCTAGTAAAGGGACCAAAACACTGGCTTGCATCCATAGATGCTTCTCAAGCAAATCCCGGGACGTCATTCTCCCCTTGTACTTGGCCTTAGTGAGGCCGCAGCTGGAGTACTGCGTCCAGTTTTGGGCTCCACAATTCAAAAAGGATGTGGAGAAGCTTGAGAGAGTCCAGAGAAGAGCCACGCACATGATCAGAGGTCAGGGAAGCAGACCCTACGATGACAGGCTGAGAGCCCTGGGGCTCTTTAGCCTGGAAAAGCGCAGGCTCAGGGGTGATCTGATGGCCACCTATAAGTTTACCAGGGGTGACCACCAGTATCTGGGGGAATGTTTGTTCACCAGAGCGCCCCAAGGGATGACGACTAGGTCGAATGGTCATAAACTACTACAAGACCGTTTCAGGCTGGACATAAGGAAGAATTTCTTTACTGTCCAAGCCCCCAAGGCCTGGAACAGCCTGCCACCGGAGGTGGTTCAAGCGCCTACATTGAACACCTTCAAGAGCAAACTGGATGCTCATCTTGCTGGGATCCTATGAACCCAGCTGACTTCCTGCCCTTTGGGCAGAGGGCTGGACTCGATGATCTTCTGAGGTCCCTTCCAGCCCTAATGTCTATGAAATCTATGAAATTAGTGCATTGCTTTCTAATAAAAAGCCCTCCCCAGCCTGTATGCTGTTGAGTAGAATGCCTGTTTTTTTGATTACCTGGTCCCCATGCATGGTACCCCATGGCTTGTCCTGCAGATTTTTATTTGTTTCATGTGAAACAGTGCCTGACAGGAAGGCAAAAGAAGCACTGAAGGTTGCATGCAGATTAAATGGTTTGATGCATGCGGTGTGCCCTATGCTTCTGTTAATGGCAGAACAAAAACATTGCTGTGTTTATGAAAGGCCTATGGAATTTTAGTTTGAAAAAAAACTTTGCTTGGCTTGAATGAAAGTACTGTAAGCAAAAATATAAATCGTTGATTCAGTATTTGCTTTGTGATATGGCTCATTCATCTTCACCAGAGCAGTTACACTGGCATCTGTAAGTCATGCTAAGGATGGACATGTTATCTGAAATAACATGGCTTGCTAAGTAGCAGCTGTTTTTGTGAGAAGAACTTAATGTGCAAAAACATCAAGTAAAAATTTAAAAAAAGTAAAAATGGCCATCTGGGAGCCATTCTTAAAGCACCCCCTCCTAACCCAGAGCACAAGTATAGACACCCTTAGCGATTAACTCATTTAGAAATGCATAAGCTTTCTAAACTGACAGCCTACTTCGTCAGGTGCTGTGAAGGACTGGCAGAGAGCAGGGGTACTAAATAGAATTAAATAATTTAAAAGAGCTAGAAGAGTTTTTAACTTAGAAACCCTTGGATTACCTAAACATTTTAGGGATGTCATATCTGGGTGGGACTTTAAAAGGCTGCTTGGGCCATGGCAAGTTATCAATTTTAAAATAAACAACCAAAAATATCCCAAACAAAACAAATCTTTGCACAAATGACTAAGATCATAGCCTGCTAGAAGGTAAGCTTCAATTCAGATCTTTATACTTTTACATGCAGTAGTGAATACAGGTGGGTGGCAAGCCAAAAAGAGTCAGATATGTAATGTCCATTCACAGACCATTGCAATTTGGCATCTGAGTGCTGACATGTAACCTTTTTTTTTGGTCATGCCATGATAAATCATATCATAATGGTGCCCACTGAAATGATTTCTGTGAAGTGAAGTAGATCTCATTAGTTTGAAACTTAGAAATTTAGAAGGCAGAAAGAGTGGAAGTTATGTGGCTTTTCTAAGAAACATGATTGAATTTGCAGTCATCACCAATATTGCTATATATTTTGAGCTACAGGGGAAATAAATCCTTTAAACTAGAACTTTTTATGGAAAATCTTCAACGAATACCTTTGGAGAATTATATTTCTACCCTTATAAAGTGGCAAAGTATAACAAATCCGGACATATACGGTAGGCAAGGTACTGCTAAATATATACTGTACATTTCACAAAAATATTTTCTTTATTTGTCTACGAGCAGGCCCTGAAATGAGAACCTACACAATGTGTAGTTTTGGAGCACTAAAAAACTCTGAGTGCACCTGGTAGAACTAATGTAAGAGTGCTCAAAAAATACTTTTCAGACTGAAGAATGATGCAGCTACTCTAAACTCATTTGTTTTGTAACTATACAAATAATATACATATACAAAATATGGAAAAATAATTGTCCTAATGTTTAACATTTGGGATCTGATGACAAAGCTTGCAAAATTGTGTACCATAAGAACACTTTACAAAAGTTCACAATACAGTTCAAGATGTCCAAGATATATTGTTATTATTTTTCCATGGCTTATTCATAGTTTTTAAAGTCCTAATCATCTAGTCTGACTTTCTATATAAAAATGTATATTATTATAAATGAAGTTTAGTTGGCTAAAGTTTAAGATTCAGCAGAAGTGGTACTGTTAGACTGAGAAAGCAACTGGATGATGATTACAGTTATGCTTTTGCACCTGCCTTTTCTTACTTGCAAACACAGTTGCAGTCTTGGTTAGATCTCCCACTACTTTTAGGTTTTGTATATAGTGCAACTTAGAGTGTAAACACCCCAAGTAGTTTTAAATTAACTCGTCACCACAGCCCAAGGCCCAGAGAAGACTAATTTGCCCTGGTGAAATAGGTAAAAAAAAAAAAAAGAAATCATTTTCCAGCTCCAGGCAACCTCTTACTCATTCAGATTATTCAGGTTGCACTGTAACTGATATGTCTGTGTAATTTTCTAAACAATCATTTTCCTTATGGAAACATTTGTTAATGGAAAAGCATGATCGCCTGCTTTTTGTTAAAGTTGCTGCTCCCATCAGTTTCAATAGGAGTTGTGTGCACTCAGCACCTTTGGGGAAAAATAAGCTATTAATATCCAATTGTTGCCTACCAGCACTTCAAAGCCATTTTTAATCTTCTTTTCAGTTAGCTTAATCATAAAATCAAGGTATTAACTTGATCACACATTGAAACTGGGCTGCACAGTTCTATTTTTCTATGGCTGTACACTTTCCTGATTAAGCTGAAAATTCTTGTATGTTTTGGCACAAACTCAGGCATGCTTACAAATTTGTGAACTACTTGGTCAAAGATTTTTGTAAAACTTGTTTTTACCAGGGGTTTTAAGAAGCGAAATGTAAGTTAGGCCCTCATCCAGCCAACATGTACATACGGGGGTAACTTTACAACAGTGAGTAGTCTCATTAAAGTACAGTATAGTAGTAAAACTACTTGCATACAATCAGGACCCTTCTTCATACCATGTAAACATGCTCTATATCATAAGTATGATATAGAGGACCTTGTCTATTTTAGCAGGAGCTTTGCCTGGGTCAGGAAAGCAGAATTAGGCCCTCTATTTGTAAGTGAAAACAACATAAACATTTGTTGGAAGAAAATTACAGTGACTTGCAGCCATATGCCCAGAAAGAAAGTCTAAGTGTGACATTTCAGAAGTGTTCTCATTGCTTGCTGGCACAGTGTATTGGAACAAACTTTTCAGACGAGTTACTGATTTCAGGAGGTCTGTGTGAGAATGTGGGCACAATCACGCTCTTAGAGATGCTATTCTTACATTTACAGCCAAATAGAAGACTTCAAAATTTAAAAAAATTATGGAGATTACTAATATGCTATTTAGGGATATAGTCTAATTTCAGCTAGAATACCAAAACAACAAGTCTTGCTTGCTTTCTTCTTTTTTTTTTAAACAAAATTTATTTTTATACAGATCTAACTTCCATTCTCCTTGACACCTATATAAAAACAAAAATCTTTTATGGACCAAATCCGCTCTTGGGTATACTAACTAGATTAATCTGATTTCTACATACTTCATTGTACTTGTGCACGGAATTTCAGTGGGAGTTGCAGCTGTTCATCTAAAGCAGAACCCTTAGGATTAATTCTTATATCTATTCAAATTCCACATCCTCTCTGATACTAGATAGTCTTGAAAAGTCATTTCCCTTATTAGACACAAACAGCTTTGGAATTTTCTCATTGGCAAGTAGCAAAGATATAAAATGTTTTTTCACCTACTTCCATCATGCCAAAACTTTGGAATAAAGAAGCCTGATTTGACATACATTGAAGATGAGAAACTATTCATTCCAGCAGTAAATTTAAATAATTCTGAAAAGGCCTTACATCTTTTCACCAGCTAAACACTTTAACCCATTAACACTTTTAATTAAATGACAAACAAATCTGACTTTTTGCTGCAAATCCCTTGACATTACTTTTACATTATTTTGCTTGATCCAGTTCAGAAAAAAAAATATTCTGTGCTCAGAGTAAACCTGAAGTTACTCTTTCAGTAAGCTTTCATAAATCCAGAGTAACTCCATTGAACTGAAAATATGATTCACTGGGCATGTCTACATGTGCAAATAATACTCAGAAAACTGACTGCGCAGGAAAATACTGCACAGTAAAATACTGCACAGTAAGTGTGCACCCATCAGGAGCAAATTTGCTCCTGGCAGGAGCAGTTCAGGGCAGGGATACTCCTGTCCTGCCTGGCTGCTATATGGCAGCCACAGGGAGCTCTACACTCCCTTGGGCTGGCAGGTGGCACCAGTGTCAGGCCTGGACTTTAGGGGGTGGGGGGAACTGTCTCATCTTCAGGGCAACTGCCTTTCCATCCCCACAGGCAGCTGCCTGCTGTCCAACCCCTGCTCTGATCATGGAGTTGAGCCAGGGCAATGTCCACTGCTCCTGCAGCAGGCAGCTCTCAACCCCTAGCTCCATCATCAGAGCTGGGGGCTGGGACATTGCTCCCTGCTCCTGGCAGCTTCCTGGTACCAGGGTGGCTCTGATTGCAGAGCTGGGAGGGGACAAGTCCCCTTGCCCCTGCAGCAGGCAGGTCCAGCCCCTGGCTCCAAGAACATTGCCTCCTACTCTGGGAGCTGCCCCCTGCCCAGGGAGCAGCCTGCTGCAGGAGGTTATGTCCCAGTTCCCATCTTTGATCTTGAAGCTAGGGGCTGGACCTGCCTGCTGCAGAGGCAGCGGACATTGTCCTGGCCTGGCTCACTGACCAGGGCTGGCCCTAGCAGCAGGCAGCTCCCAGTGCAGGGGCAATGTCCCAGTCCCAGCTTTGACCTTGGAGGGGGGCCAGACCTGCCTACTGCAGTAGCAAGGGGACATTGTCTCCGCCTTGTCCTGCGATCAGAGCTGGCCCTGGCAGTAGGCAGCTCCCAAGGGAGGGATTGTTCTTCCTCCCTCTGCTGTCTGGGCTGACCCAGAGCAATTTGCTCCAGGTTAGCTATGTAACCATGTGCTACTGCACAGTAAATCTACCTGTATTTACAGGTAGTATAAAACTACACAGTAGACTAATCTACTGTGCAGTAGCTCAGTGCATGGTTACATAGTGATGCTTTACTGTGCAGTAGGTTAGTCTACTGCACAGTAAAGCATCTCATGTAGACATATCCACTATCTATGTTAATGTTGTTTTAACCACTCATTGCTTAATGGTGTTTTGCTGCAACCATTTTTTTTCCAGAGTATTGTTGGGTTTGGAGTGCCATCTGGAGGTTGCTAGCCATATCAATTTAAATGCTTTCATACTGAATTACAAAATC